>NC_140307.1:9160937-10360937 GCF_964211825.1 Aythya ferina
TTGCTTTCATCCGAGATGGATGGCGTACCGACAGCCCGGAGGAGCGGGGGGCAGGCCGGCTGCAGGCTTTCATCCCGGAAAGCGCCATCTTCAGCATCTAAAGCAGGCGCGGAATTGCAAGGCTGAGTGAAAAAAGTCAGGATAAGTCAGGAGTAATGACATACGTTTTTAAAAGGCCACGGAGAGACAGTTTTCCCCAAAGGCTTGCAGTGAAGTTTATCAGCGTGAGCTGAGGAGTCTCCCCAGAAAATGAATAGAAGACCTAGGACTTCATCTGTAAGGCTGCGTGGACTTCCACCATCCAATAATTCAGTTGTCCATGTAGTACAGACTAAAGAAACTTACTAGGCTCGGTAATTGACCTGCCGCTGATTTCTTTGAGCTTCCCCATATTCGGGGTAGACACGGCAAGATGTCAGTCAGGCTGCAGATTGCGGCCCTGCTTGGAAGGTGATTACCTGCTCGATTTATTCACCGGGAGCATCTTAAGCTGTGACTGTGTCAAGGAGACAAAGACAGCCTCATCTGACATGTTTTGGTACAGGTTTAATTAAAATGCCCCGAGTACATAGCTTCTGATTTTCCAGTATTTTTAAACAGCATAACAAGTAATAAATTGCAATAATTTTCCAAGTTTTGCAATGCATCAGTTGTGATATGGAAGCGAGGTACAGTTAACAGTAAAACACAAGGCTATCTGTACTTTCCCACCTCAAATAGCTGCACACACTGTTCCAAAGACTCTTGTAGTTATTCTAATAGATGTCAAAAAGCAAGTACAACAAATGCACATACACCCGTCCAAAACACAAAAAAGGCTGGGGCACTTTCTCAGACATTTGAGCATACCAGTTCATTAGGCTCAGACATGTTTAGATCAATACTGTTCTTTGATTTCTTTTTGGTGAGTTTTGACCCAGGTTTCAGGTACTTTTCTTTGCTGTGAATGACCTGGATATATTGGTCATTGCTGCTGTTCTGTGGATCACTGCTGGATTCAATGGAAACTGAATCAGATTCTGTGAGAGATTGCTCCAGCTTATGCTTTGACTTCGGTTTCATATGTGGCTCAGGATAGTGCTGGTCAGCTTCAACATTTTTCAGGTGCACTTTCTTGTAAGCGTATGGAGGTCTGTCTAGGTCCATCTCAAAACCATCATCCCAGGATTTGTAATGCACTTTGGCTAGATCCTTGCTCATAAGAACATGGCCATCAGCGTGCTCCCCAATGTAAAATCTTGGTGCCGGGCGAAGATCAGATAGCGAACGAGGGCGATGCGATCTGTTCATGTAGTGTCTCCTAAGTTCCTCTTCTTCCTCCTCCTCTTCACTGGGATGAGGGGAATACACCCGGTGTGGTGTACGAACCACATATCTTCTAATGTTGCGTGGATACAACTCAATAACATCTCCTGGTTCTTCCATTCGGAATTGCCTCTGGAGTCGGGAGGTAGAACGGGATGATTTTTTGCGGGACTCATTTTCATTAACAATAATGTATCTGGTAGCATGTGGTCTGCGTCCCACAAAAACAGGAGCCCCCGCCCCAAGAGCATCTGAATTTGCCTGCCGAATGCTTTTTCTAAAGAGAGGCTCAGAATGAACATCTTCCATATGCTTTTTGAAAGTCACTGGTGTGTAGGGCTTTGTTTTACAGAGCTCACTTGCACTCCCGTGCACAACACTTGGGTACCTTTAGGAATAAAAAATGAATCAAATGTTGAGAGATATTCTTATGTCCCAATATAATCAAAACACATAAGAAATTAACTGCACAGAAGCCAAACACTGGATTGTAAGGACAGAGATCTCTGTTGCAGAATCTGTATTGTTCAAAAGTTTTACGAACTGTTAGAGAAACACAGAAATTAGGAGATGCATTTGTACTTCCCTATGAAATGACATCAGACCGTTGACCTTTCAAAGCATGTTCCAGATCTGTTTTCTTAATATTTTGAGAACTGTTTAGAAATACTTTTTAATCTCATTACTTGGAAAAAAAAAAAAAAAAAAAAAAACAACAACACATCCTCCCCCCAAAACAACAAAAACACAACACAAAAAAGCCCACACAGGTAGCTTAAAGCACTAGTGTGCTGTCTGAACCAACATGTCCAAAAACAGTCACGCAACAACTAGACTTGCACAGGCATTCTGCACAGGATTACTTCACTGTTACTGTGTCTGTCTTGTTCTTTTAAATAGTGTCCCATATAAGCTATTTTACTTATATGCCAGACAGAAAGCTTAATATTTACCTCTGCTTGAGGTATGTGTAAACTCCGTCAATTACATTATTTCAAAAGTTTTATAATCCTGTCTGGCAGGCTGAATTAAGAGAGAATTAAGGAGGTGATGTTACCAGCAGTCTGAATAGTACCCATGAATGAATCTGCTTTTACAAAATTCCTTAGCTGCTGTACTGCTTCAGTTAGTCTGAATGCACAGCTATTTTGCAAATAAACACATGAATGTCATGGAGTTGATGGAATAAATATCATTTCAAAACAAAAAGTCTTGCCTGTTAGTGGTATGATTGTTTCTTGATTTCTGTACACTTGATATTGAGGGAGCTGACGTTAAAGATGTTGAAGTTGTGGGATTTGCATTGACAGGTCTCGCAACATCAGTTGAGGGCACAGTTTGGGGCACAGACTGGGAAATGGTTTGTATTCTGGTGCCTTTGGTCACAGGAGATTCAAAGTTCAAGACACTGCCATTCTTCCGGGGCGTTGAGGATCGAACAGAAGATTCCTGGCTGATAAGATCACTTTCTTGGTCTGGTCTCTTGTCATTCCCACCCAGATTCTGGATTCTGGCTAGAAAGCAGAAATTATTACACTATCTCTCCAGGCCTCTACATTTAGAAACAGTTGAGTAAATGCATTGGCTCAAATTCACCCACCAGTCAGGGGATAACATGATGACAGAACCTCACTGTGTTCAGCAGAGAGATACTGGTGCTATACTTGTAGAAGGGGTGATAAAAAGGGGTGGATAGGCACACTGCAGTACGCAGCAGACACACTATTGCTGACCACAGAAAAACACTGGAAACTGCACTGTAGAAATCCAAGTGGGCACAAAGCCATTGTTTCTTTTCAAGAGCACTGTTTTAGTTCATAACATGTAAGAAGATGGCCAGATTGAGCAAACTTACCCTAGTGACTGTGCTGGTCAGAGCCAAAAGCTGCATTTGGTTTCCGTAACAATGGAAATCAAACTAGCACACACACCTCATCACACCTCATTGCCCTTTATAGTCACTCCTCATCAATATATTGCTCTACATCAGGTTTTTCACCACTTACGTCTTCACGGTAGTGATGTAAGCGGTCAGTAACATTAAGATCTAGCCATAACCATTGATTGTCTTTTATTTATTTATTTATTTATTTATTTAAAGCTTGGCACATATCTACTTATTACTTTCACTGGGAGGGATTAATTAGAAGGACTGCATCCTTTCTGTGGCTTCTTGTTGCTAAAATCTGAGAGGTGGAAGGTGTGTAGGCTCAAATTCCCTCAAGGCACAGTAGGCAATAAAAACCTAAATCTCTTCATTGCAGATGAAATGTTTAACCCAGGGAGGTCAAAGAACAGGGGCCATTCCCTTTTCCCTCTTCTGTCTATTACCCAATGAATTCTGAGCAAGGTCTGACATGATATGAATCGGGGTTGCTACCAGGTTCTGCCCTGTATGTGACAAAAGCAAGAAAATACTCAGCCCAAGTAAAGCTGGGCTCAAAAGCCATCTACAAGGATGACTACCAAAAATAGTTTTTTAAACGTGGTTGAATGTCTCTCTCTATAATAAGAAATCAAAATATATTTGTATGCAAATGCTTTATTAATAGTGGAACTTCTAAAGCTCAACAACTTACCTACTGCCATCTGAACCACCTTTTTCTTATCTTCAGTTCTTTCCTAAAATGCATTCAGGAGAATGAGAAGCAGCAAGTTACTATGGACTAGAAACTAAATTTATTTTAGTGTAAAGATAAGAAATACAGGATGGGTTTTACATTGTGAAACAAGGAAAGTGATTTTCGTGGTGTAATTAGGCTAGCACTTTCCTGAAGACCCACCAAATTCTATATAAAAGTACTTTGAGCTGTACTTACTGTTTGGATCTTCATTCTTAGCTGATTGTTGGTGAATTTCAAGGATCTTGCAATACTTTGTAGGTAATAGATAAGCATGCTAGAAGTGAAAGAGGTGATTATGAATCACATCAACTATTCCTGACAATATTCTCTTTGAAGATTTATAAGTCATCAAAATGGTGTACAAGGTCAGTTGGTGCTTTTTAGCATTTCCTTTATATTGTGATAATGGATCACAGCCTTCTTTCAAGCAAATACACATGGAAGCGTAAGAAATGTGATACTGAAAACAGATTTAACAGCAGTACTAATTGTGCCCATGCCTTTTTTTTTTTTTTTTCTTTTTTCTTTTTTCTTTTTTCTTTTTTCTTTTTCTCCAGTCCAAGGTTACTTGGAGAGGAACTATAGCTGAGTTGCATGTGCTTTACAATGTCATTTTGTTGGCTGGTTGCAATAACACCTTGTTTACACTGACACAGCTGAGATCAGATCTGGCTCAGCAATGTATTAGTGGCTTTCAGATGATGTAAAGTCTTATAACTAGACTTGTTAGCACAAACATTTACATATGTGCTTATCCATCAGTTTAAAACAATCTACAGATCTACTTGAGTTTGTAAATAAGTTTATTTATGAAGCTGTGACCTTAAAGGAAAAAGTTACAAATGATAAATAATGCTTTATGTCTTCTCAATTTATCCGAAAATCAAGCTGGGGATTTGCTATAAAAACTGTAGCTTGGTACTACAGTGGGACAAACTCTGCACTTGTCTGTAGCTTATGGGAAAAAAATAGAAAGATGCAAGCAAAATACATGACACTTCACAGAAGCAAAGTGAATTTCAAACAGCTCAAAGCAAATATTAATTCCCAGCTGTGAACAATTATTTAGAGACTGGAGTAAGAAAGGACTTCCACTGGAAGGTCTACAGGAAGCTGTATTACATTAACACTTAAGAGCAGACCTTCATAATTGATTTATCTTGTCAGGAATCAGCAGGACTGGGTAGCTTCTTTCAATGATGGCCTGAACCCTGTTCACAGTCATAAGCTCAACTAATCACCATGAGGAAATGGAAAATTAACTTCTGCGTGGCTCTTGAGAGGGAAGAAATATCTTAAAACTTCCTAGAATCAACAGCACTGTAAGCCTTGACACACTGTAATGAACTTGCTTTAACACTATTTCCCTGAACAAGAAATGTCCTTTTGAAAATGTGTTGACAGTTTTTTTAATATCCTCTCATTCCCATCTGATCTATAGATTGTATATTCAGTAAGAGTATTTTTTTTCCTTCAGATATGCTTAATGCTTAACAATAATGCAGTGCTTGTTCCTCAGTATCAACATTTGACTCTCAAGAGATCAAGTTAACAATCAAGTTAACTTTTCTATGAAAAAAAATGCTTACAATAGAAGTAGGAGTGCAGGGAGGACCACCACAGGACTGCTGATGTAAGTAATCACTGTGTTGAACCATGCGGGAAAATCATTTTGAATTGTTTCAGAAACGATATCATATATTTTTTCTTGTCCGCTACAGGAGGAAGAAAAAAGTAAAATTAAATTGCAAGAAATGCTTGGTACACCAAATTTTTAAGGAGTGTTGCACTGAATAAATAAGAGCTTTCCTACAAGACCTTTTTGGAATAGTGTAGTCCAAGGGGAGATATAAAAAAAAGATACTCTTTTATAAGTAAGTTCATTATTTTTAAAAGAAATTTACAGAAGTGCAATAGCACTGACCAGACTTGAAGGGTGCTTGGACTGAGACACAGGATGGCAATATGTGCTAGATTTCTTACTGGAACATTACATCATCTAAACATGAAATGTTGGAACCATGTATATAAAGCAACTCACTCAGGAGGTTGACATATTCAGCTAATTAATATTTAAACTGGAAAAAACTGACAGCACAAAAGCATTGTCCTATCCATAAACTTCTATTTGTTGGTAATTTGGGTAATGTTAAAGCTGATTAATTTATTGAGAGAGGGTGAAATAAAACATTCTCAATTGTCATTAGTCCATTATAACTTACCTGAAGGGACCACAGTTTAAAGATGGTTTATACCGGGCAATAGCAAAAATTGTTGGTAGCATGCATAAAAACAACATGAACAGCAACATGGCCAAGTAGAAGTTATTGGATCTGCAAGAAGGCATAACATGTTTCAGATTATACTAATCAGGGAGAAAAAAAAAGAGACAACATGAAAGATGTAAGTCTGCATCTACCTAACAAGTTCAAGATCTATGTTTTTGAAAGATCAAAATCATTCTGTTCTGATTAAAAAGTCTGAACAGAGCCAGCTTAAACAGACCCTTAATGATCAAAATTCTATTTGCACTGCTTTCCAGATACCACTGCTACAGCCAGAGAACCATTTATAGCACTCTTCTTTAAAAAAACTCGCCTTAATTCCCAGACACGTTGTGGGGAGAACACAAAAAAAGTGGCAGAACTTAAATCATCTTCAAAACATGTTAGAAATAATTGACTTTTAAGATTTAAAGATGCCCTAAGTTATTTCCATTTTGAGTAAACAATTCTGATATTCATCTAGACAGAATTAAAAGGTGGAATTCCGTTGTGTCATGCAACAGACAATATCAGATCCTTAATAGTTTTCATAAAAAGAAATACCAAGAAATAGGACTTTGAACAATTCACACATGTAGCTTATTGCACTTGGTCAGATTTGTATGGAAATAAATTGTGTTAGGCCACATTTACTGGTCTAGGAATATTCCCTGACATATTTTTCAGTTTGATTTCTACTCACCCCCAAACTTTGGCAATAAAAAGACTTTTGATACTATTGGTTAATTTCCTCAGTGAAATGAGGCAACCTTCTGCCCTGGATACTGCCCATCAAAATCCATACCTTGCCTGTTGGCAAGGAACATCCACCAGAGTTTTCAGTACAATCAGAAAACAACCTTGGGCAATTCAATGCCATTTGCCTCTCTTCTGTGTACATCTTTAACTACCCAGCTTTTCAAACTCTCCAGTTTCTCAGTAACTACGTTTTTTTTTTTTTTTCTTTTCTTTTCTTTTTTTTTTTTTTTTTCTTCACAGACCTTTGTTATCTGTCAATTTTGATTGTCAATTTTCAGAACTAAAAGCTCCTTTCATTTCATTTCTGTGCGCAGAAGGCATTTCCACTTTCTGCATTTCATTTATTCTTTATCTTTTGTTCTTATTTTGACTAACCGAGAGGCTCTGAAAACCTGCTGATGTGGTACATTACACGTTAACACAGCCCAGCTCCTCAGGTACATGAGTCCAATCAACTTGAGAACATTGAATGCTGGTAAGCAAGGTGAAAAGAAGGCTCCCATCCTGCAAAAATAATGTCATTTCAGTGCTCAGTATTGCTGGAGCAATTTTAACAACAAAGAACATATGAAAAATATAAGTAAGCAATAGTTAACTATCAGCAGAAAATCTCTTATTACAGTAAAGTACAAAAAACGCATTACTAATATCCTACTTAAATAGGTATCATTGGGAATTATCAGACTTAGTAATCAACACACTGACCAAGGACAAGAAAGATCACTTAAGGATTACATACCAGATCATTCCTTGATTGTAGACCAAATGCAGTACATTCTCTGCAATTTTGAATTCTCCATATTCCGGCTACAATAAAGACAGTGTAGGATGAATACCTTGTCTTTTTTTTTTTCTTTTCCCCCAACAGATCATTTATTACAAACTTTTGACTGATTCAGTTTTCAGACAGCACATAGCCTGAAATGTCCAGACCGAACACCCACTTTTGACAGGTAGTGAGAACACAGTAAAACCTACTCTGTAGCAGGGGATTGAACTAATTTCTCTCTAATTTACTTCACTTCTTTATTTAAGGACAAAGAACAGACTTCAGCCTTTCATGACAAGAGCTGCTTGCTAACCAAATATTACTTAGCTTAATTTTCTTGAAGGACTATATGCTTTTGGTTCTTGTTTCTTTGACCACTATCCCCATTATGGATTTGTTGTGACAGCTACAGAAAAGAGGATGTGGGAAACAACCCATGCCCTGTCTTTTCAAAAGGCCAAACCATTCATCTTTTTCTCTGGGACCGTTACATCATCTCATTTAGGGAAAAACAAAGTTTTTGCACCACAACCATGGGAGTAGGCTTGAGAATAATACCCAGTCTTGGCATTTATCCCATGCCCTCCCGAAAAAAAAAAAACCCTCAGTGTGAGCTGTGCCTTTATAGACATGTGCTACCAAGAAATTATGTATCTGTTGACAGGCTTTAAGAACATCCAGTACTAGGGAGCCTACATATATTTAGCATCTTGGTTTCATAAAATAAAAGCCCGTACTTACAAACTTGCTTTCTAGATCCCAGCACCAACAATCGCTTAAATATCGGACACACAATCCACGGAAAAAATCAATTAGCAGGATGCTTGCAACTGTGAAAATCATGTCGATGATTGACAGCTTTAGCATCTCCTGAAATACATATCATTCCAACACAAAGTCATTCTGGAATAAAACTGCCTCACACACAGCTCTTTTTCAGTTATACTTGTATTACATATTTTGGCTCCAGATTAGTATCCTGATTAAATATTATTTGAATATATAAATTGTTGCTTTTTACGCTTTTCCTCTTTGACTTTTCCCTTATTTGCCTTTATTCTGGCAAAGAGAACAAATATAATCAATCTTCCAATGTGCCTTCTACTGCTTGCAAGAATATAACTCTGGTCATAGTGGCTTCAACCTTTCTTTCTAATGATTATCCTGAAAATTTTACTCTGCTGAATAGAATCCTTTATTATCCTCACTGTTGTAATGCACACTGGATAAGTGCTTCACAATGAGAAATGCTGATTCTTCATACAAAAACACAACCCATTGACAGTAAGATCATCAAGCCACAACAGAAATCTGTTTAGTGCTTACAAATGAATAGTTATTCTTTATTTGACCCTTAAAAACACAAAATTACATTAAAAAAGATTGTTTCCAAGAATCTCTAGCCCCATTCTGAAAAAAAAAAAAAAAAGAAAAGAAAAAAAGAACACCAATTAGAAAAAATACCTGATGTCTGTGTAATAGGGAGAGTGGCTATACAAGAATAGAAGTCAATCTAATAAACCTGGGAGGAGATTTTTGCTCCTGATGATCAAGCAAGTCCTTTAATGCTGCTCACTCTGGAAAAAGGAACTAAGCAAGTCAGTTGCATGCTAGCGTCATTCTTACTCTAGTGGCCTAGACATGAGATGTGTGCAGCACTGACAGAGACCAAAATGCACCAGGATCAAATGACAACTTTTGTATTATGCATCCTATTAAATTAGGGTCTATATCAGCGTCATACATCTGTAGAGATCTGCCTGTGCAGAGCTGAAGACAGAGACTGAAGCCTGGCAAAAGGACATTCATACAACACTAAACACATTGTAGATACTGAACAAAAAACAAAGCCTGGATCTGTGGCTGTATCACTTTGCATACTCTTTGCTCTTTCTACACAACCCTTAGCTAAAAATTCAGAATTTACACAAAGAAAATCTCTAAAATTGAACACAGCCCAACATGATATTAACTTTTTGGTCAAACATGGATTAGGAATGAATTGTTTAAATAACGTAACAATTACATACCTGGCCAACATAGGTCTCCCAGCACTGGTCCTGTGAATTCTGGGTATTATAGGAAACTGTTTTGTTAACCTGTGTGTCAGGAACTGCCAGGCTTTGAGTGTGAGACTCTTCTGATGTTGCAATGCTGCTTCTTGTAATTTGAACGTAAGGAATAGTTGTAGATAAATTGTCTTCTTTAGAAAGAGTTTTGGTTACTAAGAAGGAGGTAGAATTACTTGCATCATTGTTAACTTTGGAGCCCTGAAAAAATAAATGTCCTGAAAAGCTGCATTTTCACATGCTGTTATTACTTGCAGTACATACAAAAGCCCCATGCCTTCTTCAACAAGGCATACATACACATAAAGACATTTCTTCATGCATTTTCAAGCAGCAATTAGGTGACTTTCAAGTAGCCGCCAAAGTCTAGATGCAGATGCAATTTTAGGACAGCAGTAAATGCTGAGTGGAGGTCAAATATTTCCAACTACCTAAGGTGTTGACTTATTTGAGTAGCCAAACAATGCATATAAGTCTATTTTCTTACTAGACATCAGTGATTAAATGGATACAATTATCCTAAAAGACTACAGGTATTTGCAAAAGAACATTACAAAATAAACTTTACAATCCTATCAAGCCGTAGTGTTTTTAATACTTTGATTTCAAACTAGCTTTCACCTGATTTGATATATATACATATTACAATAGAAGGAATTTTATAATAAAGTCTATAAATCTATAAAGCCAACTAGTTTTGCACATAAGCAAATATCAGTAAACTTACAGCGTCACTCATGATGTTCACTTTATCAAGGAGAGCAATGATTAAACTGTAGAGATTTCCCAGATACAGAACAAGAACTCTGAAAACAGCAAGAGATAAAGGTTATTGGCATCGATATCCCACAGAATTCTTACCCTCTGGTTTGTCTGAAATAAAAACTGTGACCAGAATGCATCTTTCCTCTTCCTCCTTTGTTCTTCCCATTCTTTCTACACTGCAGAATGCCCATACCTGGCAAGCTGAAAGCGAAGAGTGGTTCTTGGATGATACATCTCTAGAGCTGCCACAAGCTCAAAAGCAGAGGGTGCAATCATGGTAATCAGCGACACAACTACGCTTACCTACAGAACAGAAAGACGCAGCATTTTGTAGCTTTGCTTGTTGATCTCCTGTAGTGATTTGACTACTGATTGAAATCCTACTACATGTTTTGGTGATTGATTTTCTTGAAGAATAGTCATGTTAAACAGTTATTATTGACATCAGTAATAACAGCAGCTGGGATCCAAAATTATAGATCTGGAATGTGCTACTCAGGAATCTTTACTCTAGATATATTCTAGCTTTCAAATTATTACTTTATTAAATAAAATTATATTTGTTGAAAATATAAGGACAGCATCTTCCTCTGAAACTGATGAGTATGTTCTCCATACCCACTCACTTCTTATTCTCAGCAACCACTTGTTCCTCTGAACTGAAGTATTCACAGAACGTTCCATATCTTTCAGCTGAAATCAATAGCCATTGTCAAAGCTGATTCCTTTCTAACAGTTCTTTTTAGTCCCTTGAGCCAGTGTTCGCTCAGCTCAACCACAGGCACAAAAGTAGATTTGTGAGTGACAGAGGAGAGTTTATGCTTTGTCCTCACAAAATAAGGGGCAGCTAGAAGTGCAGTCTCTGTGAAATGAGGACCTGCAGCACCTCCCTGTCTGTGTCAGCTCTGCTGACACCTTGGTGCAGAGCCAACATGCAAAGAGACCCAGGTAACCACAGCTCTGCCCTCTCTCTCCTCATTTCTCCTGGCTCATGTCTCATGAGCACACTATCACTATGGAGAGCCCCGAGACAATAATCCTGCTTCTAACACAGTGGTGACAAATGCAACGTACCTCATTTTTTTCCCAAAGAGTCAATTCCTTTTTGGTATGCTCTAACCTTTGGGATCGATCCACGACAAAATAAATGATGTAAATACTTCCAGCAAGTGAGAGAAGCACAAGGATGTTTGCAATAATCCTTAAGCTTATAGTGACTGCCCTGAAAAACAAAAAAAATCACACAGCCAAAACAGTAGGCTGTCTTTAGACACAGGGGTCTTTTCTAACATGTTTTTTTTTTACAAGTATGAAATGAGCACATAGCCCTGCTATCTGCATTGAAGCAGTGCTTTGGAAGGTATCCCCAATCTTATATACATACAGATTTTTGGTTTTCTTCTTTTCCTGCTCTTCCAATATAGCTTCCTTGAAAGAAACACAACATTATCATTTTAGTAGCATTCAGCAAAAATAACACATGCATCTTTTGCAGAGAGTATTAAGTATATTAATAAAAAACTTTACATCCTGGAAATGCAAATAGATAAACACCTCTCTGTTCTGCATAACATTTTGGAAGTGATAAGGGAGCTTAAGAATTGAAAGAGATTTCTGAGAAATAAACACGCAAGTAATAAAATATTTGTGCACTTTCAGTCACTTTTGTCTCTTACTGTGCCGGACAGGTCCTGCTAACTTGTGTTGTCACAGTGGTTTCATGGTCTACTAGTGGAGGTTTACACTACTGGATCCTTTTAGCAGGATGTGCCTTTAAAATCTGAGTCAGTAATGTAATACACAACTGTCAAAAGCTACCCTCAGTCACTGAAATAACTAAATCTCATTATTAATTTGTCTTCAATGCAGTTTGAAGTAATTTGGTTTAATGATTTATATGAATACACTAAATTTATGAAGTAAATTGCTTTTGAGGAAAACCATACCTGTTTTTTAAATTCTAAGCAGAAAATATCTGTATTTAATTCACCTTTTTAATATTGATGGAGATGTAAGGTATCTCTGGGCCACTTGTTACAGAGAGATGAAATAAATCAGTGCTTTTACATTGTTAATGTGACTTTGATTCTACTGTTCAATAAAATTGCATCACAAGCAAATTTGTTGCAAATTTTCTAGCTTCCTGTCACACATCTGGTGGCATTAAATAAAGCATTTCCCAACAGGAACACAATGGTCATGTAGGGACACAAGAGACACTATGAAAAGGAGAAACAGTGTCAGCAGTATGGTATTACTGCATTACCTCACAGAGGTGTGATACCAACCCTCCCCTAGGCAAAGACATCAGTGAACACCAAGAAACAACAGAGTGCAAGGAAATGAGAGGAAAAGCATACTTAACTTCCAACTTAACAAACAAATCAGTTCTAAAAATATATAAGGGGTGGATGCTCACCCGAATGCTATTAACTATGGCAGCAGCTTTGCTCTCTGCAGCCTCGGGATTTCCTATTAAGTAGTCCCAGGCACAGAACAGTCTCCAACAGAAAGTGTAATTTTCATCAGAGGCACTTGCTAAACTCATTCTTGAGTTCTTTGCCATTCTGGACCAGAAAAAAAAAATAAAAATTGTTGTTGAAGTTGTTGATGTGTGAAGATGAATATCAAGTCAGTGGTTTGGTCATAGTTTTCAGTTGTCTTTGTTTTAGAACCATGAAAATTTTGTGGCAATGAGGGTCATTGCTGGCTGTTCTCTGAAGATGATAAAATAGGGTGAGGTTGCAAGAACAAACTTCACTTTTGTTCTAGTGCACAAGAGACTCAGGGTGGAAGGGCAGTTTGGTATTTGCATTCTTTATAGCTAATAAAAAAAAAAGCAAACCTATCTCACTAGAGCTGTGAGCTAAAAGGGTTTTAAGATTTCCATGTAGGATCCGATAGAAAATGCTATAACTTACCACAAGTAATGTGATTATGAGCCAATCTGGCAAAACTAATGATCATGCAGATCTGCTTGTTTTTGTTTTGTGTGTTTGTTGTTGTTTTGTTTTCATCCTTAAAATATATGTTATTGTCAAATAGAAGCCCAGTGCTGTTTTACAGACTTTGGGAAAAAGAAAAAAAACACAACACCTACTTGTCACGGCCAAGAATGCAGAGTATTGCAAATGCTAAGAAATGAAATGAAGATTAATAGCTTATGAAAGAAAGGGCATCTAAAAGGACAGTGTTAAATGGACTACAATAATCAGGCAAGCAAGAAGTCAGTGGGCTAAATCAGACAGAGAAAAGCTAATCACATCCAGAAACTGCAGATGTGTAAATCAGTGTCAAGCGTATCAGTGACCCTGGCACAAACTAGCAGCTAGAATAAAAATAAATGAAAAGGGAAGGATCAGTTTTGAAACAGAAAGTTATTAAAGGCAACTCTAAAAATCACCCTGGACTGCACTGTGCCGGATAAATAGGTATCTAGAAGGGAGGAGAAAGTGAATCGAGAGGATAGAGTGACCTTGCCCTTCTGTAGGCACTGCACATTCCTGGATTTATGGCCAGCACTTTGTCTTGCTCTCTCCTAACTCCTGGCCCTTAAACAGCAAAGGAATTAAGCTCATGTTTGAATGGGATACCACATACCAGCTGAAATGATGCAAAATATATTACATCTATGACAGCATTTTTATATTTGTCTTTCAGTAGATGGGAATAATAATGCTTGAAAGCATTACATGTAAAATGTTAATTTCTGTCACAGCTATATTTAAACCAGTACAGAGGAAAAGAGAAAAACTTCCAGGAGAGTCAGACCTCACTTTATACAAACATAAACCACACAGATCCTCTGTGCTGCCCTCCTTTTATAGACTGGGAAACCGAAGAGGGAGAAAAGATCAACAGCAAGATAAAGAGCAAGCTATAATTAAAACCAGTCTGCCACCCTGCTATTAGCAGGTTAATAGGGCCATGCAGGATAAAGGCAGAGGAAATGGGATAAATACACCATTAACTGCCAGAACATGTAAGCTTATGAACGGCAACAAACGGGAAATCTTACTTCTTTAGGAGAATGATGAAGCTGTAAGCAAACACTGCCATTCCCACGAGGAAGTAGGCGAGGGGCAGCCGGTATCCTGCTTTCCCAATCTTCCTGTCCCGACCATAGTAACCGTAAAACAGAACAGAGTACTGGAGGTAGCCCTGCAGAGAGCAGAGTTGGTAAGTAAAGGCAGTAAATAACAGCTACAACCAAACAGTGAGGGGTTTAAAATAAAGAGTGAATTTAGCCTTGCCCCCAGTGACCAGATGGTGTCCAGGTCTTGAGCAGAGGCGATGCGCTCCTTGGGAATGGTCTTGCTGACTGTGCTGCCGAACGGTGCTCCGGCCAGCAGCTGGGAAAAGAGAGACAAGGTCTGAAAAACTGCATGAGCACCTCCAACCCTCAAAAGGCCTGCCCCCCATTTGGTATATCAGATGCCATGGACTTTGGTCATCCTGCCCCAACTAACAATTCCAAGAGAAATCCTGCATTTGTTTTCCGCTAAAACAGATTTCTTTGGCCATCTGTGGTCTACCTATGAGGTAATTTAGTGCTCTGTAGACATCTTCTAAATGGCTGAAAAATGAAAAGAGAGGTCAAATGAAATCATTAACTATACATATTTAAAATGGACAAATATCGTCCATTTCAATTTAAGCATTTTAAAATTAAATATAACAATATTTGATCTCAAAATAGTATTTTAAAATTAAATCCACTTTTACTTACAAAATCAAAAAAAGAAAGTGGAAAGAATCTTTTCCATTTCGCTTTTTTTTTTTTTTGTGCGTGCGTGCGTGTGTGTGCGTGCGTGTGTGTGCTTGGGGAGGCTTTGCTGTTTTATCATCTTCACAAATTAGAAGATAAATCAGACATTGACATGTTTCTGGTGACATCACTGAAGCACAGGTATGTGAGACGAAATAATATTTATTAATTATTTAACAAAGTTAATAAATAGCCTTATTTGCATGCAAGACCTAAACAAAGTTACAGCTGTTCAGACTTCTAGAAAATGCCTTCTAATGGACAATAAACCGGAGCCTGGAGGGAAATGTTATGTTTTTCTGCCTGTAAATGACATTAGCAGGACCTGAGTGTACTTAACACCAACTGCAGCTTTTAGGATTTGATTCTTCATTTTAGTAATCGGATACAAACATATTCTATAAAAGCATTAGTACCATGTTGACAAAATATAATCTCTAACACTAATAGCAAAATTCTCTTACCCTTTGGCAGAAAAAAAAAAAAAACCCTCTTAACAGTGGAATTTATTTTAAATAATTTATTTATATTGATGTATGCCTCTAAGTGTGGCATTTGTTTAATTCAGAAAGGAAAGTGCAACAAGTAAGCATTTTCTGCAAATATTAACCATACATTCTTACCTCTGGTAAGACTACAAATGCTCCTGTCATTATGGTAAGTACAATATTGATTCCAAATAGCCATCTCAAGAAGATGAAATAAGAGGCAACTCCAGACCCAAAATGACCTTAAACCACAGAAAATAGTTATCTGAGCTACACGGTCTATAAAAGCTCATATCATTTATTCATCAAGTATTTCTTGAAGACTAAAGCAAAAGTAAACCATGCCTCATTCATGCAGTGCAAACAGCAAGGTCATGAACATGTTAGCATGTCAATGTGGAGAACACAATTCCAACACAAACTCTGTTGGGGAAGTTTGATAATTACCATCAGTATTTACACAAGAAGCTGCCAGTGTGGGTGACATCATGCAGCCATTTCCTTTGCTGAGGAAGCACAGAGGTATGTCCCAGCCACTGGGATGATAAGCACTGCCCTAGTTCATGTCAATGACACCGACACTGGGGCTGGCGACGCAGGCTGTACGCCACACGTGGTCCTGGGCACATCTGGGCTTGGCCTAAAGATGCTGCCCCACGGGCTGCAATAGACTATGCCCAAAGCTTGATGCTCTTTAACAACCACAGTGGGCAATAGGACAAAGTTGATTTTATTTTTTAAAGCCACCTGACACTAAGATCATAAATGAGAGCTCTGCAGTATCTGAGGCATCAGGAAAAGTAGAAAAAGCAAAGTTCTAAATGAAAATTGTGTTGCTGCTCAAAGTTTGTGTTTAACACTTCCTCCCAAGTACTATTTAATTCAAAAGTAAGTCAATTCAGCAAGTGCTTTACTGTTCAATCCCATTCAATCTTTATACTTACTCTCAATTTTTTTAATTCTCATTTCCCAAGGAATAAAGAGGACCACAAAATTATATGCAAGTCGAAGAAACTTCCTCCAAAGCTGAGGGAAAAAATATATATATATAAATAAATGTGACAATTTTGCATGGAAAAGAAAAAAATCCATCAGAACACTTTACTTACCTCTCTTTCACCTGGTACCACAAGAAATACTACAAACATTAATTGCTGAGGTCTCAGAGCATGTCTGTGGGTTGAGATGGGCAAAGCAAACCACGGTGAGCTTTAGAAACACGCAAAATGTGAATGGGCCCATGACCCCTTGACTCTGCTTACCAGCAGACAAATACTAGTTACAGAGAGGCGTTTATACACCTCTGTGGGTACAGTCAGTAGCCATCAACCCACACCTTTCATGCACAAGGGCCAGACATACAGAAGCTGCTAAATGTTGCTCCTCATTGCTGCCCCATCGGGCTGGGGCTGCGGAGGGAGGTGCTGGGGGAGGCAGCTTTCACTCTGTCTGCACCCATCACCCCCTTCCTCAGCCTGCCAGATGGGGTTTGGTTGCAAGATGCCTGGAAACAAAATGACTCCACAGCATACGCCTTTTGTGCAAGAAGTTGCGAAGACGTATAACTAGACCCGAGAGTTAAAAAGAAACCAAAACCAAACCAACCAACCAAACACAAAAACACCAACACAATACCAAGGTCCTCAAGAGGAATTCTACAGATTCTCTATTTAGATCAACTAAGCCAATACAAATCAGTCTCCATATACTTCATGAGGGAATCCCACTGCACTTAACAATAAATTAAATTTCTAGGGCAAACAAATGAACGTATAACTAATTTCAAATTTGAAGAGAAGCAGGATACCGGTTTTTCTTAGAGGACAAAAACTTTTCATAATTCAACAACAGTGAATTCAACAACTATATTCTTATCTCTGCGTATTGCAATTGGCATCTACAGAAAAACTGTGCTTATGCTTTCTAGAATCCTTATTCAGTCTCCATATTTTGGCATGCTCAAAGCAAAGCATCTTCTGCACACAGTGGAATGTGCATGTAGGAGAAGATCTGCATGAGCAAAACTGAGTGTAGATTTTGATTTGTTGAATTAGAGCTATACCATGACAGTATCAATATAAAAATAACATTTGTATTATCTTATTCATTATAAAGTACATTTCATAGTACAGCTAAATATTTAAAAAGCTCTATTTTAGTCAGCAGCAGTGTCAATATTGTATCATGAAATCTAATCTCCTGAAACCAAAGAGAAGTAAATCACATTTTAATTACTGAATGTATCATCAATCTGTTTGGCCAAAGTTAATTAATTTTTATGGTGATGCGAGTATTTTTATTGCATGAACTGGAACTATTTTAATTAAAGAAATTGTAGATGTTGTGAGTTGCATGGCAATTGCTAGGATTGCTACTTTTGTTTGAAAACAGAATTCACGATGCTGAGACTGGAATCAAGCAGCTTGTACCAGTTGTGCTGTAGTTTCATGAAGTATACAAAGATATCCATGTCAGAGTAGTATAGTTAAAATTATAATTAGATAACTATTTTTTTCTGTCTACTACATACCTAAACAAAAAAAGGAAGGATAATTATACCTATATAATCCAGAGTATGAATATCTACATTAAATGTAAAGAAAAAAATAAAATTGAAAACAGTTGAACTCAAAAGCAAAATGTCTTCAATGTCAATGTCAAAGCAGTAATAAGTACTTCACATTCAATTTTTATAAATCTCATTAGGAATGGCTTGTCCAGTTATGAACAGGGTGTATTTTGCCAATTTTACAAGCTAATTTAAAAATGGGTACACTTAACAGCTTACCTCTCAGTTACCTTGAGACTGTTGCTGACATCTTACAGGTTGAGGCAAGTGTTTTGTTCTTAGCACACGCTCAAACATTAAATTCTTATTCTGACAATCTAGTGCTTGTTTTTATTGTGGTGTATTTTTGGTCACCACATTATTTTCTAAGAAAATACTTCCAGTTTAATAAACAATTCAGCTCATTCTGTTATTATTATTAATTTAGCCCTGAAATAAAGGATATATTCCCTAATTTATGCTGAAAAAAAAAAGAATATCCTACACATAATAAGTGGTGTTAATTAACTTCTGAATTATATCTCTGTGCAGAATGTCTTCAAGCAAAAGCATGCAGTAAAGGCAATTAGATTAGATACAGGCTTGAATCATTGTGAACTCTAAGATGAAAGTCTTGATTTTGTTATGGAAATGGGAATAAGAACAAAAGGGAGCCCAGTATCTGATTTACCAACACACATTGCAGACCCCTGGCACGTCTCTTTCTAGTTAACATGCTAGTTCCACTGAAGTCCAAGGCACAAAACAGTATTTAACAGCATCCTACTTCCATTGCACTTGCCATACACAAAAAGGCAGAACAAGAAAAGATGAGACCTTCCTCCCTCAAGAAGCAGTACTTCTAACTTTTGCTGTATGCCACCATAACAGAAAACCAGCTAGGCATGCAGCCTTTCACTTGTTTACACGAATAATATACATGATGTTCTATTTTACCGTCACAACCCTGACTTTTAGAATTAAGATGAATTATATCATTAAAAGTCTACTCATTATGATGACACAAATATTCTTGACTGCTTAAATGACTAAAGACCTCTTCTCCGTTGGTTGCATATTAGGGACAAATTCCTATGTGTTATTAATTTCCAGCAATTAGGGCTAAGGTCTATTTTTAGTGTTATAAATAGATTTGCTAAGATTAGATTCAAATTATTTGAGTATTATGCAAGCAAAAGCCTTCTTTGACAATGTATTTACAATAAGCTACTGTAGGATTGTCTTCCAAAATAAAAGCTAGACGCATTTTTCATACTAAACTATTGAACTGTGGCCCCACCGTCTGCTGAAATTGCTCTTCAGAGAATACTGACATTGTATTGTTGGTATCCCATTCCCATCACCCCCTCTGGCAGACATCAATATTCAATATATTTATTTGAGAAGAAAGCTTATCCTGTGTTAATAGGAGATCCATCCCTCACACATTAAAGTAATCTGCAAAAATGTAATTACTATATTCACAATTGGAAAAAAAAAAAAAGAGGAAAAAAGAAAAAAGAAGCTTTTAACTCCTTTTTCTTCCCTCTACAGAATCCTTGAGATTGAGATCAGGACAGCACAGAAAACATAAACTCCTGTGAATAAAAACTGCAGGTGACTATAGGTATAGAGAGGAGCTGTAATTTAAGAAGCAGCAGACATACCTCTGCACCAGCAGCTTGGTAGCCTCTTGTTCTGGTGAGCCTCCCTTCGTACTTCAGCACGATCTCCTTTGCCTGTCTGCACAAGAAGGTGGAATCGTGTTTTACATCTATGCCGTTACTCTGAACCCCTTGCTCTGCACAGGCAGCAACTAGCAAAGTGCTCTGAAACACTGTCATGGACTATGTCACACTTCCTCAGCACTGCAATGCCATCCTCACATCAGACAGTGTTTTAAGAGAAAGAGGCTTGATGAAGAGGAAAAAAAGCAAGTCCCAAACAGACCATACTGTGAAAGACCTGACACAGTTTAACTGAAAGAGTTGGACACCCACCCTTTGCATTGCAAATATGGCAGTGTTAATATAACTGTTGAGATCTTAAGCTGTGAAACATCATGACCACACCAAATGTGCCTACCAGCACGCATTATTTACCACCATTTACAATATATTACCTGAAGATTACAATGAGCTCTCAGGTCTCATCAGACTATACTCACACTGTGCTTTCCTAGCCGCTCTAAATCATTTCTGGGCTTGTTCCCTTTCAGCTTACACTGGAAAACTGCAGCTGGAAACACGGTCACAGTCAGTAAGCCTGAGAGCTTCTGTGCAAACACCGTTACCTGAGCGCCCGCAGCTTCTGCCTCATCGGCCATGGCCTGCAGCGGATGTTGGACATGATCTCCTTCTGGTACTGGATGTTCTGAAAGATCTGCTCGGGATCATGGTTGTCAGCCTTATCCTCACTGATATCCTCATCTGAGTTGCTGATGGTCCAGCACACACCCCACGAGAGAAAAAACAAGACAAATTATTACCCTCCAGCTCCCCAAACTGTTGATTTGTACAGTACTCAATCTATGAGAGTTATACGACAGCAGTAAGCTAGGGAACAGGCACGACCTTGTTTTTAGAGTTGATGAATAATTAGGATTGTTTCCCCAACTCTAGGACATGCCTTTTCCTCCCCACCACCTGCTACTCAGCCATAACTCATCCGTGCTCCCAGCAGGAATTCCAGTCTTTGCTTTCCCAGCCTTTCCAGCCATGCACCTTTTACATCAGGCTAGCAAGACATTCTGTATATTTTTCTGGAACAAAGTGCTGTCTAAACATTTCCAGCAAGAGCACTTAACATTCATTTGCTTGCCATGAAGTGTTGGCCTTTTACTTTGATGGTAATAATGAAGAAGTTATTCTTTGTTAAAATGAGGGGAAGAAATGATAAGAAATTCTTGCCCTTTGCTCCTGTTCCCTGCTGGGAGGACAGGAGCATAAGACCCCAGCACACCAAGAATTACATATTCCTGTAAAAAAAAATTATGTGTTCCAATGCAGATTTCTGTAAATGCTCATTAAATCATCTTTTCTGATGCTGTCACCACATTTGCTAAGCTACAGCTCTCTCATCTCATTTTAAACAGGCTACTGTAAGTGACACCAGCAATATTCACTCTTGCAGGGACTCACAGCTAAAAACCTGTTGCTACAGTTTCCCCTTGCATGATATGAACAGAACTGAACACTTTTGAATCACTTTGAAATAAATCAACCTAAACCTTTTCTTGTAACAGCATCCAAAGGATATAGTCAGTCAGATGGCTGGTCCATTGATCCACAGTCCCCACTCTGACCTTTGGTCACAGTGGATATTCAAGGGAAATTATAATACACAGGAAAAGTATAGAGAGATTTATTACCCTGATATGCCCTGAATTCACTGGAGTTATGCTGAAGATGTTTATGATGCAGTATGAAACATTACTTTTATGAGAAGAAAAAGAGAAGAAAAGAGGTTTAAAGTACATCTAAAAATAAAGAGAGGAGTGATTTTTCTCATGCTCCTTTTAACATTACTACACTCTGACGAAATGAAAGGCAAAAGACAAGACCCCACATTTCTGCTCAATAAGGAATATTTGCACTTCAGAAGAGAGCAGGATGCCTTACCTGTGGGGTGGCTCCTGGTAGGTGTAGATGCTGGCATGCCGCTTCACTGTCTGGTACTTTTTGCAGGACTTTGCAGTTTTTACCGCAGCAGCACCTGGAGCTGCTGCCATGGTGGGAGCTGCTGCCAGCACCAGGTGAAACTCTGCCACGCTAGAAGAAAGCCTTCAGCTCACTGGTCAGCTGTCTCCTAAGCAGGCAAACGTTATTAAGTAGAGAGCAGCGAGAGAGTGCCGAGCCCTGATCAGAGGATTGCTGCCTGCGCCTGGTGCTCCTGCAGTGGCAGGACCTGAAGCCTGGCAGTGCGTGCATGCCTTAAAGTGGCAGCACACAGCAGCCAGGGTGCTGTTAAGTGAAATTCCTAGAAGCGGGGTAGGGAACAGAATCCAAGGGTGGGCCAGCTGCAGTCCTTAAAGCATCCCTTTGTCACGGATGAGGTGATCCCTCAAAGTGCCACCCCACCAAACCAGGCTGGATCATGCTGGGTGATGTTTGCAATGACCACACTGGAATGATTGTCATCATTGCTTCATGTGTCTGAGAGAACATTTGTGCCCATGTAAAGCAAGAATTGTTTGCATTTTGGTCTTTCCTAACAGACAAGTGTGAATGCATTTTCTCACAGGACTAGCAGGCCCTTTCCCAGGGGACAGCCCTGGCACAACACGAGAGTTGCTGATCTCCTGGGTCCCAGCCCCACATCACAGCGTGTCCTGTGCTCACTGGCCCCAGATGTATGACCTCTCTTTTGGAGGCATCAAAATACCTGCCATTCAGACAAGTACATGTTACCAAGCAATTCACTCTTTCTCAAAAATTGTAGTATTTTAATTACTTTTCAATTCCATTAAGTACTGTAACTTTTTCACCATTTACTTTAAGCATCTTCTCAGATTATAGATATTAATAATTATTCCTAGAGCTTAAACACAGGAAAATATTGCCATCTGATGTTCATTTCCCACTTCTTCAGCACTACTACTTAACTAATTTTATTACAAAATTAATTTCCTAGATGCTAAATGCACAGCTAACTCAAAGTCACTTTAAAAGTCAGCAAATGGATTAGTGGTGGCAGCTTAAGGACCTGTATTAAATAACTACTTATCTTTCTCTCATTTTATTCAAGTCTTGGGGCAAGGTCTTGCGTTTTTATGCCTCACTTCCTAAAAACAAATACAGAGTATTTCTTCATTTCACAGGAATAGCATGCAATTTATCACAAATTTTGAGGTACTCTGTGTCTATCATATGATGATTATGATATGATGATTATTCACAGTAATGTACTTCATTAACAGCCATTGTGGGCATAAACTTCCTGAAGTTCCTATAGACAGCTCCAACACCACCTCTCCATGGTACTGGTATTGGATTGTCAGGACAGAATAGACTGCTCTAAGTTTTGTTGGGACCAGCAACTTTCCACATCATCAAGTGAATTTCCAGGGCCTTTCTCCATCATAAAATTTTAGATCACATTATTAAAACAGAGCAAAACAGGCCAAAAAACAACCACCCTTGTTATTAGATTCTATTGACATAATTTGTTGCTCAGAACTTGTGAGGAAAGGGATGAGTTTACAGAGAGTTTTCTCTTGTTCCTAACTTGGTATTTCTTTCTGTAATAGCTCTGTGCACAATGTGGCAAAGGTTTCAGTTGCATAAATCAATGGTCTGTTGTAGTTAACTTTTATTTGCAGCCTCTGACAAGAAAGAACATTAAGTTCTCTCTGCTACATTTCCTGTAGAGAAGCGCACAGACTGCTTTTCCCCTTTGCCCTGAGCTAATCAAAAATACTGCCACTAGCTGAGAAATCCTACTTTTCCATTATTGTGGTTCAGTCCATTGTACTATACTTATTTAGCTAAATAAGTAAGGGACTAAGGAGTCACAAGCCTCATTACCATGCAAGTATCTCCCAGACCATAGGTAGTGAGGCTTGTGAAGTCCAGAGCTCCAGGTGTATCTTGTTTGAAGCCTCCCCAGAAATCAGGGATTTCCATTAGCACAAAGGAGAAGAGCCTCAGAATAGCTCCAGAAATGCCCCACCCAGAGCTCAGTGAAATCAGGCACCTGTATTCTGCACCACCCCTTTAATTTCTCCTTTTGTCACATGTGCATGGCATCTAAACAGAGTAAAAACATTGGTGGAAACCACTTAGCCATGTTCTATTTACTCTGTAGATTTTTCTCTGAACTCAACTCACTCATCCCAACCACATTCTAAGCATTTTCTGTACACATCTCCTTCAGCCACAATAGAGACTAAAGGGTGTATGCTCCAGTATTCAACTTCCCAAGAAGGATGGAGCACAATAATTCTAAGTTTTCTGTGCTGTATTTTATTTTTTTTCATAGTGAATTCTGTAAAACAAAGGTTGTTAGATCTCCGGCATATCAAGCTACCTGTGCCTTACCTAAATTCACCAGCCTTGGAATGGCTTTGTTGTTTGGCTTCAAGTACATGGGACAGAAGAAGTGCCCTAACATGCTCTCTGTGTGTCAGACCATCCATCAAGTGAAAGCACGCAGCCAAAAGGAACATGTTTCAGCCCAGAATCATGTCTCCTTTAAAAGACTTATCACCACTTTCCAGCTGGAAAAACAAACAGCGGAACAATTCTGGATGCCAGAAAAGCCTTTTAAAGCTTTGATGTGAAGTCGGTACTGCAAACACGCCCACATCACCACTTTTGAGACCTGCTGCAAGATATGCTTTCAATTTTATAATCTGAAAGCAATGAAACATCAGTTCAAATATATTTTCTGGGTTATAGTTAGTTATTTGCCTTTGCATTTTGGCCAATGGTACAGCAATGGGGACCAGATTCTGCCACTTTGCTCAGGAGCATAAACACCTCTCTACTCAGGACAGCCCGCTAAAATCCATTAGTTGGCTACTTATTCCAGCTATGTTTAGTCATTGCTCTCCTTTATCAAATTCAAATGTTTTCCATATACACATCATTTCAAACAATGCAGCAACCTAGCATCTACACGGCTCTGTGCCACCCTCTATCATATGGAGAGACTCTTCTGGCACAGCAACTTTGCGTCCAGGTAACAGGCCCATTCCATCAGCACTGATTGACTGTTAACATGCCTTTATTTTTTTTTTTTATTGACTAGTGCCAGTTGGTTAATTCTGAAGATCTCTGCGTAACACACTATCAAGGTAAAAACATGCACTCAGTGCACCTGAAACTTATTACACTTATTATTATTAACTTATTATTATTTATATTTAATAAACCAAAATATAGACCTTAAACTGAAGGCTTCAAGCTAATACAGTTTTGTTTAGGTTTCACCATCCTGAAGTACCTGACTCCTGCTGGCATCTTTACAGTAAGATACCTTGCTGCTGTGCTGGTCCTAATGGCCAGGATATCCAGCTTTAGTTCTTCATTTTGTGGTTTGTCTGCACCACAAACTCCAACAGAAGCAGAATAATCTGAGAAAGAGCCCTGAGTAATGTGACAAACATGTAGAAACATTAAACTCATGTTACTGATAGAGGTCTTACTAAGGAAAATTTCCTCCCCCACAAAAAATAGGTTTTAACACTAACATCCCAAATCCCTCAGAGAACATGATCTAGACCTCCAAAAACAACAGGAGAAAAACCTATCCACTTCTCCCTCTGTATTACAGCTCCTATTTCCTACCTCTTGCTTGGCTTCCAGATACACCAGTTTTTAGTTGAAGAAACCACTTCATTAAAACTTTGATTAAAACTTCACATCAATGGCAGTTCCCAGGGATTGCTACATTTCACAGATAAAGCAGTGTCCTTTCATGAAATGGTGATACAGCACTACCAAAGACATTAAAATGCTAATATTAATGATATACATAGATTTAATTAGCTTGTATATCTTAACACATCAACAGGGAATATATTAATTTCCTTTCCCTTTGTTAGAAGAAAGCCCAAAGTATTAAAACAAGGGGACAATTTAAACCTGACATTTATATGGCTCTAATACTGCCAGTGCTGGCATCACATACGCAATCTGAAGTTACTACCAAACACTAAAAGCACAACGAGCAGCCAGAGACTCATGAATTCAGAGCTCATCTGACAGGAGGATGCAGAGTGCTTTTTAAGAGAAAACAGTAAACTGGCTTCAACAGCTTATCCCTGAAGTTGGAGGCATCCTCCACTTCCCATGACCCTTACAATAGCCTCTCTAAAGAACTCTAGGATTCACTCAGATCACAGACAGGGTTCAGGGTTGGCTGTTGAACTCCACAAGCAGTTTAGCAGCCAGAACAACACAGCAGCCTCCTTCAATACGCTCTATTGAATCCAGAAATGTACGGGGGTTGTTTTACTGTGAATGAATACTACATATATTTACTGTGAATGAATACTACATATACAAATAGTTATAGATTTGATTTTAATTGTCATTAAGTGGGTGTAAAACAGGATGTTAACCTTTTACTGCAAAACGTATAGTGGCATCTCTCTGTGGGTAAAAGCAAGTCTCACATTTGATGCATAGGGCCATGTTGCATTTTCAAATACTTAGCTAGGGAAAAAAAAACAACACAAGTGGGTGGACTCTGCACATATAAAAATTAAAGCAAACAGCAGGCTATCTTCCCCATGCTTGTCCATTCCTGTGGAGATTCAGTTTAAATCCCCCCTTTCTTTCAGTATTGCAGTTAAACTTGGACCTTTCTAAAATGTTCTTACATGGGAAGGGGACATCCCAATTCTAAGGTGAAAGTTCAGAAAAGACTGATGTTTTCAGTGATGTCTGGAAAAAAAAAGAAAAAAAAAAAAAAAAAAGTACCATCCCTCCAAGATGCTTAAGTATATAAAACAGATGGGGAAAAAATTATTTGGAAACACCGAAGAAGGAAACTTTTGCACCTTTAAGAGAGCTAATTATCAGTAGTGCTAAAAATATTCAACTCTGTAGAAAACAGTGATAGGTAATGATGCTGTTCCACATTCAGGTTTGTGTGAAAGCACAAAATCCTCTTAGTTTGAGAATATTTACTTTTAGAGCTAGAAGAACTATGATCAGAAGACAAGCCAGTTGGATTTCAAAGAAATACGTTCCGTTCTCAAATTATAATCTCAGTTCACCTGTTCAGGCCCCAAGGATATTAGAGATGGACAAAAAAGATGGATAAAAAAGCAGATATGCGATTTCCTGGGTAATGTTGTCAAAGCCATTGACTTCATGAACTGAGAGTAAAATTCATCTACTGGACTCTGTTAAATCACCGTCTTCCCATGAGTTTGTTTGGACAGCTTAATTTCATACAGTAGGTTTCACTCTTCAATTTCTGCATGCTCATAACTCTTACTGACATTTATCAGACTTGGATCAAGGGGAATACTCCCATTGCAGTTCAATTTTCTCATGAATTCACATCCCACATAAAAAATCTTTCATTTAAAAAGCTCCTTATGTAGTTAACTGATTTTACATCACCATAATAGGTCTATTTTTATTCATTAGATGATTACCATGACTATTAAAATATACGTTTCTGTGACAGTACAATCCACAACAGAATACATCAAATTCAGAAAACTGTCAAGAGCAAAATCAGGGTAATGCTTACACAAGCATTTTAAAGCCTAATGCTAAGGCAGTGGCAAAAGACAAAGGGAGCCACAAGCAGAGCCAAGCGCCCATGGTGGGGCAGACCATGTCCCACCAGCTTTTACAGCCAATGCAACCAAAGTCCAAGGCCTGCAGCACTGCCCTGATGTGTGTGACACTCCCTCTAACTTGCAGCTTTCTACTTTCAGGCAGCAAGAAAGTAACTGGACACCTAGATAAACTTGCTTTTCAATTGCCATAGGCTGTAGCTACTACTTCTACAAGGGAATCTGTGTTTTGTGCAGCTTTGTCTATCCAGCAGTATGACGTGCATCCTACAGACATATTCATTTCACCAGAGACCTTTCTGAAAGCACTGTAACTGAATTATTTTCCAGGCTTACGTGAGTCATTGTAAACCAGACCTAGGAGTCATTGAAAATGCAGAAGACAATTTTATAACATTAAAAGAGAAAAGAGATAGGGGGGAGAGAGAGAGAGAATTTTCACATTTTAGGAAAAAAAAAAAAAAAAAAAAAAAAAAAAGAGGAAAAGAAGATCAAGGAATTTCACAATGGCAAAAAGTAACCAAGTAATCAGAATCCCTCTTCCCCCCTCCCCCCTCCCCCCCCCCCCCCTTTTTTTTAATATATATATTTTTTGGATGAGATTAAAACCTTTGCACAATTGCTTCTAATAGTCTTTGGGGAACTTATTTGTCCATTAGAAAGTCTCATTTTGGCTCAGGATGAGGTCATGAAGAGCTGTCAATGTTTTGAAACACAGAATGGTTGTTTCAATTCAACTTGGTTTTCACTGTCCTCCAAACATTAGAACACAGTTTTGCACCATTTCTAATACTCACTAAAAACACAACTTTAGTTTTGCAATGTTTTGAAATGCATGGGATGAAGTTCTTAGCTAAGGAGAATTGAAACAGTGTGGTCAGCATTTTTTTCCAGCAAAGGCAAGGACTTCTGTGCCCCAGCAGACAAGCCTCTGAACTTCCTTTTGACCTCTCTGAGATCACAATTCATGAAAAATGGGAACACAAAATCCAGATCTACTTAATTTACTGCATAAGGAATGTTATTAATTCTACTATTGTATGGCATAGGAAGACACTTCAGATACACTATAGTCATCTCATCAGCAAATAATCATCTTTTGTCCAAGGAAAAATCCCGAGCACAGCTATTAAAAGTATTGTCTGCAAAGACACGAGCTTGTTC
Organism: Aythya ferina; assembly: GCF_964211825.1. Classification (NCBI taxonomy): domain Eukaryota; kingdom Metazoa; phylum Chordata; class Aves; order Anseriformes; family Anatidae; genus Aythya; species Aythya ferina. The sequence continues at coordinate 9,189,720 of NC_140307.1, forward strand.
CACTTGTTTTCCAGGATATCCCAACAACACAATTACTCAGAAAAGCCAGGTGCACCAGCCTGCGGTTATGTGATCATCTGAATTCAGCACCTCTTCACAGTACTTTCAGCTATCCCATCCCAGAGTAGGTTTTAGCAGCTCAGTTCTTTGATTCAGCTGCCATTCAGCAGCATAATCCCTACTGCAACTGCAAGAGAGGTGGAGGAAATGAACCAAGGAGGATACATCGAGTCGGGTAGGCTCATCCCTTTAAACAGTTGTATGGAGGTATGTCAAAAGAATGGTGTAAGTACCCAAGAATTTTTAAGGCCCACAAAATCCACTTGCACTAGTTCTTTCACAGTTTGTGCCTCTCTTGTTGAATATTACCTTAAAAGCTCTGGATAGTCCCTTCCTCCTTCCTCTCTTGGAAATGTACCCAATTCGCCGCTTAAGGTTGTATTCTTATTTCCGTATTCGGTCCCAAATTCCTTTAGCCAGCACAAACTTTCTTTCTTTAGACCAAGGAGGCAGAGCAAATGAAATCCAGCTTTCAGCCACCAACGTGCTCATTGGAAGTGGTCTTGTGGTCCATTTCTGTTTCTTAGCACATGAAGCACACAGTAAAAATACAATGAAAGACAGTCAAGCATATACAGAGTTTGCAATATTAAATTAGGATTCAAAAGCTCTACCTAGACAAAATCCACAAACCATCAGAGTCAACCATGCATGATGAAGATATATAATATCCTTTGCCTAGAAAACAAATCGAGCTGACTGTCTCTAGGTGTAATTTTGACCAGGCTGGTGATGAGAGAAACTGGTAGCATAATGATTCAGTTAGAAGAGTTTTCTAAGGGAAAAAAACATATTTGACATTACAAAACACATTAAACATTAAAAAGCACATTAAATATATATAGTATATATTTAATATACATAAATATATATAAATGAATGTAAATATATTTATATGTATATATATAAAATATATGTAAGAAATATAAATACATCTAGCACCATCCTGCCAAGGGGAAAACTTTGAAAATATAATAAAACAAAATACCAAAGCTTTGGCAACTTCAAAACATTATACACTGGCACAAAACCATTCTTAATATCTTCATGCAAAAACAATGTGCTAAATGCCACAATAATTCAGTAAGATTTGTCATTCTTTCTTACTCTACCCATAAGATACACCTCAGCTTCTAGGAATAATGATGTTAAGATTGATGTTTATTAGAAGTTTCAAAATGTTTTTGTTTTATGCAGTTTCTGAAGTGCCCTGTTGCCTGAGCTCTTCTTGTATTGGATGACCTTGAAAGTGCCTGAGTCACGGGCAATTCTAGCTGCCATCTAAACAACCATCCTAAATCATATACATTGTCATGTTCTCATTATCTGGACTTTGTACTTTCCGACCATGGAAGGATTTTCACATAAATTATACAGGAAATGAAGCAAAATGTAATTACAGTGTCCAACAGTTCCAAGGAGATAGATAGCACAAGGCATGGAACACAGTTGAACTGTCAGCTTTCAATAAATGTCACCTGATAGAAAGAATCTGAATGCAACGTATATCACTAAGCCACCCACTTTGGAATGATATCATTATCTCATCACAGGAATAAAGAGTTATAAGGTTATGGCAATTTCAAACAATCAGCATTCAAGCAGATTTCTCAAAGGGACTCTCATTCTTTGCTTTTACACATCTCTATTTGGACTTTAACATATACTAGCAAATTCTATTATATTGTATTAAATTAAGTTATCCCAATGAAAACATTTCTAGTAAGGTTAACCCAGACATTTAATAATCCATTAGCACCCTCACTTTTTCAACATAATTTTTCTCATAATAGCTTTTTATTCTCAAAAGGAAAAGACAGCTGTAGAGCTTTAGAGTATGCTTAACTCATGCTATTGAGCCGAACAGAAGAACACTGCAATGATGAATAAAATCACATTCTTGCCCTTAACTGCAGTGGATGATAAGTCAGACCCACATCCTTTGCATTAGATGTTCGTAGACTACTTTCTAGAGGGGAGCACAGAACACCATCACATTTTCTAGGGGATATTCTTTCTTAACCTATTTTAACAGGGTAAAGATCTTGGGTTTTTGCTTGTTTGGTTTTGGTGGGATTTTGTTTGCACTATCCTCCACACAAAAGAATTATAAAAACAGTGCAAAGAAAGCAAAATATAGTTTAAAACACTAAGGAAATAATTACAAAATTGTAATATCTCTGCATTTCAAATAATCCTTTCATCCAAGGGCTTCATGATGCAAATACCTAAACCTTACTCTGCTACTGAATTTTTATCAACCAGATTATTTAGGTGGAGTTTTGAGCCCCAAAAGTCAGAAAAAAATTATACAAGTAGCATAGAGACTTTCTCAGACACTGTGGTAGTGATTTCTTTTTTTCCTGCCAGCATGCACGAAACACATGCTGTTTTTCTTAAGTGTCTCTATTATGTTCATTGGTCTCATGGTATTTTTATATGCTTAGTAGGTGGAATGTTTTGAGAAATAGACAGTATGGGCTTAGCTAAATTAACTTGTCTAAGATTTGTTATGTGTTTTGAAGATGCATCTGGGCAGACCCTAAGGCTCAGTTCATGCAAACCAGTTTAAGCCTTGGTAAAAGGATTGTGCATCACAACTTATCATTAATATTTTTTCATTATTGTTGTACAGCAAAATTAGACTGATCAGCTTCATGTTTTGCTCCCCTTTCTTTTTTCCTGCGTATCGTGTGATTATACAGTTCTCCTGTACCCACAAAAAATAATTTTCACACTTTAAAAAACAAAAACAAACAAAAAACCCTGTTCTTTTCAAGGTTTTAAGATACCCAGTTCTCTTCATAATTTAAAAATATACCCAAGAAGAAAATTAACCACATAAATTGCATCAATGGAAGTAAAGCAAAATTTTTTCATGTTTAGTTAAGTCAGTGCCACCTCTTATATACTTCTAAATCGTCTTAGCTGTAACTAATACTGATTTAATTGGTAACTAAAATCAGGTAACTGGTTTAAATACCTAAAGAATTAAACTGAACCAACTCTACATTAAGATGTTATTTAATTCAGCCTCTGCAATTTGTACATACAGACCTTTACATTTACATTTTAATTTAAAGCACATGAAAGAGTCAGAGAACACACCCACTGAAAGTACTAATCTATGATCTGATTAGCTCCTTCACAATGTGCACCCAGCTCCAAGGGGATGCCATGACTACCAATAGGTAAGAAAGGATAACAAAAATAAAATCTGTAGGGAAAAAAAATAATCAGTGAGAGCTCTTATTAAAAAAAAAAAAAAAAGTCTTACTTTTATCAGCAAAAGGATTTTCCTTTGAGGTTTCATTTCCATTATCACACAATGAATCTTCTGCCATCACAGACACAGATGTTCCCTTAAGTCTGCACAAATGCCAGAAGCTCTTTGTCTTAATATCCACTCTGGAAGGACTTCATTGTTAATGAGGACAGATTAGCAATTTATTAAGTAATGCTCCTGCATCTGCTGCTGGTCCTGAGCCTTTCCCTTCAATGTGGTACAAGTCAAGTGCTATAAGAAGTGAGCCTGGAAGAAAACAAAGTATATAATGAGCTTCTTACAGGCAGTAGTCCAGAGAAGAAACAGGGTGCAAACGATATGCTGTATTTATTTGTAAACATAACTGTGTATATCAGAACTTGATGCATCTAGGCATGAAAAATAGGCCAAGGACCCCTTCATCTGCCTGTGACAAAAGGCTAAATACAACCATAATGCTGGAAATAAACTGGAATTTGCCGGTCTGATTGAATTGGTAATTAATTTCACAATTAGATGTAGTTTCCAGAGATGAAAACCATCCATCCACACTTCTCGTTACACATATAAGGATAATTCCCCACATAAGGAATGGCATTTCTAGGGGGAACATCTTGGTACCTCATTCTCTGCTGGAGGATTCTGGCAATCAGCACGTTTTTTCTTGCGAAGAGAGCAGAAAGCTCCACCATGTGGTGAAGTTGCTTCCTTTTAAGTTGCTTGTTACCAGAGCCGATGGTTTCCCTTTGAAGTGTTTTATCCCCTACTAATATTTAGATTAGCTCTTGGGAAAAAACAACAGACTGAACAGATTTTTTCAGCTAAACAAAAACAAAAAACAAAAAACAAAAAAACAGGTGGATAGTTTATTAAGACATATTCTGACATATTATTTCAGTTATCACAATTTTGCTTGGAATACTTAAAACATTTTCCTTGGCCATTTGACTAGAACACTATGACAACTACAGTCTCTGAACTAATAATTGGTACAATGGACACTGTAGATGTACAGTCTATTCAAATAGCAATCATCCGGATTCATACAAACTTTACTGATATTATTCTCCCTGCTCCCCCCCCCCTTTTTTTTTTCTTGTAGTACACCTGTGACAAGACATTTCTAGCTCATAAACTACTCCAGACCCAGTTGTACACTCCAGATCTAGTTGTACAACAAGAGCAAGAGATGGCACTGGGAAGCTCAGGCACAACGAGGAATACTAAAATCACAGAAAATTAATGTGAAAGTCCAGAAACAATTAAATCCTTATATGAAATCCAAATCAGCATTTAAAACCGAAAAAATATATTCTTCAGATTCTTTAATAAGAAATGGTGAACAGTAAACTATGAATAAAAAGATAGCCAATGTAACATATAAGATACATTTATTTCAGTTATTTTAATGTATTTTATTTACTATATATACTTCTTGTTTCCTCACTGAGATATATGGGGTGCATCTCTTTCTCTTGTTTATTTTCCTTTACTTTTAATATTTGAAACATTTAGAATGTTTTTACTTCACCCTTTCTGCTGAACTCCTTAGTAAGCTTTTTAAGCACTACTTCTTCAGTGAAGCATAAATATTCAATGCCCTATTAAAATGTTCAATATCTGTAGATGGCTATAGAGATAAGTAAGGATGAGTGAGTAGACATTTAGGCTCTCATTTAAGCTCTGATTCAAAACCTTATTGAAGTTTTTTTGTTTGTTTGTTTGTTTTTAACAATTACTATTTTTATTTATTTATTCCCCGCCCCCCCCCCCCCCCCCCCCCCCCCCGGTGTGTTCTAAGGCCTTTAAAATGCTCTAGCAGGACACCAAGGATTCCAGCCATAAAGACCTTGATAATATTACCACCATTTACTAATTTCCCAGTTTGGAGCAGCAAAAAAGGTAGCAATGCAACAAAGTTTTCTTCAAAGTCTAATCCCATGCCCTCTTACATAGAACAAACTCATCCATTTACAAAAGCAGCATCCTCTGTGGAAAGGTGATGCTATCATAATAAACGAGATGTTTTTGAAACTAAAAGAGGTGTCTGATTCAGATGACTGGTACATATACCACATTTCCTAAAAATATGTAACATGACTCTACTGTCTGTCTTTATTCTCATAATGATGAATAATAAATACTGTACATGCCAGAACATAAAACAAACCTGGTGTGCAGACCACATTTTTTGTCACTTTCATATAAGATTTTGAGGAAGGTAAATGAAACTTACATTGGGAACAACACTGGACGTATTGACTGCCAGAGCATTTTTCTGAAAACTACTTTTTCAGGTTAATTCGTTGTTTACATACACTAGAAAAGATTCTTGAAAAGGGGGCGATGTATCCAATATCAAGTGTTCTTTTCCTCCTGCACACCTGAAGTAGACAAATTCTATAAAAAATAAATTTGTAAGTACCAGGCCCAGACATTTAAGCTGTTCTGTTTAAGAACAAGAAACTAATCAGATTTTGTTTTAATCTGATTTGGAATTTGTAACATGACCTAATATGAAGAAACAAGATCAATGAGATTAGGAACCTACACTTCTCTAAGGAAATAAGCCAATAGAATAATCCACAGACATACACAGAGACAAAACAACTGGAATCTGAGATGAATGTAGCAAAACAAGATTCCATCATTTGAGATGCAATCATTTCCTGGAACATTTAATATTAATTTGATTTGCTACATATCAATTAGGCACCAAGAACACCTGAAAAAGAAAAGTTCAATTCACTGGCTCACAAATCCCTGCTTCAAAAGATGAAAATTCTTATGCACTGGCAATATATTCTCACCCTGGCCAGTGCAGGAGCAAACAGTTGTTTCAGGAATGGAAAAAAAAAAAAAAGGCATAAGAGCAATGCCTAAAGTCTTTGTCCCCTGGATTAGGGATAGCATCTGCAAGATACAATTTTATGAAAGTGGGATATGTAGCAATGCATCATCTACCAGGCACCAACAGGAAGAACTAAAGCTCAGTTATTTAGGATGCCATCACTCTTACCATATATCCAAACCAATCCAAAAGGAATTCCTTCATGAGACTGGTACAATAAACAGCATTTTGTCATCTCTAAATGTGACACAAAGTTCAGATCTCAGAATATCTAAAAGCTCAATTATAGCAATGAGTTTCACTGATCATGAACCATCAATGTTTCAGCAAATATGACGATGAATTATTAATTAGGACAATCTTAAGAGATTGCTAGGAATAGAAGTTACAGAGAAATCATGGGATGCTTAAGGATAATCTCTTTGTAATAAACATCTGTCCAAACCCAGATAAACATGTCAATATTGATTACATTCTTGATAACTACACCTTGATTCAGCTCTCAAATCTTAACCCACATCTCAGACCCTGTTGACAACTGCTTAATCAATTTAGGTCTTTTTTAAAAGACAAAAGCAAAACGTGGATGGCTTCGCTGTTTAATTCTTTTCATTGTGAGATTGTCTGTTGGGGTTAATTATCAGTGAGCATTTAAATAAGGAGTACAGTAAACTGCAATTTCCTGATCAAACAGCAAGCAAATTTATTTTGTTTTAATCCTTCTCTATGTACATATTTCTCAAGTATATCCAACAGAGCTACCCTCAACAGTGGACCAAAGCGAGGAGGAACCTGAGGAGGAAGCAAAGGCCACAGCCTCTCCAGCTGTTCAGTTCTCCATGAAGATCTGGTCACAAGATTCTTGTGGCAGCCTTTTGCCATGGCCTCCCCAAATGGTGCACAGATAACCTTGATTTCCAGTGCATAAATTTCCCCATGATAAACCAGGAATAAATTTAGAACAAGGACATAAGCCATCACCAAGAGGCCATTTCCATGCTGCCCACTATATGAGGAAATAAGTTTACTAGGAGACATCCCTGAGGGCTGAAATCCTCCTATCAATAATTGGATGGTTAAACATGGCCAACACAAGTCAGGAGGGGAGAATGGTAGTAGGGCAGCTTGCTAGAGAGCTTGAGCAAGTTCCACTAAGGAATTCAAAGAAAAATGATACAATATACAATAGTTCTTAGAGGCGAATTCATGAACTGAATGGCCTGTACCTTCATGATTGATCCTGTCAGTCAGTACAAATCTGTTTCCAAAGGAAACTTGCTTGGTCTCTGTTTTCCTATGAACCGAATCCACAAAACCCTCAGGGAAATGAATGCTATTTCTACTGCAGTGAGCATCCTTTGTTTTGCTGGTTTGCAGAGCAAAGTGCCAAGAGGGGAGGACAGTAAGGCAGTTATGAAAAGAAAGGAAATGCCGTCCCCAAGACAAATTCAACTGGTTGAGTTGGCAGGATAAGAACAGTAAGGGTATAATCAGAGAGAGTGGGAAAATAGAAGGCATCTAGTTGACGGAAGGATAAAACAGACATGGCCTGTTCAGCCTTTCAGCCTGTCTGTAGTGCTGTCAAACAGCTAATCCTTCCAAAACTCCTTAGGGAAGTTAGCAGCAACTCTGACAATTGCTGTGCCAGAACCCAATAGATGTAATTTCTTATGAAGCTAAAGCTTCATTGTGACAGGGGGCCTTCAGCTCTGCAGCCAGCACCCCAAACTCTGCATTCACCCTCCTGTCAGCCTGTGGCAGCTCGGGAGGCAGAGTCAGGCCCTCGTGCCTGGCAGCAGCATGCAGCCCCAGGAGCTGGGCAGTAACACGGCTTTACTTTGGACAGGCTGCTTGGGTTCAGCAGATTTAGCAGAACATTTAATGTACCTCACAAGCGAGCTCCCAGGGGCTGGAAAAAGCCTGTGAGCTCAGTGGGGTTTTGCACACTAAGATCAGGTAGCCACAGAGGGGATTAACAGGGTGGAAAAAGACCTAAAGCCTTCCTCAGCCCTGCTAGTAAGTCTGTGGTGATTTAGGGGGAAAAAGGGGGGGACATTTAAAATAAAGGAGAAATTGTCTACTGCTACCTACAGACGCTACTCACTGACATATGCCATAGGACTCTATTCACTCTGACCCAGTAAAAATTCACAGAGGTGTGGAAGTAAAGCTTCAATGGATGTTACCAGCAAGGCTACATGCTGCTTACTGCATGAGTCCCTGCTGGCTCTGCCTCAGCAGACTTACACAGACTCCCCGCGAGATGGCTGCAGAGACTGCAGTATCATAAACGAAGCTGTGGCATCTCAATCCAAAGGCAAGATACTCAGAGTATTTCAAGTGCACATGGGCACTACAGAAAGCTGCACCTTTCAAAAATGCAAATACCCACGATATTTTTCAAAACTTCATGAAAAAATATGTAAGATTTAAGTGAAACATTTCTCATTTTTTGAGGTGTTTTTCTGATCCCTGTGTTCATATAGTTCTTCACAACTTTTGGTTATTATATGCTGCATAAGCGCATGTTCCAAATCATCAGCACTGCTTTTTATTTTTATTTTTTTATTTTTTATTATTATTATTTTTTCCTTAAAGACCTTTTGAAAACATTGCATTTCTGTCTTCTGCAAATAGACCTTTTCTGTTGCATTACACTGATTGTCAAACATGCTTTCTTACCCATGTTTGGCTGTCATTCAGCTGTTCCTATTACTGTTCACTACATGCTGTCAGTATACCTCCTGTCCCTTCCCAGCTTAGATTTTTTGATAATTAGCCATTCCACACTGGCTTGTCACTGGCTGTGGGTCTTAAGTTCTGATTCAGCCAAGCAACACAAGCAAAAATCCAGACATAAGCTTGGGTATGAAAAGCTTGGCCCATCACCTTGCCCTGGAAACTTTGCCCTGACAAAAGAACATCAACACAATCTAAACAGAAATCTAAGCCAGGGATATGTACTCAATCTGTCTTAATGTGAACAGCTGCAATCCAAATTCTGCCTCATTCTACCTGCAACAGTTTTAGCACAGGCACTGCAACAGCTTTAAACCAGGGAGATCTACATGCCCTCACACAGCTCTAACTTTCTGAGGTCTGAAGGACACAACATTGATTTTAGCCTGGGAACATCATCTGAAACAGATATTAAAGATCCTCATAGTCCATGAGGATATTTAGTCCATAACTAATTGCAGCCTTAGTTTGGAAAGTCCCACGAAGAAAGCCTACAGAAGACTACTCCCAGATGAATTTCTATCCTGTCCCTGGTTGAAATCTAGGTCTTATAAGTTTTCTTTGCTGATCAGAATTCTTGTACTTACTCAAATCTATGTCATACCCCTGTAGTGGAGCAACCTTTTGTCTAAACATTGAAGCAAAGCCTGTCTAATTCAACTCTGTCAGACTTCAGGCCTGATTACTTATGGATTCACATGTCCTTCTTAGGCACCCATTTTTCAGATCGGTTCTTTGAAGCTTAGTCAAATTGCTGATGCCAGCTTCAGCAACAACCTCATTGTGGAGCCAGCTACTCTTGCTGACCTTGGTTTCCATCTAGGTCTAACAAGCAACCCTCATTTTCGCCCTTTAAATGTGCCCAAACATCAACCAAAAACTCTGCACTTACTAAAATACTTAATGCGTTTGGTTTTAAATCCCTCTTCCTGCCCCAGCAACAAACAAAATTATTCAGCATCAGACCTCCATGGACCTAGTTCATCAGGAAAAAAAAACAACTTCTCAACAAAAATCAAACTTCACGGCCTCATCTAAACCCAGGCCCTTAATTTTCATGATTACAGGGTATGTAAAGTAATGTGAGTCACGCAGATATCCATTTGGATAAGACCATAAGACTTTGTTCTCCAAACCCTGAATGTGCACATATAACCTTCTGAAATCAATGTATATAGTCATTACTAGCTGTTGTTTCATGCTTGAGGATTTGAGGCTTGGCTCTTATCAAAGAGCTGATTAATTTCAACATTGCAGAAACCTCATTTAATTAGGGGGACTTTTCTGGAGTTTATTTTATTTTATCTTATTTTTAAACTGAAAACAACCATATGAGTACATTAAAATTATGTAATTTTGAATCTCTGAAGCTTTTCATGAGAATTTGCATTTAGAAATATCTTGCATGTTCTTCAAAAATACTTTCAGTCATTATATCACTGAAATTAGATGCAATTAATTTACAACTTCTAAAAAGAGTGAGAATTATATATCACAAAACAAAGTTCATAATATGCCAGGTCCTAGACCTGTGCATAAGTACAGAGACAAATACTGAACCAGTCAAAACTATGTATTTTAGACATCTCATTATCAAAAGCAGAAAGGACAGTTAAGCACTTTGTTCCTTTTAACATGGAAAGCTGTTCCATTAATGTAATTTCTCACTAAGAAAAAATATTGTATTAATATTTGTTTTATAATTAAATCAAATTATGATTATTTGAAAAGTAACAATTTGAAAATAATGGAAAATAAATTAATTTCTTTAATTTCCATTAATTTCTTTTCCATGTTCCCTTCTTATTTAATACAATATGTGATAAGGAATCTGTGGAAATGGCAAGGGGCATCATTTTATAGCTACACATCACAGTTGTAAGAAAAGGATAAGTAGTAAAAAATGTTTGGGAAAATGTGAAATCTTCAAGAAACAACATGAAAACATGAAACCCTTTCATGCACAAATCACAAATCATAGTCTTTGAGGTGAAACAAAGCATACTGCAATATTCTAAAGGTTTTATAGAGAAATGATACATTTCATCCAGACTTGGGAACAAAGAAAGTTGCAAAAGAAAGTTTCTTCAATGAACACACAAAGTTCAAGAACTTGTATCCTCAAGATGTATTATGAAAATAGAGTTACTTCCCCTATTCAAATTACTATTTTCTACCTTTCACAGAAATCCTATACTGGCTCAGCCACATTGGAGATGTTAAAAAAAAAAAAATCCTGGCAAGAAACACTTTCATAATATATACCAAATAATACACAATGTAACTGTCAATCAGATATGAACCTTATTTTTTTTTTGAATATGTCACATTCTGAAGTAGTATTAAAATTCATGCATCATCCTTTGGAAAAAAATAGTATTAAATAATTATTAAACTACATTCGGAATATGACCTTCATATCCATTTGTTTTAAGTCAAAATCTTTTCTGAATGTGTTTCATTTTTCTGTAAATGGCAAACAGATGAATATAAATGGTATTTATCAAGTTCTGGAAGTAAATGGAATAATAAAACTACTATGAAATTATTTGTGTTCAGACTGTATGAAAAGGCCATATCAGATATAATGGCTAGACTAATCAAGTACTGTAGGCTTCTTAATTTTGCAACAAAACAAGTGACACCAAGTATACTTCAAATGGTCTTACAGCATCTAATATTGATGATTTTCTTGTTCCCACCTACTCCTCTCCAGAACGTTTGCTTTTTTACTCTGCTGGTTTTCTTTACTGCTAATGCCCTTCCATATGTTCCAATGATTCTGCGTGTTTAAACAACCTCCACAGATAGTTGACTTATTCACACGTTTCAGGAGGCACAGAAAAGATGAAGAGCATTACAGATAGCCATCAGCAACTTCCCTTACAGAAAGGTTACTTAATGCCCAAGAGAGACAAATTTATTTCCCCTTCCATACCCCTGAGGTGAAAGACAAAATATTGAGGTATCTTGAGAAAAGCCTAGTTGCTTAAAGGTGAACAAAATGGTGAACAAAAGAGACGCTTCAACTTCAAGTAAACCTTATCTAGTTGGGGAAATATAACCACAGACAGTAATTTCTTCCTGGGACAGAGGCCTAAATAATCTTCCAGACAAAGCAGTCTTAAGAATCCCTTCCCTAGGAAATTCTAGCAGGGTAACTGTGTTCTGAGTGTGAGGAGGAGTATGGTTTGAGTGTGAGGATAATTGCTTTACACCAATTATCTCCTATTAATGTTTTTTAACTAAGAAGCCATGATCTAGCTCTTCCCATACATGGACAGAGGTGTCCTGGAAGTGGCTAACATTCTTGTATGATTAAAGAAAGATCTATACATGAAATACTGTCCATCCCTTATTTGGCTAATTAAGAAATAAACTAGTATTAGCAGCTTTGAGAAAATCCACAAGAAATTTAAGCATCTGGTATTTTCTACTCATCTCTTAACTTGGGCTTTCTTGGCATATGAGCTGTCTTTTGGCTGATTTCCACTACAAGCAGGGAGCTTGCATTACAGAAGTCAAGAAGAGTCCTCACTTTCCCACCATCCATCTTCACTCCTCTACAAAAAGGAAGTGATAAGGCCAACGTAATCTCTTTGGCACCCCAGGCATAGGGGGAGATATCACAAACATCAAAAAATTTTAGTGTCATAGATGCAGTTGCAGTATATTTGACATACTTTCCCTACACATCAAATGACTTGGGTATTCTTGATGTCTGTTTTGGTGACTTTTTTTTCTTGCCATCCCGTTTGCTATAAAATTCTGTCTTCCTTTGCTGCTGCTGAGATTGTGGGGAAAAAAAAAAAAAAAAAAAAAAAAAAGCAGTCAAAGAAGAAAAAACTTGCAACTCTCCTCCTCCTCAAATGCTTTAATGTATCTACATTCTACTGCAAAATTTTGATGTTTCCATGTATACTAAGGATTGCAAATATTGCTGAAAAAGGAAAAAAAACGTATTACTAGACTTCAAAATGAAGATTTCATGGTGCATGAAAAACAATCAGTCTTCTCCACTGAGTTTGACTTCATTTATCACGAACACAAGTTTACAATAGCTGATGTCCAAAATAATTAAAAACCTATTTCTTGCACATGATGAATACAGGTCTTGAACACATTCCCTCTAAACAATTCCAGCTTTGGTTAAAGCAAGGCTACAGTAAAATGTAGTTTGGGGTCTTGTATATAACACCAGAAAAGAAATCACAGCAATATAAATTACATTTTGATCTCCAACACAGACAGTTTAATAGGCCAGATTCAGCAAAGCATTTAAGCAAATGCTTAAATCCCATTGATTTAAGTGGGATTTAAGTACATATTAAGTACTTAGTTGAATTGGGGCCATACTGTGAAGGGACTCGTAGAACAAGGAAAACACAGTAGGCTTTGGGGATCTTTATTTACAGCTCAGACGTTAAACTCAGCAAATTTGGCTTAGGAACCTGTATAATGCAAAAAGAGCCAAGGACAGACTGCAAGAACATTTGGCTGCCCCAGGTCACTTCAGGATAATACAACATACCAATATGGATTTAGTTTCTAAAATACTTTTATCTCATAATTTACCACATTTAATTCACAATTGAGGTGTGCCACCTTAATGCGTCATTCAGCACTTTACTGTATAGAGAGACTTCAGACGCTGCCAAATTTCTAGTGCTCTCATTTATTCATCTCCCGTTCTTCCCTCCCACTTTTAACCCCAACCTTCTGGTTACAGGGAGAGGAGGAGGCAAATGACATTTGCTGTTTGTCAGTCAACTCTCACTGCATAACTAAGGAGGAAAAAAAAAAAAAGGGAAGAAAAAAGCTAACAACATCAAGTACCTCATCCTGGAATATGGTTCTCCAAGAGGGGATCAAACCAGACATTTCATCTCAGTTAAAGGAGTTCTGTTAAAATTATGTAATTTCTCTTGTAGGTGTCTTGGAGTGAAACCAAAACTATGTTTAGTCTACATATAATTTCCTAAACATTGTAGCTGACAAAAAGATTTACTTTGTCCATAGGATGACTTTTAATTATTTCCTTATCTTTCCTTCTTGACTCTAGATATAAGTTTTCTAACTCTACTAACATTACTCCAGATGGTTGAACTATTTATATTTATCTTGCAAAGTAGAAGTTGGATTTTGGGGACATTAATAATTCTTGTTGTCAGCTTTTCTTTTTGGGAATAAACCTATTTCCGGGGAAGTCTGGGAAGCTTGGTTCCCTAGCTCTAAGAATAGACGAACAGGAAACAGAACATTATATCATGTCCAAGCACTACCATTTGTAGAGGAATTAAGACTCAGAGTTTTATGAAATCTCCTAATCATGTTTTAAAACAGATTAGTTTTGAGGTCAGTTTCCATTTAGCAGAATGCTCTCATGCTTATGAGAACCCTTTCTTAGTAGTATTTTCATGACAAGACCAAGTTAAAACATGATCAAATTTTGGTGAGCTACAAAACACCAGATTATATTGCTCAGGCTTATTTCTAAAAACATTTAATTATTATAGATGATAGTGTCAAAATCGATAATTATAATAATTTCCATAAACAAATAATAAAGATTATTTTCAGTTAGATAAGAGATAAACAATGTTTTTCAGGTATTTAACTGAGGTGAAGGGAGGGTTCCTAAAGTCATCCTAGACTTACATATAAAATTTGCATATTTGTGCTAAACAATTTTGTGATAGTGCTGGAAGCTAATCTCACCTTTTCTGATTCCTACCAGGTGTCACATTTTCAGAAGACCACGTTTCATTCCAGGCAAGAGGCATGAATCCATTTTGAGTACTGTCACTGTGAAGAAAGTATATACAATTATTCATCCAGGTCACAAAAAAAATCTCTCTAAAACAGTGCAAGACCAATTTAATTACATGGTAAACAGACTTATGTCATTGCATGCACTGCTATTTCTGGTACTTAAAACCTGCTGAGGAAGTTACATTAACCAGCAAAATTACTGACCCCTTTGTGGGTGCAAACTTAAATGAGTAAACACAACCCTGAGCATACAAAGGATCAGCCCTAGTTCTCACCCGTGTGTGTGCAAAAAATGCTCTAATTTCATTACACATTAGATTTGCTAGTGCTGTGTTAATTCCAGCCTGAAATTTAGGACACAACAGTCTCTGAGCTGAGGCCAATGTGCTTCTAGTGGTTAGCAGATAAATTAGGAAAATACCAAGCCTATTAAAATGAGCATACTCAGAAATATAATTGGACAGTGAATGAAATAATTTAACATTGATCAAAACAGATAAACAGCACACTGTTTTATGCTCTGAAAAAAATGTGTTACCTGACAGTTCATACAGCCTATCAGAAAACAAAGGAAGAATAAACTTTAGCAACAACATTCATAACAGTACGACTACTAAAAGAATGATCACTATAAACACTTATCCCAAAGCAAAGTTTTGCACTACTCAACAGGTATTTACAATGGAAAGAGGCTTACTTTTTCTTCATTTTCAATCATGACGGAACACTCTGGTCTCATTTACCTCCTCAGCTAAACCAAGTCTTTTCTTCTGCATACCATAATATGGCTACAGAAATCTGCTGTGGGAAAAAAGATTTAAGTGAATAACTAAATAAGAGTGATCTTTCCTCCCTCAATAAATTCAGTAGAAGTTTCCAATACTTTCCTTTCAGTTCACAAACTGTCTAAATTCCCAAACAGCAGACAGCAAAGAGCTTATGTGGCACAGTAATACAAAATTTTAATGCTGGACAGGAAAAAATAAAGAACTTTCAGTAAAATTTCTGTTCAGTATTTTACTACATCGAGCTGATGTCAATTTTAATCAGAATTTATGTTGCATGTATTCTGTCTTAAAATAAAAGCTGAAGAGGAACTGTTCTCATTCAGAAAACACAAATCCATGTGCCCTTTCAATTACTTGTGAAGTAGGAAATTCAGGAGTCACAGTGAGTCTGAAAATCTCACATATGTCAAGTTAAAGTGCTTTAAAAAGCCTTGTATGAATTTGTTTTTCTTCAAAAGAGTATGATACGAATCAGACAAGGAAAATAATATAATAATATTTATGGTAAGCAGCTAAACCATGTGATTGACACCTGCATTCCCCCAAAATATGTGAACAACAAAATTCACTACAACTGAAATTATTTAAAAAAAAAAAAAAAAAAAAAAAAACACGCCCAGGCTTGGGAAAAATTCTGCAGTGAATTGTGAACCTGCTGTTACTCTTTCTGCTTTCTATGCATAACAGCAGTAAGCCAGGCTGACCTTCATGTAATCAGTTAAAGTTACATCAATAGGACAATTCTCAAGGGGAAAAAAGGTGGTAAGGAGTAAAGGGGAGAGTCAGCCTAGATTTTTCTAAGGGAAAAAAAAAAAAAAAAAAAAAAAAGTTTGTGGGCTAGGGCTGGTATCCCTTACAAAAATAGCTGGGGTGAGACTACTGTGCTTTGCTTTTGCTTTTCTGTTTTTTTTGTTTTTTTTTTTTTTCTTTTCCCCTCCTCTTTTTTTTTTTTTTATTAATATGAAAGTGCTTAATATTGTAGGATGACAGTGTTTCTGCTTGAGAGAGGGAAAAGTCTAGGACTATAAATAATCTATAAAAAGCGGGACAACTGCACTTGGTTGGTGTCCTTCTAAAAGGCTCAGAAAACACAGTCCCCAAGGTCTACCATCATGTTCGATCCTTTGCCTCATTACTGAGCGCCACGAATGAAGGACTAAAATGGCATTTATAGGATATGTCTTTTTTCAGACGGCAGGAATCCTGAATTACTTAAGTTAACATTACACAGGCCTGCTTGAGTCTTGGAAGCTGTCCAGCAGTTGCAATGGAGCGATCAGGAGAGATTAATTTCATCTACTGCTTCAGTACAGTTTAGAGTAAAATAGCACATTTTGACCTCAAGCTGGTAAGAGAAGGCTGTTTCTGGTACCAGAGTGATTTTAACACAGTGAAGAATTTCATTGCAGGTTTCTGTGAAGACATACTGCTTTTTTCATTTCCTTGGCTTTGTGACCATCAGCTTAAAAAGTGTATTCATACCTCCTACAGTAACACATACGGGGAATGCACAGGGCAGGATCACCACTATAGGCTCCTAGCAAACTACTTTCAATGGTGCTGCATGAGCGAACAGCACTATGCCTGGCAGGCAAGGATGCACAGTTTCACCATCCTGACACTTTGCTAAAGTAATACATCTAATGGGACTCAACCAGTGACAAGATTCTGAAGGAATGTGGTGAAAACCCAGCTTGGCCTGGGGAATTTATTGAGGAATCATCACAGATGAGGAGGGAATTTACTGAAGGGATCATCCAAATGAGGCTGGAAGGCTCTAAACAATGTAATTACTCTTGTTAGCATCTAGGGGATAAATTATCCCTCAGATGGAAACTAAACCCGTAAGAGGGGAAAGTTATTTGGTAAACTCACCACAATAAACCACGAAGAGTCATCTCAAAAGCAAAGCTATTTGTGGGCCAACAAAGGGATACAATTTTAAAATTCCCAGCTATAAATGTTCATCATCTTACAAAAAAGCACTTCTAGATCTCCTTAAACATGTCCAAAAGCACATATCTTCCAGGTATTCCTTCTGTTTCTGTAACACTGGCACTGGGTGATTCTCTGTAATTTCCCACTGAAATCTTTGCCCTGTCCTCCATGGCACACAACCCCAGTAAAGCTACTGAGGAACAATGACACAGACAAGTTTTCCCTGTATGTGTTTTTTGTTTTTTTTTTTTTTTTTTTTTTTCTTCAGGTTATCCTCTACAGTTTCAATGTACTTATGTAGATTTAAATGGCGATTACTTATTTGCATATCATACAAATTTTATAGTGGAGCTATGACTCTATTATACAGACTTTTCTGCTCTATCTCAAATCAAGCTGTAAGTAGATAACAGCGTGGCCTGCTAACAGTTACTTAGGAATACAAAGCAACTAAAATAAACGAGTATCCCTATTATCAAAACCGCAATAATCTCCATTCTTATTATATATTTTTTAACTCACCTCTCTCTTTTCCCTTAATAAAGGAGCAAAAGGTCAGGGCTTCAAGCACATAAACAAGAATCAAGAAAAAGAGAATAAGATCAAATATCTTGGTTTTACCAGCAACTCTTAGTCTCAAAGACCAGCAAGTCTGTGGAAAAGTCAATATACAGAACTTGCGGGCACTATTATATCATTTCCTGCTGCTTTTCCAAGAATCCCATGATCATTTAATGTGGCACTTGCAGGAAACACATAAAAAGGAGCACTGAAGAAAGGAAAATAAAACAGTGCTGTGACTTGAAATGTAAATACACATCATCCAAAGAATATTCCTGAGAACGGTATGAAAAAGAATCACCTTTACGAATTCCAAAAGCTTAGAAAGGGTAAGTCTAGCAGGTACTGTAGTACTTCTTTGGAAGACCATCACTGGCATTCAGATTACAGAAGGAAGAATCTGATAAATTAGGCCATACTAATGAAGAAATGACAGAGTTGATACATAACCAGTATCTGAAGAAATATCCAGTTCTTGGAAAGGCATCACAAGTACTGAGTTGAATACACAACCACAAATAAATAATGACTTAGTTTCCAGAAAACTGAGAAGACAACTATTTGGTCAGCTGCAGGGGGCATAAAACATGTTTTTCCTTTGTGCCAGTATGTGATAGGGTAATGGTATTGAGGTCTAACAATTTCAAAGGTGTACTTTCATTGGGGAGTTGATAAACCAATTCAATACCTCAACACAGCACACCCCCTGCACCAGTCACGAGGGTCTAGAATCTGGTCATGTTGGCTTGGCACACAATGCAGAAATCCCCTGTCTACAAGCAATGAAGAAGGGCCAATATTTGCTGCACTAGAGCAGCAGCAGAAAGCTGTGTGGAAAAAACAGCTCAGGCTGTTTTCATCAGGGTTTTATTTAACCCTGTGCTAGCACAGCTTAAGCTGTGTTATTGTCAGCTACCACTGTGAGATTTATTAGAAAGGAGTGTACACATAGGCTTAAAACAGTGTCTTCTGTTTGGAAGAGAATTCCTAAGAGTATGCCCAAATATGCTCAGAGTATAAAAACAGGCTTTGGACAATAGGTTTTATTAGAATCAAACTGTAGGAACTTATTTTTAGTTCATATCAAGCACTCATTAGAGGGGAAGAGTTCTCCCATTAAATATTCAATTAGTAACAATGATCTCTCAGTCATGTTGCTGCTGCCTGAGACACTGGTTACTCATAAAATACCGAGTTGTGAATAATGACTGAAAGTACTGTCACCAAGCGTGAAATAATGAAACAATGGAAAAGAATGGGGAATAATAAGAGAAAGACTTGTAAAAGTTATTAACCTACAGAAAGAAGTCTGCACATGATGAAGGATAAAGCAGCAGCAGTTGGAGAAATGCCTATGTGAGAAGACCTCAGCATTCTGCTCTGTATGTCAGCTTTCTCATGGGACTTTGAAAAACGTTGATTTTTCTTTGTATATACTTAGAATAATATGAACCACAATACATGTTTCTGATTTTCAGAGGAAGGTGATAAATTTATAATGTCAATTATAGGAAAAACGTTTATGGTATTAAAATATCTGCATAACTAGTGACTTATAGCTTCCAATATTCCCCTATCCCCCTGCAAATATATCCTAAAATCTCATTAGCATCTGACAGCCACTGCCAGCACTGTCTGCACAATGCATGTATCCAAGCACTCCACACCTGAGCTCGGCTTCTTTCTAAGAACCTTATTCTGCAGCACCTTACATGTTCCCACTACAATCAAAACATTCCACAATTCTGCTTTAAATCTTATACGACTCATGACAAACTATAGCAAATCTCAAACTAAATAACTTTTTTTTAAATATATATTTGATGACTTCCAACTGATGACTAGAGACATGTACAGTAAACAGAATTGGCCAGCTATTTTCACTTTGTCTCTGTATATGCCCCAACTCAGATTTTCTCTTGAAGGTAAGAGACTCAAGATGGCAATAGAGAGCTGGAAAAAGCGTGTTCTGGGAGAGTACTATAAATATCTCTTTTGTTGCTTAATGTGTTGATAAACCTCTTGCTAGAGAGGCCTCTGGTATTAATCTGCCCATCAGTGTCTCAGTAATTCTCATCTAAAATTATCAACAAATAATTTTGTTAGTACAAAATGTTTATTTGCAGTTACACAACTCCCAA
This sequence comes from Aythya ferina, assembly GCF_964211825.1. Classification (NCBI taxonomy): domain Eukaryota; kingdom Metazoa; phylum Chordata; class Aves; order Anseriformes; family Anatidae; genus Aythya; species Aythya ferina. The sequence goes on from NC_140307.1 coordinate 9,209,835, forward strand.
TTTGCAGAATATTAGCTGCTTAAAACATAAGCAAACAGCCACAGACTATAAAATCCAGTGCTGAGAAGATTAATTCATAACCTTATTTTGAAGTAAGTTTAATGTTACAAGATCTAGTAATGTTCCCAAAGTCTGTTAAATGTTAGTGCCTTAAAGGCAAACATTTTATTTGAATTGTTTTTAAATGGTACTCAAAAAAATATGATCAAGATTTTAGAAAAACAAATATACTTATTTTTCTTAACTCAGAAAGAGGATTCTCTGTCCAGTCACACAGAATCACACGACAATATTAACTGTATGCAGAACTGCTGAATATGCCCTGAGACTACTGTGAAGCACTGCTGTGTGCTGCTTGACAGCTGCTGCCTTCCATCCCAGAGGTGGCAGCCTATAAATGATGAATGAACTTATTCATACAGTCTGTAGCTATCTGAGTGTAAGAGAGATCTAATATGCATTACGTACATCTGTCTAGATATATGTACACAAGCTGAGTTTGGTTTAGTAACATTGGAAGGAGTCCCAAAAGTAAGGAATTTTAGAGTTATCACTTCTCAGTATTTTCCAAGATAAACGTCCAAAGAAGCAATATTTTCTACAGGATTATTCTTAATTAGTATTTATCATTTGAATATCTTGTAATAGTATGCTTCCTCCAGCCTAAATGACTCTCTACTGGCTAAAGAACTTGCTATGCTAAGGGCTGGACCAGAGCTGATAAGGGTTTATCCCTTTACATCAGTGGACTTCAGTTCAAACCTATGGCTCCTGCCAGGAGGGAAAAATGTTTTTTATAAGTAGGAAAGACAAATTTATGCCTAAGCTCCTGTTTCTGAACAGAGCAAGAGTTGAAAATTTTAAAGCTGATTACAAATTAAAATATCTCTGTCCCCAGATGCTTGCCTACCTTCAAACAATTGGCTGCCCGTCTGCTATCTGGAGCTGCAGGGACAGGTGTGCTGAGAACTGACACCTATTTCAGGATCAGAAGAGGGCACTAGGGTTTAAGGTACATTCAGAATAAATCCAAGACAAAGAGGAAAAAAAAACAGTGAAGCGTGTTAGAAATAGTCCCTTGTTATACTTGTTTTGTGAGAGAACCAGCAGAATAAAGGGAGAAAACATAGGCAGGGCTGGAGGCCCAAGGGACCAGGTGCTGTGGCAGCTCAAGCACAGCTCAAGGGACATGTTTGGTCACCAACATTTACACAAGTGCCTTCAGCTTGCAATAGCCTCACCCCACGTGCTGAAGCCCTCCCCTCCATCCCACCCGTCACAGGTAAGCCTCACCATGTTATTTCTTTGTTGGGCTCAGTTTGTGACTGCGCTGGCAGCAAACACACACATGACCAGAATGACAGCAACTCACAGAGATTGCTGAGCTGCCCAACCCACCAAGACGAGAAGCAGTCAGAAAGATGAAGAGAAGGGTCCTTTGAGGGCTCAAGAGATGCAATGAATTTCACAGTGCAGCTTAATAAGCTAAAAAGCCACACCCACCCACAGTGTTTAATTCTCTTTCTAGCTAGGAAGCAGAGTAATTGCACTGTTTTTTGCTTTTCTCTGTTAAATCCGATGTGGTATTTTGACACATTCCATCACAGAGGGCTTGTCACATATCGTACACGTTCCGTGTTAAGGGGGTACATTCAGTGGTGATGGACAGGTGGGATCAGGAGAAACCCCTCTCTGCTGTACAGTTTGTATCAGCAAGCTCAGCTGGTTCTTCTCCCTCTGATGTCAATGTTTAGGAAGAGTACCAGCCTATACGGTGTAATGCCTGTAACAACTGACCCTATAGAAGCTAATTAATATGCAAATTGCCAATGTATTTGAGTCTAACATGTCCTTTAGAACAGAAATAAAATATTCTAGGATCACTTGATAATGCTGTACCCTCTCCCTTGGACTAGAAAAATCTTATTCAGCATCTTTTAGAACATCTTCCAGAGCAGTTGCTACCTAGACCATCTCCTCTGGTCCAGTGAAAAGAAGCTAGTGTTAGTGTAAGACCTTAGAGAAGTATACACTGTTGGCATAAATGGCAACACACAAGGAATTCACATAAACTTGAGAGGAAGTGAACAAAAAGGCTAAATTACACCTTTGCAGTGAGGTAAAGCTACCATACGAGCTGTACAAAGGGACTTTACCAGGACACCTAAACAACGTATGTTACTCAATTAAGAAACATCTGCATGTGCATCTACATGATGCCAACTACAAAGCCACATCAGACTGTACAGAATTCCTAAAACAAATTCTTATTAAGGAGGGGTATCTTGTTAGAATTTAACTCCTGTCTTCATGTTTTCTCCTTACAACTAACCCATGCCTCCCCTGAAATTTTCTGGACTAGTACCAGAGATTGTCTCTTGTCTCCAAATTTTTATTTTGACTTTTGTCTTTGCTTTTCAAACTCAAGCAGTTGACAGAAGAAGCTAGAAATGCACATTTGTCAGAGAAACACAAGCAATATTGTCTTTCATAGGGTCTACCACATGCATACAGCCGACTTGACATTTAACCCAAAGACCAAAATAAGAACCTGTATCTTGCCAGATTTTTCTTGTAGTGAGTAATTGCACCTCAAAATTAGCCAAGTCACAAGCATGTTCCACTGAAATGGGTTATATTACTGGACAGCTATTCCCTTCATGCACAGTCACGACAACAGAGGAGAGTCTGATTTCATAGATTAAGTATATGATCCGCTACAAAAAAAGGTAGTATCACCCACCAAAAAAAAAAAAGAGACTACAGTTATGAGTCAGGATTATAATACCACTGTGCTCAGTATTTCAGCACAGACAGTACATATGCTATCAGAAATATCCAAAGGTTTTTCATTAGCTAAGAAAGCAAGAAAAGGAGGAGATGTTCTTGACTATAAACAATGACATACTGAGGTGCAGATCCTAAAATGTTGAAGTTTGGTTCCCAGATCCTCGGGTGCAGGGCTGGATAGGAGCAGAAGGATGCTTTACTCTCTCCCAAGGAGAACTGGAAGCTGAATATGAGCTTAATTAATTAACTTATAGATAATGATAACAGCGGAAGTGCATATTTATCACAAAAGTTGAAATTTCAAGGGCAAACAGTGACAAAGATGAGAGTCAATAATGCTTTAATAAAGCTGGAAATCAAAGGGGCATAAGTATTGATATTGTACTTTAAAAAGGGAGACGACCAAAATCATATTAAAGCACATGTGGAAAAAGAAACACACCAAATGGAAAAATAATTAGGAAAAGTATTGTGGCAGTTTAGTATGATTGATTTGCTATTTGAAAGTTAATGATGAAAGACACTGCTTTGGAAAGGAAAAACAGGTCTGCTTAAAGGCAGACACTCCTTACTTTTGTTCATAAAGCCCTGCAAAATAACGAGAAAAAGTTGAAAGCTATGGATATGTTTTGGTGAAATATAACACGTCTTGGATGTTAAATGGGAATAAAGACCAAACAGTAGCAAAAGTGATTTTGAACTGAGACTTCTGGAGAGAGAAGATATGTATTATAGGGAATTGCTCCTTCTTCTGAGAAAGGGTATGATGATTTTACAGACCTTTCTTTAAATTAGACCTTTGGTATTTCAAGTATTGGTATTTCAAGTACCGAATATACAAGGAAGGGTTAGGAGCAATATGCCAGTTTCACTGATCTCATCCTTTTCTATCTGATCAAGCCAGTAACAGATTGGACACAGACTGATCAGGATAAATTTGCGTGGTGATCAGCTCTGCCTGGAAGAAATTGCTACACCAAGTTAAATGTGATTTCCTGGTATTAGATAAAACAGTGAAAACAGCACAGAAAAGCTGAGGAATACTCTGAGACTCAGTGCTAGTAATGACTTCTAAAGGAAATGATAAAAATTGTGCTGGAATTGGTCTAAAATGTTTAGCCCTTGAGCCTTTTTGCCCCCTAACGGGAGCACACTTCCGTATTGATTTCTATAGGATAGCTGAAGATGCAGGTATCGTTATTCCCCCATGAAATTCTTCCTGCTCTTGTTAAGGCAAGGGAGATTCAAGGCCATGTCATGCTCCTTTTTGTATTATCCTCATCTCAGGGCACCATAGGGATTTGTACTGAGGTTTAAATTTAGTTCCAGCTTGTGCAGAGCTCTCTCTGACAAGTATACAAGTGATGAGAGAACTGTGCCCTTTTGATTATAAAACATGCTTGTCTGAAGATAAAAATAAGACATGCCCCATCCTGCAATCCCAGACAATAAAGAGAAGTTACAATTTCAAAATAAAAAATATAGATGATTGCTAACAGATCAATGTCTATCTTTTCAAGTTTTGTCTAGCAACACATCACTCACTTCACTTCTACATTAGAAATAGTACAATTGTAGTTACCTTTCTGAACAAAGATTGCAAAAGGGCTTGGAAAGGGGCCTATTATTATGGTCATTTACATAATGTGTAATAAAAATTTGCATACAAGCTATTAAGATATTCTACAAGTAATTTATAATCTCACATTTTAATGGCATTTATAATTAGTGCCTTCATGAAGGAGTGATGTATTTTATCACCCAGATTTTTACTTTGGGGGGAGCATTATTTTTCAAAAGTTCAGCTAAAGGCCTCAGAAAAAACCTCCATCGCATGACTGCATCACCTATATTCCAAAATTTAATAGCTGTTAATAAAAGCTAGAAGTGTGATAATACTTAAGGAAACGAAGTGCTTTCCCTGGCTAGGTATCACATTAAGAATCTACCTCGGCTGCATACAGAAGCTCCCCATGCTTACCTGAACATGCAAAGTGCAAAAATGCTGATGCCCAGTGACCCCCTGGAAGTTGCTCAAATGTAACCAATAGCAACATCTGCTCATATCTCTACTGCATTTCTACTTTTGGAGGGAAAAACCTCTCAACTTCACCTTCTCCGTGGTAGATGTTGAGAAATATAACATTCATACTGCAACAGTCACAAGCGTCAGACCCATTCCTCACACATAGCATACAAAATAACACTTTACACAACTAAGCTGAAGAGCACACAGGGTCTTACTCAATATACTCTTCCATTAACCACAGAGCTTACTGCATGTTACAACAGATAACAAAATGTTAAACATTGTGTTTTTACTGAAATGTACAGCTAATCAAAAAGAAAAAAACTCATTACCTCTATCTGTAAAACTTGGTAGCATAACAATGCATACTTTTAAGACTTAAACATCTTCAGAAAAATGTCTGATGGGGAAATTTCAGTAAATCCTTGGTGGAACTAAGAAAATGTATTATTATTTATTTTTTACAAACTGAAGAGCTAGCCCTGAGACTAGAACAGAGCTTGTCGAGAAGGCAGGCAGTTGGTAGGATTAGCTTTGTAAGGCAACACTTGTCTGTATCTTGGGGAGTGGTTTTGGTGAGTTTCATGGTGCAAAGGTGGCTCCTTCCACCTTGCAGACTAACACTCCAAAGCTTACAAAAACCATAAAGTACACTGTTAAAAAAATCCGCTTTTGCCACCCCACAGTAATCTCCATAGCTCTGAATGCACACAAAAAGAAGTAGTTTGCCGCAGGAGGAAGCATTTGCAGTAACATTATGGGCTAAGTTAATGTAACATGAATAATAACAACTTGCTCTTTAACTATATGCTAACTTTACCCTGCAGCCCCATGAGATGTTGGCAGTACCTGCGGAAGTTAAACATCAAAACTCAGAAAAAGTCACCATATGCCTGGAAGGAAGAGTCACCTTTAAAATATATATATAACTGCTGATTCTTTACTGCGGTATTTTTCATTTATGCTAGTAAACAAAACAAAAAAATACTCCAGCAATGGAGATCTGAAGCTGAAACCATTGCTCCACTAAACCTCAGATTGTCTGCATGGTACTTTGTTTTATGTTTGTAATGTGATACTCCGAAAATGCCAGCAAACTTGACCTCACCCTCGGCTTTGGACTTGCAAAATGATCTCTGCTTGAAACTTCCTCACATTTCCTTTCATGTGCCAGATCAAGACTGAGACCAATCAGATAAAGCAGCGTGTCTTGAAGGCTTGACTCACAGCTGTCCAGACAGTTAACCTTAGCCATTGTGGGGGGGGACAGGGGGCGAGGAGAGAAAAAAAAAATCTGTTTTCTTTGCAGACTTACAACTGCTGTATCGCATGATGTGACACTAATTTCCCAACAGTGTATACTTTGAAGCTGACAAGTGTTAATCCGTGATTAAAAATTCCAAATGAATCTAAGTGCCTGTCACTTAGATGTGTCCCTCAGTTGCATTGGTGACCACAGGAAAACAACCAGGACTCCATCTGTCCATTTATGTGGGAGGAAGGTGCTGCAGAGACCTAATTACAGGGTGAATCAGTCAGCTTTCTCAGCAGTTACAGATCAGATAATAGTTGACTCCAAATAAGCCTAAATTAAAATGCAGTTTGTTTGTAATTTGCTGTTAGGATAAAGGATAACACAATGGACTAAAAAAAAAAAAAAGGAAAAGAAAAGAAAAAAGGAAATGGGAAAAAAAAAAAAAAAGCCTGGACAATCAATCACCATCATCCCCTCCAGAAAAATCAATGGGCAATTTTACATACTGACTTCCAGAAACTCACGTGTATATTGTGAACAGTTTTACTAACTGGTTGAGAAAAATAGTAGTTTTATCAATTAATTAAAACATGTATTCATGAAACATCTGTAGCAGGAATGCACTAATTGCAATAGATAAATAAGGAGTGTAATTGGAAAACATGCAATACCTGCAGGGGAAATCGTGACTTTGAAGGAACCTCATATCAGGCAAACGTGACAGCTTTTTACAGACAACATGTCTTTGATAAGTATAGTACAACTTATTGCTTATGCTTTGAATATGCATTTACAATTACACAAATCTTCAGCGCCTTGTTAGCAGTACATAAGATTGAGCTATTTTTGCTTCTTTGATAAATAACTCATTCCAGAACCTTTTTAGAGTAATAAATTCATTTTAAGTAAAATGCAGCTAACTGTAAAGGTTGTTAAACTGTAGCAAACAGATATATTAAACATTAAATATAAATTAAACACACTAAGTAGGAACATTACAGATGATTTAAATCAAGAACTAAAAGCTAGGAAATAAGTAGAAAATTTCAAAACATTTTCAATAATTAATAGTTACAGCAAATATTCAAAACTGTTGTTTAGTCTAGATTAAATCCTTATTTGGGCCGCATTAGACTAAAAAATGCCCTCTGGTGTTCATGTGCTGGCTTGCTTTTGTAATGGAGTAAGAATAAGAGGAATGCTGGAGAGGAACACTAACAGCTTTACTCTCAAACACTTACTTGTGTGAGTAAATCTATTGTGTGAGAAGTACCACTGAACTCCCCAGGACTGTCTGTGTAAGGAGTTCCTCATGGGCATCATTTACAGAACTTAAGCCATTAAAATCTATTAGCTCTCCTCCTTGGCTGTAACTTTATTTACATATTTCCCAATGAACAGAGCCAGTCATTAAGAGGAAACAAACAAACAAACAAAAAAAAAAAAAAAAAAAAAAGATTGGACACTGGACAATAAATACATTTCTCACAAGTACAATTATTTAAGTTATATGTGGTTAAATATGCTGTCAAAGAAGGAGTTGACTAAGCAAATCAGAAGCTTGGAAATCAATTTAGACCCTGCAAAGCACATTTCACTTAAAAAAACTAACAAAAAACCAGCAAAAATATATATAAAAAAAACAAGAATGGAAAAAAACCCCTGATGCAGTAAATATCTGTAACTTGTGAACTCCCTCCTTTGCCTACAATGCCAAAGCTTCCAGTGCAAGCAGTTCCCCCTCCCTTACCCACACCAAAAAAAATGACACCCAGAAAAATGTTACAAACCAGACTCCTCTCTTGTTTTGGCTCACAAATGTTACTCTATTTTTGATGGAAACAGGAACTAAATAGCACAGCAGCTGGCCCTTAAATTTATGGAAAATAGCAGCCCTTTTCACTGCCATGGCAATCTTCTCAAGTCACTGTAAACGTTCAGGGTAGCATGCATGTGTTTCTCTAAGGAGGATCCGTGCACTGTGCGTGTAGTGCCCTGCTGAATTTCATATAACAGCAGAAAAAATGGCTATTTAAAACCCTTGGAATCACATTGCTTCAATGCTCTCTTTATTTTATATACCACAGATCTCCTCTTTTGAAAACTTATCACTTATTGTCCCCCACTGGATGCCTTCTTGGATTCTAGTTTCTCTGTGAAGTCACCACCATCATTTAAAAAAAAAAAAAAAAAAAAAAAAGCAATGGCATGGCACACTGGCAGTTAGCTAATATGGACTCACAGTCATCCGAGTGATTTCTTAGATATAAATATCCTTATTAGCATGCCTATCTACATTAACTCTCCTTGTTTTCAAGCTTTTTTTTCTCCACTCACAGTGCTATTTGTCTCCCCCAAGTGCAATGGTCATCAAAATGCAGTTATAACAATCCTAAAATTACTCACAACAAGAAATTAGTATCTTGTTAGGAACATGGCATTGAAATGATGGCATTATAATCACTGAAAGATTTAAGCGGACATGATTACAGTAATTTGTATCTTGATGTGATTATGGTAATTTGTATCTATTAATTAACACACTTTCAAAATCTGTTGCCATGTTCACTTTTTAAACAAAATGACACACTTCAACTTAATGAAGTTCACCCCAGTTATGTTACTTATTTCTTTTCAATGTTTTTGCACAACTGTAGCACAAGCACAAAACAAGTACCACCAGCTACTGAAGAGCTAAGTTACCTGGATGGGATCAGAATGAAGTCATCTGTATTTCTAGTAGTGCCAGTGGAGAATCTCTTGACAAATCTTCTGCTTAAGTGACACGGCTATTCTCTGCTGTTCTCTTGAATTCACTTGTCACATACATACAGCATTAAGGAATGTGCCACTTTTACTTCTACCTGTATCGACATGTCCTGAGTCAGGTTTGACTCGTGTGTCACTCAAATCTATTTATGTTTCCAAACTACAGAGGAGAAGAGGATTTCTGAAGAATATAGAGCAATTAAAATGAATGTCTAGAGTGAAAACTTGCTAGGCTAACAAAATATCTATATTTCTCTAAATAATAATATGACTAATAATACCTCATACTTTATGCACTGAATGGAATAGCAGCAGCTAGGCATACATCTATTGCTACTGTACAGCTGAGGAAGGTAAGGATGATAAAGATGAATTAATAGCCTTAAAATCACCCAAGATTAGGTCATTAGTAGTAGTAGTAGTAGTAGTAGTAGTAGTAGTAGTATTTAAATAAGGAAATAACCAAGAAGTGTGAGAGTCTTGAGGAGGCAGCAACAGAAACATTTAGAAGAAGGATAAAATATATACCAGGAAAGGGTAAGAACAAGCAGAGCTTTTCAGACAGCACAGGGAAAGTCTCAGCAAACATCTCTTCTTTCTCAAACCTCCCTTGGATATTAGGACTCTCCAAGCTGCCTGTTGCCCATGTTCAAGAAAGGAGAAAAGCTGCAGCTGATTAACTCTTCAGTCTACTTACTTTTAACCTACTAGCTGATGATTAGCTCTTAATGCTGGACAAGCTTGTTCTCTATTTGAACGATGATCCCTACCTTTGGAGAAGGATGTGTAAATGGTGACAAGCACACAGGTTAGATGAGGAGGGTAATGAAGGAAAATAGCAAACCCCAGAAGCAAGTTAGATAAAAAGGTCACAGACCAACCGATACCAATGTAAAGTGAATTTGGCAGCTAAGTGAAGAGAAGGGGGATGGGAGACAGAAATACAGCACCAAAACCAAATTACCAGTGGTTAACACCACCTAGCAATCCCTGCTTTCTAGGGCATGCAATCAGCTGCTATTGATCTTCTGTAACTTCCAGCAGACCCCAGGCAGAGAAGAATCAAGTTTCAAGAAAGCAAATCAGGCTCCAATACATATTTCTACCTTCTTTCCCTGTTCTGTCCTTGAATTTCCTGGGCAGGATTGAATTACGTCCATTTTTCATTACTCACCATTTTAACATTTTACATTTACAGTAGCAAGCCAGAGCCAACAGCACTTCTGCTTGTATCTTAAACTGGCAAAACCTCAAAATGTAGTGCCATAATTTCACAGAACAGGCTGGGGATGGACTTGATTTGTATTTATTGTTTAAACCAAAGAGACACTGTGTCAGGACACTAAAATACATCTGAAAAAAAAAAACTATCAAGGAGGGTGCTCTATACAGCATATGTTTATGCAATTATTTTCAAGCATCCCATATATAATATTGTAATATTGGCCTGGTAAGAACTGAACAACTAAGTTGAGCTTTGTTATAGGCTGCCTTGAGTATGAATCATGAACATGTGTAATTTTAACTTGAAAGCTAAATCAGAAAGAGCATTTGACTCCAGATAAGCCATTTAAATAAATCTACATGGTTGACAAAACAAATTCCAGAAATTATGTGAGATTTAAGGAAGCAATTGCAAAAGTTAGTTCATGTTAAAATTCACTACAAATAGGCTGTTGTTTTAATTTTAAAAATTGTTAAATCAGTAAAAGTATGTTTTAAAAAAAGCTAAGTCCTATCAGAAAATCTTTTTATATACTTTACTTCATACAGGTCAAAAAATCCCAATATATATGATTTTAGTCGGGTATATATCATTATTTTTTGGAAGGGTTTAAGGATTTCAGAAAATTCTCTTAACAAATTGTCAAAAAAATAAGTTAGCCCTTTTAGAAGAGCAGGTAACACATTCATAAATTCATTGGTTCAATATCCAACACTTCCTGACTATTCCTCCCTTCCCACCCCCACCCCCCCCAAATAAAATAAAGTTTGTTATTTAGCTGTGATCCTAGCTGCTTGGCTTCCCCTAATAAAACCTAGAATTTTTTGCTAACTGTACCTACATTATTTGTGAATGCAATACCTTCCCTGAAGCAGGACTTTGAATACTTATATATGTATACAATAACTAGAACAAAGGAGACCTAAACTAACAACAGAAGATTTAATCACAGTAAAATCAAATAAATATTATGGAACACATTTTACAACCAGGTAAACTGAATTGAATTGACCAAGGTGATGGAACAAAGTAACAGGAGACTTGGAAATCAGAGTGAGAAATCTTACCTAGCTAATTATTTTAACTAAGCCCACTGGATATAAGCAGAACATATGAGACACACTTTTCACTGCATGCCTTCTTCATTGAGCAGATGTTTCTTGGAGAGAAAGGCTTGTTGTTGTCCAGAGCTCTACTTGTTGTTTAGTGTCATCTGCAAACTTAAAAGCCATCTTCCTTCCTGAAAATAATGAATATGCAACAGAAGAAAACATTATAAACCACAGTTCTTTATTTAAAAGAAGAGAATGTTTTATTCTCTTTGCAATTGAGATGTAAGAACATGTTGGTGTGGTGGAAGATAATCTGAAACAGGTTGCTCTGTTTTTCTGTTTTGTCATTTGTTTAATTATTAATTGTCCATTATAGTATGTCTCAATTTTTGTCCTGAAAACAAAAAATATGTACAGCCTGTAAAATCTAGATAAGTTTTGTAGTTGTTTTGTGGTTGTTTTGTTTTCATAGCTGAACACTGCTACTGCTGTTCACTCTCAAATATTGTTCTAGGACTACTTGTTTTGCAGGTTCTCCTAAGCAACTCTTAAAATAGCAGTACAAAGTGTAAGACAAGAAATTACCTCTAGATGCATATTTCAAGACATCTCCATCTCCCAGTTCTCTCAACTCATCTGTGCTGCACCACTTACAAATTCCTTATGAAGGGGATGACCCTTTTCTTCTCCCACAACCTCACACCATTAGAACAATGAATGCCAATAGACTCATTAAGTTAATGACTATAAGAAGTTTACAGTCTGCTCAGAATAGATTAAACAATGACAAATACAGAAAAAAAAAAAAACAGTGATGTTACACTTTACAATTTCCTCCCCCCCAAAAAACACATCAGAAGAAAGGAAGGAAGACTGATCAACTCGGTAAACAAAGGAATGCATTTAAATTAAAACCTGATTATTGACATAATGCATTTTTACTTAGGAAACCAAGTGATTCACTGAAGAGAAAGTCAGATGAAAAGTGGTCTATAATGGAGTTGTGGAGGTACCATCTGTAAGATGACCAGACTAAAAATGCAGATAAGAATGCAGATGTAAAACTGATAGCAGGTTTTGGCTGTTTTTTATTGTTGTTTGTTTTTTATTTTTTTTTTCAAGAGACTTTATATCATGAATTGTATTTGAAATCTAATTTCAGTGCTAATTAGTTTCTCTAGCTTAATGAAAAAATATATTCATAGTAATGCAGATTTCATGTGCTTAAATTTCATTTGAATGTCTAATAAGGAAAATACAGACAAAACAATGATTGTGCTTCTCCAGGTTGAATGGAAACCAGCTAATGTTACTGTAACAAATGTTCTTTCTGGACAAATTTCCTAGACATTTCTAATCTATATGCAACTTCCTGAGGAGGTGGAGTGGTTTAGAAATGGGAAGAGTTCTAGCTTCACAGTACACATGTGAAATGTAGGCATTTTCTATAGTATTTTTGCAGCTGTCTGTTTTAGTCTACATGTTAATGACATCACTGCTGGTGATACAATAATATTTCTCAACATTGCATTAAAATTATACCCTATTAAAACAGAATCAGTAGTTGATTTATTCATTGTTGATTGAAGTCATTCCCAGTATTCACTGGGAATGTTTTATTTAATTTTCTGTTGTGCACATCCTCCCCTCTCCCCCCCTTTATTTTATTTTATACATTTGTACAATAAATCCCTCTTTCAGAGGAGGCAAGTAAATACTAATATTTCTCACTGTCACTGCAGGTGAGAAATAGCAACTCAGATCAGAGCTGAGTCTTTAGAATGAAACCAAGACAGACATACTAAAAGCCTGAAGGCACATGCCTTGATGAGAAAAATAAATGGCAAGATAACTTTGAAGCTGCATATAAAACATACTGAAAAAGTTAAATGACATAGGAAGTTCTACATGCTGCTTTAACACACAACCATCACCACACATTTTCCACACCAAAAAAAGTTTTCATCAATGGAATCATGAACCTTCATTATGGTCCTTTTACAGCCATTAGTCTAATGGTAGAAAATATATAATAAAATAATAATATTTTAATGTACTATAATACTATAACACCGCTAACAAAATGTTGTAAAATGCTGAGAAAAGATGCGGTAAAAGAAAGAACAAAGAGGACTGTAAAAGGACCTCATTCTTGTTCCAAGTTAAAAAAAAAAAAAAAGTTACAAAAGTTTTTTGTGTGCTAAGTATATCATTCATGTGGAGACAGACCAGCCTCACATCTATAATGCCCTGGAAAGCTGTTGGTGATTTAACTCTTCTAACCTCAACAGAGCTAGTTTACCTCAGCAACATCCTTCTTGAAAAGAAAACCACAGCCCAGATTGAAAAGGAAATTTCAGTTTTATGGAAATCTCATGAAACTCATAAAGCAGCCAAGACTCCAGAAAGACTTCCTTCACTGCTGTCCTTGTGGGTCTACAGATATGGATTTTGGGAACACCTCTTAAACATGACAATCTGGAAATAAGGAAAAGATTTTAAACATTAAGCCTCCTGAGCACTACAAAATAGGCAGAAAACCAAATAGGTAATGCAACTCAATGTTCCACAAATATTTGCACAAAATGCTTGAATTCAGGTGTGGAGGCAGTTACACTGAAGTCAGACAGAAAAAAAACATGAAAGTAGAGCTGCAATTAAGCTGATGATAGTAATCCAATATCATTGTCACTTCTGATGATGTAAGCTGTCAGCCAGATATTTTTCTCTAAAATCTTATAACACTTTGTACTTTAGTTGTATTTATTATTATGTATCCTTCCTAATACATGAGAAAAGTCGAAGGCTTAGCATGTTTTTGTATCAAATGTTCTGGTATTTTAACCCTATAGTCAATGATCAATTGGTGTGCTAGATGAAATATTTGTTTGAAACAGTCAACTTTATAAATACCAGCTTTTTAACATAAATGAAAAGGCCTTGATTTATTAGTATTTTAACATTAAATAAAAAGGGTCTCCAGGGGCTTTACACCATGGCTTTTTTAATAATAATAAAACAATGGCAAAGCAGAATTGATCTAAGTACTTTTGAATTCAGAAAGCCTAAAAAAGCTTGTAAACACCCTTACTCCTGCACTTCCCTGCTAAGGATCATTCCAGACATTTGCCCCCTGTAGAGAAAAGACTCCCCTTCAGTTGGTCAGTACTCACTGCTTTCCTTATTCTATCTCAGATCCTCTCTCCAGATTTTCAGATTTCCTTTCACTGACTTAAGAAGCACAGCCTCGGTCTACCCTGAGAGATGAAGAAAACAAAGGGACACTGTTCACAGCAAGCTCTTCATGTCTCAGCAACTCCCATGGCTACTATGGTTTTGATTTCCATGGTGAAACCAGGAACATTGTGTGGGAAGGGTTTGCTTTCCTTGTTTATGTATCGAATGAAAAATTGTTCCTCAAAATTGTTCCTCTTTGCAACAACAAACAGGACTAGTACATTTTTAACACAAACAAGCACCCCTAGGAACCTCAGACAACCTGGGTAGCCTAGCAGCATTATGTTGGAAATACCAATACACCAATAATAATGCAACCTCTGTAAAATCCTATGAACCCCGAAATTAAAACCAGCAGAGTCTTTACAGAGAACGTATGGGGGAAAACTAGGTAATGAAGTCCTGACCTTTCTTGTCAATATCTTTAAGGGCATTTTGTCCACCTGCTTAAAAGGAATTCACTGATATCAATGAATGTGTTACAGTTCAAGAACAGTTATTGTTCAGTTAAACTCTCGTTATTGTTGTATATAATTACAATACAATCCTCAGATTTCCCTTGCCCCCGAAAAAAAGGGGAGTAAAATTACATAGCAAGGTAATAAAACAAACATATCTTACAGAAAATGAGAGATTCACTTTTAATATTATTATTTCCTGCTTGGAAATGATCATCCTCTGTCTTTTTAATAAAAAGCAGAAACATTATAAAATATATATGAAAAAAATCATCACTGCCAGATGAAAAGGATCACGGGTAAGTATCACTCCCAGTTTTGCAAGTTATAAAGGCATAGAGCTGTTTGAAGTTGGAGAGCCATGCAGATGACAAGCTGCTTTCAAATACAAGCATTAGCCTACCACCTCACTCCCCAGCTGCCCTTTTTGGGACTATTTCTATAAATGTGACAAGATGTTAGATTCTCAAGATTGCTGATTAGAACATTTCAAGTCCTGCCATCTACTAAGAGAATCATCTGGCCACAAACTCTATTTCAGATGTTTGACCATTAAGTCACGGGTAGCATCACACTGGGAGCCCTATTTATAGCTCTTTTGCTTCATTGTAAGGTCTCAAATTAAAGGTAAAAAATGTCTTCAGTTCTTTTACACACAGACAAAAAGCTGATGAAATAAAGTCAGTTCAGTTGAATTTTCAGAGCAAAAGAAATCAGCATTCAGGGTGCTGCCTTTGAACAGTGAAAGGAGCTTTTATTCTTTTTATAAATATCATATTTTATACAAGGTTTATAAATAGACTTGGCAAAGACATTTCACCCAAATGTTAGCAATTTCATATCTTTCGTTTACAGGATATTGACCCAGTTGATTTGTAATTAATTGCAGAGCTTTTTCTCGTTAGCTTATCGATTGAGGAGTCTGCAGTACATTCTTGACCATATTATAAATTACAACCTTGGATCCAGGGTACATTTGGTTGCATTTAATTCCAGTTATCTACATTATTCACATTGTAAGATTTACCTGCTCTACATCTTGCCAAATTTTAGAGTAGAGATCTACAAGTTCTTTGTTATTGTAGATTCACTATGATTTATAAATACACATTTCTACTTATTTAGATTTAAGAATGCAACAGTAAGAAACAAAAAAGCTTCCATTTTCATGCTCTGAAAAAAGGCCTTAGCCAAATCTCATGAAACCTGCTGGAGGCTTTCCACTGATTTCAAAGAGCTTTGGATCAGTCTCCCAAGTGAGTAGGTTGTTGCAGAAGTGTGATTGAAGAGTGTACTTTTTGGAAGAAAAAAAAAAAAAAAAAAAAACACACAAAAAAACCCTAAAAATATAACAAGAAAAAGAAAGTTAATCAGATCACTATTTGAAATAAAAACAAACAAAAAAAAAGTCATTTACTGGAAGCCCTGTAAGACTACCAACATTGGAAACCTTTGCAAAAAACCTCATGTAAAATAAAAGCCAAAAAAATCCAGGGTGATTAGGAAAGGAGTAAACTTCACATTCATTCAAACAGATGCAGGTATTAGGTAATAGCATTCACAAACACTTGCTATTCAGTAAAGGTAAGTGCTCTTATTAAAACAAACAAACAAACCAACCCTGCACTTAAAGAGCACTTACCTGATTTCACAGCAGTGGAGTTCAGTAATAACCATTAAAGTTAGCATGAAATCAACATTCTGGACCGTCTTTTGCACCTATACAAGTTAAAACAAATGCAATAAGATACAAATTTTAAGGAAAACTATTTTGTCTTGAGTGTGGCAGGAGAGAAATGTCACACCCTACATTTGATTTGAAATCGGCAAGCAGAGAGCAGCTCTCATTGCAAAAATGAGAGCCACTTCTGCTCGAGAAGGTGAAGCTCTGAATCACAGTAATAGCCTCTGATGTCCACCCTGACCTTGCACCACTGTCAAACACACTCTCAGCAGCCCATAATTCTATTGCAGTATTTCAGCATTTAAGCTGGAAGATGCTCTCCCCAAAATGCATCTCCTTGGCACTAAAAACACAACATCCTGAAAATGGAAGGAATTCTGTTTTTCTTAAGTACATAAATTACTCACATGCTTGAGTCATTACCAAGAGGAAATGTTCATTAGAAGAATAGAATTATGATCCATTCTGGCAAACAATGAAGAGCTGCATTTTCACCAAAAATGGAAAGGCCTCCAAGGCCAGTCACCTTTTAGAGGTCCATCTCCTCTCCCTTGATCTTCACAGCAGAATTTCTATCCACTAAAAACCCAGCTACCTGGAAGAATCTAATGCCTTGCTTTTATATAAAGGTTTTCCAGCAAATGAGATAGAATTCAACTGTAATATAAACTCATTCCAGCTGTAAAAATCAAACAAACAAAACAAAAAACAACAACTTGTATCAGTATGAGTGTCTGTTCCAGTATAGGCTAAACTAGTTGCTAAAACAAAAGATAATTCAACACTACAGCAATATTTTACCATTTTTTTCCTCCAGAGTCTTTACCCATAGAGCTATATTCATTCTAAGCCCAGTTTCTTTACCTCCTGTGCAGCACAGTTATTTTGGCAAAAACTTTTAGGATGTGCTGAGGTTGTGTTAGAAATGGCACCGCAGACAGGTGAATGCTACTGCAGTAGGAGCGTTGAGCATCTGCGAACGCATTTTGTACTGACAAAACTCGCACCATGAAGCTTATTCTGGTCCTGTTTATTGCTCACTCCTGCCCAACAAGTACATACAGCATAGCCAGAAAAACTGCATCTGCTCTCAGGGCTTCTCCTAGCACAAATCTTCCTGACAGGGATCAAACTCCTTATCAAACGCGGCTTGACACAGCCCTGCCAGCAAACATCTGTAGCTGAGACATGGCCTAAAATCCAGCGCTCTGAAGGGAAAGGCCACCAGCTGAGTTGCACTTTCTCTTTGATCTTTCTGAATGCTTTTATCAAAGCAATCTAAAGGGTCTCTGCTGAAGTGATTGTTACTGAACTGAAAAGGAAAAAGCTGAAACACAAGAGGAGGAGAGGGATGTCTTAAAAAAAGGGGGGGGGGGGAAGACATTCAAGATGGGATTGTGATGATATTAATTTTATAGTGGACGCCTGTAACTGGATATCTGAAGATCTACCTTATTGCTTATATAAAAATGTCTAAATTCATCTGGCTAGGGACTACGTATCCATCTGTGCAGCCAAGTAATTAATAACTTATTTCTCTTCTGCCACTCAAATTGCGTTCAGAACAGTGTCAGTAATAATGTTTGCACAGATGGAGGCTTCCACCAAAGACTGAGTATTGTATACTCAAGACACACAACAAAAATTACTGTGGCAGTGCACTATTTTAGATCTATGCACCTAATTGTTTCAAGCTCTTGAAAAAACTTGTTTAAACCATAATTTATGAATGGGTTCAGAGTAACTAGTGACTGCAGCCAGCACAAAGTCATTGAGCAGCCTGAATCCATTTGCCTGGTTTTGACAGAGACCAACATGCTGCCTGATGGGCTGTTGTGCTTCTCCTCCCTCCCCAGGTGGAAATTCCAGACCTGATCAAGTGTCTGCTCATTTTGCAGCACACTGGCCAAGATTGGGCAAAGATACGTTGAGACGTGTTCCCACACAGCCTAAAGCAGCTTCAAATAAGGATTCTTAATATGTGTGAATGTCAGCTCACTATCACACAGGGATTTTTGTTTACCTAGAGAACCTTGTGCCTGTTCTCCAAGGCAAGCCAGCCAGCTAGCCCAAGGGATGGTGACCTTAACCCACATTAATTTGACAGAGCTACGATCCCTGCTGCTATTCCCTGGAGGAACCAGATAGCACTGATGACAGATCTTTGGGGGATGGTGAGTATCTCAGTAATACCCTTGGAAAGCACAGAATTTTTATAGCCAAAAAGCTTGAAAAAGAGATCTTTCAGGAACTCAAAGAGCAGACTGATTGGGTTATTTCTCTTCCCCTCCACAACAGACTGGAGGAAACAACAGGCAAACTCCAACTGTCTCACAGGGGGAAGGCATAAACTCATCATCCTTAAAGCAAACAGTTAGAAAAGCAGAAAGCCCCAGAGGAGCCCCCTTGCACACATTTACTAGCAAACCTAATCCTGGCCTCTTAGTTCCCTGATGACACTTTCAAAGATTAAAGACAACTGTTTTGCTTTCCTGGCAGCACTGCTGAAAACTGCCAAGATAAGGAACAAGTAAGAAGGGCCATTTTAATACCTAAAACAGATATTTTCTGGATGTCTTGAATGGAAAGGTAAGGCAGAGGATGTGAATTTAAATGTGCTGGAGAGAATTAATTCCCCCAGCAAACTACAAGAGGCTGGCCCATTTCCAGCTCTGAGTCATTTTGTTTCTGATCTGTCCCCCCATGTTGCCTTCCATCTTTGTTCCTCCTCAGTCTGGTATTGCCTTTGTCCCTGCTCTTGGCCATTCCCATTTAGCCACACCTGCCTTTGAAGCACAGACACACAGGCACACACTCACACACACCTCAGAAAACAGAGCTCTGCAATGCCAACCGCCCAACTTGCTTCTATGTGCTGACTCTTGCTTGCCCCCAAGACCACTTTGTTCAAACTGAGTTTGTGACATGGGCTTGTGCACATCATAGAAACCAAACCAGGCTTAAATAGCAAATAGTGCTAAACACCCTAGCTTTGATGAGTATAGCAGTTATTAGAGGCTAACAACTCATGCTTGAGAATGAAATTTTCTAAGATACCTCATAAATTATTTTTCATAATGAGCTTTATTTTTTATTTTTTTTCAAGTTTTCCTACCTAAGTCCCCCCATGCACAAATTTTGAATGATTTTCTTTGTTTACTGTTTCTATACAGACAATCTGGCTACTTCCTAGCAATGTTACGCTAGGCTTCTCAGTAGTGTAACAGGATGAAATCACAGTTACTTGGTTTTTGGTTTACATTTATCATGCACGGGTTGAAGGGAAGGAGGAAACAAAGAGACTTACTTTCAAGTGACATCAGCCAAGAGGACTGCAAACAGTGCACTGGGTCAACTGTACACTTACTAACTGAAAAGCAAGTGCGTATACTTTTCCTATGCTCACAAAGTCAGTCTGATGGATAGCTTTAGGAACAAAAATCTTATTTAGGCACAGAGTGCACCACAAAGGATACTGTTACCTTGCCCAGTTTTGGTGGAAGAGAACCTCAAAAGGCTGGAGGTGCAGACTGTGTTAACAGCCAGTTTACAGGTAAGCAGCCTGGGCTGGCCAATCACAGAAGCACAAACTATAGCAAAACTTCCTTTAGCAATTTACCTTTATCTAGTCATTGCATTATTTAGCCTAAAGTATTTATCAGCTGAGTTTATCACACCTTCAAGAACAAATATTTAAACGGGTTGGGTTGACTTACAGATTTTAAGCAAAAGTGCAGTGAAATTCAAGCTTAGGGACATCAGGCTATTGTTTGTGGCTCTCACCCACAGACAGGATGATTCACCACTCCCTAGTGAAGTGATTTAACTGGCTTCCATTCTAACTTGCCATTTTATCAGATATTGAGCAATATGGGGAGAGGGAAAGAGGGGGAAAAAGAAACCTCTTACAGAAAATAGAGCCCAGTTAAAGTTTTGGTTTGATTAACTTAGACATAAGACTAAGCTACATCCAGTAGAGCTGGAAAGTCAACACACAACATTCACTTCACTAGCGGTGAGTGCCTTGCTTCTCCAGTGGATGACTGAGTGTAAATATCCACTGGGTAATTCTTCACCATGACATTTATGACACGGCTTTATCCCAAAATTCAAAGTATCAGCTATCAGGAAACATACTACTTTCTAATACAAAGGCTTCAGAAAGACTCCACAGCATTCCAGATAGAGCAGGAATTTTGACGATAGTTTGAGCACGTAGCTTGCATAGGACTTTCACTGCCCAGACTCTTATAATCAGAGAATGGTGTCAAGGTTTAACATGCTAAGAAACAGTCAGTCTGCAAGCACAGACTGACTTGTGCTTTTTCTTGTCCACGTCCTACACATCTAACCATCTGTCTATTCAACGAGAAGGAAATACAAGTGGCTGAATGTCAGATCCTTCTCACTGTGGTAGGTAAAAACCAAAATTGTACCAAGCTGAGGGATTTCATTTCCTTAGATTTGGGTCATTATATTCGTAAATGATTCCTGGAGAAGCAGAAAACACAGAAAAATTATGATGGGCAAACATTCGCTGCCATGCACTGAAATCTAAGGGCCAGTTTAGCTGCATTTGGCCTGTCTGCTAAGGTGTTTTTTTTGTTTGTTTGTTTGTTTGTTTTGTTTTTGTTTTTTTCCCCCTTTGGTGGCAACAGATATAAGTCACCTTAATACCAGGAGTGGGTGTTTATCAGATGAGTGGATTAATTGCTTGAATCAGATGATCCTTCTGCTAGGAAACCTGGAGTCTATAAAATGATTAATTAATGTGACTAATGTCAACAAACTCAAGTGCATGTTTCAAGGGCAAACAGATCAGACCTTCCTTTGCCCCCCTAATGTACTTCTGGTCTTGTGAAGAAGAGGAACATGTTAGGTAAAGGAGAAAACTATAAATACTAACAGGAAAACCACCATTGCATTTTTATTTTATTTATTTATTTATTTTTTAGCAGGCAAAGAAAACAGAGTTTTAGTGGTCAAGAGTGCAATTGGCCCATATGTTTTGGAAGAAAAAACCTGCTTCTCAGCCCCCATGCTATCCCAAGTAAGAATGACTTTTGAAGAGAAAATTGTCTCTTGTAGGAGAAAATGGTCTCTTGTAGGAGACCAGCACATAATTTTATCACACCCACTGGCAGTTTTCTTTTTTTTTTTTTTTTTTTCTTAATGGTAATCTACTAGGATTTAAAAAAGAAAATTCTGCTGTTCCATCATAATGGGGTCCACCCTAGTCAGATATTTTTTAAATTACTTTCCACATTAGAAGGTTTTGCTGATGAATGGTGTAAGAACGATCACGATCTGCTGTGCTACCAGTTTCAGTCTTACTGAGATCAGACTCCAGGGCACTTTGCAAGCATATTTCTGCAGCAATATAATCTAATGGAGTAAAACTGATACCTCAAGCACATGGATTGAGCCTCTTTGCAAAGCAAAATGATGTTTTCATTTCTTAATGGCAGGCTCTTGCCAAACTCCTGTAAGAACACAGAACGTGGCAAAAAACTGACCTCAGTAGTGCTTAGATTTTTAAAGGATTAGAACTCAATGTCGATTGTGCAGCAGCAACCAGTCAATCATGCAATGCTCTCTTCACAGTCCTTGCCTTGGCACACTACATATATTTGAAAGAAAATAGCACAAGAATTTGGAAGCCTAGAATGCAAAACACTACAGCCAAACATTCACACACAGTTTAGTCAGAAAACAGTGAAGAAAATCTAAATAAGATGCATGTTGGTAGGGTAGTGACTGCAGCTGAAAAGCTCAAAGCGTTTTGTGCACTGCCCAAGGTTAAAAATTCTTACTGGCATCTACCCTGAACTGCATTTTTCCACAAGATATCTGAAAATACTACCCATAAGAGGCTTTCATATTGAAGTCCTGACATCTCAGATATCTCACGACTACTTGAAGAAAATGTATAGTTTGAAGGACTGGGCCTTTGTAAGAAGCTGTTTAAATAGATGGTACTGTACTGGGTTTTGCTGAAAAGCAAGTAAATTCCAATTTAAAAGTGTATCCAAAATTGTTATTTGATATTTACATAAAAAACGTTCAGCAATTCAAAAAAAATAATCCTACATAGAACAAAGAGCTTTTATATCAGCTTCGCAGAAGCATATGACATGTTCTCATCATGCACAAGAACAAACAGGAAAGAACGGATTTATTGTGAACTGGGATTTTTGCTATAAATTAAAAGGCGATTCCCTTTTATATGTCATGTGTATTTAATTTCACTCCATAGGGTAAACCTCTGAGAATTCAGAGTGTGCCAAGATCTACTTTCCCCATTCCTTTTATTTCCTTAGGCAACTATCTAGAATTAGAGACAGAAAAGATGAAAAAAGGGAAGGCCACGGGAAATACAGAGGTCCAAGAAAGAAAGTAAGACCAGTCTAAACAAGGATTTTTCCTGGCCTATACAAGCAGCAGTGATTATTTATAACAGGGAAAAGCATCTGTCTTTGATTATGATTTCATGTATACTGTAGATGCTGGTGAGCTTACTCTGTGCCAGAGAAGACTGTCATCCTGCAATACGAAATTCCAATGAGACAAACTAATCCTCTCTCTCAGGGAGAGACTTCTACCTTTGACTAACTGAAGGACATACGGAAAGTGCTTTTATGCCAGGAAAAATAAAACTTGCAGGCTATTACAGAATGCAAGAAAATCAGATTTAATTTACAAACAAAGGATAGAGTAAAAGTGCACAAATTTTAAGTAAATATACTTGAAAGTGTAACCGTATGAAGGAACTTCAGCCAGCCTAAGTTTTGCAACAAAACTTAAAAATGCATAGGATAGAAAAGATCAGCTTTCCTTTCCACAAACCCTTATACAATATTCTTTAGTTTTGTATTATTTGAGAAGCACATGCACATTGATCTTAAGAAATAAAAGCAGCTTATGGAGTCAAGAAGGCACTACATAAGCACAGTACACAGATGCACATAAAACACTTGTGCACAAGTAAATCGACAGTTAACCTAGAAAGGCACTCTACCATCTTTCAACTCATGACAAGATGCTTCAATCTAACAATCCATTAAGTTGGCAGGTAAAATATTAAACCTACTGAAACTGTGTATTATATTCTCTTTCAGTGCAAACTAGAAACAGCTGAACCTCTCCAGCCACGCCAATTCACGAGATGTGGAGATAACAGCAACCAGAAGTACCTCACAAACAGGATTTTCTCAGAATGGAAAATAGGTGCTATTTCAATGCTGATCCTTTTAAAGAGGAAAGAAAATTATACACTACAATGACGAGAGTAAGAATCCTCAAGATGTGACATTTGACAGTTTGAACAAATGCTCCAGGAGTTTATTTCCTTTTGTAGGGCTGAAGCAGCTTCCAATTAGCCATTCTTGCCATTCAGGACACTCAGTCCTATTTGAAATCAAATGAGCAAAGCATGAAAGTCTTCAGGGCTTCCCTTCTTCTCATTGCCAATTCATCAGAAAAAAACCTTCACTTGCTCATCTTTACTCCATCAAGACCAGATCTGAGACCTCATTTACAATCAGATTCTCTTTCTGCTCTTTATAAACAAGAAAAAAGCCACCAAGCAACCTAACGACATTACCGATAGTGCCAAAAAAGGACATCTGCTGATTTGATGGACAAGCTACAGTTCAGAGTAGTCTGAAATCCATACAGCTTGTCAAGAGGCAAAGAGCTGACAGCATTTTGTTGACACATTTCCTCAAAGTAATGCACAGACTTACAGATTTAATTTTAAAATACTCTGCATTTGAATGCTGCCAAGTGATAACAACATGTCACAGGCACTGAAACTCCATCTTATCAGTTTCTCATCAGCTTGAACAAATGAGAAGTCTAGATAAGACTTTTATTTTTATTTTTATTTTTTAATTGTGGTGGCAGGGTAATTACTAAAGTTTATCTGCTGGAGCAGAATGTTGTCCAAGAAAAGTTGTTTTACTGATTGAGAGGCCACATCTGGTAACACATTAGATCAAAACTCTAAAATCACATTAAGCTATTTTTCTCATAGTAGCTACTATTTTACAGCTCCTCATTTAGCACACTCCATTAAGAAACAGAACATAAATCCCAGGCACAATAACAGAACTATGGTCACTAATCACCACTGGATTTCTTTAAATAATAGAGCTTCAGGCCTGAGCCTACACTGTTGACATGACTGGGATTTTTGCCATTTCTGTACAAGTGAAGTGGGATCAGACTCGGAGTTAGTTAGCTATAATAATAATGATAACGAATGATAATTTCTAGCAGGCGGCCTAGGTTAGCAGGCAAGGCTGTCACATTTCTTTATATACCTGACACTGCGCTGAGAAATTACTACTGCTGCATGAGCTGACTGAGGGCAAGCATAAAAGAAAATGTCAAACTGAATCCAAACTATTTTCTTATTCTCCCATATCTCCTCTCTTTTTAACAACTTGATTAACCCCTGACTCAGTTTTTAGACCACAGCCTGTCCCAGCCCCAACACCCCTGCCATTTCCAAACTGGCCCAACCCAACCATCTTTTAGTTTTGCAAATGGAAGAGGAAGCTGGTTAGAAGGGTCGTAAGGGACAGGGAATTAATATTGGAGGCAAGATTTATTTATTTATCAGTGCTTTCTGCGAAAGGTGTGAAGTACACAGAAACCCCAGCTTGTCAAGAGAAGTGTTTCAGCTTTATAAGACCATTAGGTCCCCCTAACTGAGCCCTTAAAGACTAAGGCCAGAAAATCCCTATTCACATTTCAGTATTTTAGAAAATACCTAGTATAAGCACATCGGTTTTGCTTCACACATTTTCTGAATCTTGACTTTATATTACCATCCTCATTGATTTTTGTGTGAAAGTAGAAACCAATGAAGCATCAGTTTCCTTCTTGAACACAAAGTCCCATCAGGAGAAATACAGCATTTATTTATTTATTTATTTATTTATTTATTTATCTGAAGGCCTTTGCTGAAAGGCTTTTATCCTTTTGGATATAAAATAATAATAATCCTTTTTCAGAGGACACACAAAATTTCAAAAGCTGAAGCATTGGCTTTTTGGACAATAATGAACACCCCCAGATACCCCAGGAATTCATAGCCTACTACAGACTTGCTGTGTGTAGCAAAGGCAAGTACAAACACAGCTCCCAGATCTAAAACCTGGGGCTGAGCAACTTAGAGGTTAAATGTCAGTGTCTAGAGAAAGCAAGAGGTTTAACAGTTTTGGAGAACCTTCCTTGTTGCCAAAGTACAATTATAAAGTTGTTTAAAAAAGGAGAAATATGAAGCAATAATATCAAGTGTTTAACAAGCAGCAGGCAGAGAAAGTTTCATCCACTTGTACTTTACTAATTCTTTCATTCATTTGTCCTGTTGTAATCTCTGATACTCAAAAAGGTTTAAGACTCAGAAATGTGGTATGGCATAAGTGACAAAAAGTAGGAAATTAAAACTTGATACTTGGGACTTTCAACAAAGTCCAAGAATTAGACCTGGCTTAGGTTGCTAGGGAAAATGTATTTCTGGTCTCTCTGGACACACACACTTTTCAGAGTACCACACCACATGGCAATAGAAGTACTCCTGGGTGGGAAAAAGAACTCAGGAACTGTGTAACAAGAGCTTCATGGGTCAGGATGGTGGTAAGAGCAAATAGTATGTGTTGGGAGTTTTAGAGGACATCTTCAGCCACAGGCCCAGCTAGCTGCTGCTGCTCAGGCACCACGAATAGAGGGTTTTCCAGTGGAGTTTGCTGGTTTCTCCAGTACTCTGCTTGCCCACAGCTCCAGCTCTTTCAGTGATTTACCAACAGATTTATTACCTGTTGTGGATATAAAAGTCACCACCTAGGCTCCAGAAAAACTGAAATTCACTTTTTCCTCACCCTGCCAAGCTAGCATCCAGGATACCAAGGGATGGTAACAAACTGTGGACATGAATGCTCATCACCAGTCACCACAAGGCAAATGTTGAGATCCAGGATGAAAAACAGAAAAACCCAACAGAGCAGTATGGTTGTCTCCCCATACATTAGATGCCTTTTTTTCCCCTCCTGTTTTTCTTCTCTCATAAGCAGTCACTAAACAAATTCCTCAATGAAATATGGTTTTCTTGAATGCAAAAGTTTAGAGATATTCCACAGGCAAACACAAAATAAATGCAAGTCCATGAAAGTGATTCAAAACTAATACTCATTCTTACCCATAAAAAATTAAAAATCTTATATCGTTATATGATCTTTATATATATATATATATATATATATACATACATATACACACACACACACAAGTAGTTATGTTATCAGACTCAGCTGGAGTTAACTGGTGGATCTGAAGTAATCTGTTTGATCAGCTCTACAGACTGTGTTTGCATTTCTATTTGAATGAGCACTTAAAATCTATTTTAAAAAGCTTTGCTTGTTATACCAGTCTCACTAGATTGGAGCTACAGCAATAAAATTTCCATTATGCTTAGAGATATCAGCAATCAGTCAACAAGACAGAAGAACCAGAGACAGCACATTTAAGTAACATATCTTAGTTATTTCTCATTGTCTTTAATGAAGACTGTGTAAGACAGTTAAGAATGGACATACAGTTTTAGTATCACAAACCAAATGTGCTTGGATTTGCAGAATTACAAAATAAGCATCTAGTTGTTCAATCAATTTTAAACTAAGCAACTCCCTGTCTTAAAAATAATCACATCTAGTAAAATATCATTCAAAGTCTGACTATACCATAATGTTCAGAATTGGGTGAATGGTTATAAAATTGGGTGAATTTTTATGCATGACTCATAAAACCCCTGCAAATCAAAGCTAGCTATGGAAACACTGACGTAGCTGCAGTAGCATTTCAGTTTCGTCACTACCATAATGAGCTTTAATTATTTCACACTTCAACAGATTTGCACATGTTCATGATCGTAGCAGCTATAAGAAGTAACATATGAAGACTGATGAGGCTCTGCTCTCAGAACTAGATGTCTTTAAGTAGAAGGAACAACAGAAAATCCTTAGGAATCTCGTCACAGACTTAACATCATTTTCCTGCTAGATCATAATTCTTACCAGGTTCCATCTTGCACTTTTTTGATATTCTCTTAGTAGGATGCACTCCTGCTGAGGCCTGAGCTAGATTAACTCTCCACATTAAGATTTACTGAACTCTTAGAATTAAAATTGGTGTTACTGAAAGCTGGAAGCACATAGACAGTGGAACCCTAGTTTGAGGTTTAATAATGAATAGAAAACAAGGAGATGCTTTTCATTACATTAGGCATACTGAAAACTGAAGATTTACTGCGTACACATACACTCTGGAAATGATCGGTTATTCTACTTAGATTTAAAAAATTGCAATTGTCTTTGTAAAACAAATCATTAGATTTGCATACAATCATACTGTGTAGCCACATGACAATAAATTATATTTTCTGCTTGCATTTCTGTTGCAGATTTAATTGATGCAACAGTGCAGAAAACTGAGACAAAATTTTATTTCTTCTGCCTTTTAATTACCATCTGCTAACATAAGATTACATTTCTTAAAGTGACTGGGTCTACCTGCCAGCTGAATTTTTCGCCTGATTTCCTCAAGCTCTGGCAGCTGCCTTCATTATTGGTGAAAATGGCATGGCAAAGCTAGCATGAAAAATGAGGCTAAGCACCTGTCACTTCATTTTTCTGCAAAGAAACAAAGAAAACACATGAAACCCGATGCTCTGCACCATCTATACTCAGCAACATCTTGCTGCAAAAAGGATAAAGCATCAGTTTGTTCTTGCATACAATAAGAAGCATGACATATAAAAACACTTCTAGCAACCTACGTATTTATGATAATCAGAACAGATACATCTCCAAAAAAAAATAATACAAGGAAATAAAAGAAAAAACATGCATAAAAATCTTCCTCATCATCACTGAATTTCTTCTGTGAATATAATCACCCTCTAAATATGGGCTGTTTGGGGATAAGGGCTTTACCAGTGAACTTCACCTAACGAGTGATAGAATCAAATGTCTTACTAATTTTCTTTACAGAAAAAAGAGCCTCCTGTTAAACCATGAATCAGCCAAGTACTAAGCACTTTAAGACCATGAATAATCTCACTGTGGTTACACGTGTATGGATGCCTTACTGTTTTCCAGAATTGAGGTCTTGATCCCTCTCGAAGATGGTTAATTTTTGGTACATCTGAAGCCAATGCATGCCAGGAAAGGCAACCTTTTTGTTAGAAGCAGCTATCTGAACAGCCTTTGGAACCTGTCAGCTTTCATGCATTGAAGAACTCACCTGAAAAGAACCCAAGGATGGAAACTATGGAGGAGGGCAAAGAAAAAGGCTTAAAAGCACATTATAACAGCTTGTTTCTACCAAATTTTCTGCTTCATCACAAAATAAGAATGGTTATGTCAGCTGTTTTGTTTGTTTTTTTTCCAAAACAAAATAACCATTCAGTATGCCTAAAAGCTGTTCTGATGAAGTCGAGCTAAAACAGGGCTTGACAAGAACACAGATTTGAAGTTATCTAAGACTGCTGAACTTGGGGTGAACATATTGGCTAATTTGCACCATGGTATCATCTGCACCCTCCTCAAAGTACAGCTCTACAGCCATGGCTCTGATTGCCTGAGGGGAACAAGAGTGGATCCATTAGCTTATTCTTTTAATTAAATGCAAAAAAATGAGATGAAGAAATAGAGGTAGGTTCTGTTATGGCCGCGTTATAACCTGCTTTGTCCAGTGAGTGGAACATCCAGAACCACCTGCCACCTGGAACAAATTGTGCATCTACTTCAAGCATACTGATTGCAAACTTTTAGGGCTTTACGGCTACACAATAAAGAGGAACACAAATATTAAAAGAGGGGGTGTGGAGGAGTGGGGAACAAACAACATCTTGCTGCCTTTACTTGGAGATAACTTTCTGACGGACTGGATTCATGGGACAGCATAATCTACTTCGCAAAGTGACAGCAGAATCCTGTCAATGGGAAAACAAAACAAACACACACACAAAGCAGATGTGAATTTTCTATTTCTGCATTTCATATTTCTGCATTTTTTTCCCCCCTGTTCTCCCCCTACTCCCTTTTATGCCTATTTTTGTCTTTTCTGTCAGATTTTGAGGGAATGTCTGTAGAAGATTTTGATGAATCAACAGGAACTATGAGCCATCTTAATCCTACAAATAGTCCAGCAACTCCCTAAAGGAAAGACCTTCAGTTACTGGATGCAGAAACTTGTTCATATGAGGTCAACAAAGGGATTGTGATACAAATATTAGCAAAAAATTGTAAAGAATTCTCAAACTGCTTCACCCCAACAGAAAGACTCGCTATTCCTATTTTAATCTCCATTTCAGTATCTCTTTTTCAAACAGAGACATATAAAACAGCCTTCTATTCTATCACTTGGGCTAGTTTTATGCTGTTATTATAGTCATCCTCTAAATCCAAATGATACATGGGAATCCAAACTACCAACTTTGAACAAAAACTTACAAGTTCTCACTGAAAAACATTCAGAATACTCATTCCACAAGATTCAGTTTTTCTACAAAACTGAAGTTGTCCTCTTTTTCTTTGGAAATGAAAATACACACGTCCAAAGATGGATTTTTTTTTTTTTTTCCCTTCTGCTTTGCCAAAAGAAAGATTTTAGTAGGAAAAAACATAGAAAGATCTGCAATTGCAGTCATGCTGGAATGAAGAGTTTATGGAATAAATATATATTTTATTCCATCCATATTTATGGAAGAATAATTGAAAATTTTTGCATGAGAGACTTCAATGATATGCTTTTGAGCATCTAACAGGAAGCAAAAAGTTTTTACTTTAATTCCTTTAAAGGACATTTCTAGTTTTTATGAGATGCAGACTGAAATATTGCATCAATTATGAGCATATTTCTGAAGAAATCATTAGCAGTATACTTTAGCACTTATAGCAGTGAAGAGTTCAAATCAGGGTCAGATAATAGTAATGTTATATGGGTTGCTATTAACTTCATTTTTATTGCAGTCTCTTATAATTGGCATGTTAAAATACAAGTTCCAATGTCCACACATGAAAAAAAAAATAAAAATTTGTGAATGCCACCCTGCATTTGCATATGCAGGGTGCATTATTACCCTGTAGTAATCTCATCCAGATTAAAAACATTACATGTGCCCATGCCACGTAATGGCCTTGATTCTCTCACAATTCTTACAATACACAAGACAGGATTTGTTTAGTATTTTGGGTGAAAAAATGTAAATATAGATGTTGCAGAAAACGGAACTGGTAGTTCAGTAGGTGGCACTCTTCCCTTGAAGTTGGTACTGAAACAAAGCACCAGCATGTTATTAGGCACTGGGGACATTAAATGATGAAGCGGATACTAAAGTGAGACCTTTAATTGCACAAGGTCAAAGATCCCAAACTGTCTTTTCTAGAATATTAGTGTTAATCATAGTATCCTCTTCAAGTTTCCCTTTTGGTAGTTGCAGCCCATCAAATTTCCACCTGACATTTCCACAGTGTAAGAAATTTCATGGCTTGCACAACCTGATGCTACAAACAGCAAAAAGGTTGAGTTTCTCAAGCAGGAGACATCTGCAGTTCATGTTCAAACGAGGACAATACTGTCACATGCCTTCTGGAGTATGTGACCACTTTGAAATCTTCAAGACTTTCTGAATTAGACAGTCAGTAAAAATAATGGTTTGTCACAACTTTTCTGTAGGAGTTAATACCTCCCTTAGTGGATTCAATTCTAACTTATCCTTTGTGACATGATTTATATCCATATTTGACCATGAAAGGACAATAAAATCAACCTATTTTTCAAAAAGAGTCTCAGAAAACACTGTTCAGACTATTCTAAATATGTAATAATTAAATAACCCACTTTTCAGAAAGAACTATGAAAACACTCAAAACACATCCACCACTTACAAGGCAAATGTGCAGCTGGAAATGCACATGGTTATTTATTTTAACATACAAGGTGGTCTCAAGGATTTAAGTATCATGGACCAAGTTACTACCTACAGAATTCTGCCAATCGTTAAACCAATTCCAATATGTCAGCTTTTTATCCATAGGTTTTTCGTATTCAAAGTAACTCCAATCCTTATTTTCATGTGTAAAGCAACAAGCCTGATGAACTTGATTTAAGTCCTGAGTCTTTAAGGAAAAGGAGCTTAAAAAATTTAGCATGTTTACTTCATTCAGTTTGGAGGGAAAATAATCAAGTTCAGCAAAGGTTTGGGTTCAGCAAAGTTCTGATCAGATAAATGTTACCTGGGGGCTCTAACTACACCTGCATCTGGGCAAAAGAAACTCTGCATTACATTATGCACTGCAGATATATATTAAATATAGAGTAAATACAAGTACAATGAAAAAAATCAATGAGGATATAACCAAGAAAAAAATGTGGTTCTGCACTCCTTATATTTCCACAATGGCCTCCAGCTGTGTGTGTGTGTGCAGCGGGGGGAAATCTAGGCCTTTTGTGTTTGTTTGTTTGTATTTGTTTCATTTTTAGGTGTTTTGAAAATCTTTTCATATTTTTAAGAATCTCATATAAGTGGACTCCAAACATGCTCATCTACATGACAAAGAAAACAAAAATATCGGAGTTTTTCAGCTTATGAAGCAGACCCTTTGGGAAATGAAGAGTCAAATGTTTTGAAGTCAGAAAGGATCTTGTCTAATAGCTATCGAACACAAACTACAGATTCTCTTTCAATTACTACTAGATCTGTTCCATCATTTCAGCTCTAATAGCTTGCTTATAATGATGCCCAGACTTTACTGAGGGAAGTTATTCAGCCCACTATTCACAAAATTACAGGTACCCCTAATGCCAAAATTTATCCCCATCTTAACTATATCCCCATATAGTCCACTCACCTCTGAGCATATCTCCAAACTCTCACATTTCCATCCTGTTTGTCCTGCTAGGCTTTCATTATCCAGTATCATATCCACTGGTAAAACATTTCTTTTGTATGACCACATTACCCTAATAGTGGCTGAGGTTCACTGCAAAACTGTGAGGCTCCAAAAATAATAGAAATTCTCATTTATATGGTCCCTTTCCCTACACAGCATACTTACAGTCTCAATAAAGAGATGACATTAACAAAGAAGAATTGTTTATAGTTGGTCCTTTAACTAGATGGTTTAAACACAGAATTGCTTAGGAAAAACTCAGTATTAATGGATACTGAAAAACTGACCCATCATTCTCTGGAAGTTAACATAAATCTTCTAACTTCCCTCTCATGCCCTAACATCAATGAAATTTTAAGTAATCCCTCACACTTCCCTGAATCTGTTCATGTTTTTATAGAAATACAGCTTAGATCTTGAACTAGCAATGCAAGGGAACAGAAAGCTAAGGTTTTGCATTCCCCAGAAGACAGACCAAACATTCTCAAACTCTCTTTCCGGAAGATAAGAAAGTCATGGCTGTGTTGTTTGAGGGCATTCTTATTTGAGTATCAGAGGCTATATTGCAGCTTTTTGTAACCAAGTCCCTAAATCACAAAAAATGACTTTAAGCATTTCAAAGAGAGACAAAGCAAACGCTGACCAACATTTTGACATGTATCAGGTACACCACTTTTGGTTAGACAGAGAATGTACAGGTATATTTGCAGAACGTGCTGAAAGTACAGTGTGAATATCAAAAAGCTGAGAAGGTCTTTTAAGTCATTTGCTGTCCATATGAAACAACATTACCTAATACCAATCCGGTCTTTCCCAGAGAAATCAATATTAGACTGTGTGCTAAGCTCATATTTTATTAACTACCCCACTGAGCAGAAAGTGCATATGTTCAACTAAGCTCAGCCATTTAATGTCATTTAAAGGTGATGAAATCTTTTAAATATGAAACCTTTCATATCACGCTAATATTTTACAATAACTAGGGGAAAACTATTGATAAAAGAGATAAAGAAAAGACGAAAGATTTCCCAGTTCATGTGAGATGGTAACTTTTCAAGTATTTTCTATTTTTATAACATACACAATATAATTAGAAGAAGCAGAAAACAGGATTAATTTATGTCCTGTTATAGTGATAATTTGCATTACAGCCCAGTACTACATGTAAAAGAATAGTTTGTCTCAAGCAGAACAGCTATAAAACTCTGAGTGGCAAGCTGCATTTAGTAGACTGCTGGGAGGGCTGAGTAAACAATTATAATTTGTGTCAGGACTTATGTTAAGGGTCTTTTTTTTTTTTTTTTTAATCATAATGACATTAAACAGTTTGACTTTTTTATTAGTAGATAATATATTAACAATGTTTAATACCTAGTCATATTGTAGTCCTATGATAAATTCATCTCTGGAAAAAAAAAATAATCACAATTGTCTACGTTTTCCAGCCAGTTCACTTATATAAAAGGTTCTTTAGGAATAAAACAACTGCTATAATTCAATCTTACAGCATACTATACAATCTTATAACACGTTAAGGTGTGTATCAAAAATTTGCAGAAAACTATGTACAGATGTTACACATCTCATCAAATCAGACTGAGGTTATGTTCTAAAGAGCCAAGTCTTTCCAGAAGCTGAGTGAAGGTCAGCAAAGACCAACCAGTCAGTTGGCAGAATTTGGAACAGGACTTCCCTCCCCTTCACAGAACCATAGAATTGCCTGGGTTGAAAAGGAACTTAAAGATCATCTAGTTTCAACCCCCCTGCTCTGGGCAGGGTTGCCAACCACTAGAGCAGGCTGCCCAGAGCTGCATCCAGCCTCTCTTCAGAGACACTTCATTGCACTTACTCATTGCTCACAATGGCTTGATAGCATCTCTTCAGAAACCTCAGTCTCCTTCTAAAAATTCTGTTTATTCGAGAGGGACAACTTAATTTTTATTTTTTTTCTTCTAGAATTAGCATAACATCTTACCTAAAAACATGAAGTGGAAAAGCAATTAATATAATTATGGTATAATATAATTAAACTACAGTAGGTAGCACTGAATCCTCTTAAATCTCAATCTCTTCTCCATTGTATCATCCCGTTCTCATTCCATTCTCTCCATTCCTCACTTTTCAAAATTTTCTTCACTGGCTCTTTCCACTCACAACCTTAAAAGGCCTTAACTACCTAATCACCATTTCATTTCTCATTGACTATTTATCTGAAAATTAAACTGAGATTAGATGATATCCTCTTCCCAAATACCGTCCCCCTCACTTTGAATCCCTACCTTTTCTTTTAATTATTTATTATTGGACATAGATTATTCTCTCTTCTCCTAAGGCAGCACTGGCTGTTTAGTCTGTCCTTCCCAAACCTTCCAACAATCTGTCTTTGATGCTGTCCTCAAAGAACAAAAAACATTTGAAGCTTTTTTCTACTTTCTGGTTTTGTATCATCTCCATTCTTTACTGCTTAAGGCTCTATGCTTTTAACTATATATATATATTTTTTGTTTGTTTGTTTGTTTTCCTGGTCTATGCTTCTTTCAGCCTGGCCCATCAATTTTATGCAATTAGTGTAAATGTGTTTGTAGTCCTCAACTCAAATTTGGTCTACATTAGAAGATTTGTACAAGTTAACTAAGGTAGTACAGGAATGTGAATCTAAAGTACATTGACTTTCCTGTAGAGCAATTCAAAGGTAGAATATTCTCCCCGATTCTACTGCTACTGCCTTCAGATAAGAACTCGGTTTAATGTCCTTACTACAGTTCATAAGACGGTCTAGGAAAGGCAGCATCTTAAAGGAAAAAAAAATTCAATCCCACAATGGGAAATTCTCACTTTGCTTTTACAATTCTGAATATTGCATATTGAGATCAATGGAACAAGTATCATGTCCTAGATGTGAAACAATCTGGGAGTAAACACTCAATCCAAGATACCTAATCATCTCATCACACTCCTATATATTGATTCCATCCCCTACCCTCCCCCCCCTGCCTCCCTCTATTTCTATAACATCACTGTGACTCTTGCTCAGACCAAGATTAATTCTGTCTAAAGCGACCCTTGACATCTATTTTTTTCATTTTTACATTTGTTCACAGCTGAATCCTGATGTCTTTTCAAAGCCCCTCAGCAACTTTCTCTGTTCATCATCAGGCAGAGGTTATCATGCTATTTTTACCTTTCCATCCTTATATTATTCCTCCCATAAGTAACATACACCCTTCAAAGTCTCATCTATCAGAATTGCTCTGCATTTATACTACCACTGCTTTTAATTTGCAACTGTCTTCTCTCACTGAAATCCAACCTCTGCCTTGCTTGCTACCTATATGCAAGACACTTTACACAGTTCTGTAAAGCATTATCTCATTATTCTGTCTCTCACTGTTGAGCATTTTCAGACCCTCTGTGTGAAAGATGAGATATAAAAATAAATTGAATTGGAATACATGATGCTAAGTCCTGAACTTAAACAGACTACACTCACAGTGCATATGTAATTTGACAGCTACAGGCTATACTTTCATGACATACACCAAAAGGATTAATGTAAGGGATTTAAAATTCTAACCATTCTGGGTAGTCTGACCTAGACATTAGTCTCACAGCCGTGTAATCCTGTGTTGTTATTAACCAATTTGACATAGAAAAACTAGGGTGATTATTGCAATGATTACTTGCTAGGTAGTATGACACAGCCAGCCTTCAAAGTTCAGCACGTCTGTAAATGTTCACGTCTCCTGTCCACCATAACCACACAGTAGCCATGTTAGCTGACTTCATTAATACAACACAAGAAAGCATTTGTAAGACATAGATTTCTGTCAGACGAAAATACCAACAGAATGTTTTGGAACATTTCTAAAAAGGAGAGCTGTGTAGTACAGAACTTTGGGTGTTGACTTTGATAAAGCTGGACTAGGTAAGGGAGGAAGTGTTAGTTAACGTTTTCATTCCAAGGAGGAAAGAGAAATCCTGAAAATGAAGCCTGGCACAAAGAAAAGGCAAAGCTCCATCTGACAGAATCTCAAAAAATCCACAGAAGTTTCTCCTCTGCTTCTTTTTTTCCATTGGTGTTTCAACTAATTAAAATAAGGGCAGATAAAAAACTTCATGCATTCATTCCTTTAAATATAAGAACAGTATTATATTTTATATCAATATTTACAGATTTAATATTTATAATTGTTTCACATTGAGGAAAAACAATAAAAAATAGATCAATAGAAGTCATTCCAATTGCTCTAACTTTAGCTAGCTCTGTGCAAAAGCTGTGGTTTTGCAAATGCACTCCTCCACGTGGTTTTTAATCACAAAATATAATAGTTAACTTATCAAGAACAAATAATGAACGTGTCATACCTGAACTTTTTTCTTGAAATAAGAATAAAGAAATCATTATGATTTCTTTACTCTCAGAATTAAATCAGAAATGTCTGTGTTTTTTTATTTCTTTCAATTAACTATAAATAAAAGTTTAAACTAAGATCTTAAATTGTGGCCATAAGTCTCAGATACCAGCTAAGACCTTTGCAAATGTTCAGTTACACACCCATCTTGTCCTGTAGAGGTGCTGATAATGATTCACTTACATGCCTGGCTATTAGTCTGCTAAAAATTCAAGCACTGAGATCCACATTAATTCTTGAGTATAGGGATAATTATTTTGACTGCAATATAGCTCAGAAACACAGCCACACAAAAATGTTATTCTTAAACACTATAAAGAAACAGTATTAAAAAAGCCTGTATGTTTCTCTTAGTAGAGCTGTGGATGCACATACTTCCTCAAACCAATCAGCCTTATGAATCTAATGACATACTGTGCATGATCTGTTCCATTGTTTAATGAACATCAAAAAGTACAGCTGAGAGTTATTCCATTTCAGGATTTAGATCATAAAATACAGGATATTTTTACACAAGACATAACCTCCCATTTCAACTCTTTTTCTTACTCAATACAACATGAGAAAATGCTTTTTTGTTTGTTTGTTTTGTTTCATCCCTCCCCAACACACTCCAGTAACATAATATTGGTAAAGCGATCTAATAATATAGGAGGAATTTAGCTAAGAGCAACAGCTGTTTTGAAGTGGATTCAGTCCTTTCACTCAATCTCCAGTAAAAATAATTTAACTCAGGTAAAACTTGACATTTTCCCACAAGCCTTCATTTAGAAGCTATTTACCCACAAGCATAGATTTGAAAACCTCAAAGTATATATTGAACAATCCAAAAGAGAAAAAAATGCTTAAAAATGAAACAAAGATTATTTATAAGCTGCAA
The DNA here is from genome assembly GCF_964211825.1 of Aythya ferina. Lineage (NCBI taxonomy): Eukaryota > Metazoa > Chordata > Aves > Anseriformes > Anatidae > Aythya > Aythya ferina. Next base: position 9,247,585 of record NC_140307.1, read on the forward strand.
AGTAGAAACATTGTAGGAATATTTATTGTAATTATCAGCCAATTTTATATTCAATGATCTAGCTTTAAATTAGAGAGAAGCATAAAACATGCTATAAAGAAGCAATTCCATTTATTCCACTAATAAGTTGCAACCTGTTTCGTTTTACAAGCGTGCACATAAATGTATTCAGTTACCATGAATTATATATGCATGCCTGAATGTTCATGAACCATTCCTAATGGCTTTAGGTTATTGCAAATCTGATATTCCAAAAGTAAGTTATCCATAAGTATGTATGGAAGCAGCAAATTCAGCCCTGTGCCTTGTCTGTTTCTGCTTAAGGGTGCCGAGAAAAAGCAATGTGAAACTTGAATTCTGGTCCTGCAAATGGGTGGTCTTTTAGTTTGCCCAAGGGCTGCTCTATGCCAGATAGAATCCTGTCTTCAGAGTCACAAGCACCACTGACAGACTTGTCCTGCCTGCTGGATTTCCATAACCATCTGATTGCTTCCCAGAGAGAGATGAAAGAATCTGGGGACACTTAGATAAGGAGGAAAGACGGTCCAGGAAATGAACATGATAAAAGTACACTATGCTGCTTGTACAAATTGTATTAAAATATACCTGGGATTTCTAAATAATGAAGCACAACCTGAAGCAGCTAGTTTCTAGACAATATATTAGTATTATCATCATCCCTTTAAAAATTCTGGCTCATTTGTTTTGTAGCTTGAATGCTGAAAAGAGAAAGTTCACTAAAATTTACCTCTGAAATGAACACTCAAGCAAGAATATACACATTCCTGGTCCTCTACAATGACTTGGCAGGTAACCATAGCCTTAGGTGTTTGCTCTATGTTCCAAACATCTTTCTCAGTCTGACCATCCACAGGGCGACTCTATTCCCCAAGAAGTAGATTGACGAAAAGTGTTCACAGGTAGTACAAACCAGGGGAATACTATTTAACAATATCAGTACTAAACAATGGCAAACTAACCTAGATGGTATGTAGAAACTGTAAGTGAAGGAAAACAGGAATGGTGGTAAATGACCTGGATTTCCATCCACACTGCTGCAAAGCCATCTCCTCCCAGGAGGAACATCCCTGCTCCTGAACATCTCCTCCTTTCCACAGGAGGAGGTCAGCAAGCCTCAGTTCTCACTCTCCTCACAGCCCAGACACTTGCTGTATTGTCCAGTGATCAACTACTGTTCCCAGAAGCAAGGTGACAGGAGGGTAAGACTTCTGTCAGAGACACTTCTCAGACTCAAAGTATTTCTGGACCTTGACCTGGAGTCAGAGCCTCCCTGTTTGCATTTAATATTTCACACACTGATGGGATGAACAGCAGAGTGGTTTCTCAAAGCTAAGAAACACCCATGCACTCTAAGACAATGATGAATACAGATGTTGAACTCAAAAATTGCTAAACAAGCAATTCACATGACAATTCTCCTAGTGTTCACAGAAAACCACACCACAGGGAGCGTCCTACTTTTAGAACCCTCCCTGTGCAAGAGAGGTGCTTGCTTAGGGCTTGTCCACACAATATTTTATCATTGCTTAAAAAATGGAATATCCATATAGAATAGACTATGGGAGCTGCTATTATAACCAAAAAACAATACATTTCCTTTAAAAAACAATTCATAGTCGAATTCCTTTATTAAAAAATATCTAAACAGCCTTGATCCTACCATACAGCTTGTCACAAGCCAAAGCAGGAATTTGAATTATGCAAAAGAAGATTTGTCTGACTGGTGCGTGGGTGTGACTAAGAGGACAGCAGAAACACCACAGACAAACAGATTTTTATAAAGGATATCCAGATGCAGGCTGGGCAAATGTGGGATGCGGCACTGAGAAAATCCTAGACAGAGCTTTTGGGTCTGAGTACCAGCTGAAAACAATCTCCTGTTGTTTGATCCTCCTATGCTCAAGGAAAAGGTGCTTGGCACATCTCTATAAGTAAACAGGATTTCATGAAAGACTTTTGTCTCCAACATCAAATTCTCCCAACTGGAACAAACTTGTCAGGCTGGCTGCTTGACTAACTCAGAAACAGTTACAATGGATTTTCGAAAAGCCTTCCAGTGTTCTTATTAACAACACCCTGTCAATTAGGTGGTCACTTTGCCTTAGCAGTTCAAAAAAATAGTTTTAAATTACTTTTTTTTTTTTTTACAGGAAGCAGTAAAAACACACATTCTGAAAGCAACCATAAAGTTTGATAAGCCATTACACTAAAAAAATATTTCTGGGGTCTAATCCATGCTGATGACTCAAGACATACAATCACTTTCCTAAAATCCTGATTTTTAGCACTGCGAACAACTGCACAGCTGTGGGATATGCTGACTCCGGTATTAAGTATCATGAACATTTAACACAAGATCAGAGTTGTAATCAAGCAGCTATCTATACATTCAAAGTAATTCTACTGGTCTAAAGCACAATCTCTCCTTTCTTTGAGGAACTTGGAAGTAGGACAGATCCACAGCTATACTCTGAGGCAAAGCCTGTGATGCCTCCAGGTAACATAATGAATTATACAGCCAGAACTCTGAATTTATTGATCACTTAATGTGGAAAAAAAAGCAAGCATATTTAAGACCATGGACTTTACCTGACAGGCCAACTTGCAAAATACATTGGCAGATGTGTTTTATTATATGGAGAATTTCTCCAGCCATCTAGCCGCTATTTTTAATCATTGCAACATGTATATGAATAAACACAAGTAAAAGAATTATTATCAGCAACATTTACTCCTGGGAGAAGACTTGGCTCTACTCATTTTCAGACAAAATACGCGACTAAAACATCAGCAACTGCAGTGCCAACTTCACCAGCTTATGAACAGGGCAAGACAGGCAATGCCTGGCTGCACAGTACCAAAGGTTCACTGAATTCATTTCCAGCCTCCAGCCAGGCCCATGATCAGATGCTCTGAAGGATAGGATGAGTACCCTGGTTAATTTGCTTCCTTGTTAAATCTCATCTGCGTGTCAAGCGATAGCCAAGAGGAGTGGCGGTGCCCATGCTGTACCTACCTTTTCTGACAGGCAGGCAAGGTCCTCATTCCACTTTGCAATGGCTGAGCTGGACTCTACTTCACACAGCCGCACACATTCCTTCCTTTTTCTCAGCTTCATATTTCTATTTGATTTCACTGACTCTACAGAAATGCAGCCAACTTTTCTGCCAGTTTTAATGGATTTCACCCTGAAATCAATAGAAAAATGCCCATCTATAATAGCAGCTAATTTAGTTCCTAATCTGTATTATGCCAGACAGGAAGTTTTTTTTGGCTCTCTTACTTTGAGGGAAACAGTCAGAAACACAGAAACGAAAAAGGGCAAGATTTATCTAGGAGGTGGCAGCAGCTAAACTGCTTCGACTAATGCAGCTGCTGACATTTCCAGCCATTCAGTGCATTCCTCCCTAGGGAGAATAAAGCTGAAAGAAACTACTTAGTATGAAACTACTGGATGTCCATTAAAAATCATTCTAGTGGTAAAGATGAAGAGACTCATTGGCAAAATACCCCTTGTATAAATCTAAAAACAACATTAAAAGCCATCCAAAAAGCAGGCAGTTAAATAGATTCTTTCACACTGAGAAACAGCAGTACAGGAGACTAAAATGGATTCTGGAGAAAAAAAAAAATTACTTTTGATTTAAACCACTGATAAAGAGATTTCCCAGTCAATGTCTGTGTAATGCTGAAGAGAATGATTTTTTTTATTTTTTTTTTCCACAAAGCACCAAGAGATGTTAGAAAATATGATTCAGAGAAGAGCTTTAGAAGCAGAATTCAAAGAATTTGGGGGGGATGGTAGACCACTTTCTTGTATTACCAGCTGTTATGCAGGGTAACAAAGAAAAAAAGAGCTTTACTCTAACGAAGAATGGGATTTAAAGGTTCTCTCTCTACTCAAACAGTACAGAAATTCTGGGGTGTTAGCAACACCTGATGCAAAGGAACCTTATTAAGGAATTAATGAAGCCATGGTGATTTATACTAATTGAGAAAAAAAGTTTCCTTTAGCTAACCTATGAAATACAATATGTAGTTTTAAGAAAGAAAGCTTTGTGAGGTAGCTGCAATGGCTTTATCTTACTCCGATGAATGGGAACATACCAGATGTCTCCCTGGGCATGACACTCTATACTGGTTTTGGCTGGGATACAGTTAATTTTCTTCATAGTAGTTTCTATGGTGTTGTGCATGGGAACATTTTGCAGTAATTCTATAATCCTATTCCTTTACACACTGAACACTTCTATATGGTAACCCCTCAGGATGCAAATCAAGGTCAGTGCTTCAGTGCTCCAGTCTTTGTATAAAACTAACAATTTCTACCCCCTAGAGCTCCAAGCTAAGCAAGCATACCTATGTCCTAGTCTTTCCTGAAGCATAGCTCTGGGAATGGGCTAACGTTGCATGGAATAGGAATGGAAAAGTGCCCCACAGCAGTCCTATTCTGCCTTCAAAACAAATACATCATTCAAATCCTCAATTTCTTTGTTATCTCCTCCTCTAGATACTATAAACACACAAGCAAGGTGATACATCCCCTGATTTAACCAAATTTTCCAAGGGCATGTTTTTATGCTTTGCTCACTGACCTCCAGCTCATTTGAGTTCACTGCATATAGTCAGGTTGTGTGAACCATACATCTTCAATTTAACACTTCTATTTAATATTCACTTCTGTTCACCACCTCCATAACTGGACTGAAAATCAAGTCTTTTACCTCATTATAAAAGCTGGAAAGAAAGACAAGTCTTTTACCTTGTTATATAAGCCTAACGTGAAAAGCCAAAAGAAAAAGACAAAAATCTAAGTGAGGATCTTTGTCAGCTTCTGTGAATGCCATTTAAGAAAACTGAACAGAAAATAGATATACATGGAGAAGAGGGCTAAGGGAAACATTTCAATTCATTTTCAGCAAATCTGGTTTTCTACTTTTCTGTTGAAATGAAAGCACAAGTGGCAACAACTCCATGCCTACGCTTGTTATTGCCTACTCAAGAATCAAGTGCTCTTTCAGTCAAGACTTGATTGTTGGATAGAAAATAAACTGTCAACTGGTGAGGTTTATTATCAAGCTATGAAGTGAGAAAGGTTTGCTTGCTGCTGCTAGTTTTGGGATTTCATCAAAATGGCTCTTAGAAGCACATTCTTTTGCTGCAATCCTTGAAGTAGTTCTCTTAGAAGAATAGCATGCAACCAATGCAATGAGGTTGGAGGCAAAGAGCACCCCAGGCGTGGTTTTCTTAGTGTTCTCATCCCTGTAATTGAGCCAACATGGTCCAACAGCGGAAAAATACGGGATTCCAGAAGCTTCAGTTCTCTCAGCTTTGTCAGTGACCTGTTTTTACACCATAGGAAAGTCACTTAATCTTTCCGTTCGTCAGTTTTCCCATCTGTAAGACATGACTGATATTACCCTTCTAATGACACACTAGGAGGTCTTAGATGATGTCTATTTACACAAATGAACTTGCAACAAATTAATTTGGCATTTGATCAAACCTCATGTTCTCTTTCCCCTGCAAATTGCCTCCAAGCTGTAACCCACTTCCGTTCTCTGGGCAGCAGTTGCTCTCTTCATGTTTGTCACAGCACTCTCTCTAGAATAGGACAAATGCAGAGATTTTCCCCCCCCCCCCATCACAGCTTTTCATATCTCACCACATTTGTAGCACTATACAAATACTACAAATGTCCCTGATTTTTCCAACACTTTGCAGGTTTAAAGACTCTGCAAGGTTTCCTTACATGTTCAGAAAAGACTGTACAAGAAGTGTTTTCTTTGGCTTGGCAGCTTTCCAAGATTTTCAAAAGCGAATGCTAAATGTGACTAGTAAATAATCTCTAGATAGGACCCTTCCACCCTTCCAGAGGTTGGGGTGGGAAGGATGAGAGGACGATACACACCCGTAACAAAAATAAATAAAACTAATAAAAAAAAGAAAATATGTTTCCACACAATGCACAATCCTTATCCTGTGTAGAGGGCCCATAAAAGTGGTCATCCCCACTTTAACAGAATGACAGGAATGAAAACACTAAAGAAAGAGTACCTGATTTCCTCTCAGGCTACCTCTCTAAGGTGCTGCAAAGGCTTAGGTTCCAATGGCCTGAAACTCCAGGATCACCCTATCGTGCAAACAGCACTACACTTACAGATCCTATAGTTTTTGGTCCAAACACCTGGAAGCTGGGTGTTCTGAGAGTTTCAGGTCAATATGAGGTTCACTCACACCAACAAAAGGTTATTACTACATTGATTCCTCAAGGATTCGCATGTTTTCCAGACTCCTGGAACACACAGCTAGCATCATGGGAAGCTAAAGAGCCCAGGAAGTCATAATACTTAACTGTTACTTTAACAGAAAGTAAAATATTCATACTTTTATTGCTTGTATTTTTAAGACTTTGGAATCCCCCTCTACCTCAGCAGGAGGGTCAAATTTTGCATATTTCATCCAAGTTGCTTGTAAACAACCCATTAAATGCACCAGTAAATACACCTGTATAACTCCAAGATTGTATGAGCAATTTTCCACAAGGATTCACTGGGTCTACTACAAATAAAACTTTAAATGGGTACTGACAGAAATCATTTAATTTGCATCAGTGGGACTACTAACCCACATATACTAAACATACATAGGGAAAGGCAGATACTCCCCAACAAATTACATTGAAAGGAAATGCCACCCAAACTTTAAGCTAGAGATCAGTTTGCATGCTGAATATTAAACAAAAGCTTCTTGTCCTGCTAGCAACTGTCACATGGGTATGAAATTCTTCTTAGGGCAAACCCTAGAAAAGCTACAGAAGACATACAGCATCCCACTGTGCTTGCTGCTCAGTTCTGGCTCTCTTGGCTCTACTTCAGCAGGAAACTACAAACATTGCTGTTCTAAAGAAGTTAGAGCAATGAGGGCCAGAGTGAAAACTACTTTGAGTGATGTGACTAATAATTCCAAAAACATAGTAGCAATTCCATTACATTTCACTTCTTAATTGTTAGTAGAAACAGCCTTCAATGAGACCTATACACAAGGGTCTACATATTAGTTAATAATTTTCCAAGGTTATACTAACACTAAAAAGAAACCTCCTAGATAATTAAAGGTAATTGACCTAGGTCAGTATTCTTATTAAACAGCTACAGAGAAATGCAGAAAGATAATTTGCATAGACCAGATTAACATACACATAATATGGGCCAGTAGCGATGTAGCATATGTAGAACACAATGCAGAAAAGCACACTGGGAACTAAGACACATAATTGTACCACTGGATTTAGTCCTCTAGATTGTTTTTTATGCGAGTGCTTAAGTAACACTATAAATGAAAGAATAATATCATATGCAGAAGTTAGAATTCTCAGAGCTAAATTGCATCCGGTCTGCAGATACTTAATGCAGACCTTCATTTTGTGGTTTAGCAAGAAGAAAGCCATACAGAGGGTTACACCAAAGATTCATTTAGCCTGGTATCCTGTCTCTGATAACAGCCAAAACGGATACTTACAGAAGGGGTATGAATACAGGGCAAGCATAAGGCATGCCCTGCCAATTCTAAGCAAACCTGCAGTTTAGAAACTTCCTGAGCTGGAGGCTGGCCCCACATCAGTGTCTTTAATGGCTCTTTATGAACTATTCTTCCATGAATTTATCTAATCACTTTAAGAAACCATTTCTATTTTGGCATCTGCAACATCCTGTAGCAATAGCTTCCTTAATTTAATTATGTACTGTCTGATCATTTCACTTGGGATTTGTATAGTGAGAAATAATAAATAATCACTATCTTTTCACTTTCTATATATCACTTTGACTTTACGTAGCTCTAATATATCTTGCTTCCTCTGATTAGTCACCTTTCCTTGAAACTGTAAAAAACAAAACAAAAAACTAGGTTACTGAAACCTCCCTTGCACAGAAGCCATCGCATCCCTCTGATCATGTCACCTTCTCTTGCACTTTTACAACTTCCATCACACCATTCTTTAGATGGGACAGCTGGAGTCGCACAAAGCATTTAAAATGAGGCAGCACCATTGATTTTATTCTCACAGGGGAAAACACTAAGAACATCATTCATAACCCTTAACTCTTTTTACAGCATACCTCTTTACCCCATACTCAATAGGCACACTATCTCTCTAGGATCTGTGTGTTCTGTCCTCAGCACTGAGGACATCATTTCTATCATCCCTTTACCTGTGCTCTGACAGCATCACATCTTTCTCTGTCTCTCTAATTTCTTTTGACCTCGCCTACTCAGCAACTTCCCTTCCCCATCTCTCTGAAGAACTGGAGGACTTATGACATCTTTCCCCATCTCCAAGGTTTGTGCACCTCCCACGTTTATGTGCTGGATAATATTTGCTGGAAAACGTTTATTGCCACCTTCCTATATCCTGCCCCACTCTGCCTTAGCTTAGCAGCTGAAGCCAGAATTTCTGCTTCAGAAGCAATCTCTTTTCAGGCATTTTAGGACAAGTTTTTGTGTATCAAAATACCACAAGGCATTTTGCCTAAAGAAGAAAAGCTAGGTAAGACATACTTGCTCAGGTACAATCCTCGCATGCATAGCTACATAAATTAGGCACATAAATTGTGAAGTCTTAAGGACTTCTCGCAATCGTAAAGGCAAAGAAGAGTTACCTTCAGGGGCAGATTCAGCTATTGGAGGGGTCAAATTACCCTTTGGAGATACTCATATCTCTTTGACTATATTGAGAATCTAGGACATTTACAATACTAAATTTAACATCTCAGTTAAGTGAGATGACTCTGGGAATTCGTATTTCTAGGACAAAACAGTCTGGGGTTAGATGAAAACAGATAAGCAGCTAAAAATCTAAGCCAGACTCCCTCCACCCCAGTACCCTCAAACCCTACAGCCAATAGCTAAAATCTTAAAACCACTTTTTCCTAGGTAAATTTTACACAGCTAAAGTCAGGCCATACAAGAATTGTAGTAGGCTGTGCCAAGCAAAATTCCTGGGGCATTGGTTTCTGTTGGGAATAATTGCCAAATGGGGCAATTCATTGAAACTTCAGCTATCAGGTTTCCCTGCTGTCCCTATAAACTTTTACAAGATGGGCATTTCAAAACACTCTAGTTCACATCCAAAACACTTCCTCATGGCAAGTTTTTTTTTTGTTTTGTTTTGTTTTTTTCTCCAGCAACACACAGTTGGAGCTCCAAGAATAAGCAGCAAAGCCACCAACATCTGTAAACTGTTTTTTTTTTTTTTTTTTTTTTCCTGAACATTGCACAGTTCTTACATTTGAATTTCATTTCTTTTCTTGGTTTCTCAGTCTTCTAGTGTTACTTTAATGCAATTGCTTAGTTGTTAGCAGAACAGTTATTGCCAACTGTTTCCTTGAACCAGCCTGAGACTGACACAATAAAACCAAACCTCAATATTCTCTCTCACACAAATATGCAGAGACCAATTGGCTCTGGTTAGTGCTTGTTTCATTTTTATTTTCATTTCATTTTTTTCATCATGACTGTAAACCAAAATAAACCAAACGAAGGGAGTGAAACCACAAACAGCAACGTTCACGTAAGGCTTCAGATGAAGTCTCCAAGAAGGAAAAGACTCCGTTTCTAAGCAAGGGGAACCTAATTTCACCTGTTTCTCTATAGTCACACAATATTCTAGAATGCATTTGCTTGCAAAATTTTATCGACTAATTTTATATTAGTTCTTGTATCTTCACAAGAAAATACGAAGTGTTTATATCTACCTGGTAATCAAAGAATGACAGGAAAAGGATGAAAAGAAGACTAACCTAGTCAAAGCAGGAGTCAGGGAGCTTGCCACTGCAGAACTTGGATTTAGTGCACAATTGTATTCCTATCCCATGTCTTATCCCACCACCGATAGCTTCTCATTTTGAACTATTCTTTTTCAATCTGCTTTTCAGAGGAGTCAAAGGAACTATCCTTCTCCTTGCTATTCCCTAAGACCCCTGGTCCCATTATACCCAAATATCAGGAAGGCACATTCTTTTCCCTTAATTTTTCTTGACAGCTTAGCAATGTTTTAATCCTTTTACCTTTTGACAAACAAAACATATTCCTCCTATAAGTCATTCTGGAAAGGGGTGTTTATGTGAAGGAATAGAACCAGAGAGGGTATCTTCTGAAGTGATTGATCATGTGACCATGGGTATAAAAGTTTCCTGCCTTTATTTATTGACTTCTCCCAGTCACAACATATCCAGCTAAACAGATTTTGGACATGTCTTGATAAGCTTCCTCTGAATCAGTGCACCTTAACACTACAGAAGTCTCATCCCTTCCAGAACAAGCACAGCAAACTAATTGCTCAGTACTCTGAGGCCCTTCTCAGAGAAGACTGAAGGTCTAGGCTGAAAACACAAACTCTGACACAGTCTGATGAGCTGCTCTCCCAAGCACTCTTACCGGCACACATTCCTAGACAAATGCTGAATTCCTGGCTGAAAACAAAAGTTTGTTTTCAGCTCCATCCCCATATCTACCCTATAAAGATACTGACTGAAGTATATTTAAGCTTAAATTTAGATTTGAAAATGCACCTTAAAAAGAACTATCAAAAAATGCGACTTTCTACACCACCTATTAATTTGCTTTCTTTATATTACAAGACTTTTCTAAAACGGCCAGGGCTAAGCTCCAAGAAGTATAAAATCCTATGCTGGAAGATATGTAAGGAGAGCACAAGATATCTTCTATAAAGAGATTTACAGCTGAAAAGGTAAATGTGTCCATTTACCAAACAACCTAAGCTTGCAGATGAAATGACCTTACTAAAATAATTGAAAAATGTAAGCAGCATGATAGAGTTTGGAGCAATGCTTTGGACACACACTCTTTGCAATGATTACAGCCATGGAACTGTGCCCACCATAACAATAACTGAAGTCAGATGAGAGATGCATGTAGACAGGCCTGCTCGTACAGTCTGGCTCTTGCACACTGCACTAGATATTCATTCTGATCTCAGCGGGAAAGCATGTGTTTGCAGAGCTGGCTTGGGCTGCACAAAGTTAAACTCTTTATTAAATCTTCTAGTTGGCAGTAGTCAGCAATAACTTTCAAGCATGCTAAAAAAAGTTTATTTTTGAAATCCAGATTTATACAGTGGAGCGCTGCACATGTTTTCTGAATTAATGTTTCCCCCTTCTCCTTCCCCGTGGAGACCAGAGCTGCAATTTTTCCAGAGCTGTTTGAGATTAAGACTCCAGCCCCCCTTTCAGAAATTCCAATTTTTAACTGGCTATGATTCCTGCAACGTAACCATTTACTACTACTGGCACTGTTCTTAATATAAGTTTTCATTTTAGATCAGTCCATGGTCAAATGATGCATCAAATTCTGGATGAAGAGTCACTGCTTCAGAAAGAGAAGGTGCACCAAAGATTTGAGGCTAAAGCTACCTAAGTGAAGACTGCTATAGATAATTATATCTACAGAAGTGTTAACCGATTCACATCCTGGGCTGTTTTAAATTAGACAAAAATATCTAACTGAATTTCATTATACATCTTCTCTGGGTTGCAATGCTTGGCCCACAGTCTTTTGAAATTGCCATGCTAAGGAAGAGAGTGCCTTTGTGAAAACGGCAGGGATTGCTGTACAGGTCTTGGCTCACTCTCTGACAATTATTTTATATCATTTCAGTATCAATGCAGTACTGTTGAGAGAAGATCTGGCTGGTAACACAGTACCGCAGCAATTCACTTCATCAACACTATGCTTGAAAGTTACCACTGCATGCAGCAGAAGGCTCCAGCACCCCCCCAGGGTTGGCAAAAACACACTCAGCCAGCCTGTGGGGAAGGAGGCTCTGATCCTGATCACTCTGGTCCGGGTGAGCTGCTCCTTCACTCGCCCTCCCCAAGGACCCGTGTGGCAAATAAAGCCATGCCAGTTATAATCCATGTGGGCTGAAAACACATGAACTAACCACAACATTTACAGGTTAGCTCTTTACTTCAGATTTTAATCAAATTATTTCGTAATTTCCTTCAAACCAGGTAAATTTGATTTTATTTGGAAATAACCAGAGCTCTTGTGATAATGTTGCCAACCTCGAAAGCAGCTGTTTTTCAAATACCTGGAAAACATATATATAAACTACCATTAAACATTAATTTCACACTGAAATTAATGCACATCAGAGAAAAAACATCCAAAAAGCATTTACCTTACTAACTGGATTAATTAGTAAAAGCATAAGCTAGTTTTGAAAACCACAGAATGCATAACTTTTCAGTCATCACTACTTTTAAAAAAATATATAATTCTTTTTCTTTACTTTTGGAAGCTCAGATTTAACTAGCTATTTTCTAACTAATTCACTATGCATTGATGAAGCCAATTTCTGTCACAAAAGCAATGGTATACACATTCAAGTTAACACGAATATTTTTGGCAACAGTGTATTTTAAAAAACACACTACTATGCAATTTTTAAACAAGCTGAATTAAAAATAAATCTCAGACAACTTGTCAGCACCTATAAACATAGACAAATTGACCTCTCCTCCACCACCCTGCAGACATTCTTGCCAAAAGAAAATTGCACACAAAAATGAAACAACTTTCAAACCTATCTGCCAAACCCACGAGGGGAATTCAGATCACTATTTCTATCTATAAATGTCCATTTTAACCTCTTAGGCAGGAGCTCCAAATATAGAACGTTTAATGCCAATGTCAACTTTTAAAATCAACTCCATAATTTAAAAACTCTCTTACTCCAGTGCTCAATTATATATTGCAACCAAATGCATTCTGAGCTGAAAACCCCTGCATCATTCTGCCTCTTTCTTGTAGTCTGGGACATGGAGACATTCCTACTAAAAAGGAAGGAAGGACTACTGCTGGATTAGGATGATGCACCTATAGCAAAACAGCAGATTTTAGCTTCCGTGCTGTAATTGTGTAACAAAAAAAGTGTTGTCTTAAAATATACAGCTTATGCTTGCAGTTCAATCAATCATGAAATGACAAAATATATTGACAAGATTTTCAAGAAATCTCTTTCCGTAGCTGTGCCCTACTGGGTTCCATAACACGGTGACACAGTGTGAAAAGCTATAAACTTTACAACATTTTAGGTTGAATGCTTTCTGCCAAGCAAAACAGCAACCACACCAATATATCAGAGAACAGAAAGATTTATCCCTGCTGCTTGTCCAGTGCCAGTGTCTCTCTCTGGAACAGTGAATCTCCTCCACTTCTGTCATTTTTATTTATTTATTTATTTTTTCCATCGTGAGGTGTGATTAGAATAGTATTATGTGCAATCATGTACCTGACAACTTCAAACTCTCTTTCATTGTACTCCGTGCCCCTTAGGGTGAGTTTACAGTTAACCTTCATAAGACAATGCTCTTCTCTCATGCAGAAATTACTTTATGCAATACACAGACTTCACCGATGCGCTGAGAAACAACCTAAGAGTTAGTGACACCCTTGAGAGAGCAATTCATCGCTCGCCCAAACACCACAGAAAGAGCAATTTACTGGTTTCTTGGACAGTGCTGACACATTTCCTCCTCGGAATAAAACAAGCCAAGGGCCCAGCCTCTTGCTTTCAATCAGGATGTCCTTTAGTTTGCATTAAGGAAACAAGAAGGTCAGGTACAAATGATAAGGCATATTAAATCAGTTCACAGATGAAATTTGGTTTTAGTTACATAATATGTGCAAATGGGGAAACTACCAAGCTGCTGAGAGAGCGTTCAGCTACCTCCATTTGAAGAAAAATTTGCAAACTTGGAAATTTCCTGCCAATTATTTCAATTGTACACATTTTAATGCTTTTTGTGAAGAAAAATAAAATAAAATAAAATAAAATAAAATAAAATAAAATAAAATAAAATAAAATAAAATAAAATAAAATAAAATAAAATAAAATAAAGATATCAGAAAACAGTTCCAAAGGGATTCTTCTAAAAAGAGCAAATTAAAAAATAAAGTACAACCAGGCCTCTACTGAATCAAGTTTAATTGTAGCAATGCATTATGAGAAAGAAAAGCAACAGGTTTTATACCATTAAATTGCTTGATTTAAACTCACATCACGGTCATGTAACTACAATGGGATACTACTCCCACCGTATTTCCATTGCACTTTTGTGAACTCACATGAGCAGATATACAAAATAGGAAGTGTTCTCAGACAAAGTATAGCTTTACATTGGAAACAACTGTGGTTTCTCATAAAACTCAAGGCCTTCAATGTACAAAGGATTATATAGCATAAAAACACATAGCTGAACTTACCATGTTCTAAGGACATCCATAAATTTATTTATTTTTTTTTTTTTTTACGCAAAAAAATGAGAGTTAAGTCATTTATGAACATTTTCATGAAAAGGGAAGCACTTGTGCTAAATTCTGGCCTCCAACAACGTTAGTTACTGTTGGAATTACCCAAAATTTACCAAGTGTCAATGAAACTGGAACCTGTTCCCCCCAAAATATTCTTTTGTTTCTGAAGGAATATGATAGGCTCCACCTAATATTTCATTTGTAACTGGGGCTGATTTCAGGGTACTCATTCTGCTATCTTACAAAAACAACTCATAACAGGCTATACATTAATATTTAGCCTGCTCCTTTTGTGCCTTTATCAATTCTAAAAAGCAAACAGAGGATACATAAATCATATTTGAAGAATACAACTTGAAGAAAACCTGATGTACGGGAATGGGATCCTCTGCCATACTAACAATGCTTGCAGTGTTTTTATGTATAAAACATCTTTCAAATGGAGAAGGAGGACCTGAGAAGTTTATATAGCTACAGTGGGATCCTCCTGGCATAGAAATATTGAGGATCCTGAATTCACAGAATTTCTAGGTTGGAAGAGACCTCAAGATCATCGAGTCCAACCTCTGACATAACACTAACAAGTCCTCCGCTAAACCATATCACTAAGTTCTACATCTAAATGTCTTTTAAAGACCTCCATGGATGGTGACTCAACCATTTCCCTGGACAGCCTGTTCCAATGCCTCACAACCCTTTCGGTAAAGAAGTTCTTCCTAACATCCAATCTAAACCTCCCCTGGTGCAACTTAAGCCCATTCCCCCTCGTCCTATCACCAGGCACGTGGGAAAACAGACCAACCCCCACCTTGCTACAGCCTCCTTTAAGGTACCTGTAGAGAGCAATAAGGTCACCCCTGAGCCTTCTCTTCTCCAGGCTGAACAAGCCCAGATCCCTCAGCTGCTCCTCGTAGGACCTGTAAGACTTAATTCATCACTAACCTTTGCATAACTAGCTAACCTGATATTTTTGCTGCCCCCAGGTCCTTACCGGTCTTGGGGAGGAGCCACCACCTTATCCATAGGCTCCCCCATGTTGCCCTACCCCTCAGAAGAGGGCTGAATCTGCAGATATCCAGCTGTCAAAAATGCAAACAAGAGTTACCTATTATCTAATACATTCAGTGTTTATAACCAGTTTTAAAGCAGGTAATTCATGTTACAAGGAAGATTGATGTCCTCACAAAGGGCAGTCAGTACCTTGAAACCAGCAGGGGTAATTAGCAAATAACAATGCACTGAATGGACAAGAAGGAAAAGAGGAACAAAATAGAAAATTTTATTTATTTATTTTTTAAGCATGTAACACCATTCTCTTAAAACCTTCCTCACTGTGTGAGAGATGACAATGGATTGAACTTTGAGGAACACCCTGGGAATCACATCTCATTTGTCTTTTGTTGCTTTACATCATACTTGAGAACCAGGAATGTTTTATTTGCAATGTCTTCACTTGAGATCATCTGTCTTCATGTACCCCTGCAATGCAGCCAGTTCTAGGAGCTGCCAGCACTGTACAGAGACAACATTTTTCAGTGTCTATCTCCTCTTTACAAATAATTTCTCAAAATTCTTGAAAAACATCACACCAAACACATTAGACAGACAGATGGCAATGAAGCCAGTGGGTGCAGATCAGGGCAAAAAGTAATTAATGATACAAAGTAATCAGGCACCAGGTTCAATATTTTCCCCTAAAAGAAGGAAGGGGAGGCATTTAAAAGAAAAACACATTAAAAATGTTATTCAAATACAAATTATGACTGCCCATTTACCCTAATGCAAATAACTGTTCAAGGAGATACAAGTACCATAACATTTAGGCACATTTTCTTCCTTGGCACAGGTGGCTGCTGGAAGCTAATCAAGTAATAAAATGCTCCAAGTTCTTCTGCTATTCTGATGGTTTAATTCTTTCATTTTCCACACCCCCTTAATATACAATTAAAAAAAAAAAAAAGTAATCCAGCAACTTTGAGCTAAGACATCTACAAAACAAACTAGAGTTGGTTCATGAGTAAACCACTCCAATTATCCCTGTGAAATGAACTGTTGAATTTCTTGTCATCTTATATCATAAAATAAACATTTTTCTCTGGAAAAGAACGCATCCCCCCACTTTCAAGAAATGGAAGAAGGCTGTTCTTGGAAACTCTGTTTTGTTGATTATACATGGGCAGATCCAACAGAAGCTAAAGAGGCTCAAGTATGGCAATTTATCTGCTTTGTACAGAGCAATTTTGGGGATGAGGGCAAACAGTATGAGAGACAGATGGCAGAAGTATTACATACCAGTACACATACAGCTGATCAGAAGCATTTATCTCATTAGTGACACACCAAACCATTAGACTACAAACCTCGTCCCAGATAAATCAGTATTTTTAAATATTTCCAGATCTGAGGTTGGATGAGACCATTCTGGAAGCTGACCGCTTCCAAGTAGGAAAGCACAGAGTCCAGATTCAGGTCCATTGCTCAGAAAACAAGCTTCAAGCTTGCTTTAAACCATTCAAGTTTCTTCAGATTGCCAAAGTCAACTTGAAGTTTTACAAAGAAAGGCTTTCCAATGCTCTTGCCATCAGAGACCATCTTCTGTAACACTCAGATAGGGTGATAACGAGTGGTCTATAAAACGTGAGACAGGTTTAGATAGACCAGTCTTGCATGACTAACAAAACTTCCTTTTATTCCATGTCAGAAACAATAGAATCCAAGGACCAATACAGTTACAAATATCACACACAAAACAAACAAACAAAAACAAACAAACAAACAAACAATAACAAACAAACAGCATTTCCAGAAGGAAGAGAGACCTTTTACTTCTCATTTAAACTGGCATATACAAAATAAGTATTACACTATTACTTCCTTAAAAAGCACCAAATTCCAGAGACCTCCATTTGCTTCAAAATGGTGCTTTAAAAGTTTTATCCCCTAGTCCCCCAGGACCTCCAGACATATTGATAAATGAAACTGGATTGACTACTCTGGCATCTTGGCATGTAGTCATTTAAAACAGAGACACTTCTGCAAAATTGAAACATTTGTTTGAGAATAATTAGTGCCTTAGCCCAACAATGTTTGGCAGACTTTTCTAATTAGTTGGGAAAAATGATTGAGGCGGGCAGGCAAGCAAGCAGACTTTGTCAGGCATTCTGTGAAAATAATTTGGACCACACACTTGGCTGCAGAGCCAGATAACGTATATCATTCTTTGCTATCTTAACAGGTAGGAAAAAAGAAAAAGAAAGGAGAAAACAACAACAACAAAACAACAACAAGAAACAGCCATCTGGCATCTGAAACCTGAGTTGAGAGGACTTTTCACTTCTCCTAACGCAGCTCTTCTGTGTTCTCTTTTAGAAGCACAAAGATCAAGTCATACTGTGTTAGGCCCCTGTAAATTACTTATTTTCTTTTGTATTTCCTATTGTATAGTAAGAACCAGAGCTGAAAATATTCATTGTGAGTCACAGGCTGTGCGGGTCCCAGAACAATATTTGCAGAGTATTCATGCTGGGATAGCCAACTGTGCTTTCCTTCTCCGGGGATATTTTAACGTGCAGAGCATGTTCGAAGCAAACTGGGATCAGGACAATATCAAATCACCACGTTTTACTAGGCTGTACAGCTTCCAGACACTTTTCCTTTCTGAGACCCTTCCATAAATTAGTCAATTAGCAAATGAAAACTCAAGGTGCCATGTAACTTACTTATACTAAACAAAATTTCACAGAATTAATTTAATAAATATTGCAGTGTAACTACTTGCTACTTCAAGATAAACACTCATATATCAATCCAACTAAATCAGGCACATAGTAGAGTTAAAATTTTTTGACATCCAGGCATATCAAGAATGTGATATGCCTATAATCACCTCAACATTTTGCATTATTTCAGTTTCAGGAGCAATCAAGGGAAAGCAAATTTCAAGTTTTAAAACCAGCTTGCAAATTAATCTATAAAACAAATCAGCTGGTCAAACCATTAGATGTAAATGGATATATTACAATTTTAAAACATAGATTTATGAAATAATTATATTTGCCA
This sequence comes from Aythya ferina, assembly GCF_964211825.1. NCBI lineage: Eukaryota > Metazoa > Chordata > Aves > Anseriformes > Anatidae > Aythya > Aythya ferina. Next base: position 9,266,002 of record NC_140307.1, read on the forward strand.
GCAGCATTTGCATATTTCCCATGTCTGCAGACTTTAAGTGGTAGCCATTTGGCCTATTCTGCTTAGATAACCACCTGGAACTCCTTCCTGGGAAAGTTCCCAAGTCTAGACACTAGAAATCACATATGTTTTCAATTATAAGAAACTATTACTATAAGGCCAACATAAATCTCCTACATCAACAATCAGTTGCCAATTATATCACATTCCACAATAAGCCTTCTACTATAACTAACTTATGGAATGCTTGGCTTAGAGAATCAATAAAATTAAGAGAAATTGAGAGGTAAAAATATCAGACCCTGACATTAGAGTGAACATTTGAACCCAAATATTAGTTTGGTGAGTGAAAAAATATCTGCAGTGAATTGGATCAACAGAACTATAAATTGTACAAGCCAAAAGCTTCATTGTGCAATGATGGTTATGTTATCCACAGTATTCATCACTCACTCCTGCATCATGCATACAAGATTCTGTGAAAGTTTTAATAAAGATAATAGTGATTAGTGTCTTCTTCTCTTGCAACACTAAATATCCACTGTAGCAGAGGCCAAAACTGCAGTAAGGCTTTCTGAACAATGCAATAAACCCAGGGGGATGTTCCATTTTCCATCATTAACTTTTAAATGTTTTTGCCCTATGATTACAAACAGTAACTATCTAAAAATGATGCTTTTTTATTGTTTTGTTTTGTTTTTGTAATAATGGAAAACAAACATGATTTAAAATGAGATTAATAGAAAAACAGCCTTTAACAAAATGAAATTGCATATATGAAGAGACAGACATTTTATATATACATACAGAAAGATCACACTTGAAAGGACAAGAGAAAACACCTGAAAGATACCTAAAACAATAGGACAGCTTTCCATTCCATTTCCCAAGTGGACTGATTGTGTTCATCTACCTTATCTTATCAAGCAATATTAGCTTAACTCTTTTGGGTAGTACTATTTTAATTTATGCACAACAGAGGCCTCTAAGGGAAGGCATTAACTGCATAAGCAGAAATATTGTAATTTGAAGTTTTAAATTTTGAGTTCATTCTGAAAATGATCCTTTCCTCAATTTATAGACAGAAAGAAATATCCAGCAACATAAAGATTAATATTTTTAGTTCCAACAACAGATGTTCAGCTTGGTCCTCCATTCTTCCTTTTAAAATGGATGTTATCTTCCATTTTAATGCATCAATTTGTGCAAGTGAATAGCTCAAAGCATAACAACAACAACAACAAAAAAAACACTTAGGAAAGCAAAGACACAAATTAATCATGTCAAACAAATTAGAGTTTTTCCCCCAAACAAAGGATGGTTTAAAAAACCACAGCTCCTCACTGTTACTGTCAGATTAAACTAGGTATAATTGCAAACCATATAATTATCAGCAAGATACTTTCATGGATAGCACATTAATTCATCTTTCTTCTCATTTCTTAATTATTCACTTTATAACACCAAGTTATATTACTGTTTACCTTTAAGCAATTCCTGAAAATAACAGCGTGAGGCAGAGAGACTTTGAGGTGGTTTTAATGACATCTTCAAAGAGTAAAGACTTGGCTCAGGACTGAAAAATGAAGGAAATTCATGCTTAGCCTGAAAAAAATAAAATAGTTTTGGATTTAGATTAATCATTCAAAAGCAAAGAGCACCTGCCTTTTCTGTTCTAAAGAACTTTATATGTCTGGTAGTTTTGCATTCACATGCCTCGCTTCTGTGAAGAACTTAGATTTTACATTCTTTGAGTTGCTTCAATTAAGTTTTTCAGGTGTGCATTCTAGAGAAAATCCCCTAAACATCTAAACAAAATCCACTTTTCTGAGAAGTGGTCTAGCACTTCAGAATGACTCTTTTGATATGTATATAGTATTTAATACTGATACAAAAACATCAGTGGCTAAGTCTCCCTGACTTCCAGTGAAATACATACAACCTATTTTCAAAATTATACAGATATCCAAGCAGCACCCGTATGGTTTTTCAAAAAGTATAATGGTTTAGACCCAGCATTTGAAAAATTTCAACAGAAACTCAATGCTTTATTTTGTTAGACCCTTCTGAAAAACCTTGTAAATGCCTGTCCACGTGCAAGAGTTTTAATCTTGATGTATTCTAAATATTGAATAACTGACTTTACATGCAATAGCCTTTGTACACCTTTATTTTTAAGCATTTAAATGTATAAGACTCCAGTACAAGGGTTTACTGTATGACTGCTGTACAATCTACGCGTGTTTTTTATTATTTTTCTAAATGTATAAGAATTAGGTCATAACATACAAATAAAGCAGAAAAATCTTAAAAGCTTGATTGTCTTGACAGAAAGAACTGTTGAATGTAAACAAACCAATAATCCTAAAATTAAAATTCATAAATAGAACAGGAACTTCACTCAATTGGATCAAAAGTATTAAAGATCCCTAAAACACCACAATTTATAATGAAAGGCAGAAGCAACGTGCAATAGCTATCATTGCAACAACACTTTCTAATAAATGAGAACATCCAACTGGTCATGACAACAGGGCGTTTTTTTTTTTTTTTCCCAGGATATCATGGAGAGATTTTAATTATAAAGCTGCAATGAAGTCAACAAAAATGAAAATAGAACATACCATACAGAAATAATGTAGGCATATTGGCTAGAATCTGATGTCTGTGGTCTTCACTGCAGTCAGTAATCTAATTAAGATCAGACTGTCTGATACATTGCAGAATTACAAGCAACCCCATAATTTAGTCTTTGAGATACTAGTGTGACAAAAATTAGTGTTACAGCTCAGACACAGATCTCAGAATGATGAGAGATGGTGATCTGAGCATGTTACATCCATACAAATGGCATACATTATCATTTGTGGAGGCAAGAAAGAAAAAAGATCTGGAAATAAGAGATGAAGACAACCTGGTCACAACCTGTAGTGTGTTGCTGGGGGGACAGGCTGCTCCTGATTACATGAATAATCATGTGAAGATTGTGAAATGTAGGATATTATTTTTTTTTTCTTTTCTTGGAGTAGGTTGCATCCCCATCACAGTTCTTATTGAACAGTTTTATTTCTTGTTTTGATCTCAGGAGTAAAGCAAATAATCTTATTGAAACACCAAGAGATTAAAAAAAAAATGACAAAAAAAAAAAAAAAGAACGGCAAACATTTTTACCTTCATGGCCTTCAGAGCAGAAAGGGCAAACAGTAACCTCAGCAGACTCTCAAATGCTTTTTAAACTAACAGTAACTAATGGACAGCAAAAGCAGGGCATGGAAATATAGCAGCACTGGAAAATTCTCATACTCCCACTGTTTCATGGTCATTGAAATGGCATAGCAGTGCCACAAAAAGCTTTTCCAAATGGTTTTGAGTGACAACATTAATCCTTTATCCTCTGCTTCAGGCCAAAGCTGAAAAACTACAGGAGGTACTTGAAACCTCTTCTCTCAGGAGTTTAGGGGGATGTAGGGCCACACAAAGTTGAAGGATCATGCAGGAGTAGGACTCTGGCCAGCTGTTTTCTTTAAATTTTCCATAAATATACAGCACCTGCAAGCTGCTGGGAACCACCTCAAGTTTAGGATCACAGGGCCACTCAGCCTATCCTGCTATCCTCCCCCTTGTTCACTGTATCTCACCTATCTTATGTCACCCAAGGACTTGAACTATCCAAAGCTTCCCACATCATTCATCTCCTCTTTCTCCAGTGTTCATCCAACAGGAGTTGTGATGATCCCAAAATAAAAGTCATCTCCATGCCCTATGGAAATACACGCTAGGAAAGACACTACAGGTTTGTGCAGCTTGTCAGATGAGGAGGCAAAGGTGTTTGGGAAGGGAGAAAAACAGGAAAGGATATCATGGACAGCACTCATCTCAGAAACAAGATTTGTCCTCTCATTTAGGAGGTTACTTTGCTTACTGCATCTCTAGAAACTAAAGCACTTAACTATAGCAAAGGAACAGGTAGAAAAAAGTTGGGTAAATTCAGTGGACCATTCCTCCTCCCTTTAGCAGTCAGTTATCAGTTAACAGCAGCTCCAAACCACTGAAAGCAAGGTTTGAATGTTATTCCCCAGAACCAATTGTTACATTCAAGATAAAACAACATATTTTGTTAGTTAGGTTGTGTGACCTCAAATGTGGTACCAAAAACCAGCACAAAACCCCAAACCTGACAGTCATGTTTTAAAACCTGGGCCACCTCCTTTACTCACTCAGCAGCAGCATGAAATAGCAGTAATTTCATCTGACATGCTGATCATCATCCACAATAACTTAGAACACATTTTTTCACTAAGCTTTTCAGTAAGGAACAAAAGCATTAGCTTATTGCAGTACTCAGAGCGAGAAGTGATTCTCACTGTATACAAACTTAAAGCATACCTTAACAACCTACAGTGTTGCTTTGCTTGATAACGAACTTAGGCAGTGAAATAAGTACAAATTGGGAAGCCATTTGAGATGCTAAAATCTAGAGGCAAGATAAGGAGGTGACCACACAGATTTGATAAAGAATAATGCAAACCTACAAGAAAAATGCAAAGAATATACATCGTGGATTTTTTTTTCCACAGATTTGGACTTCTGTTCCCATTGTATTTCTATACCATGCCTTATAAAGGAGACATTGATATTATTTCTATGTCTAACTCATGTTGTGAGACTAGGGAAGAGGCCTATTTTGCTTTTCTGAGCCCAAAGAAACGCAATATTTAGTAACAGCATGTGACAATTGCCTTGGCAATGTTTCCAGAAACTGCAAGCATGCCCATACCCCACCCATTGCAGTGCACAATACACACATCTCTCCAGCCTAAGAGGAGAAATAAGACTTCAGACGGAAAACTGTAAGGATTGATCCTGTGCATGCTGGAGGCAGTGAAAATTTCACCACTGAATTAAATAATAAAACCATTAAATTCACCTCCTAGGGAGGTGATCGTCCCCCTGTACTCAGCTCTGGTGAGGCCGCACCTCGAGTACTGTGTTCAGTTTTGGGCCCCTCGCTACAAGAAGGACATGGAGGTGCTTGAGCGGGTGCAGAGAAGGGCGACGAAGCTGGTGAGGGGCCTGGAGAACAAGTCCTACGAGGAGCGGCTGAGGGAGCTGGGCTTGTTCAGCCTGCAGAAGAGGAGGCTCAGGGGTGACCTTATCGCTCTTTATAGGTACCTCAAGGGAGGCTGTAGCGAGGTGGGGGTTGGCCTGTTCTCCCACGTGCCTGGTGACAGGACGAGGGGGAATGGGTTTAAGTTGAGTCAGGGGAGTTTTAGGTTAGATGTTAGGAAGAACTTCTTCACTGAAAGGGTTGTGAGGCACTGGAACAGGCTGCCCAGGGAAGTGGTGGAGTCACCATCCCTGGAGGTCTTCAAAAGACGCTTAGATGTAGAGCTTAGGGATATGGTTTAGTGGAGGGCTGTTAGCGTTAGGTTCGAGTCCAACCTCCATGACCTTGAGGTCTCTTCCAACCTAGAAAATTCTGTGATTCTGTGTAAATAGCTTATCTGCAAGACAGAGGATAGGAAATGTTTTTAAAAAAAGGGGATGGTGGTGAGATAAAACAAAACAAACAAACAAAAAATGATGCAGTGGTAACCATAATACAATCATGGATAATTTGTGACCTAAATAAGAAACAAAGGCAAGAGCATAAATTTTCAAAGAGATGCACAATATATTAAATGTGTACCTTAAAGTTAATGGGATTTGTGTCTCTAATTTAGTCTGAATGCACAAAATGTCCTACCTGTACAGATTTCTGCAAGTACATTTTTCAAATCTTCAACAAGGGAAGAAGAGGAGTACTGATTATGTGGCCTGGGGAGAAATGAGCCATTCATCAAGAAATACATCAACAGGCAAAGTGAAGGAGGTAGCCAGAACAGGATGTACCTAACAGGTAAAAAGACAGAAAGGTAGAAAAGGTGCCAGTAAGGACTACAGAGTTAATCCGAGACAATACAAGTGATAAATACATGGAGGCACAGACTGTAAAAATGGAAAATTTCATTCAACAACAGTGACACACTAACACACATTTCCAGGATGAATGGGCTCGGGGATCAGATGAGGTTCAATGAACAGCTGCATGAGTATATTACCGACAACACACACAGAATTCACAGACATGATAAATTAATATTATGCCCCAATATCAACAGGGATGAACAGACAACTGATTCCCAAAATTGGACTATATCTTCCAGGAGAAGAAACAGAAATGCTGTGGAAACTCTGATTTATATTGTTGCAGATGTTGTTTTAGCTTAAGAAATGATACATTCTTAATTCTCAACAAGAATAAAATTACTTTCTAAACTTGTCAGAAATTAGGCTGAAGCAACAACCAGACTTTTACATTCCTGGTTAGACATGGACTCGCTTGGCATGAGAGAGGCAGTGAAGCATGGAGAAGATTCTCTTTCCTAGAGCTAAAGCCCAGCTGAAGACAGACACATGACACTTATTCACACTCATTTCAAAGATGAAAAATTTGCTTCGATTAAGCAAGTTAAAAAAAAAAAAATAATATACACACACACAAAAAAAACTAACACTTTGATCCAAAGTAAAATTGTAATGAAAAACAAATTCAGTTCCAACTTTCCCAGTTTTCCATGACTCACAAGCAAACCTCAACACATAAACTACCGAAGCTCCCACCTCTGAGGCAGTCCTGTAACTCTTGTACAATGTTCAGCAGCTCAGCAGAACGGTTTACGGATGGAAGTGAGAAATGCCCCATCCAACAGAAAGGACTGGGAGCTGAGGACAGACAGCTACCCCTTGGCACTGCAGGGATGAGAGACAGGGTCTTTGAATCACACTGAGCTGGTGAAATTAGTATCCAGAGACCACCATCACCAAGACTTGGATTCAGCACTGATTTCAGGAAGGTTTATGTAGCTTTCTGAGCAGCTAGGGCACATCTATGATTTTCTATGTAAAATAAAGTTGCAGACAAACCCTTTTAACTGGCATGGCTGGAGGCTGGAAGTGGGTGGTCAGGCTACATGCTTAGAGAAGGGGAAAGGGGAAAACTAAGGCAACAACAAACAGCCCAGCGCAAACCATGCCCACATACTAACAGTGAGAAAAGCTGAACTCCAGAGATGAATCATTTTCAGCCTACCTTCCTTAAGAAGTTGCAGTGCATCTGGAAGAAAAGTAGCTCTCTGAATAAGAGAGAAATAGCAAAGTGGGTGCCACTTGGGCAAAATGAAGCTAGGGAGCTATAAACTAATCCATCTGACCTTTGTTGACAAGGTAAGGTCAGAGTTTAATAAAAGATGAGATCACAAACCTTCTGGGGAAATGGTCTGATAAAGTTAGCTTCAAATGATTTAGGAAAGCAAATGTCCTCACAAACATAATGAGATTTTTTTTCTTTTGACTGAGCCAATCATATGAACATGTAGAAATAGAGCCACGAGCCTAATGCACTGTTTCAAAAGGTATGTGAACTTCCTGTAAAGGTAATAACACTTGGAATACAAGACGGATGCCATCTTTGATCGGACTTGGTGGAACGAAAGAAAGCTGTTTCCAACTACTAAATGTACCAGACAGTTCAAAGGAAAATTAAATGCATGTTCAGTAAGAAAGCACTAAAGGACCACATCAGAGAGCAAAATTCTCCTGTTACTGAAAAAGTCTGACATGGGGCCCCATACCCAAATAGAGCCACACCCTGCCAGACACCAGCCCATCCAGGCACCAGCTGGAGCAGTTGCCCACTTTCAGGCAGCAAAAGCTGAACTTGGGAAGCTAACATAAAAGCTCTCCCCAAAATCCCCTAAACCCTAAGGCTCTAAACCTCAACATTGGCAGACAAACTGGCAAATTAAATTGGGTGGACCCACAAATGGCATAAGTGAAAGGACCCTGCTCAAACATACTTGGTCAGGATAAGGCTCAGATGTGAATTCACCCAGCTCTGAGACAGGAGCACAATTATCTGTTAGACACAACAGGCTCCCCTTGCTGATGGGAAGCAGCTCCTTTAAACTCTCCCAGTAGTGCAAAACAGTCTTCAGATGAGCTTCTAGTCTGCTGGGAGAATCCCCCACAGGTGGAGAAACCCTCACATGTCATGGTATAGATCAGCAATCTGCTAATCCTTGGTGGGCTGTTGGTACAGGAGAGTATGGCAAGAGTCAGCACTTGAACACTCCAACATCTAGAAATACAGTAGAGTAGTTTTTAATCATCTCTGGTTTTTATGCTACAGTGAGGTTTGGCCTGTATTTAGACAAGTATAAAGTGGCTTATAACCATTTTTTCCATCTATACTCATGTATATATATACATATATATCTGTGCTCTGGAGAAAGAATAGACATTAAACTAGTACAGTGCAGTACAGTGAAGCAGACAGGGTGCACCTATTGGAGAAATTTCGGAACATTTTGAGGCTCAGAAAGGGCCCTGCATGAGTTCTGAAAATCTGGACATGTGTGTATATCCTAACAGCACTGAGGTTTCAGCCACTGGGATTTTCAGAAGGCAGCTGCAAAATCGTCTCTGGCTGCCCCCCACCTACTAAGACACAGAGGACTGTGTCTGGCAGTACAGAAGACGCAATGTGGCTTCACAAAAATGTGCTGTAATCATGAGAAATCACAAGGTAACAACAGCAGGGAAGCAGGGAGAGACATTGAGAACAACAGTGAGTTCCAGGACCATATGAAGCAAGACATTCATCAGCATAAGGAATGAGCTTCAGAGTTCGTACATACAGAACCCAAAGTGGTCAGATTATAGCAAGAGTCATTTCAGCTGCTACAATGAACCAAATAAGAGCTCTCAGGTTAAGTTCACAGAGAATGGGTGAACAACTTTTGATATCAACCATTGTATACATCTCTCCCTAGAAAGAGTTTCTCATCTCACACATTATCATTTTATGGATGTAAGCCAATAAACTGCGGCAAACTCTTTCATAATCCATTTTTTCATTTTAAGCACACCTGGAAGGTCAGAAAAATTAAAATTAAAGAGGAATATAAAATCAACCATTCTTGCTTTCAATTTTACCTGCCAAATTTGTGTCTGAAGCTGGTGTGTCCACCAACATCTGTTTAATCTTTGGCACTAAAAATGCTTCTACAGTTTTAATTACTAACGTTTGAAAAAATCAGCGACAGGGAACCAGACACTTTAATTTACCCGTGAATACAAGTAATGGGTAACAACATGAAGCAATTTATTTCAAGCTTAATCCTAGGAGAAACATTTATATGTAAAAGAACAAAATCCATAAATATTAAATTACTGATATTTACCAAAGAAGCAATACAATTGAAAAATGGTTAAAAAATATACTGAAAAAGATCTTGACTACCAAGAGGAATACAAAACATTTTTTTCAGAGATACACAAATTAAATTATAACTTGCAATAAAAAAAAAAAAAAGGCTGAAAAACTGCACTAGTAAAAACATGAGATAAATTATCTTGTCAGCCATGCTTTAAAAGTAAAGCATGAAGGTGGCCTCAGCTTTAGAAAGGGAGCACTAGAAAATCGCTGCCCATGTGGCATGGTTTGCCCTTGCAGAGACTTGGCTCTCAGCTGTGACACAACTTCCCCAGGAACTGTGAAGGCTGAACTTCCACAAGACAGGCACCATGGGACAGGAAAGCCGCACGCTTTTCTGTGCCACCCTGCGAAATCACATTTTTTGAGAACAGAAGTAATGGTATTTTCCACATGGATCAGTAGTTAAATCAAATTAAGCTGATGCTCCCCAGCCATACTTTCTTTAAAAATCATTAACATTGAGCAACAAGAGTAGGTTTGCATACTTAGCTCTGATAATTTCACACTTCCATACCTGTTCTTCTCTTCCCTTAACATTGTTAATTACATCCTTGAGCACTTCCTTGCCAGGATAACATTTTTGTCTTGTTGCTCATCTTCTCTCAGCTGCTAAATTCCTAGCACTTGGCTTGTGCTATTATGGCCTGTCTTGGGGCCTCTCTCCATTGTCAACAGCTTCCTGATGCCTCTTGGCCTGAGCAGCCTTCCTTGCTTAATGGGAGGAAAAAAACAGAGCAAAGTGGTGAAGAGAAACAGTACCATTTGCAACAGAAGCAGCACAAGATGAACTGATCCCTTTTGTTCTGGGGGAAAACACTCTTACTACAGGAGTGAACAAATTTCTGCTTAAATGAGCCTTGGCAAATTCATAATGTGAGATATGTTCTAGAAACACAGACCACCTAAAAGGAAGTGTTTAAGTCACCAGGGCACATTGATTTCTTGTTAGTGCCTCAGTACTGTAGATTTAATGGAACTTTAGTAACCCACATTTCCTCAAAAAAATGATACTAAAAACCAATTCTTTTATGAAGAAACTGGAGCTGGTCAACCTCTGCAACACATGTCATGGCTGAAGTACTGATTTATTTTTTTTTCTCAAGAGAAAGTAATGCAAGCATTTCTGAAGTGCTCTATTTCTAAGAGACCACCTATTTAAATGAAACTGCAAAATAAAATAAAACAGAAAAGTAATTTACTATGCTATTTAAAAATGGTTCTAATCCTTGCTTTTGCCATAACAGTTAAGACAGGTTTTTCAATTATCCAGGGGGCTTATTTATTTATTTTATTTGATTTTTAAGTGTAGTGTGGTGTGTATGTCAGGTTTTGAGGGATTTGTTTGTACAAGCAAGCTTTATCTTACACACTGATCTGGATAGTTCTTGTGCCAGAAAGGTATGGCACAAGATAGCACTAACTATTAAGCACATGGTAGTATGGCAGTCTAATCACGTTGTAGGAAGCAGACAAGAAATGTCATAACAATCCTTGGAGTCAGTTTATCAAAGTACCATTTCATCTGCCATACATTAAACATCAGCTACTGAACAGAAGTTCATGCTAATTTCAACTTAATTGGAATCTCAATGCAAATGCCAGCTCCTCTACTTTGCTACAGGCCTTCTAGCTGCAAAATGAAAGCTGCTGCTAAGTATGTTTGTTTAAACAAATACACCACAGAAGAACAAATACAAACGGGTCCTACTCTGCACGTACCTCTACATGGGTAACTCCCAGCTGAAGATAACATGAGCTATAATTACCTGGCAGATGATGAAATTTGGCTCAATAGCCATTACTCCAGGTTTTCACATACAACTGGATAGACAGTTTCTGGGTAACTGGAGTCAGAATTAAAGCAGATTGGAACATCTTTATCTGACACATTCACACTATTTTTTTTTTATTTTTATTTTTTCTCCACTGATTGAGTGTGAAGCTGGTGCAGTACATCAAGGTCATTTCACACACCTGGAATTCAAAGGAAAATACTATAAATACTGTGGTGGTAATCAACAATGATTCATAATTCATTCAAGTAAACATGAGTTTAGAAATAAAAATCTATTTAATAACTCAATCTAATTACAAAATGAATTAAGTGAATATGCTTAGAGTTTCCCTAGGTTTGATTAATATTTTTAGACTAAGAACTCTCACCCATTAAAGCTGAAAATATCAAACACAACATGAGAATAACAGGTTGGAAGTGGCTGAAAATGATAGTCAAATATTAATTTAGTACCATCTCTAGTGTCACAGAATAGCATCAAATTCAATTTTCCCTCTAAGTAAATATGCCTATAGGAAGAGAGAGTAAAACTGCATCACCAAACAACACGATCTGGATATATTGCACAAGTCAGAGCAGGCAAGGAAATCAGAACTATATTATGAACAACAGCCAGTAATGGACAGGAACTGACCTATAGGGATTCACCACCAAAAACTTCATATCAACCTAAAAGCTTGTTTAAGGCAAAGGAGTTGAGAATAACATGTGAAGACTGGGAGCTTGCCAACAGACACTGAACTGCACACCAGCAATAGAGCTGACCTCCTGCCACCACCACAACTCAGTCAAACCTCCTGGAAGAGAACTTGAACAATTCCATGGAATTTCCATGTGTACCTTCATAAGCCTCTGTGATCAGGCTTTTGGGCCATTGGTGGTAGTGAGTTGTGGTTTCAATGCCTGAGAGTTACTACGAATTGCTGCATTTGTGCCTTTGTGAAAAGTGCTCTGTTATGATCAACTCTGAATCAGTGAAAATCCTGGAGTTGCACTGGGTGCTGTCTGAAAGGGGGGGGAATACAAAGATAATGCACTGTAAATTGGGCTTCATTTCATTAACTCTGATCCAGTAGTTAATACCTTACAATATGGTCATACACACTGCTTCACATACATACAGACACTGCTTCCTCACATATTTGCCAAAGAAATTAAACATTAATAACAGGCTAGTTCACTGTTGTCTCTAGTTTAAATCATTGCTGAGAGGCAGAAGAAAGCTTTTTTTTTTTTCTTTTCATGAATTATAAAGTCTGCAAATTATTAGAGTGCAAATTAACAAGTTTCTACTGTGTAGAGTTTATGTACATTTAAATTCCACTTTATTGGCTCTTAATTAAATACATATTAGGAATGTCAGTTTGAAGCACTACGACACTCTCCTAATGCCGTCGTTATTTTCTCTTCAGTCTTTTTCTGATTTCCAATTTCAAACTGTTGCCTTTGTAACCATTTTAAAACTAGTATTTACTATTCCTACTTAATATTAGTAAACAACCTTTCATACTGCAAGCACTCTAAGATATCAGTTTATCCTAACAGAGCCTCTTTTTTTTTTTTTTCTAAGAATAGTTTTTAAGTATGTGAGACCTGAGGTGAAAGGCATACAGAGCTTGTTACAACCCATAAAGTAACTTAAATCAGAAGCAGAAAAGAGCTCAGATGGGAAAGGAATTGATGGATTTTTGTTGTTGTTGTTCTGGAGAAGGAAATGAGTTTTTCAGCTATAAAAATAATTTTCAAATCAGTCATAACCTATGGATGTAATTTGGTTCAAATTCAACAGATATCTTTGGCTAAAGGAAACAATGAAGGGAAGGGCTCAAAAACGCCATAATCATTATTTATAAAGCATGGGTATTCTTTCAGGCCAGATTTACAAATCGGTTGGTCTGTCTTGTATAGAAGAAGGCCTTCTTTGCCCTGATAGCCCCAGGCACTCCAAGCAGGGCTATGGTGCATGCTAGGACAGTGCTTGGCATGACAATACTGAACCTATTCACTGGCCCAGAGACAATGAGGTGTATAGAAACTCCTAAAACAATTTAAACAGCATCATTTTGCCTGCTCTAAAGGGGGGTGATAATGTCCAGGCATGGGACAGGGACAAACAGCTGGAAGCAGGAACTTTTTCAACCAGTACAGCTGCAGCCAAAGGACGATGCTCAAGGATGTTCACCTACAGCTTAGGTACGATAGCAGAGATCAGCAGCTGGGGGAGCACCCTCAGAGATGCATACTCTGCAGCCCTTGTCCCAGTGAACGTATATTTTATTTTCTGAAATAGCAACTGCTAAGTTTGACAAGTCTATACATCATAGTTATTTTCTATATTATTTATTTTTCATTTCACAGAATTATTTTTGAAGCTGGAGAAGATAACTTATTTCAAGAATTAAAGCATTCTTCTATTACTAAGTTATCTATAAACAGACTTTTTTAATAAACTCATGGATTATTCATGCATAAAAATACTACAAATATATTACTGCCTACAGTCTGTTTACTACTTGCTGCTCTTAGAGTTTCAGCTATTTATATCATATACAGTCGTAAATCACATGTTTCTCATCCAGCACTGGATGAATGAAAGTGTTATAAAGGAGGAGCAAAATAAGAGACTTTACAATGAAGATGAAGCGTTTTCAGAATGCACCTTTCAGAGAAAGTATACACTTACAGTCTCATATATGCAAATATAACTCAAGAGAAAGACTAAGGTAGATCAAGAAATCCTCAATCATTCAAATAGTATACTATTTAAATTTTTGAAGCATTCATTCTGTTTTAACTAGTTTGCTTCTTCCTAGCAGGAAATACATATGTTGAAGCAAGCATAGTAAAGCTTAGGTCCCTAGAGCTCAAATTGAAACCTTTTACAAACAACAAAAATAAAATGGAGACAGAAATGGGAAAACTGCAGCCTGGTCTTGGTTTGCAGAAGCTTCTGTTCAATTCATTTACTGAACAGTGAATCTTCTGCAGTGCAGCATTAATGAGAACAGATACAAAAAGCTTTCAAACTTAAACAAAGAAATGGCTGCTACTTTAGGGTATTTTCAGGCGTTTTCCACAGATTAATGTAGGAGGCAGATGCTAGAATACCAGCACACAATACTTTAATTTAGTTCAGCATCTCTGCAGGCAGTGGCTTCTCTATTACAGCTAGTTCCCTGAACACAACAGAATGTTATTGCGGGGCACTTTTAGATTAAAATCCCCAAATAAGCTGTTAGACTTTACACACATCAATCTTTTGTAAGTACAATAAGGCAGATTTAATTGGTTTTACTTTCATTTTATAACAAATGTTATTATCTATTATATAAGAAAGCTATTTTTAAAAGAACCATGAAAAGGATTAGAAAGCAATTCCATAAACGATAAAATAGGGGCAGGGAGTTATTATGGACGAATGTGAGCAAGTACATTGCCAAGGTTGTTTACTTAATGCCGAATAATCATCTTTGGAAGTCGAAATAATAAACTTAGTTTCACATTAAGGTTAGCAAGAAATTGAGGAGTTATTGAAGAGGTAGAAGAAATTGAAAAAAAAAAAAAAAACATAAAATGAATCCACATAACAAATATTAACATGATGATGATTAATATTTTATCTAAACTAGTGAGGATAAATAGCACCCGGCCTATAATTTGGCCTGAACTGCAAAGCTCCAAAAGGAAACCACCTTGATGGAAACCAAGGTATTTGAACACATGGCAGTAGCCTGAACCCCAGTCAAGCTCTAATAAAAAAAAAAAAAAAAAAAAAAAAAAAAAAAAAAAAAAGTACAAGTTGGTTTTCTGTGAAGATCAGCTTCAGATGTTGTGAATTTCTACAGTTAAAAAAGATCCTTGACAAGGTGGGTGAGTGAACACACAGCACATATTCATTTTTATTTATAGCTGCCTAATTACTTAAGAGCATTTTAAACAGATTTATCCTATTTTCTGCTAGTGCCCAGTGCTAATATTTTAGCAATACCCACACATCTACATATACACATGCTTCAGTTCAAATCCATGAGCACTTCAGCTAAGGAAGAAGCTGAAAGGTGAAGCTAAGGTCAGCTCTAAGCAACCTGTCCTCCTTCCAAGGAGAAGCAAGCAGCATACAGGTGATGCAGACATGCAGTCCAGCATGTTGCATTTTTTGTCAGAAGTGTTTTACTGTATTGATGGGCTTTATTGTCTATTATAACTTCTCAGAACATTTTCAAGTGGAAAAATTTGAATTAAAAAGAATCTGTTAAAATCAAAATCATAAAAAGAATACAAATTTCAACGTCATACTACCAAAAGGTTCCCAAGCTCTCCAGCAGGACTGCTAGTCAGGTCCAGAAAGCACACAAATGACAGGACCTGAAAATCCGAGCTTTCCTTCAGTAAAAACATTTCCATAAAATTCTGTTTCACCTCATTGTAGGCTTCAAGCCCAATGTGGAACAAATTAACATAGCTCTGTAACTTATTGGACAGATGACCTTGCAATGACCTACTGGAGTATTATAGTTTCAAGACTGAATTTTTCTGCACTCACCGATCCATAAAAATAAAAGTCAGAATGCTTCATTTATTGGTGTGCATTTGTTCATCTGAAATTCTGACAATATTTTTATATTTTTCACCTTTATGAGGGCTAACATAACTCTTGCTCTCTGACTTCTGTGTCTCTGATATGTTCCTCTCCCCAGCCTAATGGTTGCCTCCTCCTCCTCTCCTTGCAGAGCTTACGAAGATATCTGTGCACACTCTTCCTCCTTCTTTGGCAGTTCTCCTGGCTCTGATTTCCATAGCAGGAAACTCACCTCACTAATAAATCAAAGAGCTCTGGAAGAGGTGACTCACCACCTTCCTGTAAGTGGTTAAAATAAAAATGGACTACAGTCATTGCTGTGGTCTTCACTGCTCTCTTCTTTAAGCTCTGGTTTCCCCCCCACACCCTATACAACAGTGTTTCTCATCTCCCTGAGTTATTTTCAGCTTTTAGTGCAACATACTCCATCTTTTCTGGTTGCCTTTGCCATTTCATCTGTTCCTGCTCCCCCCCCCACAAGCTACACTCACTGGTCTTCTGTGTCATTAGAGTCTCTGCCTTCATGGCTGACTGATTAGCCATCGCAATATCTCAGAGTGTAACCTGGCATGTCCCTCTTTATTCAGATGAACAGGTTTGGATGTTGTATGCAATAGAAAACAAACACTTCCAATATACAGCAGATTTTCTTCTGGCCTTATGGCAAGAATGCATATGCTTTGGATGCAAACCTATCACCCACAAAGTGCATTTTGATCATGTGCAAGGTATGAACCATAGAGTAAGTCCTATAGCACTTGTACATGTATATACATGCCTGTTATTATCAAATTGCTCTGCTCTCTGGCCATGTTATAGGCACAGGGTTGTAGCATCTGGCCCTTGAGGGGCCCTTCCAGAAAAGTTTATATGGCTGTAGGCAGGAGGGCAGGCACCACTGCTTACAGAAACAGCAAAACAGCAAATGGAGCTATGTTTATGAAATTTCCAGATTTAAAATAGAAAGCAACTATTTCCTTTACACAAGCAACCAGCAGATTTAACAAACCATCATGCTTCTGTATTGACAATGCAGACTCCTGAGCTGCTTCACTGACTACTTAATGGCTCCACATTCTGAGTAAAGCTCTGCTACTACAATACCATCTGCTAGTACAGAGATACCAAGCAAATTCCACAGGAAATGAGCAGAGCTGCCTCCACCAAGCTCTGCACCATTGGATTCCCATGTAGAGTGCTGTCTAAGTTTGCACTGTGCTGTATATGGGATCATTAATGAACTTTCTCATGGTCAAGCTCAGAAGAGGAAACATATTAGTTTATTTCCAGAATCTAGAGTCTGTATTAAAGCACAACCAAGCAGAACTCCAGCATATAAAAGGGAAGTTTACAATAACACAGCAGAGATTTTCTGCTTTCTTGTTTTTACTGAACTGAGATCAGTATTTTGAAGTTGAAAGATTGCTTTTCAGTGAACAAAAGCCAAGCTGGGAAGAAGAGATGTTCTTAATAATAGAATTTATGGGCCAAATCCTTGATTCTTTTTGGCTCTAGTCTCCGGGAAAGTGAAACATATCTAGCTAGCCAAGGCTTCAGCCCCACCTTACTCAATTTAGCCAGGACATTGCTACCCCTTAGCTGTCTTGGTTTCCAAACAGAAAGCACGACTGTGTTGCGCATAGTAGTCCCGTGGGATGAACTAGTTTCCAGAGACCTTTGCAGAGGACAACATGCAGCTTCAGCAGCCTGGAACTGCACAAGCTGCTGTGGCACCAACTTGTAGCCCCAAAGGGGCACAGACCAGCAACATGAAGGTACATCTGTGCCCTCTGCCATGCAGTCAGTGCCAACTGCCTGCATAACCTGGGATCTCTCTCCCAGCCTCCATCCTGACAGTGTTGCTCCATTTGGGTTCTCTTTGCTTTGGGGATTTAGCCAGTCCTCTTACCACTTATCTGTAGTTTTAGCATTCTTCTGCATCTTTCCAGATTTGCAGGGTTTACATTATTTATCTTTTCCATTTGATTAACCAGCTGAAAAATCAATAGCAGTGCATTTTATCATAATTTCAGAGGAGCCCTCTGTTGTGTTGTGCTGCTATTTTAGGAACTAGAGCAAAGTTTGTGAATCTATAAAAGCAGCTTGGCAACCTGCTTTTTCTCCTTTTGCCCTCTCTATTGTTTGGGACAGCATAGGAATCTTGCTGTGGCTCAGCGTGGTAAAAATTGATATAAAACAGCTTTGGTCATTTTTTTATTCCCCCTCCCCCCTGCGTTAAGAAAGTTAATACCATGGAAAAAACTGGTCAGGAGGATCAGATGTTTATGCAGGACGTCATGCTGCTTCGGTGTGCCAGCTCTCCAAGAGTCTACAAGGAAGCCAGCCAGACGGGCTCTGAAGCCTGCGCCCTGACCCCAGTGACCTCTTAATATTTCGAAGTTTATCTAGCCCCATCCCAGCAGTACTTGCATTGAAACCAATCCCCCTGCTCCTGGATATTTGGCAGAAGGGGACTTCCTTCATATGGAAAAGTGTTTAATACCAATTTAATGGTCTGTCTAGCCACTGTAAACCCCCAGCCCCCTCCCTGAGTCTCCCACTGGCAAGAAACAGTGAAATAATATGCTTGAAATAGCCCTGATTCTTCTCCTCAGTGTGGTAGCTTTTTTTCTAATAAGCTTTTTTTTTTTTTTTTTTTTTTCCAGAAAGCTTTAAAAAAACACCTAGCAGTTACAGAGTTGGATGTAATCTAATAAGTTCTGCCCTCCACCCCCCCCCCCTTTTTTTTTTTTTTGCATCATCTCTTCATATATACATTTGTACTGCCAAGAATGGGCACCAGTAGAACCAACAAGATTTCCATTTGAAGTTGACAGGCTTGCTAGCACCAGAAAAACAAATCACATTTATGCAAATCCACTTTTATACCAAAATAAATCTAAGAAACAAGTTTATCTTTGGCTGTAAAAAGACAGGGCTTCTTGGCACAATGGCCACAAAAATCCTAGGTACAAAGAGGCTCAAAGAAGTTACACTGAGAGCTGCTATGGCTTCCCTAAAGCAATCAGTTTGTTGTTATTTAAACAATGAGAAAGGTGTAGGCCAGTCCTTTCAGATGAGAAAAGGTCTGAGGCTTTGCAGGAGGATGGCTCTGTTAGGGAACACAGTGCACTCTCATGCCTGCCCCCATGTCAGCATGGTTAGAATTTCAACTCTAGAACAAAATAGTAGGGCAGAACCAAGCAACAGATGCAACTCTAGCAAATAGCTTGGCGTGGTGCAAATCTTTGCATCCATGCAAAAAATCTTTGCGTTCAAGAGTTCCAACATCCTTTTAGTCATTACATTAGGACAACTTACACTTAGGCACTTTGTGGTTATGGTAATCAAAAAGTGAAAAATTGTTACAATGATGATTTGATTTTTCTGCCTCTAAAAAGTGAATAAAAAATATCCATCCCCCAATTCTATACTCTTCTAAAAGGTAAAAAGCCTGTAAGTATCAACTTCTTCCTGCAGCGTAAGGAGAAAAATCAGACAAGCCCATCTGAGAACACATGAAGGAACATTACAGTCTGCACACCCTCCCATTAGGGTTTAAACCATTTAATTTTCCAGGAAGAAGGAGGCACATTTAGATAGCAACATGGTACGAAAACCAGTTTAATGGCAACAAGCTGCATTGTTGTGCTGAAATGCTACAGGGCAATATTTTGCACAGAACTGTGAAGGATTTGGTGTCTTGCACTCCTGCAAAGGGTAATCTCCTTGATGCTGTCACAGCAATACAACATATAGAAAACAAAAGAAGGAAGAAAGAGAACTTTCATATGGATTCTGTTTATACCATTATTTAAGTCAACCTTTTCTTAAGTGAATATAAAAAAAAAAAAAAATCAACTGAAAAGCTGATCTACAGCAACTGCTGTTTTTTTTTTCTCTCTTTGGAAATACAAGTATACTTTAATAACCTCAAAAGCCAGAAAATCTTGTACTGCCAGTCAAATAACAGCAAGCGAGTCTGCAAGCAGGATCTCAGACAAGGCTTACGATTTGCATCACTGTATGCACTGCCGTTCCACTCACATCCACAGCACTTGGAGAGTCCAGATACAGGTCTACCCATCCACTAGCTGTTACACAGACACGTGCAGGACTTCCAAGGCACCCTGTGTGCATGCAAGTGCCTGCAATGCCCTGAGAGGGCTCCCAGGAACTGGGACCTCATCTTTGTGCTACCTCAGCATGGCCAGCCTGTCCCCCAGTCCCAGCTGTCTGCCCTCCTGCTCACCCACATTCCCTCCTGCCCTTTCACTCCAGGTACAACCTCTTTGGAGTATTATCCCAAGGACTCCTTTTCCCCTCACTTTCTCTCACACACAGACACAGTGCTCGGGTCTGAAGGCTTCATAGGAGGAAGCACAGCCAAGCAGCTGCCAGCCTACATCCCTCACACACTTCTCGGCCTGCCAAGGACAGGGGAGAGGAATGGGAAGGAGGAGGCAGCCTCCCTGCCAGTTTCTTGCCATTGCACGCACACAACAGATCTCAATCTCAGACTGAAGCCCAGCAGTTAAAATAAAAGTCACACTCTTCATATGGCTGCCAGAAAGGAGAACATTTGCAGAAGTGGAGAAATGAGAGACGAGAAAGGGAGGAGGGCATGAAGGAACGCAAAGCTCAGAGCTTTCCTGGGCTTTCTGATGCCCCCAGAGGATGTATGCTGCACTCCCTTCCCTGTAAGACCCACTGCTTTATCTCACCTTTTTGAGCTCTCAAGAAGTGCCTACACATCAGGAACTACAGCTTTCAGGAAGGAACTCAGACTTACTTTCTTTGGCAATAAACAATATGCTCATCTCTCATTCCCTTTCTATGTACCACATGTTGGCATGGCCCTGGTATTACGGCAGTCCCAACGCACCATATGTGCTGTTATGCACGGCTCAGCTCACACACTGTAACCACAAAGAATCCAAAAAAATGGGTGAGGGACCTCTTCTGAAAAATGGCTAGAAATGATCAAAGAATATCAAAGCTTCTTTGAAAAAAAACAGGTTATGATGCATCATGAGCTATGTTATCCAAGACCACAAAAACACCCAATCAACTTTAGTTGTGCAACCGTTTTGTTGAAATTTCTCTGAATACATTGCATTGGCTAACTAATAAAACAGTAGGAAGGTGAAGTATTACGTGAGGGCAGTTTGGAAGTTCACAGAAAAATGTGAAATCACAGAATTTTCTAGGTTGGAAGAGACCTCAAGGTCATCGAGTCCAACCTCCAACCTAACGCTAACAGCCCTCCACTAAACCATATCCCTAAGCTCTACATCTAAGCGTCTTTTGAAGACTTCCAGGGATGGTGACTCCACCACTTCCCTGGGCAGCCTGTTCCAATGCCTCACAACCCTTTCTGTAAAGAAGTTCTTCCTAACATCTAACCTAAAACTCCCCTGGCTCAACTTAAGCCCATTCCCCCTCGTCCTGTCACCAGGCACGTGGGAGAACAGGCCAACCCCCACCTCTCTACAGCCTCCTTTAAGGTATCTGTAAAGAGCAATAAGGTCACCCCTGAGCCTCCTCTTCTCCAGGCTGAACAAGCCCAGCTCCCTCAGCCGCTCCTCGTAGGACTTGTTCTCCAGGCCCCTCACCAGCTTCGTCGCCCTTCTCTGCACCCGCTCAAGCACCTCGATGTCCTTCTTGTAGCGAGGGGCCCAAAACTGAACACAGTACTCGAGGTGCGGCCTCACCAGAGCTGAGTACAGGGGGACGATCACCTCCCTAGCCCTGCTGGTCACGCTGTTCCTAATAGAAGCCAGGATGCCATTGGCCTTCTTGGCCACCTGAGCACACTGCTGGCTCATATTCAGCCGACTGTCCACCATCACTCCCAGGTCCTTCTCTGCCTGGCAGCTTTCCAACCATTCCTCTCCCAGCCTGTAGCTCTGCTTGGGGTTATTGCGCCCCAGGTGCAGGACCCGGCACTTGGCCTTGTTAAACTTCATGCAGTTGACCTCAGCCCATCGGTCCAGCCTATCCAGATCCTCCTGCAGAGCTTTCCTACCCTCAAGCAGATCGACACACGCACCTAACTTGGTGTCATCTGCGAACTTACTGAGGGTGCACTCGATGCCCTCGTCCAGATCATCGATGAAGATATTAAAGAGGACCGGCCCCAGCACCGAGCCCTGGGGGACGCCACTAGTGACTGGCCTCCAACTGGACTTGGCTCCATTCACCACGACTCTTTGGGCCCGGCTATCCAGCCAGTTTCTAACCCAACGAAGCGTGCGCCAGTCCAAGCCAAGAGCAGCCAGTTTCTTGAGGAGAATGCTGTGGGAGACGGTGTCAAAAGCCTTGCTGAAGTCAAGGTAGACCATATCCACAGCCTTTCCCTCATCCACCCAGCGCGTCACTCTGTCATAGAAGGAGATCAGGTTCGTCAGGCATGACCTGCCTTTCATAAAGCCATGCTGACTGGGCCTAATCGCCTGCTTCCCCTTCAAGTGCTGCATGATGACTCTCAGGAGGATCTGCTCCATGAGCTTTCCTGGCACTGAGGTCAAACTGACAGGCCTGTAGTTTCCTGGGTCTGCCCTCCGGCCCTTCTTGTAGATGGGCGTCACGTTTGCTAGCCGCCGGTCGATTGGGACCTCCCCCGATAGCCAGGACTGTTGATAAATGATGGACAGCGGCTTGGCCAGCTCCTCTGCCAGTTCCCTCAGTACCCTGATCGATCATAGTATGTTAACTAACTCTGTAATGCAGCTATTATACTATGAACCACCTTGACTAATATGGGTGCTTTTTGAGGGTCCAGATTTATCTTACAATTACTTCAGTGGTGCAGCTTTCCTGACTCTCAGCCTTTCACTCTAAGTGCTCCTTTCTTCCCCCCAGAGATCAAAGAGATGTTTTTGTGGTTTGCTGTTCCATCCACATTCCCGCTCCCTCCTCTCTTCCTTCCTTCCTCGGGCTCCCCTTGCTGGAGGCATCACCCAGCAGCCTCAGGCACAAATGTCTCACGTGTGCACACACACACAGACACCACCACAGCTCAGATGAGCTCCCAGAGCCTGTATCCTGCTTTGGACATGACCTTGCATTTCAGCAGCTCCCTGCCTCTCACTTTTGGGGCGCTAAGTTTACTACTAGCTCTGCAGTTGGTGTCTGGGTGCTTGTTTAATTTTAAGGTCTGATTTGGATTCCAAGTCAAATTGAATACCTTTCAGAATTTGATGGTAAGAGTCTAGGAGGTAAATGATAATTTAGGGAAAGTGCCTGGATGCTTTTTTTTTTTTTCCTGGAATCTGCTGCCACCACATTCCCCCTGCAAGGGTGAAGCTACTTGTGCAATTGGGACAGGACACCAACTTTGTTTTCCAAACCAAGGGGTTCTGGTGTAGCTTGGGAACAAGCAGACAGACCTTTTTACAGGGGCATAAAATAAACACTCCACTTGGAGTGGAGTATCTTCCCATTAGGCTAGTTTGGTGGAAAGTTTTACCAAACACTTCAAAAGAAAAGTGTTACAGCTCTTTTCCTGACATGTTATTAGATAAAGGTCAACTGAGAGCTTGGATCAAGACCAGCTACAGCAGATCATGACAGAGATCTCTTCTAGTGCTTGTTTTCTTTTTTATCTCACCACACAAAACAGGCTTGCACACTGCTAGAAGTTTCCACATAGAGGTTTCCTCACAAGCATTTGTTCTCCATGCGTTAATACACAGATATTGTCAGCTCTGTTTTGCCTACAAGGCTAACCAGTCAAAACTTGGCATAGCCTAAGCAAGATCTGCACTGAGATTTGTTTTCCTATTCACACAGGTAGAATGAAAGGCATGATTAAATATTACTCTTGAACCATTCCACGATTAATCCTTTCCAACAGTGCATTGCAGTACTAAGTATTCAAATTCCCAGCTAGTCTGGGTGGACTCTCAGGTACTTGGGATGTTAGGAAATCCTTCAGAGCATGACAAGAACCTTCTTCTCCATTCTTGACATTCACAGCTACACATTTCAAATCCACTGCCATAAATAAGTCTATTATATGACACTTGAATTTGTTGTCAAAGTAAACAGCCCTGTCAAGACCTTCCCACATCAAAATATTTAAGCAAAAATAATTTTCAGGAAGAAAACAAAAGGAACAGTTAAACGGAGTGAACGCAGTCAAAACATACTTTTCTAGGTATCAGATTTTTCTTACATTCTTTATAAAAATACCAGAAAACTACAGTGTGTATTAAGACAAGGACAAATGGCTCAAAGTATTATGAATAAATCAGCAGCTGAGTGCATGTAAACATCACCTCTCAGTCCACATATGGAATACTTGACGTGAAGGGACTTGTTGAGAATGCACTGTCACTTCCATAGGAAGTTCCTCCAATTCCTGCTTCAGGATTTTTCATTATACAGCACATGTGGATGGCATTGTCCTGCTTTTCAGCTTGCTTGAAACTGTTTACAGTGCATGATTGCTTCACTGTTAATAAAGTGCACAATACAAGAGCACTGCCAAAACAGTATTTTTGGTGGGGCAGAAAATGCCTTGATTATAAACACATGAGATCAAGAAATTAAAAAAAAAAAAAAAAATACTGTCAAGGGACAGGTCTCTTTTCCCAAAGGAACATCTGTTACTAACATTTCTCATGAAAATAAATACACGAAACCATAAGTCCAAAACAGAACCTGTCTTCAAACACTGCTCAATAAAAGTCTGTGATCCCTGGAAAAGGATTCTCTTTAAAATTTCCAGCAACCCATAGGCTTGAAAAGAATCATTTCCTCTGCATACAGTGCAGCTCTTCAGAACTGCAGCCATTTGGCAGCGAGTTTGCAAAGCCACAAAAGGACAGGAATTAGCCATGTCAGCATCTTCCACGGCTGCAGAATGCAGCTCAGCTCCTCACCCTGCCAAAAAATCAGTTGTAAAAGCCAGCATGACAGCCTAGAGGAAGGTAATCCTCGCCAGCTGTTTCTGACTGCAGCCAACCCCATCAGTAGCACAGCAAGTACCAACATGCATCAGTGGAGAAGCTACCTGAGAAGCGATATAGAAGAAGTATGATTCCAGGATCAATAAAGCACAACCAGGATGCTGACAATGCCTAGCTCACTTCAGCTAGCTGATTCAATAGGGTTTGTAGCAACGTGTTGGCCACACAACACGGCAGCAGACTATTAAGGACTTCAATACCAAGAATGGGAAATTCTCATAAATCCATCACCTTTAGAGAGGGAAGAAAAAGCCTCAATATTCTCACACAGAACCAATAGTTTAAACAGATTTCAAACCTTGGCTGATAATGAGATTTTGTTAATAGGTAGGCAAGAAGAGATTTTTCCCTTCTCTTCAGCGTGTCCCAACTACTACCTACCCCACAGATTCCTTCACGCTACGTGGCATGTGCAGCCTGGCAGGGAAATGCTGACTGAGGCGCAAACCCCATCCATCAATAATTCACACCATGTTTAGTTAAACTCGGGGGGTGGGAGCAAATGACCTGCCTTGTCTTTTCAGTGCTTTTGCTGCTAATAACTTTAAGGATGTCAGATGTGTTCTTACTTGTTCGTCTTGACTTCTTCCTTTACACATACTGAAACAACAAAAGAGCTCTATAACATATGTGTAGAAATGAAGGCTTACAGCTGTCATCTAAATATTTTTACTGAAACTATAATCAACTGTTTCTAAGAGCTTGGCTTTACTACAAAGTTATTCAAAGAATAAGAATATTAAATTTCCTCTGTTATCAATCAGCAATTCTGTTCTAACTCTGCAAAGTGTACCTTTGAGGCATCCTCTTACTGCTGTTTTGCTCAAGGGAAAAAATGAAGGATTTTTCCTATGTTATGCCCCATTACACAACACAGCTTAAGCTACATGCTTATGCCGTACTAAATGCCCCATTCTGCTAATCTACCCAGATAACTAAGCTTAATTACATTAATAATTATTGTGGTTTAGTATGGTGCCAGAATTTACCTCTTTGCTTGTTAGGCCAACAATTTAATTAGTAGTAGTGAATACAATCTCAAATGAGTAATATTATCTAAACAATTATTTAAGGAGTTTTGCTGTTGCTCCTGTACCACCTAAACAAACTCGCCGCTTTCCCAGCACTGGTGAGAACTGGAGCTGTATGCCCAGACATCTATGGCATGAGGAATAGATCTCTTGATCCACTCACATTGTGCTGACAGCCAGCTGCAGCAATATAGAAAATAAGTAAAGCAAAACAGCAACACAGTAAATAAGCTCCAACATTGAAGACTTCTGGGACAAGTTTAGTTTTATCTTGTTTGCACTGAATCAACACTTACACCTCAGACAGGTCCCACCCAGGACCTTCTGTTTTACCAACACTCACTCTTGCCTCGAGTTTTGTTTGCCGTACAAGACAGACAAACCTCCATCAGGTTCTTTCCTCTCTAACCAACAAAACCAACTTTCTAATTCATTTGAATTCAGACTAACTCCTGATTATCTCAGGAATGAAGCTGACAATGCACATGTGTTTTCCTCTAGCAATCAATATTACCTTAAACCTGAGCAAGCCCTGATTTTAGCCAAGTGGCAATCACTATTAACTCCCCTACATTTATTTTAACTATATTAGTCATATCCCACAAATGTGGAATAAAGCCAAAAAATACCTTGAAGTTCTTTAATCCCATCAGTCATGGTGTCATTTTTATTTTTTATTTTTCATCCTCTGTGTGTGTTGTTTTTGTTTTTCCCCTAATGTAACTTAAAGGCTCATGAAGAGCCTATAAATCTTCCAGGTTAAAAGATATCCGTTCAAAATGTTTACCAAACTTCCTTATGGTACTACATCATGCATACAAATGTTTTCAGTTTTCCAGAGTGAATAATCTGTTGAATCAATAAAGCATTCCACCATGAAGCTTAATTAACTCTCACAGCCTCACTTATAACAACATCCATGCATCAGAAGCTGAGTTACTAAACTAAAAAAGCAACCTTAAGTGTTCACACCACAATATGTCAAGAATGCTGAGTTACAGTAAGGTACAGAAATAGTATTCTGGGAGAACCAAAACAGATTAGGAAGTGTTTGCTATGCTCAGGTATGTTCAAAAAGAAAATGTATTGGAAAACAAACATTACAAAAACCACCAGGAAGCTCTTCACTAATGTAAGTGGCATATGCCTGAGCCAGACCGTTAACATCTCTCCTGTATGTACGCTTGTTTGATTCCTGCAGTGATACCTCAGGTTGTTTCTCAAAGGGAGTGAAGCTTAATAGGAAATAAAATGAAGAAAGAAAAATGTTCCTTGCCAGCAGAACAGTTGTGATGCCTAACTATGCTAGCATCACAGTAGCCAATACCAATCCAAGTGGCTTTACGGTTCTTCATTGGCATTACTATATGTCTGACAATAGAAAAATAAAAGTAAACAGAGGCTGAAGCACATACATGGCAAGAAGCCATTTTGCTCAAGCCAAAAGGAGGCACGCTCACCAAATTAGCATCTTGCTCTGCCTCAGCTGCACGTGGTATGTCATTTCTGGGAGTATTTTAAAGAGGCCTTGCAACTTGCACAATGATCCCTGGGGAACACAGCTCCTGCACTTTTTGCATCACAACCCACCACAACCTGCGCAAAGAAGACATCTGGATTGCTAAATACAGTAACAGCCATAATACGGAAGATCAGGAAGTCTGCAGGCCTGGCAGAGGGTTGACATATTTAACATTTCAAGATAGTGACCTTCAGTTTTATGCTGATGGCCACTTCCTAATTGTTAAATACACCCAACTTTCCTCACCAGCTGTGATTACAGGATTTCTCAAGGAAAATTTCTTAAGGTCAAGAACAAAATTTCTTGAGTAATTAGTGCCAAAAGCAGTCACCCCATTTTCACATTTAAATTGAACAACGTGTTATTTCTTAGTGGAGAACTTTTAGTAATAATGATGAATATGTGAGGTTCTAGATAAATCCCATTTTCAGAAACAGATCTCAATTCCCTTTGAAATCACAGTCTTTTAATATATACCAAAAGCTGGACAACTAAATACTAATAGATGCTTCTAATAATCTTTTTTCACTGTCATAATCACACTCATTTATAATCACATCCAATTGATTCCACATAGTGTAAAAGCAAAATGTCCATTAGTAAAATACAAGTCTCAAATTAAAGCAGCTCAGAAGAACTCTTCTTAGGAAAGTACAAAAACACAGAATGTACAATTCTCACAAGGTTAAGGATTTCACTACATGTGCAAAGGCTCATCTGCAAGTTAGTGAAGTCAGCTGAAAATCTTATACAGACTACACAGAATTTGGCAACTTTGAGTAAATAAAAATGGGTGAAATTTGACAAGTCTGAATAATTTACATGTTAGAATCTAGAGAATTATTTGAGTTGTAACCTGCTCCAAAAACTGAAGGAATGTAAATCCACTCAAGTACCAACCCCCAGGAAGTTTCAAAACATCTCTGAGAAATAACATGGCCAAGTTCAGCATAAGCCAACGTGGTTCAGATTGTTCAGATTTACTTTTTTTTTTTTTTTTTTTTTGAACATTAATACAGTGAATCATTGCCTTAAGCATACCACTGAAGACAGGACAGAATGTAACCCATGAATCAGAAAATCTCACTTTAATGCCTCTTCCATGGGATTTGCCCAGCGCCTACAATGTTTTTGAAAAAGAAGGTGTCACTGTCCAATATCTCACAGGCTTATCTTGAGATGTGCTCTGAGCAGATCAGGCTTATTACACAACTAACACACAGCTATGGGTAGTAAATCAGTCCCTTTACTAATAAAAGCTCATCTCAACCAAAATGGATGAAAACTGAAAGGAAATTAAAAAATTTAAAGCCAGATGTACACCCACATTTGATTGTGCTTTTCTAATGTGCTTAAAAACCACACATTGAATGTTCTTGTACTCCAGAGGCACAAACGTGCATAGGAAATCTGTTTTTATATCTTTACCCTATCTTGAGTCCATATACCAACATACAAAATCATACAGAGGTTTTTCTGTACCACACTGTGAAATACCATCATCTGGAATGCTTAGGAAAAAAAAGCAGTATAAAATTCAGGTTAAACAGATACAACTCCCATTTAATTAAAATAATTTCCTCTAATTTCCTCTCCTGCATAAACTATGGTCTCTCCGTATTGTTTGGGTAGGTTTTCCATATCCAATAGCGTTTTGCTAGAATAGCTTTCACTGTTTTAAGTGTGCCATTTATGTCACCAGGTTAAATAAATCCAACAAAACACTATTTAATTAACAAGTTTTCATTACTTGCACCGTGTCTAAATTGAAAACAAAGCTGGTATAACAAGGATCAGCTATTGCTCCTTCCACTTAGCAGGTTTTGTAGGCACCATCACTTTTATACTTGCTTCTGCACTCCACTGTAACACCACAGTACTCAGATACATTCAGGTAGCCTGCAACTGTGAGGATCTCAGCATTAGTGTGCTGACAAAATTGGTATTCAAGTGCTTCTCAATAAAGGCAAAACAAAGAGATGATTTTGACTGTATGCTGCTTAATTAGAATTGGCTCTCCCAAAGGAAAGTGCAATCCCTGACATTTCACCTGAAGGCAAATTCCAGGATCCTGCTCAGAAAAGCTCATCAAGGGAAATGAGGCACATCCTGTTTGGTTTTCAGCTCTCTTAGCTCATTAACAGCTACACACATACAGACACCTCACCAAATTTGGGGTATTTTTTTGCATTTATGCAATACAGGTTTGTAACTATATGGATGGATATACACACAGACACACACTTTGAACAGTTTAACACCTCTGCTTTTAATTGTCTTTCTATCCAAACAATATTTCATTATTAAATAAAAGGTTTGAACCAAAGATGAAAGAAGGAATTTAAAGGAGTGGACATTACGACACTCTCTCTTTCTAATGTCCCTTGTAGATACCACTGACAATAAATGCCTAGCTTGTAGCAAGAATTCCAGCTTTTCTTTCTAAATAACAACCAGTTTTTAAAGTGCTTTCTGAAAAGACAAATAAGGAACTAGGATGCTTTACCCTGACTTTATTTAGTACAATAAAGCTTTTACTTGATTTTATGGCTAAATTCTGTTTCAAAGTCGATGGTTAGACCTAAATTTGAAAGAAAATAATCTAAGAAGGTGATAGCTTATGTCTTCTCAGTACTACAGACCACTCAATATTTAAGTGCTGGCAATTTTGATGTTATGCACTCCTGAATTATACCTCAGTCCTCTCTCCCTCTTTTCCTTTCTTGTAGCCTAGTGCTCTAATGAATCCTGTACAATTACAGAACTGAACGTATCCACCATTTTCTTTTATCCAACAGAAATGACCTATGCAACTGCAATCCCCACTTTGTTTCCTCAGTCGAACCACCCCGGCTGTTACATTAAAAGCAGCCCGTTTGCTGGGACCTTGGGGAAGGCACTGCCAGGGTCACTGAGACAGCTGTCAGTAATGTGCAATGCAACAGTGTGAATAACAGGTTGTGCAAACTGCTGAATAAATCCATTTGCTAATCTGTGACCATGGAAATTTTTCTTCAAGCTGAATGAAGGGATACTTTGCTTTTCCTTCCCATCAAGTTTTATTTTGCTGAGGCCCACAGCACAGTCACCAGTCTCATCAACAGCTGTTTTTCCTTTTGAGCTTGCCCTGTCACTTTTGGATCTGACTTTTTGCTGATAAAGCGTAATACAAGCTGTTTCCTGCTACCCCACAGTGAAGCAGATGTTGCAGGAGTTGTGGTAGCCCTAGAGCTGGGCTCCCAAGCAAAATCAGCTACAGGCTAACTCTTCTTTAGTCACAAATGTTTACACTTTTACACTATATTTGTTTTCCTGACAATCGATGGAAGTAGGCAAAGAAACATCTTCCATTTTACCCAAGATTTTTCAGGTGGATGGGGTACCAAAAAGCAGCAGTATGAGAATGAAAAATACAACCAGCACATCAAAGAAACTGGGAGATGAAAGACAGGAAGGTGCCCCAACCATCCCTCATTTACCCTGCTGCTCCCAGGCACCGGCATCGCTGCCTATGGCAGGTGTTTGCTAAGCCTGTTCTTACAGAGCTGAAGTGATTCCGTAGCAGCCCTAAGCAATCTATTCCAGTGACTAATTATCCTTACAACTGCAAAGTTTCCCCTCATATCTAACTTCTAATCTCTTTTTGCTTTAATTTAAGCTCATCAATTCTTGTTCTGTCCCCAGTGGACATGAAAAACAGATCGTTCTCTTCCTTCAAACAGCAGCTTTTTGCCTACATCTTCTCTGTTTTCTTTGCTTAACCTCTAGACTAAACAAACCAAATTCTTTCAGTTTGCCTTCATAGCTTGTGTTTTCTTTCGCCATCCTTCTTGCTCACCTCTGGTCTCTCTCCACCCAATGCATGTCTTTTTTGCTGGGTAGCATCCAGGTCTGCAAGTCCTATATATGCTACATTCATTTCCTTAGCTCTCTTTTTTTGTTTACAATTCTTGTACTATAGAGTCTTTCAGGTGAACCCTGTACCCATGTGAACTTGGGATTAAGGCCAAACTGCAATTCTGCCATGGCCATATTTTCCACATACTTTCTCAAACCATGGCATGAATAAGATTCTTGCAATCATTTACTGTTAAGAGAAATCATTTCCCTTTATAACTAAGGAAACAAAGCAAGAATTATTCATCTGCTTTCACATGCTAGAAGAGTGTTTCAGTAAGATATCCATCTACATGAATCAGAGATAGAGATTCTTTGAAGATTTACTATAACAATCACCATCCTATCACACTACAGCTATGTGAAAGTCTCATAAGACATTGTTGCTGCTTTTGAAAAATATTTCTCTGACAAAAAGCCAGATATTTAATACAATGTTCCCTCCAAACACTTCTACTGAAATATCTTCTCGTTCAGAAAACAAATAATTATATAAATGAGGATAAAGCAAACAGAAGCCCTTAATCTAGCAGTTCATCCACAAAGACCACATGAATAAAAATTACAAGATTTGTAGTCCGTAATTCAGAAGGTATTTCTACCAAACATCATCTATAGAGCAAGGCCATGATCCACTCCCTGTGAAATGATCGAGCAGTTTTCATTGACTTTTGCTGGTGCAGGAGCAGCTTACTAAAAGTGAACTTTAAATTGTAAAGGTAGGCTCTCCACTCAGCCACTGAGGACAGGCAGAGCAGACCAGAGGCAAAGCTAAGAAGACAGCTAGCTGCATATCAAAAGACAGTTCATGATCCAGAAAAGAAAATTTGGGCAATGAGGTCCCATTTTCAGGAAAATGAACAGCCAGCCTGTGACCTGCAAGCAAGAAGGAGAAACTGAAGTACCCATCTTTCCCACATTTCAACCTCAGGAACTGCAAACCAGCCAGAGGCTGTAGGGCAGGATGCACCCAGAGTAGGTGGGAGGTGTCCAGCAGGGATGTCTTCCGGCTGTGAGGCATTGTCTTTTATAAATGATGGCCTTTCATGAAGGAATTATAATTAAAATCTTCCAGTCTTGCTGGAATGGGCTACTACTGCAGTCATTCCCAACTAAGATAATGAGCACTAACTCCACTTATCACTGCCATTAAAAGCTTGGGCTAATTAGAGCAGACAGACTAACACAGATTAACAGAATTGGATCAAAGCGATCCCATCGAAAGCAAAGCCCTTCTGAGGGAACCTGTGGTTCGCTCCCAGGGAACAGCACAGTTAGGTCCACACAAGCTGCTATTTTTTGCCACAATAAGGGTTCTGCACTGAGTACACCACAATTTTGGCATCCCCATGAGGAAAGAGGGGTTCTCAGGATAGTTACTGCTTTAGTTAGTGCCTGTCATTTCTTTCCCAGGTTCTTAATAATTTTAAATGTTTATCAAATATTTCAGGAAAGTTTCAAAGGAAGACATTAAAAAAAAAATATTGATATTATTATTTCTCTGAAATAGATCAGGCTTCACTTTTTTTTTTTTTTTTTTTTTTTAACACAAACTGTTTAAAAACTACACAGCAAAAGTAAGATAAAGAATTTTTCATCATTTTGGTCAGACTTTGCAAGGGTAGTTTTGCAGAGATACAAAACAAACTAAGAATTAAAGGGTTGCAACTTGGATACAGCAGGTCCCACGCACAGCGCATAGAAGGAATTTAGCTGGGACAGCAATCAATGCTGGCTGCAGTCTTCTGCACTTCCAAGATATCCTACACTCGTTAAAAGCAATTCTGCAGAGTGGAGCTTTATACTTCTGCCAGCGAACATGTTGCTGTCAGTGCCAGCAAGAGGAATCCCTGCCAGCTTTTCTCGTTCTCCAGAAGGTAAAGCACGCCAGGGTGCTGGAGACAGCATGCGTATAAGAGGAGACTCTTAGCCATCTCATGAATTATCCAGGCAGGATTCAGTGATAGGTTAACGTTTAGCAAAAATCCCCAGGTAAAACCTGTTTTTCTTTTCTGCTTTCTTTGCAGTGCCACTGACTTTGCAGGCACCATAAGCACAGTTTTATATTTCATATGAAATAAGACTGCCATGGTGTTTTCATGTTGTGCAGGGAACCTCTTTCTTCAGGGTCTCTCAAAAACAACTTGGGTTGAAGATTTCTTTCATGAGGCTACGCAGATCTGTCTTCCAGTGCTGACTACGTGGCCTTGAGAGGATTTAAGATCATCCTGACCTAAGCTCCAATTCTTTCAATTCTTTTTTTTTTTTTTTTTTTTTTAAATTAATGATCCACATTTATTCCTGATGTTACACAGTTCACTTGAAAGTCATTGGGATTACCATCAGACATTAACTCCAGCAAACAGAAGTAAATAGGCTGATTAACAATTACACCAATTTCAGTTTCTAAATACTAAGGTAAAATGAGTTGTTAAAGCCAGAGATCTCCACACCCACGTGGAGAACTGTCAGCCCTGACAGAGCTTTGCACAGCAGGGAAGAGGAACAAGTGCTTGCCTAGACACAGCCAATTGCAAGCCTGAGTCCCAAGAAGTGACAATTTTCTGAACACTGATTCTGCTCAGCCCTGCTGTGCTCTCCAATCTTCTTGTGCGCTTCAATAGCATTTAAAATTTTAGCTCAGGTTAAACAATAAAAAAAACATACACCATTACTCTTAAATAAGACAGACAATCGCAGTCATTGTAAATGCAGAAGTCTAACGGAGGTGATGGCAGCCAGGCACAGCACAACCAGGCAGGTGCTGAGCAAGTTTTCTACCATCAGCAGCTCTGCCAGCATATATCTGGCCTGCACTACCCTTGCTATTTCTGTCCTGGATATCTCTGGAGGAATGACTGCCAAGTGAAAAGTACTGTACCAATTTGTGGGCTGGCTTTGTGATGTGCATAAATGAGTTCTTGGATAGTTCAAATTCATATTGACTTGTGATTTAAGTGCAAATCTAAATTCTGGTATTTCTAAAGGGGAAAGATTTGCACATTGCTATGCAAGTCTGCCAGCTGGCTTCCACTGTGACTTTGTTCCTTTGCTTTTAGAACTAAAACATGAAGCTTAAAACAGTTGTTTTAATATTTAGCATTATAGAAGGTCATGTTCATACCAGAGCCCTGGAGAAAAAGCAGCTCTTGTGGAACTGTGGGAGTCACTAAATGTCAGTACTCATAGGACACATCAGTTGCATTATTTAGATATCTCGCCTCAAATGACAATGCACTGATAACTACAGGGCTTCACCCAAGGACTTACAAAGAACAACAGGTACAGAAAATAAAATTAAATGGATTTTGGATTGAATATACAAGTACTCTTTGATAAAACAAAGGGGTGGCTGTAGTGGTCTCTTCCAGCTTTAAAACACCAAAGTGATATTCAGATGGAAAATTCAGTTCCACATACTGAACACCCAATGATTCCAACTGCACAGTCTCAGGGTCTTGTTACAGGTAACTAGTCAAACCCCAAGATACTATATTATGCATACTTTGCCCTCACTGTATTGAATACTTATCTCCTAAACAAACTTACCATTTTGTTCCTTCTTCAATAGTCTGTCATTTACTGCTTAAAACTATTCATTCTCCTTCCTTTGGCCACATCAGACCTCAGTCACTATATTTATATGGAGCTTTGTGACCACCGAAACTAGATGGACAATTCCTTGATGCCCACATGAACACACATCACACTACCTGCAATGGTACTTTAGAGCCACAAATGATGATCTTACAGGTATTCAAAAATATTACCCCTAGTTTCCCCAAAAAACTGAATTTGCAGCCACCTGCGATGCAAATAAGCAGACATAGCAGCATAAAATAGCAGCCAGCTGAACTGTCACTTGATATTTTTCAAGATGAGTGAAGCACAAGAATCATTATTCTGTCCAAATACTGTATAAGATGTTAAAAGGCTTTAAAAATCAGAGGCACTCATTTCAAAATGCATTTAGATATTTACCATCTCTGTTGTGACCCCTCAGCCTGGTGCTTGTCTTGCAGCTCCTGTGGCAGTTACAGTACTCCTGTACTCTTGGCTATCCATCTGCCAAAGCCCCGGTTCTCTATTTATTTGAGAGAAAGAGAAGTTAGGATGAAAACACTCCACTTATACCATGTTCAGAATCATTCTGTGGGCATATTGCTTCCATGAACTTCTGTTAACTCTCAGAAACAAGAAGCCAATAACTATTCCCCACTATGATAATTTTTATTTATTAATTTTCTAGACTTATTTTCTATCTCAATAAACCAGGATTAAGTTTAAATTCTTCCCAAAAAGGAAGGACAGGTTTGAATACAATAATACAACAAACAGTTGTCTAAAAAAAAGTTTGGAAGAGGACTGGGAAAGAAATACTAGTACTAGAGTTAAAGTCTCCATTGCTTTCAGCTACAGTGGCTATTCCTGATTTGTTCCACTGTGCAAACATGCTGAAAAGTCCACATCCTTAAAATACAGATGTGTGGAGAGGGCGTAATTCCCTCTAAATATGTCAACATAGACTTAATTATATCATCTGTCTCACAGCCATCAAGGAGGCTGTCTGCACAGCATCCATACAGCAAGAGCTTCTGCTCTGCATATGGAGAAGAAACATTTTAATTTTACTGAGCTGAAGAGATAATCTGTGTTTATCCAGAAACTTGATAAATGTAATTGATCACTTGAAAATGTAAAAATGCAAATTTAGTGAAGATTTATTTTCCCTGCTGATCCACTGGTAACAGCTCCAAGCAGAAATCTTCCCTGCTCAAATATAAATATGTAGCAGTCTTCTAAGAAAACAGTCCTGTAACCATAGTTGCTCAGACTGACACAGAGCGGATGGTAACAGATAACGGGAATATAAGCAAACAAGGAGCTGACTTACTGCTGCGCTTGCTCAGCACATCCACAACACAGCTATTCTGTCTCCAGAGGCTTGAAGCATGCCACACAAGTTTCAAAGAAAGAAGACTATGATTTTAAGCATCTTCTCCACTTAAGCACAGAACATTATAGTTATTTGCAAAGCCATTTAATTTGCAAAATGCTGCAACACCTTCTTCAGGCATTGAAATGCTAAATACAACCAATTTACTTTCAGAAAATATCATTGGTACTCTAGTACCACAGCACACTTTATAGCTAATTGGTTTATACATACAAACACAAGTAGATTGTTCAGATTGAAAGTAGTCACTGTTACCATGTCTGTTCCCAAAAGAGAGCTGCTGGGACCCAAGAACGAAGACTTGCATACAGATTCAGGATGCTAGTGCTGCATCAGGCTCAATGGGTGCACACAGCCAGTATGGAAACCCTGCTCAAGTCACCACGTGGTTGACTGCTGTTAGCCTGCATAGCGTTACAAAGCACGTGTAATCTGTTCTCTTACCCCACGGCATGCTCAAGAGTAGTAGTGTACATATGTTACCACTTTGACAACCTCAAACCTGGGGTTTTCCATCCTTCATTGAAGCAATTCATGCCCGGAAAGCAGGTTTATAACACCTTATAGCCTTCTTCATAACCAAAGTAGTTCTCCTTCTCAGCATGACTTCATGCTTCAGGTATTCTCCAGCAGGCCATGAGAGTCAGCACCCTCCGAAGGGAAGACACATTTAGCCACTGGTAGCATGCCTGTGGTGGGCTGGCCCCACCAGAAGCTGAGGAGGTACATGAATGGTGGAGGAACCCCTCACAGAACAGTAAAACCACTGGATGATAATCAACACACAGTTAACCCCATTTCACTGCAAAGTAAATGAATTGTCCATCTAGGTATCCCATTTCTTCTCTCCAACAGCTTTAAATTGGGGGGGGGGGGAGGGGGGGGGGGGTGTCCCATTAAGTTCATAAGCAAGAGCTAAGGACAACCCTGAATTAAAAATCCTGACTGGTGTTTATGAGCAGCAACTTAAATTACCAGCTAAACGCATGAAATGTAATGACAGAGAAAAACCCGTCTTAGTGAAATATAACACAAATGGGAAGAAATACTTCAATTTATTTTGGTACTTTTCTCTCTATTTTGCAAATAGTTGGTGAGTCAAAGGAGCCAACAAATCAAGCCAGAGAATGATCTAAAACCCAAAGACAACCAGAGTTACTAAAAATTACTTGTAGGAAAGAAAACCTAAATCCTTAAAAAGGCCAGAGCTGTTTTTTAACATCCCTGTTAAAATGTACATCTGCTTCAAGTGCTCAGGTATCAAACGCTTCTTTTCCATTTTCTTTTTTTTTCTAACTTGCTACACACTTTTCCCCCCTTCCCACCTCCCCCATCCACAATCATAGCTACAGCAATGCCCAGTGTGACACACTCCTCTCTCTCCTCTGCACACAGTCCCTACTTAGAACAAAAATCTGATTTATTGAATACTGGACACAGCAGCATTTCAGATGTCAAATATCCTCATGCTAAAATATGTATATCCTTGACAAACTAATTGTTTTTCTGTGGCACTGTGACCTAGACGAAATCTGGACCTGCTCTGAAGTCCCAATCAGGGGGCTGACAGCAGAAGAGTGATGGATGGCAAAGGGAGCCACTTGCTCTGGCTGAGCAGGCTCCACTGTACCGCCCATCCATCACCCTGACAGCTAAAGAAATTCTGTACAAATTTATCTACAGGGCACTAAGCAGGCAGAAGGCAGAGCATATATCCCACCAGCTGAAAGGGTAGATAACCACAGAGGAACATTAGGCCATTTCGTTTCCAGAAGTGAATTGGTAAATCCCATTTAGCTCTGTGAGTGAGAATACGCCAGGAAGAAATGCCATAGAATTACAACTGTGAAAACGATAATTATGTAAGAGAAAAAAAAAAAAAAAAAAAAAAAAAACAGTTGTGGGAAAAGATTTTTCAACCCCTGCTTTTATTTTAAGAAAAGAGCACAAGGGGAAAAGAGAAAAAAAAAAAAATAGAAAAAGAAAAAGAGGAGCCTGGGCCATAAAGTGGAAAAAGATGAAAGGTCATAATATAATTGAGTTCTTGAATTCTTGAACACTGACAGCTGGAACTTTAAATCAGGACTTGACTGACACAAAGATTTAACTGTCTCTGTCACTTTTTCAAGCCATAAATAAGGTAATACTGCATATTAGTTTGCTTATAGTGATGAAAATATTCTCTTCTGCCCATACGCTCCTTCCCAAGGTGATGCAGTGTGTGGTTGTATCATATCTGTCATACTGCTGTTGGTATCAATCTACCAAAATAAACTTTGCCTCCTCTAATCCTAATGCATCTGAATGTTCAGTATCTAAGCATCGAACAAAACCGACACTTCTGTTTTACACAGAGTTGAAAGCGGCTTGGCTGCAGCAGGCAAAAGGATGCATTTTAATATTAAGCTGTAATCAAGATGGGGTTGAGCAGAAAAAATTTAGACCCCTCAAAGACATCCTTTTTATTGCTTCTGCCTTTCACTGCTCCTGTTTGAAAGGCAGCAGCCTGACTGCACAAGATGTGCCATTGGGTATTTATCTTGAGAACTTCCTGCAGGTGATAGCGATTTTCTATAGATTTGAAGATCAGAGGAGAACTGAATGCACACACTAAGTAAACAACTGCCTGTCAAACTTTCAAATGTTTTCCTGCAATAAGAGGGAGGGCCGTAATTGCCAGAACCACTTTGTTTGCTTTGTTTTGTAAATGAACATCCTGCTTTAATCAATCGACACTCCTCTTTAATTAGTAAATTTGTGATCTGAACATCTCTTGCTTTCTCTTAATAAACTCCTGCAGTGTCTGGTACCACGTTCCTATGCTTTGCTACATACATACGGGTGTGCTCAGAAATGCCAGATTTTATTGTTATACAAGTATTGACTTTCAAGCTAGCTCCTCCAGAAACAGTGTTATGTTGTTCTTAAACATTTACTTGAAATTTAATCAATCATATCAAGAAAAAAAATACCCATGTCGGCCCCCTGATCCCTTAATTTCTACACTGTGGAAGTTGCATACTTTTCCCTATGCTCTTTTGACCACGAGAGAACACAGACCCTGTTTAGATGAATTTCTTAAAGCCACAGCTCATGCCCAAAACACCCAAACTCCCACAGGCTGTGGGGCCAACATTGTCAGATGCGACACGAGATCACCCCAACATCACAGCAGCTGTGTGATAACATGCACATCTAAAATCAAGATGTCAGTTTTACATTTGAGTACTTAAGTAGCTCTCACTCTCATAACACAGAATATACGAGAGCGAAAACTTTTTTGCTAATTGCTAGCTCCAGAGCGCCACTGGTTATCTTTTAGAGAAGTTAACTCAGGAAGTTTAAGAAAACTGAATACAATCTAATGTGCCCAAAGAACTTCAGATCCCCTTTGGAAGCACAGTTAGCATTTCTACCCATGCTCCCTAAGAGAACCAACACTACTTGGATCTTGCTTTTGTAACTTCACCCTGAAAAAGGACATAAATCAAAATGTTATTAGGGGAACCTTAGTAAAATTCCCTAATCTTTTCTGGGTCAAACTTCATTTAATTAAACTATTTCACTTCCATTCTTAAGATCAGTGTTATTATAAATAATCCTTGCTACTATATTAATAGTAATGACCAAAGAAGTCACACCATGCAAAAAGCATTTGGTTTAGGAAGAGGTTTTGAGCACGAAGAAGTGCAATCAAAGAAGTGCAGGGCCATTCAAGAGACAACGTAAAGAATAGACATCTCTTTAATAATGCTTAAACTGTCTACTCCAGATCACAATGCTGGTCTTGTTCTTGCTTGGCTGACCATATGGAAATTAAGCTTTTCCCCTGTTCCTCACCGCTGTTTTCCTAACATTGCCTTCTGAGGCATTTAATTACACCCTGTCATAAAGCTGGGTGCTCAGTCCGACAGGAACAAGGATCACCTAAGCGCTATTGTGATCACCGGTGCACTTGTATAGGCAATGGAGGTGGAAACCTCTACACTTTGGAAAGAGAAGAAAATGCATTTCATCACTCACAACACAATGCCTCTCTTAAGCCTAAACAATTGCAAATGTACAGACTCTCGGACATTGCCATAACCACAATAAGGCCATTCATGTAGACTTTGCTGAGGCAAGTTAGGGCAAAAGGGTCAGAGGGCTATGAACTTTGATCTATGGTTTCAGACTTGGCA
Source organism: Aythya ferina (assembly GCF_964211825.1). NCBI lineage: Eukaryota > Metazoa > Chordata > Aves > Anseriformes > Anatidae > Aythya > Aythya ferina. The sequence continues at coordinate 9,306,258 of NC_140307.1, forward strand.
GGCCTTAAAAAACCTCCTGCTTCAGTAAGTTTCTTGATTAACCTAATAAGAATTACACAAGAAGTGCTGTGATCTTAGCACTGCATCGGATTAGCTGCCTAGACGGTGTTCTGTGAAGCCTAAAAATCTCATCAAGAAGCATAATGAGAAATAGACGATGGAAATGCTGAGAAAAAGGTCTCGAGTTTGTGTTTTAATTATGCAGGCAAGGATTTGGAATGAAAGGTACCTGAGAGCTGCATCTTCTGAAGAATAAGGGGACTATTTGTCTGTGGAAACAGACTTTTTACCTCTGAGGAAAATACAATTAATAAATGAAAAGCTCAGAAGTGTTTTCAAGATGAACTTTTGATAATTCAGAAACACTTTTGCTTTTTTCACTTCCACACAATATAATCTAATAGTGATATTCATATTTATGAGTTCCACAAATTAGTTCAGTGAAAAAATGCCATTATAAGCATTAAGAATTTCCACAGCTACCTTATTAAAACCATGTCAAAGAATTAAAAAAAAAAACTCGTTATTGTTACAAAGGCAAAGGCTTATGGATCAATTCCAGAATTGGGTCATCAGTATGTTAAGAATTTTGTCTATTCAATTAACTTTCAGTGTGTTAGACCATTTTACATTATATTATGATTTAACTTATTAATCAGCTACAACTCATCCTTGAATTGTCAGGATTATTCTTTTACCAGGGATTTGTTTCGAAAGACTTCATTGATAACATAAATGGAAATCTGAGTAACCACAGCAAACCTGCTCTTCAGAAACAGCTATTTCATTAAAAGAATTAGATTTTACTCTAATCAGAAAGTTCATTCTCCAGCATGTTTAGCTCCTTGCTATAACACATTTCTTAGTCTACAGATATCTCGAGTGATCAAATCCTGGTTCACAGTTCCTTGCACTGCACACAGGTGGAAGAAAAGAAGCTGGCTAATACAGAATAGATGTGTCTGCTGGTTTCTGATCAAGCACAAGGAAAGGCAACCAGATCCATACCTTTAAATGGGAGAAGGAGAAGCTATGTGATTGAATTAAGACAAACCCTCTATGCTTTTTTTTTTCTTTTTTTTTTTTTTAAATACTTCTGGTCCTGTTCACAAGGTGCCAAGTCCCCCTGTCTAGCACTATCTAGCATCAGGCCCCAAGCTTTCCATACTCACTCAAAACAATGCACTTTGAACATGTAGAAATAATGGCATCTGGCATCTTTGAGCATCACACAGCTCCATGGACAGTTGTTCACAAGGACACGAAGCAATCCTACAAAAGTTATGATGAGCTATAAACTGACTGTAGAGCAGTGCTAGGCAGCTGCATTCATCATTATGCTAATACGTAGCCACAAGTTTTGATATATCTTTAGCATCTTGCACTGTACGCTCACACATCAACAGCAAAATGTTCCCCAGGAAACATTCCAAAATTGTTTCTTTGAAAAGTAAAGTTCATCTGTGGGTCAATGGGGTAATTATGGCAGAATGAGTCTGCCTAGCTCCAACAACAGTTTCACATTTCAACAGCACTCCTTCCCATGATCCCAAACTACTAATTTCTCCTATTCTGTATGCCTCTTCTCTTATGAAAACAATAACAATAAAAGAAAGCTAATCACTCCTATCAATTAGGAATCATCTCATAGAGCTGGATTATACTCTGAAATTAGAAAAGAAAAACATTTTACGTCTGTATTGTGCTTGCTCACATTCATATTTGTATTGCTGAAGTGTCTAACAGCCCCTGTATCACTGATCAACTGTGAAGGATGTTGCAAAAATATACAACTAAAAAGTGCATTTTCCAGAAAGCTTATAATTCCCCACCATCACCAAGGTTTCTGTAGAAGAATTTGAAAGAGCGTGATACGGTATCTTGTCTATATATCAAGGAGCCAAGAGAACCAAAAGGAAAACCCTTCCAAGAAGCTTTTAAGTTAAAATGAAACCTGGTGCCAAGTCAAAAGCAGCATGTTGAATCAAGTTGTTGAACTTGCTAGGAAGCCATTTACATATACAAGCCACACTAATTGCAAGATAATAAATTTGTTTATCTTCAATTAACCAAACCTCACAGCATAAGCTTACATGTCATTTGTGCTGTCTTGCACACACTTTTTTATAACTGTTACAAGAACATTTTTCCAATCAAGCACGTTAACAGCAAAATTAAAACATAACATGAGTAAACGATCCCTTATAGTCAGTAGAGAAAAAAAGCAGTGAAAGAAGGCAAGCGCTAGTGGTAAACGAAACATCAACACACTGAAACAGAAAGCAGTGACCAGTATAAACAGCTACAGACACAGGAAGGGAGCAATAGGCCTGCCTGACAGTATTCCCCAGTCACTTGCAACAAAGAACAGGGTCAAAGACAGAGTAGAGCTCTGGATCAATTCTGTAACAGAACTGCAACAATCACAAAGCAGCTTTAAAAATAAAATAAAAATAAAAATAAAAATCACCGTTGTGGTATCAGGAAGTCCACACACTCACAGCTCAAAGTCCTGCTGGACTTTGTCCTTGAGCTCACCCTGACATGGATGCTGCCCCCCAGAATCCCTCAGGCTCAGCACTGAGGTTGGCCATGGGCAGAACAGCTCATAGCTGCTGCACCCAACCACGTGGAAAGGCCCCTGTAGTGCTCAGTCACGACTTCTCCCTAGGTAGCAGCAGTTTTTCACTACCAGAGCTGATTTCTTTGACCCCCAGAAGATAGGACCACATGCATTAACAGTAAATAGACAAGGGTTTGATCATTACTTACCACCCAGATGTATTTGCCTTCTTGTTTTTAAGGTACATATTTTAGTTCATGGGCAAGTCTGAGCAATTCTAAATAATTGCTGGGTTTTAAACATCATTTGGGTACTTAAAGTTCTTCCCAATCCCTCATCTCAACCTCAAAAACAAACAAACAAACAAAAAAGCAACATTCTGTGCATTTAAGTGGTCCAAATTAACCTGGAAAGCAAGTTTGCAGGCTGTTATTTGGCTGAACTACTTCATCTGTCAGTTCAGCGTGACTACACTTTTTCAGCATGAGACCTTTAAGGCTTTTAATGCCATATGTATACGTACATGTATATATTATAATCAACTGGTTACTGGAAACTACAGCAAAAACTAAACAGCATGGTGCTGTGAAAGGTGCATGTTCACTGCTGAGGCTATGGTATGGGCTCCCAGACATGCCTGTATTCACAAAGGCTCCCCAGGCTGGCCATCACCAGAAGCCTGGACTGGACCTGGAATTGGCACAACTGCAGGCATGCAGTGCCAAGGCTGAGCAGAGCCTCACCGAGAGGACAAAGTCCCGGCAACACAGCTGAGCAGCATCCACACATAAACCGCATATGTGTTACACTGTTCCCAAGTGCCAGGTTTAGGTAGCCAGACCTTGTAGGGAAGAGTGGCCTTGGTAGCATCCTCCATATATAACTTGACTTTAAGGTAGCTTAGATATTTTCAGTAAAACTGAAGAAAAGAATCCAGTGAGGTTTGCAAAGCTTTCTGTAAACTGTGGACTAAACATAAACCATGATGCTAATATAGTAGTACTGCTTAACAGTACACTTACTGCCCAATGGTACCTTTGATACTTGGGCCTGCTTATTAGATGCAAAAGCAAGTAAATGCCTAATGCTCAAGGGTTCTTTGGTTATCAATGAAGATAAAAATAAATCAGGATGAAAATGCATCTGAAAACAGTTTGTCTTACAAAACAAGTACACAGCAAGTGATACAGCTTTCATATACCTTTTGAAATTCAAAGCCTCCTTCTTGAAGGATATCTCCATGCTATCACCTACCTGGAAATATTTGCTTACATCCTCTACCATGCAGCAGTGAAAATTACTCACCGAGGTTTAATGTTATTTAGCTGCAGAACCGTCACAAATGCCTTCAGTGAAAATACTGTGAAGATCTTAAACTAGAAATGCAGTACACAATCCTTCTCCTCTGTCTTACTGCAGGTATGAAAGAAACATCCATTTAGAAAAAGCTGAAGCCTATATTCACTGTTTTTGCTCTACGTCTAGATTTATAACTACTGAACTGTTGACTAAACTGCTTTTGCTTCCTCTTTCACTAAATACTTCAGTCTATTACAGTGCCTCCATAGAACTGACACACTGCCAAGCAAAGTACAATGTCTCCTAAATCAAGATTAATCTTCAAATAAGTGAACACAGGGATCAAGCGTGTGTATAGTATCACAGTGTCCGTAGGAGAGCAGTTCACATGCATTTTGCACATTGGGCATTTGCTGTGGTCTGTACCACATCCAAGGCAGATGCATTCATCATGAAATGTATGTTGTGCCTGTTTACCTAGAAATGCTGCAAGACAGGGACTTTGTGAGGATTAAAGTCATCTAGCTTGTGAGGACTGCATGATGTAACAAGACTTGGATTTGTTGCGATACCACTAAAACTTTGCACAGGCTGCTTAGAAATGCTACTAAATAAAAATGGCTCTCAGTTTTGTCATGAGAAATGCAGCTCCCAAATAGAAAAACATGCATTTATCTACAACTTAGTTTATCTGAAAATATTATTCTGCTGAAAAAAGAGTATTTATGTCATTTACACATACTGTATAATTCCATTTTCAGCCACATCGGTTCCCTACTGTACTCATAATTATCTCAACCTGTTGAGATACTTTTGCTAAATAGCTCAAACCTAAGCTACAAACAAGATGCAACAGATCATACAGACTAGCAAGCAACTTAAGGATGCAATAAGACAAGCTATCAGCAACCAAATCAATGTCCAATTTTTGCCAGTATCCAAGCAAAGGATGGTTCCCATTGGAAATTTCCACCTTAATGCATGAAAATTCTTGCCCATGTGCATCTTTAACATTAATGTTTAATTTTATACATATAAAAAATCAAAACGCAATTATTAATATTATCAAAATATATACATTTTTAAGACAAAGCAGAGAAAATATTTCAGTAGAAGCACATAGGAATGGCTTAAACCAACTTTCTTTTTTGCTTGATTTATATCAAGGCATCCAAAGAGGTAACCTAGTTCTGTGCTGGTCAGAGAGGCTTTCTAGCACCTGGATTAAAAAAAAAAAAAAAAAAAAAAAAAAAAATTTAAACACAAAAGCTTTAGTTTGATTTTCCTTGGTGTTAACAGGTGAGATAAAACATAATTCACCAATGCAAAAAGATCAAGTGGGGAGGAAGATCGATATGAAAAGAATTAGTGCATAAGTTTTCAGATAGATGTGCCAGCAAGTTGCTTGGATTTATAATTATAAAGCAATTATTACTTAGCTCAATAATAAATTATTAGCTGCCATGGCAACTACTGAAATACGAGGCAAGCTATTAAAGACAACAAGATGGTCTGCAGGAGACAAAGGAAGAAGGCAATTTATTCACCGGGAAGACTGTGCTCTCTCCCCTACTTCTTACACTACTGCACTCCACTTCCAGGATTGCTAAATTAAGAATTGCAAAATGCCTAGGCCCACGCATACAGACAATTGTCAGGGTTTGGGGGGCTTTTTTCCTTCCAATAAAATAATTTAGAGTCAGATTTATTATTTGTTTTTCTGATGTACTACGGATATCCCACATCCCTTTTTTACCTAAACAATTGCATGGAAAAATGATTAGCAGTTATCTCTGAGAACTTGTAGGAGACAGGCAAGGCCACTGAAAAGCAGAGAAATAAAAAGTTAATGCGTAGTATCAAAAAAAATATAAATTGAGGAGAAGAAAATTATAGGCTAGGCAGCTTAACTGCAGTTTCCTGGAAAAAATCTGGAACAAATAAACCATTTGTAACCACCTGGAATACAACAAGGAGATTATGAGCAGCCAACATGGATTTGTCCAAAGCAAATTACATCAAAACCAGTCTAATTTCTTTCTAAAACAAAATAAAAATCTCTGACTTAAGGCATCTAATGCTGCCATCATGTCCTCCTATGCAAACCAGGGAAGTTTACTCTTTCAAACACCTGTATAACAGAAGCAAAATTATGGCTGCAACTTAGTGACCCACACATTGTCAAAGAGGAGAGATTATGCCAAAAGGTTGCACGAAGCACCATCTAGATGCCATTCCCCTCAAAATCATCACTAATTATTTGCTGATGGAAGAATGCACTATTAAATGCAAATATCACAAAGTGGAGCAAGAATGCCAAAACTTTGGAAGATGGATTAAAATTCAGAATCCTTGCAGGGGATCTCCAAGATGAACATGAGTCAGTTATGCTATTCTGCAGGTTTTCCTCAAAACAAACAAACAAAAAAAAATGTGGAGCATAAACAGACTTCAAGACACAAAAGTACATAAAGTGGGGGTTTAGGGCTCCCTCTGCCCTACCCTCCCCTTTTCTCTTTGTCTGTTTTTTATTTTGTTGTTTGTTTTTTTTTGTGACAATAGACCCAAACCACGTACAGAGAACATTATTAGAATAATCAAGTGCTGGAAAATGTGATCTATGAAAACAGATTAAAAGAAGTGGTTAAATTTAGACTTTAGGAAAAGTCTTTCTAAATTAAGGACAGCGAAGCATGGGAATGACTTGTCTAGGGAAGCTCCAGAGAACCATTCCTAGAGGTCTTTCAGAGCAGATTTAGAGACATTAATTAGGAATGTCATAGGTGTAGCTGACATCACTTTCCACCAAGGAGACATAACAGGTAACTCCTGCAGGTCTCCTGGGGTCTTTCTGGGGGGAGTGAATGTACAATATTTTTATTTTTTTTTTTACCCCTTTTCTAATCTCATCTGGATAAATTGTAAGGAATTTGTCTGGGCTTTCCAGACATGAGGTAGCCTTTTCCTGGCAAAAACCCTAGACCGACTACAGACATGTTATACCCTCACAGGGCACATATGCAATATATCGAATGTTTCTGCCAAGGACTGTTCTATATCCAGAAATCAACAGCACATGTGTAATAATCCAACACTTTTGGGAAGAATCAGACTTTATTGAATAGGCACTAGAACAACAGTGCAACAATCAGGAGAACTGGCATAAAATTACTTGAGTCCCAGAAATCCTACTCCTTGAATAACACAGGAATGAAACCATCTGAAGAAAGTTCTTTGTTCTCATCTCTAGGCATTACTCTACCAAAGAAGTACACTCTCAGCTGTGTGTTTACTTTCAGTTGATTCCTTCTCTGAAACAAGAGATTCCACCAACCTATGCCCCTGCTCTTCTGTTTAATGATTCTGTCTCCAAAATAGATCCCTCCATCACACAACTGAACTCGAACACTTAGTTATTATCATTCATAATGGGGGGGACAGGCAATTCATTTTTCCAGTTTATCTTAAACAAGGAAGAAGGGTTATATTCTCCAGTCTCAGAAATATTTCTATCAGAAAAAAAAAAAAAAAAAAAACAGGATTTTCTCTAATGCCCACATAATTTGCAAAAGCTATGATCTGCACCACAAAAAGCTATATGGGAAACTATCATAAAAAAAAATTAAGGAACATTAGTGGATCTGATTGCCACAGGACAGGAATAGTGCAAATAACTATAAGGATAAAGGAAGAATGCAAAGATGACAATGTCACTATGAGAATTCATCCTGAACCATGCTAGAATTCTTTGGTTTGGAGCAGATAATCAAATCAGCATATTTGCTCAAATTACAGCCCTATGCTAGTAATGAATGCATTAGGTGACTATTCACACTCAGTCAGCAGGCAGCAGTTACATCATTGCTTTGGCCACGTTAAGCAAAACCATAGGAAACGTCTGTACCTAATTCAAGTAAATATGGTATCTTAAAATGAATGTAAGCACCCTCACTAGGAATATAATACAAAGAAACTCATAATAGGAGATCCTGAAAGAAGTTTCCAATTATACCAATCCCATGTCTATCAGCAGAAAAAAAAATAATAATAATAATAAATAAAAAATAAAAAAATAAATAAAAATAAAAAAATAATATTTTTTTTTTTCTTAAAAAAAAAAAATAATAATAATAATAAAAATGCTTCCCATCAAGGTTTCTTGTACACGGTGGGAACAGTTCCTCCTAGGACTGAAACAAGTAACACCTCTATATATTTGCCAAAGGAAAAAGAAAAAAAAAAAAAAAAAAAAGGCAGCTCACCTTGTTGCCCTACACCAGGAGGAATTATCTGCGTGTAATACTGTACTCCACAAATAACAAATAACTAGTGCTTAGCAGCATAATGCAAACTAATGCTGCAAAACAACATGTATTTTGAAATCAGAAATGCCCATCCCTGTTCCTTCTCTCCTGTTGTCCACTTTATTGCTTTTTCCCTGGAACAGCAGCTAACAAATATCAGAGTGCTGCATAGAGTTCAAACACAAGGAAATATGCCAATAAAAACCACCAAAAGGGTGCATTTCTCTCTGTCCTGAACATGGGCCTGAAGAAAGACCTCTTAACTATTAACATGTTGAATGTGGTTCTTTGACATGATGCAGCTGAACATGGCTGAAATGTTACTTACTTATCTTTACTATTTCACTATTCTTGTCATGACAGCAGTCCAGTTCTTTGTTAGTTTATAAAGCCAAGTGACCCTACAGGCACGATCATTCTGAAACTGTTCCTGTTCCCCATCTGCTTCTGAAAGAACACATCAGAGGTCTCATCACCCACCCCTGCAGGACACCCCCTTGCTAAACAGAGCTTCATTATTCAATGGCAGAGATAAAGGCTGAGGGCCCTAGACCCAGCTAGTTCTTCTGTCTTACTGAACTGATCATCATCATCAGAGTTCTGATCTGTTCTCTAACTTTCATGGGTTTGCCTTTATTTATTTTTTTTTTTTTTTAAAAAGTTTTCAACTTTGTATGTAAAACAATTATAGCCAATTTTCACCACACAAACTTAAAAGAACTACAATTACACTAGGAAAAAAGAGGGAAGAAACAGAAGTTGACATGGAGAACAGATGTACACTAAAACAATTAAACCAAAAGTATAGGACTTTACTTAACTTTGCAGGGCATAAAGTGCAAATGCTCCAGGAACATGCAAGGAGAGCTGTGCTTGGAGGAGCTGTTCTTTCTACAGGATTTTTAAGTAGCAAGGAGAGGCTTTAAATTGCTTCTAGGGATTCCTACTAACCTTGCTAACACACACTGCCCAGGGACATGTGTTGAACTGGCAGATCATTAGGGAGCTTGGCTCAGCCCTAGGCCTGGCTAGTTCCAACATGCGCTGCTGTGCCATCCATCAGCAAGCACGAGGCCAAGCACAGCCCATGGATAGGCTGGCAATGGCTGGTAGCCCCAGTCCCAACCACAAAATGAAATCCATCACAGTTAGTGCAAACTACTGCATGGTAAAAGACATATTTCAATATATTAAAAAACAAAAGTATTAGAAAAAAGATGAGCAGACAGAAGGGAGATCCTTGTCTTTCATTAGTTCCTTTTTTTTCCCCCCCTCTGATTATTAAATCAAAACTGACTATCTTCTAAATTCATTTTATCATCTTTTATTGAATTTTTATATAATGTTTTCCATGGCCAAATTACTTCAATTTTTTCATTATTACTGCCCTATTTTTAACTTCAGTCTTCCCAGAATTTGGCTCACAGATTTAATGCATAAATCACAAGGCTACTCTGGCTAATCCTGTAACAGAAATATCATTTATAATACTTTGCATAGAAAACAACAACATTTTCTACAAATGCTTTATCACTGAAGCTAACAAATTTGTGGAAAAAGAACGCATCGTATTCTGCTACTAGTTTCTTAGGTGATTTTGGAAAAAACACAGCTTTCCCCAGACTCCAGCCTCTCAAGGGATAAGCAGTATTTATTCACCTCAAGGGAAGCACAGTGCTGCTTGATTCATTAACATTTCTACTGAAGACATATAACATAGATATGCTAGGATGTAGATAGATGATAGACAAATCTTCATTTAAAGATTCAGTGTTGATTTGCTTGGTTAGCAGATGACAGATCGTATAAATCAAACAAAACCCAAGCAAGAGATAAGAAGGCAGCCCAAAGACTTGGCCTTGCAGTTTCTTACTGAACTCTCTATTTCACATTCAATTCAGAAGACTATCACTCTAACACAACCCAATTGCACGAGGTCCCAAGTTCAAGTCAGAAAAAAGATGCCAGACATCCACAAGCCTGCTGACATAATAAACAGCAGAGAAGATGCTGAGCTCTTTACCAGATCCGGATGTTAGCAGTCGCCTTTCAGCTGCTACAGACACCATTTGACAACTACATTCCTTTTATGTGAAGGCATGAAAAGGAGGTAAGAAAGGAAGAACATAGCTCAAGTTGCTACATTAAATGATTCTTTGTGCCTCTAGGAAAGAAGCAATAAAACTGGACAATTCTGAAAACATTCTATCCTATCATCATGAGGCAGGACTAATACGGACAACTAATTAGCAACTTCACGTTTACACTGTCATTCCAGAATTGCTTCATATCAATAGCAGTAAAATGAAACCCACTAAAATGCTCTCAAGTCATGAGTATTCTGATTTGTACTGGTGCCTGTTTTCCAATCAGCTCAGCTTTCTTAAGCCACATTTTCTAAAACTGTATTTTGCTGATGAGCATTGGTCTGTAACATGTTCTTGATAGGAAAGCTGCTGAGCATCATGATTCATTGCCCTCCTCCCCCAGTCCCAGCAGGAGTGACATCTCAAAGCTCATGCACCAGAGAAGGTTACATTTATTTCATTACACAGCATAAGAGGCCAGTGTAGATGGTTCTAACAGGCCCAGACCAGGAGACTCAATGTGTTGCTGCTTATTAATTATCATGCCATAAAATCTCATTAGAAACGTTAAAATGTAAATGTATACGGTTGGCTCAGCATTTAGAATTTTTCTTAAACTGCTTTGAAAAAAAAATATATATATATGTATGTATATATATATATACACACACATTTTTATTTTATTTATTTATTTATTTTTTTTACAAATCCCTCAGTGAAGCAGTGATGGTTCTCCAAAGATCTTTACCTTTGAAAAATACAGCTGCATATAGGATTGAATTTACTTTTGCATCAGACTGTGATTACAAAAAAGTGTCCTTCCAGTTGAGAGGTGCATGCATCTTAACTTCCACATCACCAGGGCCAACCAACAATGGTTATTTTGCGTGTAGGGCAAGGAGAAAAAAGTAGTGACAATGGCTGAGATCCTCCCATTGTGCATACGTACATGGAAGGGGCCAACAATAACATATTCCAGCTTCTGCTCAGCTGCATTCTGGGAGGAAGTCTAGGTGCCCTCTCCCCAGCTGAAATTTAACGCCACATTAGAGTGGGAGGTGAGGGGTGGTTATATTTTTCATATATTTGTGTATCTTAGGCATTATCTATGCTTTAAAATTAGTCTTATTCTAAATGAAGCTACTGTTGCTTTTTTATTATTATTTACAAAAACCTAAGCCCAGGGCTGTGTATAAGCAAATAGCAGAGTGAGTGGGAAACAGCAATCTTTCTTTTGAGGTTAAGAAGCCCTTGGTATAATTGCACCCTGTCCCTCCACAAAGAGCTCCTGTGGCAGTAGCATGGATCCCGTGAGAGGTAGTCAACAGATTTGCATATATTAAAGTAGAGAAAGCCTTTAATAAAGTGCATAACGTGGATGACACAACTGTTTGTGCTGGTATTTTTACCTACAGAGACATGCCTAGCCAGCTCTGCTCTGGGCAGGCCTTCCACAGCTATGCCCAAGCACGCAGGAAAATTTGGTACTAAGGTTTGATCAGCACTGTGAAATCTTCAGTATTAAACTACAGTACTACCTGCACTTTAACAAATGCTAAGGGCTGTGTGAGTGTGTTTCTAAATCTGCATGTCTTGTTATTTTAGCTTGGTACACACTGCATTTAACCTCTCCACAAGATTACAGTACAACAACTTCACCAAGCAGCTGGGGTCAAAGAAATCTGGTCTGACTATGAAACAGATATTTCAAATACCCTTTAAAGCATCTATAATGCATTCATTCTCACATTTAAATAGAGGTTTTAATATCATTTTCATTATGCTTCATTGTGCCTCTGAGATTAATACATCTGAAAAAGCTTAGAAAAGTGCAAGAATGTTATTTTCACTTATTTAGCACATTCCTCAAATATGATATTGCAACTCCCTGTGAAGTCACCTAGTAATCAGGTAAAGAAAATGGACCACGAGGAAACAGGAAAAGCTCAAAGTATTAAACCAACACCCAGTAAGTCAAGGAGAGTCTTTCATCCACCATAATGGCCTCTAGACCAAACTCTGGAGAGAGCTCAGTGCTTTACAAAGTAAGCTCAAGGTTCATGCAAAACTTTGGACCCCCATAAATTAACAAAACTTTACATGATCTTTACCTGAATGCCATGGACAAAAGAACAGTTCCATGATCTCTACTGTAGAAGGTGTCATGCCTTGTCAAGTCATAAATAAAAAGGTGTCAAAAGGGTGAAAAAAATGGAAATATCCATGTATCATATTCTCAGGTAAGTTTGTTCAGATAAGGATGAAAAACTGTGGAGAACTAGGCTGAAATGAGCATATCTTTCAGTCCAAAGCCTGGAATACAATTTTACCAGCACCTATAAATGTTCTGGACATTTAGCAAGGTGGTTATTGTTTGTTTGTTTTTCTCTTCTCCCAGCAGGACACAGCATGTAAGATTCAGCTCTAGAAGGTAATCACATGTGAGTTCAGAATTTGTTTTCCATTAACATTAATGCCAATTCAAATGTGTAAATGTTTATAAGAGGGAAAACAAGCACAACTGAATTAAGCCACTTGAGAAGTAAGCACATACATATTCAAACTGATCTTTATTTGTTTATTTAAACAATCTTGTGCCTATTCTTCTCAACCAATCCACTTCACAGGGATTGTACTTTATCTGTTGCTACAGGTACACAGATTTTATTTTTCTATCACTATTAGCATTCTCGCTAAGAATTAACCATTTTAAAGTCTCCATAATGAAACTCTCCTCCTGAGCATGTTAAACCACAGCTGTGAAAGTCAGCAAGACTAAATCCAATAGTGGGTTTTCAGTCACAGCCGAGAAGCTTTAGACAGTCTGAAAGACAGAAGCTTAGAGATTCAAAGCCAGCTGTAAAAATTCTTATTTGAGTTCTCAATGCAAAGTTAGGCAGACCTACTATAACGACACAGGCTGCTGCCTCAGATTTCAAGTAGCCTCTTATTTTCCACAGTGAATTCTCGCTTTCTCCAAACTCTGGTATCACAATGTATTTCCATTACAAACCCTCTCAGTAATCCTATGCCTCAACCAGATGATGGTGGTGCAGATGGACAGAAGGAGATATACAAATGTATCTGTTGTAGGTTCCATGCATTAATCTATAGATTTAGAAATCCTAAAGCTTTGAGATAATCTCTGTAAAAGCAAATAATATAATTCTGCAAGGAAAGCTAGTCTGAGAACAGATGTACAGAAAGCAGAGGTTAACTACAATTATTCTAATAGAGATGTCTGAAAAAAAAAATCTTAAACAAATACAGCAAATCCTGCCTGGTGATTGGCTTAAACAGGACTATTTATTTAGTCGTTTCATTCTTTCCACCTAAGAATTGTTCACAAGAGTTCATTTCTAAGTGTACAGTAAACACTGTCCATTGTTCAAATGTAAATAGAAACCAGTAGAAAAATATTTAAGAGTTACCCAAACTAACACATTAGTGAAGCCCGGACTAACACATTAGTGAAACTGCAAGGAAAAACTAACGAAAGTTGTTCCTATTAAAATCAGATTTTTAAGTTAAGTCTGGGTTGTGCTCTGGAGACTGTGATTCTTGCAGTTTTATAATTTTTACATCACTACTTGTCAGCAAAACTCAAGGCCAGCAAGACAGAAGCTGTTCAGTTTTTTCCCTTTCATTTGCATCCCAAATTCTATGCCTAGATATGATTTGTGATACAAAATTGTAAAAGCAATCTATAGAAGGACTTGTAATTTTAAGAAAGACTTCCTGCTTTTATTATGAATATTTGACTGCAGAAAAATCATCAGTCTCTTTTTACATCTGTCAAGTTCTAGCATTTGCAAAAACCATAACCAGGCCAGCTCAAAAATCCAAGGGAGCTAGAAGCCTTGGAAGTAATCCCTCATACATTCAATACAGTTCTTGATCCTTTTATACATGTTTATTCATTTGTTCCTAGTTTTGCAATGGTAATGAAAAACAATCTCAGGCAAGCTTTATCAGATTTTCATTGCAAATATTTACAACTGACGTGTGCTTAATTACAATTAAAAACAAAAAATTATATATATACTCCTTGCAGAGCACGTTCAGTATGAAAAACTATTTATGTACACTCTTCCTTGATCTCTTTGGAAAAGTCTGCCTTAAATAAGGATATCAGAAGATTCAGCTGAAATTGTTTAAGACAAATAGGAAACTTGCTTGAAATTTTCATCATATTGTGGACAAACAGACTGACTCTAAATGAAAAGATGTTTATTTGTCCAACCCAGAAGCTACCTTAGTTAACTGATACATGAAACTTCAGTAAAGTGTTCCTCATCAGGAACTGATAAGACAACACCATGCCACAACCACAACAATAGTTTATTCCTACAGAGTACTTTCATAGGTGATTAAAACAGTGACATTTAATAAACACAGCTGCTTGTTAGAAAAGGATCATATTCCATTTTCACTGAAGGCTTGAGTTTTTACACCAACATTAATGAGAAGAGAAACTGGCCAAGTATCCGTCCGACAGCACATGAAGGAAAACGAAAAAGTGATCAAAAGAAAGCTTATTTCAGCAAAATTACATAGCCATATGTTTATTATCTGCTTACCCCTTTATCTTAAACCAAACTGTACATACCCATACAGTTATTATTTTTCCTAGTGATGGTTTGTAATAAGATTAAGTGAACACGTAAACCTTTAAACATATTCCTCAAGTTTAGTTTATGAAATACAGGTACAATGGGGGAAGTGTCACATTCAAAGATCTAAGGGGATTTTTTTTTTCCACATTCCCCAAAAGCTTGCACACAGCAGGTCCAGCAGAGCTCCTCTGCTAAACAACAGCTTGGCTGATAAAAGCTCTTTTCCTAAAACCAAGACCCAAACCAGGGTGGCACACCTATGGTGGGATGCTGGTGAACAAACCTCTGTTCCGAGGCACTATTAAAAACAGCTTACATATTTGCAAAACTTTTCAGGGCAGCCATAATTTAAGCTTAAAACTAGTGACTTCTGGAAGCCAAGAGAAGCACAGACCATTTTTCCTTGCCATCCCAGCTAGCAGCTGCTGGCCTCTTTTCCCTCTGTTCTCACCCAGTGGAGAACCTGGGGCGAGTGAGGTGGCAGAGGTGCCACCAGTTGCCTGCTCGGCAGAGCTGACAGCAACTTCAGTGGACACCAGCAGCCAACTTGCATGGCCTTGCTCAGTTCGCCGTGTCTCCCTTGGGTTTTAGGATGTCCAAAAAAGCCACCAAAGGTCTATTTAAAAGAGCTTTCTGATTGTTTTGTCCATTCAGGAAGTCTATACAAGCCAAGCATCATTTAGACCAAAAAAATAATAATAGTAAATATATATATATATATATATATATACACATATCCCTTGTCTGTTGTTCTGGGGTAAAAAAAAAAAAAAAAAAAAAAGAAAAAGCTATGTCTCTAGGCTTTATGATGACCATTTTCCACTGACAACCTCTCAAATTTAATTTAAAGCAATCTGAATTATTTTTCCACTTTTCTTGCTTCACATCCATAGGGACTGATGCGGTTGCACTAACACAAATAGCCCTTCTTGCAGCTAGAAATCTCTTCAGAAATCTTAATATTTCTTCTGTCGCTCATGCAGTGCCTTTAATACAGCATAACAAATTCTGTCTTGTTGGCTGTAGTTTTGCCTCCCCCCCTTTTTTTGGTAAGGTAGTTAGGAAACACTTAGAAATAAATCTGTGAGCCCTCCAGAGCAGCATATTTAATTGATGTTTTTTCCACAGACTGTACAAGTCATGTTTCAATCTGAAACAAAAAGACTGATTTAAGTATTTTTCCTTTGATATCAAACTGAGATCACTTCATAGGAATTTGATTATTTTGAAAAGAGACTGACTCATTTTCATCTCTAAAGCAATTCACAAAAATAAAACTATGGCACTGTTTTAACACAATTTTAAGGGTGACATTAGCTAACAGAAAATGCTAACATCTGTTAGAAACCTTCCAAAATTAAATGAAAATTTTAATTTACTGCATTTCAGATCACATATCTGTTGTTTCACACAGATATAAAATTTAGTGGACCTAATTATAATAATTTAGGAATTAATATGGGCTTTACACATGGATGATCTTTAGCTATTTAAAATTCATAACATTGTAACTTGCAAGGAGAATGGCAGGCTCTCCATGGCAGCATGCCATGATGGCGTTTCAGTTTATTTTAAAATGTTTGGTTAAACCTGACTCTTGGAAATAGTTAGGCTGTCATGTCAGCCCATACAAATGCACTGGTACAGGGCTGAGGAACAAAATCTTTTGCCTCACCTAAGAAATGTAAAGCTTGATTCAGAACAACTGCTTACAAAGGCTGTATGGTCTTCCCAGGAGCATAAAACAACAAATAAAATCAGGGCTTATTCTTTCACATTGCGGAAGGTCTCCTTATTCCACAAGGTGGTTCTTTGTTGATTGTTTTTAATACTTCTTTCACATCACGTCTGTCCAGCAGGACTTCTGGAAAGGAACTACGAAGTGCATGCAATGTCTTGGGGCCTAAGATGCTGTTTCTGCAGTATTTCCCTCCCATTCAATTACATATTTCTCTCAGTTACTAAAAGTCAAGGTGCCATTTTAGGACGCGACCAGGCTAAAAAGAGAGCAAAGCGCACTGAGTAGCTTAGCTGAAATCCTTTGCTACTGGCGTGATGCATCTGTTGCAGGTTTTCTCCTGGACTGAGATAAGGTTGCAGCTGATTCATCTACAGATGAATACGAGAAAGCTTAAATTGGAAGAAGGGATTAGAAAGAATTTCTTGGTTAATCAAAAAATCTTCAGGCCTTTAACTGATGAACTGAAAATGAGATATGCCCCCTCATGTGACTTTCTGGTTTTGCAGCAAGCAGTATTTGCTTGGAATAAAAACTCCTCAGTGTTCCCTGTTTACTGGAAGAAATTGCTGTTGGCCAAAGCCCTGTGCTGCAGACCACAGACCAGTTCACCTCCAGGACTACGTGTTGGCCTGACTGCCAGCATTTACCAAGGTATCTGAGCTGCCATTATGAGATGCGTCCTTCCTCTATTTGTAGAAGTGAGCCTCTGACATCCTCCCAAGCTCAGGGAGCCTGGTGGCAAATGACCCACTTGAACAGATGTCAGCCCTATCAGCAGCTGTGGTCTGGTACAAAACAAACAAACAAACAGAAAAAAAAAAAAAAAAAAAAAACACATGAAAACCAACAAGATTTGCTCTCCTCACTTTGAGATTTCTCTCCATTACAGGATACAAACTTTTCTGCTAAGATATTTATAAACTCTGAAATGTCTGTGCCCCACTTTGCTCATGCACCCACATTCCTCACCTGTAATGCCCACAGGTGGCAGCAGCCCACAGATTCCTGTAGGGTTAAACCTCACTCTATTTGCCAGAGGAGGGAACACCACCCTGATGAGGATGAAGCATAAATCAATGGGGCATAACAAAGGTTCCAAAATTAGTCTGTGATCATCCTATTTTGCCAACCATTTGAGAAGCACAGCACCAATATCTCAGTGCATGTTTTCTGTTTTTCTATCTGGCAGAAGATACAAGAACTGAGCTACTCCTCAAAGCATTTTCAGGTGTGTTTATTGTTAGCTCCTGGGTTTCTTACTTTTCCCCTAAGAGTCTTCAACTCTAGAGACTGAGGGAAATGCTTAGGGTGACTCACGCCTGCACTTTACTAAAAGTACACAACCCTGTGCTTCTGCAGCTCAAGGCACACTTTATTTGAAACAGACTTTTCCTAATAAGTTCCCAGAAAAAAAGTGTTAGAGCTGCAGAAAACTGAAAGCCTGTGATCATCACATCTCTAGATTTCATAACGTATCCTTGTGGTACTTTTTGCACTGCAATCCTAAAGACACTCAGAGTTCTGCACCACCTCACCAAGCCTTTAAGCTGGAGGGGAACTAGAAAGCACCTTCAACATGTTTCAGCCTAAGATGCTATTCTTTGGTGTTTACTTCCTATTTGTTAGCATATTTTAATACATGATTTTGTTTATATTACACAGCTCCGTGTGTACTACTGCTACTGAAATCACAGTTCCTATTAAACATATGTACACTTTCTAAGAAAGACGTGTAAAATATTAAAGTAGCTTCAAAACTGGCTGATTCCCTTGAAGGTTAGTCATAATAAATTAAGGAATATATTTCTCTAAATACTGCCATAAAGTTTCACTGAGTCACTGTCCTATGGATGCCTGAGAGACAACAACCAGCAGGATTAGCTGTTTTTACAGTAAATCATAAAAACACACAAAGTTTCAGAAGTAAATGTTAGCTAAGATGTTCAATTACGTACCTCACACCGAAGTATATGCAATGGTATGATCCCTGAGAATTCACCTCAAGTCAGAGCTCTGATATCACATAAAAAGAACTAGGCACTGCAGAAATAAGTTGTAAATTGAGGTGCAATTCTGCACCTTAAACAGCATTTACTAGTCACAAGAACAAAGATTATTCACTGCAACTGGTACAGAAACAGCCTCTCAGCCGGGGATATGTTGGCTTCCAAATCAGTAACAAAGCACTACCAGAGGAAGATACTAAGGGATTATATTGGAGACTTCATCAGAAAAACAACATATTGTGCAATGCGACATTCATCATACTTTGCTGTTATGTTCATCACCAGCTCAGCTACTGAAGCAGACTTCTAACAGCTCCTCTGGAAGGTTCATTCAGTTAAGGGGCTCTTCCGCAGTGTTTCTCAGGCAGTTTGACACCAAACATTGTTCCAGCACAGAGGCGAGGAAAGAGATCCCTTCAGTTCAGGGATTTAGTCAGTGTACATGGAAAGCTTTGGAAAAGTATTTGTAAAAAACAACAACAAAAACATTAGCTCCTACTTGCAGTTGTCTTTTTCATTGTAACAAACTCCCAAAAACAAAAATAGCAGGTTCCAGCAAGATACCTTTGATTAGTTCATTCTGCTGCTCTGGCAGCTTGCAGAACTCCTCTGTAATACATTCATAACCTGCTCTTGAATCATTGAGTTAATACTGGCCTCAGCTACTTCTGGCAAGATGTTCAAGGCCTCATGAACAAGTAGCTCTCTCTGGAGAAGGCTATGCAATTTAATTAAAGAAAGCTTCACTCAGAAAATAAAAATAAAAATCCAGATTTTCTCCTTTTCTGAAGTTTCTAATTGACACAATGTGTATTTTAAGCTATGCTGACATTTTCAAGATAATCAGTATCTGAGACTTTGCTTTTAAAGACACAAGCCTTGGCCTGCACACTGACTGCTGGGGCAAGAACAACACAGCTCAGCAGCACAGGTGTAAGTTATTGCAGCACACCTGAAAGAAAAATTGAGATTTCTTTTCATATTGCATTGAAATTCATGTAAAAACAGTGGCTTTTGGCTGATCACTGACCAGAAATCTGCAGTGACAGAGAGTATTCTTAGACAAACAAAAACCAAGAACTGAAAGTTACCATAAAACTAAATTCAGAGTAAATGCACAACACTGGAACCCTGTTATTTTAGAAGTCATTAATTGCTTGATACATTCCATAAAATCACTATAAAAGTATGCCTAAAGTTTAAAAATATATATATATATACACACTAAAAGTAACATCTTACTTCAGATAAGATTTCTGCACAGTAGAGAAAAATGCCATTGCAAACAGAAGAGATGGCACATGATTAAAGTTACAAATGTACACAGAAATAATTAAAAAACCTTATTTTTCCTGTAAGAATGACTTGCACTCCATTGATCTGAAATCTACATCACAAAGCTGGATTTTATTGTGAATCCTCTATGTAACTATTTATACCCTCTACACCAAAGCTAAAGAAAATACATTTCATGCTAGCTACTTTTACATCAAGAGACGGATTTAAAAAAACAAAACAAAAAAAAAAAAAAACAAAACAAAACAAAACAAAAAAAAACACCCTTACCTTTGCATTTCACAACAATAAACTAGTCAGAAGGTTCTTCTCCTGACAAATTTATTGATTATGTCTTGTAGGGATCAAAGCCTAATACATTTCCCAGAAATGGAACAATTATGTTTTGACAGTACTTAAGCACTTACAGGTATTAAGACAGCAGTGTCTCAGAGGTGTTTGAGTCTTTGTCATAACAGGGCAAAAAATGTGTGTGTGTAACTGTACAGGTCACAGTCTTGCTCTCACTTGCCTCATTCTTTCTGGTGCGTTTCCCATCTTCCTGCTACTTAACCATAAATTACATACACAGACCTACCAGAAGCATTGTTCCTTTTGACCTCACGCAGATGATTTTATGCTGTGATGACACCTGCAGCCTCCACGTCTGCCCTCTCCTGCATTTGGGACCGTCCTATAGGTTTGTGGTTTGGCACCTGGAGGGCAGGCAGCCCCCAAATGAAGGGTCACAGTGCTGCCAGGCATTACCCTGCAGCTACCTCTGCCTGAGGCAGCCAGGGTCCCTCCACCTTACACCCAGCTCACCCTTCACAAAACCCTTCACCATTAGACATACCCAGCAAGAGCCTGTGCTCAACACCTGTGTGACCTGGAAGATCTGCTAACATCCAACAGCAGTATCAGGTAAAATCTATCAAACAGGGAATTACATGGAAGGTTTATTGACAGATACATGGCTTTTCCTTGAATATTTTACACTTAGAACAGGTTGACTCTGGAAAATTATATGGCAATTGGAGAGCTAACACATGATATTACACAAGGGAAGACACAGACAGCTGATAACAAAGAGGACTTGGTGAATGTCTCAAGCTTCAGTGGTTTTCTTAACGTGGATTCAATTTTATTAAGGATAAAAAAATTGATTCATCCCTGCATTTCAGCACCCAAGTGACAACTTATGCTATTTATTCTCATTTCTGCAGTACCTAGGCACCTCTGCTAGGCTTCTTAACACATGTGAGGCTTCACATGCTGGGTTGCTATATAAGGGGCAGACATCTGGAATAGCAGTTCAGAGGCGAAGGAGGGATTGTCGTCCTGGTGTTCTGCCAAGAAAGGCATCTTCCACTGAGAGGTTTCAGGAAGAGGTTTCACTTACTCCAGCTACATTAAGTCATCTAACACATAGCTGCACCTTCTCCAAAGGACTTCACTTCTCTCAGGTAATCACAGCTGCAGCATTACTACCTCAAGACTAGTGAAGAGTTTCAGCCAGCTAAAATTGCCTGGCTGAACAGGAGCAGACCCAGAAGCAGACTGAATGTCATTTCTTTCTGATAGCTTGAAACTTTTACTCTCTCCTTCCTCATTCACACATCACACTGTGAGAAAGACAATGGAATCCTTCTTCAGTACCCATGTAAAATTACTTTACCCATTTAAGCATTTTATGAATGAAATCATTTAGGAAATCATTATACTTCGCCTTTGGGTAAATGGGCTAGCAAGCTTGAATGAATGTAATTACTTGCTTATTAGTTATTCTCCAAGATGGATAAAGGTTTCTGGAAAATAATCTCTCTTCTCATTGTTCCCCCACACAATGTCATCTACCCTTCATCTCTTCCATGACTTCCTACAGAATTTTCTCCACATTACTTTAACCCCAGGAAAAATGGTTTGCTTTCTCCAGGTCTTCCCCACCTATTCCACCACAGCAGCAGCAGCAATCTCATCAAGACTAGTGCGGGCACACTGGTAACTCTCATAAGTACAGTGTCTTCAAGCGCTGCTCAAACCTGACAGAGGAGGGACAACAGTTATGGCACTGGGCACACAGGGCTATGCCCCAGAGCCAGGCCTGACCTAGTTCTGAGCCAGCTCGTTCCAGCCACATTTGCAAAGCAGTTCAGGTCGGCTTCTCCAGAAGAGTGGAGCACTCACAATATAGTTAGTTGCAAGAACACAAAACCCTAGTGGAATGGGCTCTAGCTGGCTTTTTTTTTTTTTTTTTTTTTTTTTTTTTTTTTAAGTTTATAAACATTCCTTTTTATCTACTACTGAAGATGGTAGGGTTTTTTTTCTTGAAGCCATTAAGCTCCTCAGATGAATTAAAGTACTACAGTTGTAAAATCTGTTGTAAAATCTTTGCAGAATTTCTGCTTGCTTAAATTAGCATTTGCATTGGGAAAATGTTGTAACTTTTGTTTAAAATAAAAGCCATAATACAAAATAAAAATTACCACAGAATTTAAAAAGTCAAATTCATTATTTTGTTTGGCTTATATTAAATCCAGACAACTCCTAATAACAAGCTATTTGTAACAATTAAATCTGTGCACTTTTGAAAAAGGACAAAAATTTGGTTTTAACTATAAGTTTTGCACTGAAAGATTTGAAAATGGGTAAATCCTAACTTAATACAACAAACACTTGAGCACATATTTAAGTTTCCTCACATTACGCTAGTAAGACAAACTGTAAAACTGAAGTAAATCTCATGTGTGTTTGCGTTACTGTAGCTTCAGGCCCGTAACAATAAAATGTGTTTGCACAGTAAAGGGACTACACACTATGCAAAAGCGCAGAGAAGACCAAGGAAACCAGATCTAATCTCACAAATGAACTGTTATTAGCCTTCAGTTAACACTTAACTATGTTTGAACTTACAACCCAATTTTTTTCTTAACATACCATTTGAAACACATGACTGGACTTCAGGCAACTTAATGCAGTGGGAAGCGTAAATGCATAATGACTTTCTGTTTCAAGTCCTGGATGTCTAATATTGCTTGCAAACTAACATGTTAAACATCAGAAGCACTTTCTTTAGTGCATGCCATCATCCTTCTCCCTCTGAAGGAAAGGAAGACTTGCTCACTGCCTAGCAGCGACTGCAAGGGAACCAGAGGGTATTTTCCCTGTGTTCTTTGCAATGTAAGAAGGAAAAAGAAAGCAAAGGTGAACTAAAAAGCTGCTACTGAACAAAAGCTTGTTGGAGTTAACATGCCTTGATGCATTTCAGAAACTCAGACTCATTTCACCCATACAAACATCTTTCAAAATGAACTGGAATGAAGTCACGAGGAGACACTGTCATAACTGCATGCAACGACAAACTTAAAGCAACAACAAATTTATTCTAGATTCTTCTGTTCAGTCCTGGACAAGTTTAAAATTTCTCTTCCTTTGAAAGCAAGAGAGAGTATTGATTAAAAACAATTCTACCAATCTTAAAAACAAGTAGCACACTTTCCTTTATGCTTATACTCTTTGTAAACAGTTTACAAGAGCAAAAAATTCCTGTGGCTGGTTATGATTAAGTCACTTGGCCCACAGACAAAAGTCAGGCCTTGTATTTTTCATAAGGAAGAGCAAACCTCTACAGAAACAAGACTGGATCTGAGACCAAATTTATAAAGGATGCACAGGCACTGGAAAGATACTTTAGAGCAGGCAGCCAAGTACCACCAGTGACAAAAGCCTTAAGGTGGAGCAAAGAAAACATTCTATACATATGTGACCTACTGCCTCACTGTTTAGTTAGGAGGAGCCTTTTTACCTCCCATATGACCACAATCAGGAGAGTTAGAAGATGATCAAAACAGAACAAGCTTTTCACCTTCATCTATGCCTAAAAGGCATTTGAATATCAAATGAATAAGGATTTAGCTTGGAGTGTAAGCTTAATATTTTCAATATACACTGTACACTGCATACCTGTACAGTACATTCAAGTATTGATTTAATATGACATAATAGTTTTGGTAGACAACTCAGACCAGTTCATTGAAGACAAATCCAAGTATTTAAATATATGAAATGTCCCCAGATTGTTAGGAAAATACACCAAGGTGACTTCCCTTGAAGTGAGTACTTCTGTCAATGGATTTTAAGGGTGGTCACTGTTTCCAGATCCTGGCTGCATTTTGTCAAGGAAAATGATTGCTTTGAAGATAGACCACAACAATAGGAGCTTTTCTTATCTGCTTAGCATAATTAGTTTTACTGTCTGCAGTAACCATGAATCTATTGGTGGTTGGTCAAGTTCTGTAAGAAGAGCACAGAAAAATGAGATAAATTAGTCTTTTGCTGGGATTTCCTTCTTGTGTGCTGTAAAACAATTATAGTAGTGCCATTTTAGTTCTCAATTAGCATAAAACCACTTAGAAACATCCGTTGTAAATAGCAAGCTGTTTATAAATTGAGTATCAGTATAAGCAGTAAAATGAGTTATGTCAGAGAAACTCATGGATAAATGCTTAGGTTATATATTAAATTGGTGATATATTTTGAGGCACAGAGCTTCTAGGATTATGTTTTAGAAGTACTAATGCTATACCTTGCAGTAGTTCAAAATACCCACTTTCCAACTGCCATCTCAAAAAGTTCACAGATATTCTGTATTAAAGCAAACCAAACTGAAGAAAATTTGTCCTCCTGCAGATGCCCTGAAAGAAATAAGCTAAATCCATTTGTTGGCCTAAAAACATGATAATGCACACAAGATAGTTTCCAGAAAGCGCTCTTTCAACTTCCCAGGATCTAAAAGCTCATTTTAATCCTACTATCTCCCTAGCACAAGGGCTGGGAGCAGACCAGCCTTCTGGCTAGAACAACAATTATTCCTATTTATGGAACACCAACAGCATACATAGTGCTTAATGATGCCATGGCAATAACTTTGAGCATAGGAAATAAATGGATCAAGATCTGGCCCATAAAAGGTTGCTTGGAAGACAGATTGCCCCAGCTTAATCAGGTTTTATGCCATAATGTTACTCATTCTTTGCTGAAGATTACAAGACAGGCTGCAGAGCACAAAGATTCTTCTTGTTTCTAACTTCATTTAAAAAAATATCTTCCAGTAATATAAAATTTTCCTCCCCCTTTTGTTCAACTTTAGACCGGATGTCACCTAAAAAAGCTGTGGGCAGTGACTTCTTCAAAAACTCTTCCTAGTCTGAGTAAGCTCCAGTACACTTGAAAAAGACTCCTCTTACATTCAGCTGTCGCACGTTCAGTGCACGCTACTAAACTCCACAAACTGCTGAGCAATCTTTACACTGCAAAGGGCCACTGCTCCCCTTCCTAAGATGCCAGGGTGTTCACACAAGCCAGCAGCTGCGCAACCTCATCCATGCTGTATTCAGCCCTTATTCTGTTGCAATGAAAGTCTGCTTTAATCAAGCTTTTTAATAAAATACATATTTTCTCCAAAGTCAATTTATTACTGAAGGGAAATATTGTTTCTCCATGACTCTCTGTGGATAGCCACCTCAGCTGAACCTTTTATGACTCAGTGTCATTCAGAGAACAAAAACAGACAACACAAATCCACCACTGTTACATTTTTGCAGGCCAGTAGAGTGGTATGTTATGTTAGCTGCCCTCCCAAGCAAAAGGTGGTTTGGTAGTTGCACTTATTTTTAAGCTACATCTCACACCCAGATTTACAAATAATTGATAACAACAAAAGCAATGAAGTACCGCTAATTCAGCATGGTCCTCTTCTCCACTCTTCTTTTGCCAGATTTGCTTTCACATGCACATTAGGAGCAGTAGCCTCACTATAAGTGCTCCCCAAGCTGTTGAGAAACATATGCCAGCTGTATTCTTCCATCCTCCTGATGACCCTCCCATTAGCTCCTCCTTGCATCAGCCAGTAGCAGAGATCAGTTTTGAGTTCAGCATTTGGGAATAAGATATTTAAATGCAAGTATGTATTTGTAAGTGTTTGCTTACAGTACTAAAATTCAGCCTACAAGAAAATTGGAATTAAACCTGAAGCAAGAATGAGAGAACAGTGAGGTTTAGACATCATGTCAGACTGCATTTAGGAATAGAAAGTAATTGGTGGTACCTGTGCTGCTGGGGAACATCACGCTGTTGGAATGAAGGAGAAGTAACGGACCTGATTCTGTGTTACTCTGCTATATTTGGCAGTGACCTTTAAAATATCTTGTATTCCTCATATACGAGAGGTCATTCAGAGAGCTCTCTGTTGCCTGCTATAAACCAGAGCAGACAAATCTTTCTGTTGCAGACTTGTTTCAAAAATTTCACTCCTGTCCTCCTCAAGCATCCCTTTGGTGCTGGCTCTTGGCTCCATGCAGGTAGCGAACTCTTGTCCACCTGTGGCTGAAAATGGATCTGGGAGCCAGAATGCTCTTCCTTAATAAAGCTCACACTCTAGGGTAACCTAAGTCATCTTTTTGATGAAAAGTCATCACCTCTGGAAAAATCTCTACATCTAAACCTCTATAGGAGGTTTAAACAATATGTGGAGATAAAGGAAAGTTTTTCTAAAAAGAGAAATCAGTTTCTCAGACACCTCTTTGACCAAGACTAAAGCAGGAGAACATTCTCTCCCTTTAGAAGCACACAAAGAGGGAAAGCATGGCCCATGCAGCAGGAATAAAGCCGTACAATACATACACAGGCTCTCTACAGTTTCCACAGCCCCACCTAACCACGTAATGCTGAGCTTTATCTATTTACAGTGCTCAGCAATTTGCCCATCCCAATGCTATGCCCAACTGACCACAACGCTTACAAATGCAATTTCCCCCCAAAAAATAAAAAAGTTCCTAGTTTGGGCTCCAAAACACCTTGTGAGGTTCTCCCACAGGACGTACTCTTAGGGAGTTTTCAGATCCATTTATGGCCACTTGATGTTATGGCAAAGTAAAAATAAATCAATCTTTAGCATACCTGAAAAACTTACACATGGCATCGGGCACTTAACATTCACCCAAGGAAGTGAAAACAAAACAAAGCAAGAGGCTCAAAACAGGTGCCACAAGGAAAAAGTGATTTTCTTTGTCATTTTCAGATTTTTCCCAAACAACTTGTGTCAACTCACTGGAGCCATAAAAAGGCCATAAATCAAATATATGCAGAGATCATTGAAGAATGCTAGAGTCAACATTATGAAAACTAAATGCCTGGCATTAACTGCTAAAATGGAAAGAGATGCAGTCATTTAAAATGTCCTATGCCCAAATGAGGGTTCACCAGATGTGAAGACCGCCTGCAGTTAAAGGCATTGCCCAGGTTTATAGAAATAACTGTGCTGCTTAAGTAGCAACCTTCTGCCATTAACAATTGAAGGGGTGTTGGTGTTTCCATCGTATGCCCTAATTTCCAGATTTTATAATGATTAAAACAAAATGCTTGAGGTCAGACATGGGCTAACAAGATTTTTTTAATGCCTTATTTATTTATAATATTGGATTTTCATATTCCACAACGTACAAATTTATTTCAAGTTATTTTTTATTTTCCTTTTAACATTCAAATTTTGCGAGTTTTTATTTGAATATTCACAGTCAACTTTTTTCTACTTAAAGGATAAATTGCCATTACCATGCAATGTCATATGATTTCAGTCTTTTAAAATAGCTCGTAGGCTGATACTCTCCAACAACAAGCTCTTGTGTTAATTTTTTAAGCCTAGGAATCCAGGACAAAAGCTATCACACTTCTCCCATCCCTGTAATTGCTCAGCACCTTTAAAAATCAGGCCACTTTCACTGAGATGTCTAAATATAGTTTCAGATGCTTAACATTAGGAACTCAAATTGGAAAAAAAAAATGAGGTCAAAATGATTATATAGATCTAACTGGCATTCAGAACTAAATGAATATTAAAATGGAAGTAGATGCTTAGGAATTATTTCTTTCCTGAAATAAGTGTTTTTATTTTATTTGCAATATTTTAGAGCTTTACTACCTAGACAGCTTGCCCTCAGTGTCTGAAATACAGTGGTACATCCTAGCAGGTTTGCAAGCTAAAAAGCCCCATTCTGCCACCCTTCTGATACAAATGACTGCATTAGGAGTGCTTGAAATGGCTCAGCAGGAGCTGCAGAGGCAATATTCCAGCAGGTGCACTAATTTGCTGAAATGCAAGGCAAATTGCCCCCATACCACAACAGGAAATGATAGGAACTGGAAGCCTTAGTCATGAAAAACTATAGATTAGCAACATCTTTCTTTGCAAAGCAGAAATCCCTTTTCCTGTTCTGCATTACACTCTACAGGAGCCAGAGCACTCTTTCTAACCAGGTGTGATACTCCCTACCAGCAAGTGGATGATGGTACTTGCCCCATCTGAAGGCTCTGAATCTGATCCAGGCTCTGGAGGAATTTGGAGTTATACTTTTTCTTTTCTTTTCCCCACATTAAGCCATAGCTCAAACTTTTGACAGCTCAAGTGATACGGTCATGATCAAACGGAAACCAAATGCATCTTGCTCAACCTCAGCTGAACAAGAAAAATATTGTACCTACAGTTAATAGCTGGGCAGCAAAAGAATGGCAGTTCTGGATTATAGAAGCCACTGAGCATAATAAGAAAAGTACAGCCACTGCTTTTATGTATGCATATATAAAATATTTCCAAAAAAATCCCACAACAATTCCCTGCAGTTACTCCCACCATTAGGATGATTCCAGAAATATCACTTTATGCACAAATGCTGGCAAAGAGCAGTACGATGCCCACAGAATCATCTGTAAAATGCAATCCCTAATATATAGCAGATGAAGGAAAAAGTGCATTTTTCCCCACTTGTGGTTAGTCTGGAAGTCTCAGCCCAATTTTCCTAACTGACATTACATTACTCTGCAGTTATGCATTTGCACTTTAATGTTTATCTCATAAATCTTGAGCCATACTCTTTGGTCATGTCTGCGGAATATGTGATGTAATCTCAGTAGATGTGTGCAATTAGAAAGATATAATCAAAACCCATAACCCAAAGGAAGATCTTTTCTTTTCCAGACTTTAAATTCACAAGCAATATTGAAAACAGTTTGTAATTTAATCCCCGTATGCAGAAGAACACTGAAGTGTATACAATGCATAATAACTTTATTTTTTTCCTTAGGAAAGGAAAGCAGCAAAAAATGGTTCACAGTATCATTCAGTATCTTCAGCATACAGAGAATTACCATACATCAACAGTTTCTACAGAACTAGATCGCTGTTCCTCTTATGCATTTATAGGACCTGAAGGAATGAGTACCTCTTATTACTATTACTCAAGAACAAAGTATTTAAATTCACTTTCATGTCCAGTTCCACCCAGCAATGCAAAGCAAGGAGTGAAAAGTTTTCCTATTGTAATTACAAGACTAAAATATCACTGAAATATGCAGCAGTCTCAGTGAGTGATAATTGTTATAACTCTAGTAAGGAGATTAAACGAAGGGTGAAAAAAAAGTTTGGTCTGGGTATCAGGGAAGAATTCCTAAGGGTAAGACTTGCAGTGCCCAACCCAAACATCCCTGAAGGCTGCACTGGCACCTCACCAGGAGCTGAGCTTCATTTGCATTTAAATTTACAGCAAGCCTTCATCAGAGATAAATGTGCAAGGCTTTATTTATTTATTTGTGCCACTAAACGTACACAATGCTCTTCAACAGTACACAGGCAGACAAAATAACAGCTCAAGAGCTTCAAAGGAAAGCTTTATCGGTGGAAAGACTGGCACTGCTTCTCTGCAGCCCGTTTCATGTCCAACGTTATCTGTAAGGCAGCCATCCGCAGCACAGGGCGCTGCCCTCTGGGATTTGTTCTAGTCCGTGCTGCAAGGAGGCTTGCACAAAGAGCAGTCAGCGTCAGCAGGCAGCAGAGACATTTGAACAAGGTTTTACCCACTTTAAATTGAAATTTCATTTTATTGAAAAATATCCTATTTTCTTAGATTAATTCCAGCGAACTATTTCTTTCAAAAAAAGAAAAGAGTGGGTTCACTGTGACAACAGCAGCAGATATAACACTGATTGAAATACGTTTCAATCTTGAAAATGTCAAAAGATCCATGATTTACCATTTTTTTTCTTCCAAATTTTAGTTTCTAGCTGGCACTCATGTGGAAGAGCAAAAAAATGGAAAGAAAAAAAAAAAAAAAAAAGACATGAATAAATATAGACTCTTTTGCCCACTAGAGCCTGATGGGTTGCTTCGAGCCCTCCCTCTCTTCCCCAAAGGCAGCAGGGCAGGGAGCTGTGTCCAGCCAAGCCCTGTGCCTGAGCCTGGCTCTAGGCACTGACTCTCCCAGCAGACGTTTTCTTCTCCTCCAAAAATGCCTCTATCATACTTTACAACTCAGCAGTATCAAAATCAAGCTCATCGCTAATGTTTTCTAACAGTGCCAATCCACATCCTTGTGACACAGGGTAAACATGAACGAGAGACTTTGAAACCTTTCTGTGTATGGCCCTTGTACCCCTTACTTTAATTTATAAGTCCTGATGAGGAGGGGAAAAGTTCTCAGCAGCTGAATTGGTTAATTCTGTTTTGGCCATGAATTGCATCATCCTCTTCCATCCATGACATGGCCACTTATTTAAAAAAGTGTCATATGAGATGTTTTACAGCACATTAATATCTGCTCCTCAACTACCAGTCATCTTATTAAATTCTCAGCATGTTCTTGCTTTGGAGCCATCCCGATAATATAGACAGCAACATTAACAGCTATAAAGACATTGCTGTTTTAATGTAGTGTCTAATTAACAGTGATCTCAGTGGGGCAAGGCCAGGAGAGGACAACTGAATAAAAATCATCTGCATTATTTAAAGTTAGCAGAATATACAATTAATGGCAGAAGCACCAGCTTTAATTAAAACTTAGAGGTGGCGATCCAAATTGGCTGAATTTGACACAGAAGTAATGGCCCTGATCAGCCCAGCCATCCTTCTCATCTTTTCTGCTGATTTATGGCTCAGCGTCTATCAAAGCCCGCTGTCTCCAGCTGGAGACCCACACGTCCCTCGCTGGCACGGTGAGTGCCGGCCACCCAAACATGGGGCTGGGAGAACAGCTCAAGGCCACCCGCCAGCCTTCACACCCCCTCATTCTGTGTCCACCCATTGATAATGGGGACGAGGGCTGGCACCTCACGAGCTGCTAAACAGGCCCTGGGCAGCCTCAGATAGAGCAGAAGGGAGTAACTACAGCTGGCAAGGCCTCAAGAGTTTTAAGAAATAAAAATAGTTGCACAGCAGCCCAAAATCAAATGAGACAAAGCTGTTTGTTACCATATGCCTCTTCACTTTCATCTCCTGTTCTTCAGTGCCAAAACAGCATGCTCTTACTCCAAACTAATACAAACCTCTTTGCAAATTCCCTATATTCTGCTTTAGGGATGCTTTCCAAATGCTCTGTCAACATTTCTCTTATTGTTTTTGCAACATACAATGGCAAAGAGGGATGTTTCCTATATCAGTGTGTGTTTGGGTGGACTGCTTAAGCAATCTCACTAAAGTTTCCTTGTTTGTATTTGTTATACTTTCATTAAAGCCTCCCTGAACAATGAATATTATAATCTATTCACAAGCAAGGATTCAGTTGCATGATCAATGATAAATGTTTTTAATTCTCACTATATTACTGTTTTTCCATCTTTTGAAGGATAGCCCTTCCCCCTCAACCTGTGAATCACTGCAGAACTCCTGTCTCTCAGCCTGCCAGTTCCAGCACCGGTTCAGTGAAAGACTTGGCAAGTCTGTACTTTTTTTTTTTTCACCTGTAGTTTTGAAAATTCACTTAACTTCTCATGCAGCAATGCACGTTCCCTTCTGGCCCCCACAAAGATAACACTCCAGCCTTACATGACTAGGAGCCTCCCTCCTCCCACAGCCAAGCCAAATAAAGGCAGCCGCTCCCCGGAAGACACCGTTAATGCCATCTTTCCTTGGTATCCTTTTCCAGGTTTTTTTTTTTTTTTTTTTTCATTCATTCTTCTGAACAGGATATTGAAAGGTTTCTGACCTCCATGAAAGTTAACAAATGGCACATCCTTCCTCCAGCCTTCTAAAGGTATTTTCTTACCTCTCACAACTTCAAACCACAGAATAAACTCTTTAGTGAATTAAAAGCATCCTCTGGATGAGACTTTCCCTAACATCTTTCCTGAAATTTTTGTATCCATCTCCACTCCAAATCTTAATGTATTCAGGAAATAAATATAACTGTTCCTTATTTCATTTATTTGTTTCTTTATTCCCCAGGTAGTTGTCCATTGTACATCACTGCTCTTTCAACACACACAGACCCCTAACCCTGCATTGCACTGTCAGAGGTCAGAAACCAGTCTTGACCAAGGTGGGCAGTTGAGCCTGGCACACTAAGTACCAGCTAGAAGTGTTTCAGATCCTTGCAGTTGCTTTGGATGCCTACTGTCATAATTGCAAACTTACTTTTAATGGTGACTTGCTAAATTAACAGTACTCTATGCTCATAAGTATGTTTTCCCCATACAACACATGCCATTATCTCCCTAAACATTAGGTTGAAGTCAAGTTGCATTGTTTCTGACTTCATTTTATTTTGCCTCCTTTTTAGCAGTTTAAATAAAGAAATTAAAGTAATCTACAGACAAAACAATACAGAGGCCAGGAGAGAGGACTGAATCCCACCCCACAAGGCATGGCACCATGAAAACTTTGAGAAGGAGATAGCAAGCTCCCAATGCAGGGAGAGCAGGAGTCATCCCAATGCCCTGGATGGAGGAGAGGGAAGCCAGGGAGGTGTTGTGCTGCAGGCTCAGCACATCGCTCCCCCCCTATAACCACACAAACAGAAAGATGCTCTCCCAGCTGTCTCCACTAAAGCTGTGCCAGGTTTTAACTGCTGTGCACTAAAACAAAAGATACAGCATTAACCCAGAGTGCATTAATGCTAACAGGATGATCTGAATCACTGACTTCAGCCTCATGTCAATCTTCAGGTTAGAAGCCTTGCTTTAAGGATTTGATTTTAATCTTGGTCTTTGGTTTTATTTTTCAGCCACTTTCCTAACCCAAGTGTGATTCTCATTGACTGCATTAGTAGTACATCATTGATTAGGCAAATACAAAGAACTTTTATCCTAAAATTTGGTACTTCTGCTAAACAGGAAGGTACACTTAGATAAACAT
Organism: Aythya ferina; assembly: GCF_964211825.1. Taxonomy (NCBI): domain Eukaryota; kingdom Metazoa; phylum Chordata; class Aves; order Anseriformes; family Anatidae; genus Aythya; species Aythya ferina. The sequence goes on from NC_140307.1 coordinate 9,339,326, forward strand.
CACTTAGGTAACTATATTGCTTATTATGAAATGGGTTTTTAAATTTTACACACTGTCAGATGGCTGGATACAATGCATTATTTACAAGACTAACAACAAGGTCCATGAATAGGCTGGTATAGGAGAAAATCCAAGAAGTTGTGGAAAGAAAGAGGGGTTTGAAAAAGTGTAATCAGTAAAAGGTTAAATTTTACTAGTCATTTCATATTTTTAATTATTTGTTGTGTTCTAATTTCATGCTAATAGCTATCAGCTTTAATGCTGAACTCGAGCCTTGTTAAAATCGGACTTTGATCAAACTTTTAAAGCCTTTGATGTTTTAATGTTCACAACAAAAAAAAAAAAACAAAAAAAAAAAAAAAAAGAAAAAGAAAGAAAGCAAATGTCTACGTACTTAGAGAGGCACAGTGGAAGAGGCCCCAGCTTCAGGTAGCATCAGAGCTCAGCTTCTGATAAGGCCTCAAGGTCTAAAAGCTGACAGCAAATATCGCACTCCCAAGGCCTGCTGTGATACTCCCCTTTTCGCTGTCTTTCACAGACATGTTAAGCAAGTATCAGGTTTGACTCACACGTACCAAAAGTTGTGTAAAGGATGAAACGTGAGGAAATGATCTCATTCTGAGGCCAGCAGATCTTTTATTGCTTAATCATGGACATCGGAATTTCCTGCTGCTTCTGTAATGCAGTTTTTCTGGGGTCCTTTCAAGGCTGCGTTACAGAACAGATGACCAAGTCCAGAACTGTAAATCCACAGCAGGATGGTGTGCCAAAGTTCACAGATGTCTAATGAATAATATTCTGAAGAAACACTTCACCATATACAAGATAACGCCCAAAACATTATAGAGACTCCAATGCTTATGGCAGCCTCAGAGTCAGCACATATGTGGATGTTACGCTGTTGCATTACAAACCTGTCCCAGGTTCAGACCTCCCTCCTAATCAAAGCCCTACAGCCAGTCGATCACCCTCTAGACTGGGCAGAAAACATCCTCTTGGGAAGTGATATCTAATGCCTCCAACTACCTCTAAGAACACGACCATCTCCAAGCAATATATTATTTCTTAGAATTGCTCCTATCTAAGCCCACTGCTACTATATTTAACTACCTGCATCCCTCAAATAAAATGAAAGCTCAGAACATCAATTTCCATCTCATAATCATTTGAGACATTTGTAACGATAAACTGCCACATGCAACCATGTAAACATGGGCTCAGCCTTCTTCCCACCATGTACAGTAGAGTTGTATGGTTTCTAAGTCAATTTAAAAGCAGCATTTTGTCCTCTTTGCTTGTCTGTTTAAAGAAAAAGCTTAAACTGAGGTTTACATCTAAACTTGAATTTAAATCTAATTCTGATGTGTATATAGAGAACACTTCTTTCCCTGTTAAGCTGGCCTGTTTGCCATCATTCCATCACTTAGCAGCTTACTACTGCCCTTTCTCAGACCCTATAGCAAAAGCTACCTGTAACTGCCATTCCTACATCCAAGCAGGAGCTCAACAGCAGCTTACCAATGAACCTAGAGGTGAGCAAAAAGTTATGAAACAAACAGGACAAAGGAAAGAAGGATCTGCAGAAATAGCAATCAGAACATACAAGCATTTTGTTTTCCTAGTCACCTGCCTCTTTAGGCTAGTGCGGTTTTCCCCACACCTAAGCACAGCTACACAGACAAAAAATACCCCAATTTACATATGCTCATTCTTTCTTGCAAGATTAATACAATACTCTATTGTACTAAAAATGGCTTTATGCACTGCTTTGTTAGTAAAATGAAATCACTGTAAATGAATAAGAATTCCATTCTGAACTGACATGCTGAGAATACAAATTATGTTTTATAAAACCATCGTACAGAACTGTAATCTAGATGGGCGCTGCTCGCATGAGCTATTAGACAACACTTTAAAAGCTGCAGTCTAGTTTAGTGGAGATAATTTTAATTGACTCAAGGGTGTATCTCAATGGTCCTGAAATTGTTAGGAAAATGTATTGCAGGGAAAGAGCATTCCCTCAGCTGTGGGGAGCAGAGTCAATGCAATCTAATAAAGCTCTGGGTTTCCAACTGCTAGATGCATTTTGCAATTGGAAGTGATTGCATCGAGGATGTAGATGGGCCACATAAATGGAAGCTTTTATCGCTGGTTAGCATAATTACTGCGACCGTCTGCACTGTGTTTGCATGTGCTGGAGCTTGGTTAAGATTTCTGAGGAGTCACGTAATGGGAGAACAGTTGCTTTCACAACAAGCTGTTTCAGTAGCTATCTACATGAAACACTGACTTTCACCTTCTTGGGGTTTTCTGCTCATCTTCTGGGGGAGAAAACACATCATGTTCTAACACCCCACTACATATCATACAGAAGTACATTAGGCTGTTTTAAGTCATTGATAAACAAAGACCTCAAAAACAGTTATAAAAAGGCATCTCCTACTACTCATGAGCATTATCTGGGAATCTAGTTAAACAAGCAATAGGATATTTTAAAAAATAAAATAAATCTTTTCTACTGAATCCCTAGCTTAGGGCTAGTTAGCATCTTTGAAAGTTCTCTCAAGAGAAACCTCAAACCAGAGACAGCATTCACAAATCAATCACAACCTTCTCCCTTCCCCCTTTTAATTTAAACACCACCACCACCTTTTACTCTTGGACTTCCTCCTCTTGGGTTACTTTTGAGACAATAAACCACTTTTTCATTTTGAACAAACTTAAGGCAGTTCAGCATTCCACATCTGTTTTCCTACTGAACATAGCAAGGCTTTGCTATGCTTCTATTGTACTATTGGCTATATCATGCTATAGATCCACAGCAGGTCACTGGGAACATATCACTGAGGGCTCCAGGCACTATGCTGAAAGTTCTCCTTTTAACATGAACCAAATCCAAAGTTCCAGCCCTAATCTTTGAAGCCTTCTTGAGGGTTCTTCTCAGCCCTTTGAAAGGTGGACCCCTCCTGTGACTCTATGGGGTCAGCCACCAGCCAGAGGCTGACATCCAAAACCAGAGGAAACTGTGCTCTCGGCAGCTGCTTGCGACTCGAACATTGCCATCCTCAGGGGAGCATTAGGTTGGACCACAATTCTCACCACTATCACAACAAAAAGAGGAGCTCACACCTTCACTTTAGCTTCTGTCACCTATTTTTTGAAATAAATTGATCAGAGGGAGAAGAGGAAGGATTAGAAATGGCAATTGTTTCTACAGAGGTTTTTTCATGCACTTAAAACAACCGTCAGTACTACCAAAGAACTGGGCTCAGCTGAAAGGCTCTCTGTGTGCATACCACATTTTCTTTTCCTGGAATGGACAAATGCATAAGAATTCATTTTACCTTTGATTTTGTCTGATGCCCAGAGAAAGCATAAGCAGGTAGGAAATGCCTCAGGCAGGTTGTTGGCCCAGGTCTACATGCCTGCATAACATCTCAGACCTCACCATGGCCGTGCCAGACAGAATCACACCCCACAAGGACCTCAGCACCCTGAAATGGCAATTCCACTTGTCAAGCCAAATCAGATCTTCCGGATTTCTTCAAGTCATGCTAGTGCTTGAATATGAATGGTGCTAAGCTAAATCTGCTTATCCCGTTCATCTGTAACCAAAGGTTTTAAGATCACCTCGTTCACCATTGCCATAGCTGGATATTTAATTGGTCTTACAAGACTACCACAAATCAGGATGTAACAATTTCATATTAGCCCCAGGAGACACAGTATCTACTTTTATGGAACTGAGTAAAAGGAATTTGGAAGCCTTTGATTAAATTAACACAGATCATTTCAAGTGAAACAAATATTTTACTAACCCTGAAGGTTGGGACACTTGCACAGCAGGTGCACTACAGCTGGTGTGCTGCTGTTACCTTTGGCATGACAGATTAAGCCATGCAGATCTAGTTTTCCAGTCAATGGGTCTAACGTACTAAAAAGGATTACATGTTTGATACCAAGATCACTGGAAAATTAGAGCAACTATCCTCATTTGTAACACAATCCCGCTGTATTTTCTGCCATGTTGAAATAACAAGGAAGAAGCAGGCATTTTGCTGATTCATTTTGGTTTTAATTCACTTGAAACTGCATAGTTATTGCAATGCCTGAATAAGTGAGTAGACATACAGATCCTGGCAATACCAAAGCAGTTATGAGCATCTCTGATGACACCACAAAAAAAAAAAAGTCTCCATGTGCACAGCCTGGCATAGCCCTGGGATACCCAGGGATCCAGGGTGGCTTTTTTTTTTTTTTTTAAGCTCTTCTCATAATTGAATTAGCAAGACTGGCAAATTTGGCAACGCATCTGTGGTTTCACAAAAAATGAAACCTAAGTAAATTAAAGAATTTGTTTTCCTCTCCCCCCCCCCCCCCCATCATCACCAGTGATTCAGGCTGGTCTGGTATCAGGCAGGCCACTAACACAGCAGCACCCAGCAGTAACTTAAAGCTACTTGTGTTTCACATATGTGACAATTAATTCCTCACTAAACCCCATATTAGTCAACTTCAGAGACATCATCAGTTTACCCACAGAACTTTCTGTTCATGTTCCTTTAAAGCTGTCTCGACAGGGACTGAAAAAGCAAAATCCTAGAGGATCTTTTGGATTTACAATTGACCATTATTGTTGAGAAGTTCTGGCATATTACTGTTTTTTCAATCTAACCAGTCAAAAATGGCTTAGAACATACTGCTGTACTGCTAAACCCTAGATTTGGGATGCAATAAGCTGCGAGTGCCTGGTGATATATAGGCTACCAACGGAAAAAGTAAAGCTTTCATGTAAGAGCATGAAGTAAACATCAGTCTTTAACCTGCCACGGTTAATGCTCTCTGAAAAGCAAAAGCTAAAAGAGAATCTCTCTTAGGTACTAATTGCTCTGCTTTCCACGGAGCTAGAAACATTTTACAGACAGTAATATACTTTTCAAGAATGTTTGGTGCATTAACCACAGAATTACATATAAATAGTTCTGACTAAAGCTTGCTTTTAGGTACCAGTACAAAGTGTGCCAAGAGGAGACAAAAAGTACTTAAAGACCTATTCAAATTTTATTTGAAGAATAAAAATGAGCTTCGGTTAAGACTTTTTTCATTGCTACATCAATGCCAAATTCTTATTTGCAATGTAGAGAGCTAAAGTGAATAGAGGGATCCATCAGTTCAAATCCCGATCCTTGGATATTATTATTATTAACTACAACCTTTTAACTGAATACAAAATTAGTGTCACTCAAGGTAATAAGTTCCAACCATGTAACTTGATAAATCTATCATCATTATTACACTGCATTTTTTTTCCTTCCAATGAGATTACACAATACTGGCTGCCATAAATTAATTGTTCTTTTAATACAGTAAGACCAATTTAATGAATTCAAATATGAAAAGGTCTAAATTGATTTTTTCTCCCCTCTTATCAACCTGGACCACAATCCTTGTCATAAAAGTACAGGCTCTTCAAAAAATAATTGTTCAGAACCAAATCTAAAAGCTTCAGCAAGAGCTTAATTTGATCTTCTATCTAGACTGCAATTAGAAGAAATACACTATAAAAATAAGGTTGTTTCAAGATAGTAATGGCTGCACTAAATTTAATATATTTATTAAAATTAATTAAAACCTTACAAAGTTAAGTTAAAAGGAACATCTCTAAATCAAAGAACGAGCATTGGAATTTATGCAGAATATTCTTCCCAGATTTTTGAAATAAGTGGAAACATCACGCTGTGTTGCTCTGTGTAATTACAGGTTAACATTTGGTTCATCTACAAAGTAATCACCTTTATGAAAGCAAAGTGGTAATCACTATTTTTGTTCTTGAAAGTGTATAAATAAATATCCAAGTTTATCTATTCCTGGCTTCTCTGTGCATGCCTATTCAGAGATCACCAGCATTATATATAGACATGCATTAAGGTACAAGGAAGCTTGAAGAGCCGAGTGTAACCAGCCACCCACAACCATCCTAGAGTTCAAACAGAGGACACCTGCTGTGAAATACCACTTCTCCTACTACATCCTCTTCCAAAAAGTAAACCTTTGCATAAGTCTTTTATAAAAAGTAAAACAATTGACATTAAAGTGATCAATATTTCATTTAGGATGCACATAATGCAGCACTGAAAATACCTTAATGACTGGAAATGAATCACATCCAGAAAATCTAAAACCAAATCCTGTAATAAATATTAGCTCACCTGTCAGGCAATCAACCAGCCCATTTCTGATGAATCTTTTAATCACACATTTGAGCCAGAGCTGTGCCCAGTCAATTCCAGGTGTATCTAGCAAAGTCTGAAGCTTGTGACAGCTCAGAGAGGAACAGGCTTTTTGCACCACACCCATTAGGGGCACCCTGATACACAGGGCTACTGCCCAAATACATCTTTGTGGTAATGCAGTGCTTAACATAACACCTGCAGATACGCAAGTTAGTCATGTCCCTGCAATTCTTTCTTTAAAATGAAAGAAACTAAGATGATTTCTTTAACGTTATGAATGGTGTCTCTCTACTTTATCCTCAGCACAAGTTTTAAGGTCAATTATTTAGCTACACCTATGAGCTGGGGTTAAAAACAGTCTCTGGAAGGGCTTGTTTGGGTGCTCTTGTTATTAGATTTAAGTATTCAAATTCTTCACTCCAAAGCCACACTTCCATTCTCTTGCTTAGCACCTACAATTTTGATAACTTGTGAGAATAATTTCTATTCCCATGTTCAGTTCTGTTTCCTACCACCAGGTGTTTCAGGAGCTTCACTAAAGGTCATCTTTGGTGACCAAAGGTACACCCATGTAATTCATTCCAGGTCAGGAATAAAAACCCACCCACTGAAGTCAGTAAAGACAGCTGATTACTCTTTAGCTACATGACTATTTGAGGGCATTCTGTTAATTTGGAAAGTCAGGAAAAGACTCAAAACCACAGTCATGGCGACAGCAGTATGGCTTGCACTTAATTAAAAAAGAAGCAAAGATTTATCATTCCCCTTTGGCTTAAATCATTGAGCCTTAACATCATCCGATGATCAGAGGAACCACTAAATAGCACTGGTCTGACATGTATAATATACTCAACTGTATCATATTGCTTTTTGACATTAGAATGAGATATGGGATAATCTTCTGGCCAACATTTTGCAGCTCTATCAATCTTAGCTTAGAAAACAAAAATAAAATAAAAATTATTGGATGATGCACTATCCAATTCAGCCTGTGCTCAAACTGGCTACCTGTAGAGGCCAGATGGCAAGGATCATTTTTCTTTCACATTATACAAACAGATTTCTCTGAAAATCTTGGGCAGCCAAACAGTTTTGTTGATGACGATGCACTTTTATATCTAAACCAATTATGGCCACTGCACCAGGCAGTTCAGGTAATGTAACAGAAAGCTCTCATCGACAAAAGAGATTTGGTCATGTTAAATCATTCTAAATTAGTTGCCCAACAGGCATTTATCATGCAGGGAAGTCATCCACTGACTTGTTAAAATATTCATATTACTCTATGTGGCCTTTGGGGATGTTAAAAAGGAACTTTGCCAGAACTGCCCAAATAATCAAACACCCACCTCTCCCAATACTGTAGTATAAAATGGAAACTAGACTATAAAGCTGGGGGAGGGGGGGGCAACACCACAAACAGAAAAAAGGGGACAGCAATAGATTCTTTTTGAATAACATTTAGCTAGGAACTCAATTCTTCAGCAATGATCCTGATATTAAGAAAATGGGAAATGAGTTCAGCAAAATTCTGCTTCATGGCATAGACTCTTCTAGGAATAGGGTCTAGTTGGGCTACTGAAAGCCACCAGCCACAGGATACGTGTTTATGCAATTCTGCTGGTATGTTGAAGGGGCCTGTGGGGACAGTAATTGGCAGCTAGCTTTTCACTGAGCAAACTGCAGCACAATATCAGAAACAGGCATACTTTCCCTCGCCCCCCCCCCCCCCCCCCCCCCCCCCCCCCGAATCACACCACATTATAATCTGGGAGCTTTTGTTATGAAAGTATTCCATGCATGACCTCAAGTACAGCATTCCCATCAACTTCAGCTCAGGGCAGCCAAAGGAGAAAAATTGAAACCAAGCAATTCAGCTAGATGATGCAATAGGGAGCACTTCAAAACGTTGTCCAAAAAATAAATAATAAAATAAATCCTAGAAACCTCCTCCTACGTGGACCAGACTGTGACTTAATCACAAAAGCCTTTATGAAAACCTCAAAACACGAGATTTTTGCACAAGTCTTCAGAGCTGACAAATCTGCTGAAGACAGTCATCCCTTTAACTCAAGATGTTTCTATTTCCTGTATGCTCTTGATATGAAATAAACCCAGATTAAAGTATACAGCTGCTTTTTATTTTAACCAAAGATAACAGATACTCTGATATCTTACAGTATCTCCAACTCACTTTAAACTCCAGTTCTGCACTGACTCATTGTAAAACAGTGAAATCACAGAAGTGTCTCAGCCAGCTCTGAGATAACTCCCTGACGCAGGAAAGCTTGGCTGAAATCATTTGCAAAAGATTCCCTGTTAACTTCTCCTGAAAGCAGCCGTTCAGCAGTTACTGCATCTGTTAAACTCTGCATTGCATAAAGAGGATGACCTGTGGGTGGCCCAGATATTGATTTTACATTCTGAAGCAAAACCCTCACAAACTTATTCCTGGTATGATTCACAACAGATTATACAATGTGTTTCACTAGCTCTTCTCCGCCCACTGCTGAGTTCCTAAAGCTCATGAGGTAACCACAGCAATTACTTTACATAGGGGGAAAAAAAAAAAAAAAAAAAAAAGGAAAAAAAAAAAAGCAATTCACTGCACTATAGAAATAACACAATATGTTTTAGCAACATATATATAGAGGAGGAGTCAGCATTGTGTAAGCAGTCATGTCTCTGTGGACCACCAGTAATTTCCCCCCCCCCCTTCTCTCTTTCTAATAGAGAAAGAGAATTAATTCCACCCAGATTTCAGTTAAAGCATGGACACTTTCCACAACCACTTCCATCACTGACATGCAGAAGTGTGAAATACTGTTACTCAGAAAATTCACACAGTTTTGCAAATGAATCTTAGCTAAGATGTTAACAGCCTGCTATAAGCCATATTTTCCCCCAAAGAGCAATCTACTAGAAATGCAAGCAAAACAAAAATAAATAAATAAAAAGATTTCCCAGCCCTTTAGAAGAACAAACTGAAAAAAAAGCAAGTGAGGGTGGAGAGGAGAGGAAATTATCTAGTGCAACACTGGTGCTTTAACATAATAGCCTTACATTTCTTCCTTGAGGGAAACATTTGGGAAGCTCTGAAAGGTCTGAGCCTCCCACGCCAGCCCCACCAGGCTGTTGTGTCCGGTTGTGGCCACACCACAGGTACAGCAGTGTAAGACAAGTGACATGGCCAAAGGAAAGGCAAAAGGAGTGGTTACTGTGTTAGTTATTGATTATTGTGTGCATTACCATCCTTTTCCTTCCACATGATGAGGCAAAAATCCCTTAATGTAATCATCTTTTCCTCCTGAATGGAGCCGTATAAAAACAACGGCTCCAATATTTTGTTTATTTTTACTCAGATCATCACTGCTGGACCAGGATATCGTTCCAGGGAAAGGGTTATTAAGGTCTCAGAACCTGAGTTCTCCCAGCTGACAATGAAAAATACTCCATGCGAGGTATAAAACTTGTGGGATAGTATTCTGATGCCCCCCCAGACTAAGTAAGTTCCCAGAGCATGCAAGCTCTGAACAAAGCAGAGGGAATCCTACTCTTGTGTAAATTCCCTCAGGTGGATCTATAAGACACCCCTGAAATTTTTCCTTGATATTTTCATAATCATAGCCAAGGATGTGCTGGAATCAACACAAAACAAAAACTGTGTCAATAGCTTCAGGTTGGCCCTCAGAGTCTTTCAACATCAGAAGCTGATTTTGGTGCCTGAGCTCTTTTCATCACTACTGCCAATCAACTGGAGGAGAAAGGTGATCTCATCAGATTGATTTTCATTGCCCACAGCTAAAATCTCTTTCTCAAAGGAGGCAGCTAACTTGTCATCACACAGCACCACATTTTCCTTACAGAATTGTGCACACAATGAAATACTAGAGACATGCACCACTCTCAGAGAGCAATTTTTCCAGAGGAAGAATACATACATATAACTTCATTTTACCTTCATGCACCTTCCACCACTGTCAAAATCAGAAACTTAACTCTTTCATTGTTATTCCTCAATAATATTTTAAAATCCTTATACTATATCAAGCTCCTAAATGAAAGATTTCAACCCAAATAATTTCCTATTAGGTTTGAGCCTGTTGCAATGTAGAGAAAATAAAATTAATCCCAAAACAACTGCGTAAAAACATTTCACATACTTTCAGCTTAATAGGAAACATCAGTAAATGCAAACCGTTAAAAAAGAAGCAAAACTTGTATTTTTCATCTTCAATATATACTTGGTTGTTTCACCTCTAGCTAAAAGGAAATTGTGTTTTGTCAGTCCCACATGGTGTAACTCCCACGTACAGTACCTCAGTTTCCCTAAGAGAACCTGTTTGGTCTCAAGAACAAAGGAGCTGTTGTATCTATCATCATGCTAAGGACAGGGCGTTGTTTTCTGTTTATTTTCAAGTCATCCTGGATTTCCATCATCATCTTTTTCCGCATGGAAGCTTTGAGACTTTCAGTCACGTAACACTATGAGCTACTCTTGCAACAGACACTGAAGTGTAAAGTAAAAGCAACTGTTTCAAACAGCAAGCTCTTGTCATTGATTGTCAGTGAGCTGTGTCCAAGCATGCATACTCTGATAAAAACTTGGCCCTACAAACACTATCCATCCCAGTGCCGCAGGGGATTCACTGACCATTTGGGTTGGAGAAGAAATTCATTTCCTCTTTTGACCAGTGCTCTCTACTGAGCAGATGTTTTCAGTGATATATTTACAATGATGCCAAGATGGTGTTTTCCTTTTTTTTTTTTTTTTCCCAAGCAGTTAATTTCTCATCAAGCAACGTGTGCAAGTAATTTAAAGTTGTTCCTTCTGATGCAAAATACCTCACACTTGCCTACACTGGCTTTCATCTGCTGGCAAACTGTTTGCACCAGATAGGGCCATGCAGACGACAGAAACTGTGGGACTGGGCACAGAAAAGGGGTGTAGGATCTCACATGACACTGGCCAGCTGTACTGGCACACAGATGCACTAGAGGAGAAAGGTAAACTTTCTTTACACCATTTCCTTCCACATTAGATGCAACTTCAGCCATGCTGCATGGTTTGGTTACGTTCTCTTAACTCCTTCCTAGTCTACACTAACATTGATTAAGCTAAATACTTGCTGTCCATTTGTTTTTACAAACTTTACAGTCTAATTGATTTGTAAGACTATTAACAATAGTCTTTATATAGAAGCTTCAAGAAAAAAAAAATCGTTGAAAGCAGATTCATTCCCATCCTAATCTAAAAGCCTGTCTACGGAAGTGCAATCAAAAGAAATTACACAATTATGTTCACACATTTAGCAATGATGTAATTTCAGATTTCAAGTGCTCTGTTTTTATTTATCAAGCAACTTTAAGTGTAAAGGGATACAACACAGCCAAACTCATGGCAGCAGCTTGCTAGGTTAGGTTCTAACAATACAGCTCAAATATTAGGATCATGGGCAGCTTGGGCTACCAGAATTGCTCCAATTCTTACTCTTGAGCCATACTTAACACTATTTGCAGCATCTTCATGCTATGTTGCAGAAACACAACTCCACCGTAACCTTGCCCTCTTGTAGAGGATTCATAGGACAGACCAAAGGTTTCCTGCTCTATAACCATTTACACACTGAAAGGTAGCACTGGACTAGGTTGCCTGGCAGCACTAACTCTTCCCACTTTTATGTTTGTTAGGGATAAATTTAACTTGGGGATCATTTGTCCAACACATACCCTTCTCTTATACCAAACACTAACCTTACGATCAAAGATAAGAGAATGCAAGGCCAGGCAAGAACATGGCCAGGACGCAACATCTAGTCCCTTGGGGACCAATGCCAGCAGGAACAGATGAGCTACTCTGTGCTAAGGAGGTATAATAAACTTGACTGTTTTCAGCAGCTTCCTGACATCTCCACCATCTGCTACACTAAGATATTAGTGAGAAACAAAAGTCATCCCAGACTGAATGCAAAGACTTGCACTTGGAGCACAGTGAAATGAAACTCACGTCATCCAACAAAACGAGGCATGATAGCACAGTTATGCACTGGGAAACATCCTCCCATGCATCTCTACTCATTTACCAGATGTGGGTAGCCCTTTTAAGAGCAAACCCCTGCTTTATAAGCAATATATATAATTCTTAAAAGGTCAAAGTTTCATTCTTGATAATTTCAAGGTTCATTGACAACTGCAACACGTACAGGGCAATTGTAACGGACAAATAATGGAAGATCATAAAGCAAGATCCTTTGTATCTTAAATGGAACTGGTGAAACTGAGATGGCTTGTCACAACATACTGTAGGTCAATCTGAAATTTCCATAAAGTACCTGGAGAGGAAATGCATTTCAAACCAGCAATGTGACAAAACCAAGTCAAGTAATTGCTATGGCTGGTTGGAAAGTAACAGAGATGTTTTGGCGCTTGCTTTGCTCCTTACTGCTCTCGTCATGTTTCTAGTTTATTAGAAATCTATGTGAAACAAACTAAGTCTGGGTGGCAGATGCTAGCCACCTCCAGAAATGTTTTACTCCCTGTGTATTAAGGCAGAAAGAGACCAAGGCAAAAGTCCAGGTTCCTTATGGTAACAACTGGGGAACTGGTCCCTCAGCAGCTGGTTCTTAAAAAGCTTTGCTTTCCACAAAGCATCCCAAAAAAAGGAAGAACATTTGTGAGCAATGAAAAACAAACTACACACAGATTTCAGAAAAACATTTCTTTCCAATCAATCCCTTGACTGCATGCAGGCCTTCCTGCAGCAAGAAAAGAAGCCCTGTCCAATAATTAATTCCAACAGCATTTGAGTCCCAGCCAAGATGGTTATCTGATCCATATTTTACCTCATGTCATAGTTGCCTGAAACACCTAATCAAATCCATAGCTTTGGTCCCTTCCCAGCCCCTCTGCAGCTCCCTGCTTCCGTTGCAAGGCAACGTACAAAAGCCATTTCAGATGGAAGGACTCAACACTGAAAAGCACAGTTCATCCAGAAGGAAAGACTTCGGACACACTCCAAGCCTTGATATATCAGTGAACTCCACCCTACTTGTCATTTATTTCAAGGACACGTTCATTACAGAGATAAGAAATTTACCTTTGATTTTACAATATGAAATTTGCCTATCAATACTCCTTAGTACTTGTTAAGTAAGTCACAGAGGAAGAATCTCAGCGTACAACAGACTTGTGACAAGAGTTACAAAAAGGTAATGCAATATTTTGTGATCTGGTAGATCCTAAGCATTTGGAAAACAACAAGTGCCACTATTTGCAGAAGGTCTATCTGCTCTTTAAATATCATCCAGATTCCTTCCTGACAGTTGAAGGGAAGGAAGGAGGAAACACTGCATTCTTTTATCTAACGCTGCAAATTTATATTTAGAGCAAATTTGTGTATTACAGGTCTATTTTCACCGTGACATAGAACCTCGCTCTTCAGACAGATACACTAAAGACTTAACTTGCAGAAATCTACAGGTACAGCACAGGAGCCCAGCAGCACAGAGACATGAACCTCCCACTGATTTTGCACAGCAGTGAAGTCACCAGCTTCATCCCTGCCTTAGAAACCTTCAGCCTCCTACCTGTTTGAAACAGAAACATAAGACCATTCTCTACCCACTGCTACTGGATCCTGAGAGAGGTTTGTGGCAGAGGATGTGCTGTTTGTGCTCTGGCTGTGCAATGCAGAAGTGTTTGTGGCTGCTCTACACTGCCTTCAGAACAGTGGTCAGGAGATTTTAAGACAACACGACAAAAACTTAACAGCAAAGAAATGGTGTGAACAAGTGTTAGAAGGCCACAGTAAGGACTGTGCTTGTTTTCACACCTTGGTTTAAGATCTCATCCCAGAGAATGAGGTCTTGTAGTTGTGTTTGTACTTCTGATCTATTCAGAATAAAACAGGTAGCAAAGTGCCACACTTTTGCATCTGTACAACCCAGAAGCTAAACCAATGCTCTTCTCCATCAGCAATTGTATAGATCAGGAAGATTATTACTGACTAGCAAAGACACACAGTAAAAGCGAGCAGTCTCCAAGCAAGACTCCAAAGCAAGAGTCTTCTCTCCAGGGAATCCATATTTTATAAGGCTGTTTCCTATAAAAGCCGCATAAATTCAAGAATCCATATATATGGTTATAGTCCCATGGAATTCTTCCCTTGCTTGAAATGGATGATGTTTCTAATTTGCATAGCAATAGCTATTTGGCTATATGACAAATCACAAGCCACACCTTCATACAGGAGCTAGCTAACACTTCACAACGAAGCCCTCTCCATCATTTTTATTTTTTTTCCTCCCCAACTGCTCTTTCTGGTCCTCATACCTCCATGCCATTCCAAGATTAAGGCACCTGAACACCCATTCTCCATACAGCTCTGGGATTTAGATAATCCCATGCACCAATGTGTTAGCAGAACACTAATATTTCACTGTTAATAGCTATATTCCACCTTTAATTTCATTTTCTTACCTGGTCACATGCTTATAGGTCTAAATAAAACTGTTATTGTGCTAAAAGTTGAAGAAATAAAGCATATAAAGATATTCTCTGAATAAAGCTTTGCAACATCAACAAGGGAGACATTCTACTAGGCCACACATTGCTCAAATATTTTCTACAAACATGTTTGACCAGAAGGCATCCACTGCCTTGTTATACAGCTCTGCAGTTGGACCCCATGGAAATATCTTGGCATTCCCCTGAAGTCATGAAATGCAGATGTAGCAGTTTGCACTGAGCTGATGCTTTGGAGATGTGCCATAACACAAACTCAACACATTATGAATCTGGTCACAATTTCCATTTAAACTCAATGAGATATTTAAATGATGTTTTTACATTTAAATTATAGATAGGCTTGGAAATACTTTAATCAGTAATCAATTTCTTACCCCACCCAAAAACAGATGTTAAAATATTTCAATTAATAGCAGGAACATATGAAGAGAAAAAGGCTTAGAAAATAACGCTAAGCTGCACAAAGAATGCTTAAATAAATGAGCCAAATGTCAGGTTTGCCAGAGCCAGGAAAAAATCCCACCGATTTCAGCAGATGCAGGATTTGGCTCCAACTTGCAAAGGACAGTAAGGTCAGAACTACAAGGCCTACAAGTGCACACTAAGTCAATATCAGGGCACTCTGGCACACATCAATATTTGCTTGTTTTGAACAGATGCTACATGCTTCCAGAGGGTGCTCTCAAATGAAGCATTAAAATATAAAGCATTTTCTAATTGTTTAAAGTTTTCCATGAATATTAAGTGGTGAGAATTATCTTTTTTTTCCATTAAAATATATATTTTACTGATAATCCAGTTATATATTTGATACAAAATCTTCCTGAGTACAGTCATAAAAAGACAGCAATGGTCTCACTGATTTTGAAAATACAGAGTAGAAACCTACGCCATTATATGCGAATCATGTGAGATCTGTAAAGAAATAACACACCATCTGTTTTTCTGGTTAGAATCTCCTGTTCTAGCTCCAGTGAGACTGCAAGGAACAATAATTAGCACCTACCAGCCAGCTCAGTATTTGTAAGCACAATGCTAAGCTAGCCTTTGAAGCCAAAACTGCTCATACCTGTGTTAACCTCTATTTAATAGGAAATAAAAGACCAGATTTTATTTTAAAAAGGTTTATGTTTCTAGATGTGCTCTAAATTTGGACAGATTTGGGTAGGTTTGCATACATTCTTGACCATCAAAAGAACATCTTACGAATGATATGACAAAGTTAATTTGTAAATAAAATATTTGGAAGGTATTTGTTTCAAAAGGATAAAGGACTATATTTTTTCCAACTATATTTTTTTCTTTGATGTGACTACATGACTTAAATGAAAGAAAACCCGAAACTCAAGTGTGGATAATTTCACCCTGAAAGCTAAAATTCAGTGAATTTAGGAACTAGAATGAGTGCCTTATAGCAAAAATACTGGCAAATGGCTGTACCACAGAGCCACCTGACAGCTAGCCAGCTGAAAGCATCCACAGCCTGACTCTATCTGGCTGTAGCTTCTTTCACCCTTTATATTAAGTTAGAGACTAACATTCATGAGACACATACAGTTGCTAACTTTCTTCGGAAGGAGTATGTTTCCGTATTAACCTGACAAAAAGTTTGCTACATCCTACTTTGCAACAGAACAGCCAAAGTCACTACATAACCTGACAAGCTGCCTCATCACAGCTTTTTATTTGCCCAAGGGAAGGAGCAGTTTTAACAGGAAAGTCAACACGTACCTTCACTGCACAAAAAGGAAGATACTAACACAGAAAACCTATTCTCTCCCAGCACAGGTTTATTTTCCTCACAGCCAGCTTAAAATAAATAAATCAATCTATCCATAGCCAGAGCAAAGCTTTTTACTTGTTTGAAGTTTTGCAGGATCAAGATTTTTTTTAGCAACCACTGCATAAACCAACAGGCTTACTGCATCTTGCAAAGAAGCTGGCTTTGTGTATTTTCTAGTTTGCAACATCCAAACAATAGTTACCATAAAAACAGCATTTAATGCAGCCTGTATTAATCTCTGCTGTGGTTTCTGCAGCATTCCCTGTACTTATAAGGTAAATATAAGTAATATTTATATATAATAATGCTCTTTTACTTTGTCTTCTGCTGTTGAGTTTTACAAGGCATGCTATTTTGTTTGATTAAACTAAAATCCAAAATAATTTTGAAAACACACTTAAGAAGTGAAAACAAAACTCTGAGCAATTGTTACCTCTGGCTACACTATGTGGAGAGTATTTCTTTTCAAAGCAAGAGAAGTTTCACTGTTTTCAACACAAGCACTTCAAGCATGTCATTCCACTTTAGCTCTTAAAAACTTAGCAGAAAATAGAGCAATGAAACAGGAAAAAAAAAGTAAGTGATGTCCTAATGAGGAAAGGCCTTCTGTAGCTACTCCCCCCCCACCCACTTCTTGAATCACAAGGAACCAAGGATCGGAGGGATAAAATGGCTCAGGTTCATTGACACACCCTGAACAGGCTACAGTCAAGCTGGAGATCTCCTTTTGAAAAATCTTACGGTAAGTGGAATCAAGTGTGTAACGGAAATGGTATATTTAAAAATGATATGAGGGTAAGTTGAATTAACAACAGAAAATCCTCTTATTCAACATATTTTAAGTCCTAAAAGGAGACAAAAATGTCCTAGTTTTGGAAAGCAAAAGCATTTCACAATAAAACTATACCTCCAGGGGAGTAAATGTCTTTAAAAAGTCAGTATGCCTTCAAGGGTGTAATTCTTTACAGGTCACATCTCCCTCTATGAGTTTATAAATCTATACTACATCTTCTGAGACAGAAATGAAGGTGCTCACCATGACATCACTGACCTCGAGGGGTTGTTAGGAGCACACATTTAGGCAGGATGGGATTAGCATACTACATTAGTGTTTAAGATCAGGAAACAGACTGCACTTTGTAACAGCATTTTTCATTTGTGTGAATTTCCGAAAGAAAACCCAAAGCATATGGCGTGTGCTGCAAATTAGGCTTAAATCCGACATTTTTCTTTTAGAGCACAAAGTATACTCCAATCCCTCTATAATTAAACATGGATGTGAATAGTAGGGTTGAACCAAGATGAGAGAAAAAAACTGCAGTTAACTACCCTGTTTTCTTTCCTGACCTAAGCTCTTGGTCACAGGACAGACTTTCTTCTGTAGCATGTTAGCATTAACTTTTCTCCCACACAGAACTCTGTCCATTCACAAAATGGAACCAAGAACTCAGATACTTGTACATTCTGCTTGCAATATATAAGTATAACTTAAATTTCAGTGTAGCTGTTAGTAACACAAGTATTGGAGTTTTACATAATTCACAACTTTAGTAACCTCTGCCTTTAAGATTTATTTTTTTTTTTCTATTTCTTACTATCATTACTATTTATCTATTATGCTTTCCAGAATTCCTAACTGGACCACTGCCACCTTAACAATGTGATTGGATTGATGTACAATCATCACTGCACTATTAGATGAAATAATATCCTCATACTGACCGAACTGACCCAAGAAAAGAATGTGTCTTCACTGAATTTGAAAGGAAACCAGATTTATTCCATTAAGTTGTTGCCGAGAGTCCTTGGACTTAATCTGCAGAAATCTAAATTCAATTGTCCTAAAACCTACTTCTGGTTCTCTAGTTCTCAAAAATACCTGCTCTAAGAACTGAGCTTGGCTATTCAATGTAAAGAAAGGACAGCCACTCACCATCTGCAACAGCTCCCTTTAAAATAAACATAAGCATGAAGTCTAATACTATGCGACTCTTGCAGAAGAGCTTGGACAATCTAGTGATGTCTGTCATAAAACTGCAGTGACACTGATTTTTAATACTGCAGTGACTTCAACAATTCAAACCCAGAGGGATTCGCTGTATTGTACCGGGAATACTTGGGAACACTTGAAGTAGTAGCAAAAGAAAAAAATAAAAATGTGCTTAGTAATCAACTGTAGGCCCATAGCACAAATTTCAGGGCATTTCTTTTTACAAGTTCATAAACCAGCTCTGCCTCCACATTACCCACTGTGTCTTATAAGTGGGTCTGGAGGACCCGTTTAACGTGTTTGTACAATTACTATGGTCTAGGAAGAAACCTCTATTCTAAATGAAGTGGTAACATTAATCTTTGCTCTGACCAGGTTTATAATGAATTACAGGATTGACTACTGAAGGAAGCAAAAGGATGAGGCATGATTACTTTGATCTTGTGGGGGGCATGGTGTTTTCACAAAGGTGCCATGATGAAACAAAGATGGTAACTTTGAAGCTGCATAAAGAGAACACTACATCCCAGGGTCAGAGTTAGTGCTAGGTCAGTCACTTCAGTAGGAACCTAAAATGATCTTATCCCAATGCTTTTAGTTTCTAAAACATCTTAAGGAGATTTGGAATTTCAGCTGAAATTTTTTTTCTTTCTACTCATTTGTTACAGCATTAAAAATGTACAACTTTCTGCAGGACCAAAAGACAAACAATCAATCAGCATTGCCTAGTTCAAAAGGCCACCCTTCCTCAGTGCTCAGCATAAGTCAGGCTGTTCTCTCAACCAGCTTCTGCCTTTGCAAACATCATCCTGTAAAACTGATCCAGATGAATCCCAAGCACTCCAAGGGGCTCAACTGAGCTACATGGACACAAGCAAGCAAAGAAGATATGTCCAGGTATGAACAACATTTTTTTATTTTTTTTTTGAGGGGGGGTCATTAATCTACCCCAGATTACCTAGTCTACCACAAAGTGATTTATTTGAAGTGCTGCAATATTTTTTAGAAGTAGAGCAAGTTTGGTCATTATTCCTATGCAGCTTCCAAATATAAGAAATTATTACATGGTAAGAATATTACATATGCATGAAGTGATCCTGCTTGCTAGGATAACACTGTACATGATGGTTGGAATTAATTTTCCAACTTGTTATTAATAGTGTTATTAATAACTGTGACAGAGTAAAAAAATCAAATGTTGATTTAAAAATCAAGTAGTGTCTTTGTGTAACAATCAGATACAACTTCAGTAACAAGTGTATTATCATAACCCAAGAGACAAATTGGTATTTTCAGTGTAACTGACTCAGGCAAGTAAATTAAGTGGGATTTTCAGAAACAGTAGTTTGTCTCCAAGCAAGGCAAGTTCTCTAGGAGAACTGTGTGGCTTCATATTCTTGCACTCAGAAAAACGTGTGATATTGTGTCCCTCTCATACAGAAAACAATAACACCTGTCTATTTTGTTCCACTGTTTTCTTTCATAAAGAGAAACACCAAGACTTCTGAACAACAGTGGGACCAAAGTCTCTTTGCTAGTTCAATCAACCATGAAGAGCATGGCTTCTCCTTAGCAGGTCTGTGCAAGGGCAACCTGATACCGTTTGATGATCCATTTAATCCCAGCACAAAGGCTGTATGCAAACAGAGGAGGTTGTGCAGGCAAGGATACTAACAGGACAGAGCTAGTGTTGTCTGGTACAGCCCTCCCATCACCTAAGTAGATAGTAGTATTTGGCATTTCACCATCCAGGCTAGACAGCTCTTTTCAAGACAAATATTCATTCCAACCCCAAGCATCTCTTCCACACATCACTGTGTGAGTAGAGCACTCAGCTCCTGTCTTTCACTCTTCTCCCTGTTAATGTTTCCTCCTCCACTACCCTCAAATCCACAGCCAACCCCCTTCCTTCTTCTTTAGCATGGTTCAGTTCATCAGCCTGTTCAGCTTGTGTAGAAACTGCCACTCACACTCACTCAGTTCCCCAAAGATACGGACATTCAAGAACACTTTTAAACAGAGCAAAGTAAAAGGCTTTGGTCTAGACCTGTATTTCAGGACTAGACGTGTTTCAAGTCTGCCATGCTGCAGTTGTTTAAATGCACCTTAAAGCATTCCTAGCAAAACCACGGATTAATGAATATCCCGAGTGGCTTTAGCTCTTTAATTCCCAGTAGCTAACATGCATCCAGCACATTCACACCAGTATGCATGTGCCTGATAGTTTGATAGTTAATACTATTATCTCCCAGATACCCACCAGGCTATTAAGTCATTAGCCATACCCTTGCTGCCTGAGATCCCATTGAACATGACGGGGAGGGAAAGAGGCAAAGAGTCTTTTCAAATCAGTCTGAAACTTATTTCCAAATGAATCTTCTACACAGTGTGCTCCAAAAAGCACTCTTGACTGAAGCAATCTTTAATAAACAATGGAGAAAAGTCATTTACTGTGTGACCATTATCAGAAACCACTGTGCTCTTTAGAGTGGGCAGACATCTGTTACATCTGTTTCAATGAAAACCCCTGGGGAATATTCTGCAGTTTGGCACCGCAGTTGTGTGTTATAATGTCAAATATGAAGAACATAACACAGCAGGGTGCCCAGGGACAGGGAAAGGCAATCCAACAGACTGCCCTAGTTTCTGTTAAAAATAGGTCAAAGAGCTGGTATAATCAAAGTCTGGCAGTGCATACTAATTACTGACAGAATGTCTTACACTTGCATTGACTGGAAGCAACCCGTACATGATCTTATTAGCTAAATACACTAGGAGCCTTTTTAGATATTAAATATTTGAAATGAAAATGTAGATTTCCTATTACTTCAAGAGATTGGTTTTATTCTGGATGACCTGGCAAATTAATTTATAGACAAATCAATAACATATGGAGACACAGTTTCCCCATAACGATTTAAAATTCATTAACGTATATTTGCTGAACTAATAAACAAATGTTATGCTATGAATCCCAAATAGCTTGTAGATGTTGATTACAGGACACAAGATTGCTACACAAGTGCACAAAAAATTATTCATGATAGAATTAGCAGGGAGGAAACAATCAAAGTATAGAGAAATTGCATATTTTAGAAGGTAAAATGCAGTGATTAAGAGACAAAGATGGGTCTCCACTCCTAAAAATTAACACATGGCCTCAACATCTAAGGCCAATCAGCAACTTTCTTCACAAATTACAAGCAACTGTGAAGTAGAACAGAAGGAACAAGCTAATGCTACTCTGTCCCTGACAGGGAACATCACAAGTTTAGCCTTAATCACAAATTACTTTAAATACTTATGTTTTGTGAGTGACAAGGTTATCAGAAAAGGGACAAACGCTGAGAATGTTTTGAAGTTTATATCAAAACAAGTGAACTGACCTGCTAAGCAAATAGTATTTCCTGAGACTTATTCACCTCACGCAATCTCACAAAGTCTTCCTAGATGAGCACCTGTAACAAAATAAAGAAATATATTGAATCTGAAAACTATATGATATAACAATGATTTCAGTTACATACATAGCACTTTATAACAATTTTGGCTTCATTGCATCACTTTTCTTCAATTGGTTTACACCACCAAAAAACACCTTCAATAGCAGTAATAGCTATTATGTAACAAGATCATAGGCCTATGCAGCCTCAGTAAGGATTGCAAACAAACATGCCCAGAAAACTATTTTCCTAAATGACTATTCCTCCATGTTCAAGATCAAGAATGGGAAATCAGATAGATGAATATAGCATGATTTCACATGATTTCATCCTATATCACTATCAAATCAGTGCATTTTTGGACAAAAAACAAATCCGTTTGAAAAATGTATTTAGTTGTGGACGTAGAAGTTCCTTCTTCATGTGCCAACGCAAACATTTTGGATATGGTTGATGTATAAAATTATTGCTAATGTCAATTTGCTACTCACACAGTAGAGCAAATTTAAAGAACAGAAAGTGAACTTCTCCCTTCAACAAATTTCCCAATTATAGCAAAAGTCACACTCAGCAATACAAAGGAACTAATTTTCTCAAACAGTTTTAAAGCATGAGGGGGAAAAAAAAAAAAATCTCATTTACTTAAGTAAGGGTGTTTTCTGTGTGTTTTATTTTTAATGACTAGATAATTTTATCACATAAGTTGAAACAAACTCCTGTCTCAGCAAAGGTCTTGTGGTCAAGAACATTGTTGATTCTATTTTGTGATCGGTAATGAAGAAAAAGCTGGCTAGAGCATTATTTGCCCAAGAGCACATAACTGAGCATTACTTGGTAAGAAATGGATGGCTGTGTTAATTTAGAACACTTAAATTGGATGTACTAGAGTCATTGACTGTGTTTGTCAAAATTGATTTTTCCATAGCATTACATACTTGCAAGTTACCTATGAAAACACTAATGCAGAAAGTTATACAGTACCCTTTACCCTTCTGCCTGTAAGTACTTGGCACTATAAGGCTGTAAGGACAGAGCAACATCAGACATTTTAGGACCTCCCATTTTCCCTGGTTCTAAGCAGTTCATACTCACTTCATCCTGCACAAAATTCTATCAAAGCAGCAAGATGTTTCAGATTTTGACTGAAGAAGTGCTGCTTCCAAGCCAGGTTCTTATGACAAACATCAGTCATGGAAATCCGTTGCTCCCTCCAGCAGGGCTGTGCTAACAGCATACTCAAACCCAGGGGGAAGTAAGTCCCTTATAACAGTAGAAGGATGTGGATAGATGGATTAAGTATGCTAATAAAATGTACAGACATCTGCAAAAAAAGCTATCAATTTAATAATTGATAAATATAAAATTTCAAAGTGACTGTCCAAAAGCAGATTTTTCAGTTCAATTTCTCAAAAGAAATCAGTCTTGGGCAATCATGGTACACATACATGTGCCTGTCCAGCTATCTGTCCTCCCAGCAGCTTCTCAACACTATCTGAGCTCCATTTGCTCCCTGAGAATATTATAATTCCATCAGCTGCACAGAAATTGGCAGGTAAACAAAAAGTGATGAGGAAAGACAAACAGATGTATAATCATCTTTTCAGACATTTACCTCATTCCCTACACTAAAATCTGTTCCCCTAAACAAACACACAAAGCCCGTAGCCTGGTGGTAGCCCAGGGGCAGCAGGCAGAGAGGCTGGGCCTAGGAGCAATATCCCCACAGCCATCCCTGCTCCTCACTGCCTTCCCACACCACCCTCCATTTCCCTGGGTTCCATTGCACCACTGCTTAAATATCTCAAGGAGATCCCAGCTCCTCCAGGCTGATCTCAGTCTGCTGGCACCTGCAGTAGTCTGGAAAATAGAGTCTCCTATGTCAAGAACCTGAAAAAACAGGCATGCAGAAATTACTTGTGATTTCCAAAATCT
Organism: Aythya ferina; assembly: GCF_964211825.1. Taxonomy (NCBI): domain Eukaryota; kingdom Metazoa; phylum Chordata; class Aves; order Anseriformes; family Anatidae; genus Aythya; species Aythya ferina. The sequence continues at coordinate 9,363,233 of NC_140307.1, forward strand.
TATTTGAGTCTTTGAGTTGGCATCCAGAAAAATAGATGTGCTAACTCTTCTCCAAATGGTATAGGTATTCGTATAATGAAGCAGTGGAAAGCAACTCAACTTGGTTCCAGTTACAGGCTTTAAGTACACCTCCAGAACTCCCAAACGTACTAAGATTCCCTTGTTTCAATGCACAGATTACAAAATAATCTGCTTTATTAATTTCTGAGACCCATTTGGACAAAATTTGTTGCTTTGGTTCTATCATTTGAACGTGGTCCCTTCAATGCTTTGGTACAGCATATGTGCTAAAATTCAGCCTTGTTTTTCAAGGGGGGCTGAATAAAAATAATCAGCAACATGGGTACGTCCCTAAGACAATGCTTCAAGTGGCACATAAAATACTGAAATTCCAATAATGTAAGCTTTAAAATGAAAATCTGATGTCTCATAACTTAGTCATGAGACTGCATCAGCTCACTACAACTGTCTCGATGCTTCCCCTAAAAGCCCGGCTGTCTCTGGGGAGCCATCTTGCTAATATTTCTCAGTAGAACGTAGTCTGAGCACAATTGCCGCTAATTTTACTTACCTCATTTGCTTGGTATCTCAGAGCTTTATAATGGCTGGCACTTCTGATGCATTTTAATATAGCTTAAAAAGGAATCGGCCTGAATAAATACAAGAAAATGCTATTGTCTCCCTTCCCTGTGTAGCTGAAATCTAATTGCAAATGTTTTCCCATTTTCCTGGCAGAGTTACCACTGTTTTTCCACACAGGTCTCATTCCTAAAGACGTACGTGGCAATTTGGTACAAGGAATTGACCCATTCCAGAGCATGGTGTCCATCAGCAGTTTTTCTCAAGCAGAGCCAGGCCTTGTGAGCAGATGGTAAGATCTCTCACCACCGAGCATAAGACAACCTTGGGGTCTGTAACTGAGGGCAGGGGGAGCAGACAGAACAAGACCCAATCTCACAAGGGATGTTGTAACAGCCTGAAAGGAGGTCACGCAGTGAGGCAACTGCAGCTGGACAGGAGAACAGCAGCAGAAACACCAGCTCAGGGTGCAGGACACACTGTGGAGGACCACAGGAGATGCGTATGGTAGGAACAGTGCTGGATGGGCCCTTCTACATCTTCCCCCCCCACACCCAACTCCCAGCTGCCCCCAGTCCCTCTCCACTTGACGTTCATGCTCCAGCTGCAATGGCTCTGACCTCTGCAGGCTGATCGCTGTGCTCACAAAACCACAGGATTCAAAATTAGCAAATGAATATTTAATCAATTAATATCAGGCAAGTGTGACAGCCTCAGATAAGCCAGTCTTTTCCACAGCAGGAAATCACCAACGTTTCATTAAACAGAACATATTTTCTTGCATACCTCATGTAAAACAGAAGTAATAAAAGCAAAGGGAAAAATAAGCCAATTTCCACAAACCCCTCTAAAGGATTGTTTAAATGTGTAATACAACAGTGTACCAAGCCTTTGGTAGCTATTTAAGAAATAAAAATGGAACGCTGCAAAAGCATTTTAGTATCAGACCAACAACTGGAATTTTTGAAAAAATCTCAAACTCAGATAATTCTCTCTACCTCACCCCCTTGTGCATCACTTATCCAACCATTTACTGACAGCAGCAGGAAAAATTTTAAAGCTGTACAGCTTCATCACCCCCCGGCAAGCGTTCCACACCATATGACGAAGCAGCAGTTTCTCTAGGTGGGCAGAATGAGCAGCTTTGATACCCCAAGCTGGGAATCTCCAACTTACACCACCTAAACAGGGCATCTCTGTTTGGACATAGCCTTTCCCACCAAGGAGGTTTTCCAGTTGACCCTATCCAAGCAGGGAACCGAGCACCTTCCGGGCTCTCAATGCACATGCATACCTCTGGGAGCTCTGGGCTGGCACTCTTCCCACCCAGAGCTCAAAATTAAAAAAATAAAAAAAGAGACTTCTGTTGACTTATACATGTGACTTACACATGTGCTCTGTGCGTACAGCTTTCTGGTGAACCAGAAAGCAGCAGTGATTTTCAGTGGAAGACAAAATTAATTAGCTCTGCTTTGACACACTGCAGTGTCTGCAGAGCTCTCAATGAGGTTAAGTGAGAGGGTGCAGAAGCAGGTGGGGGTGACCTGTCAAGAGCACATTTCAAAAGTTTTCCAAAGGGGATACAGACCCTTGCGCAACCAGTGAGTGCCTCTTTTCATTCAGGTGCTCAGGAATTGAGGTTTTCAGAGATGTCAATGGGCTCTACTCCCCAGAGGGGATTTATGGGCACACATTTCCAAGGGGCATTATTTACTTGTAATAGTATTTGCTGTACCTCCCGGTGTACAGCTTTCACCTTTCAGCAGTGTTAGGAAGACCACTAGTGGGAATGGTAGGACATGGATTTCCTAAAATGCCACCTTTCCACCTCCAAGCCCCACATCCTCAACACTCCTTGCTGATCACAAAGACACGAACCACCAGCCACCTGTGAGTAGGCTCTATTTCATTTACAGCAAAAGGAAATGTTTTGCACAAGGAAAACATTTGAATGCTCCTTTTCCAGCAGCAGTTGAAATTAGTACAATTCAACACCAGTACTAGAAACTTCAGAAATGGTGAAGCACTTTGTCAAGATTTTCCTGCCTTGTCATACTCCAACCACATTCAAAGCTGCATCAGGACAGCAAAAGAGCTCTCAGTGTAACAAAGCTACTACAGTTCCTTAGCTGTGTCCTCTATGGGTCTCATTGGTTAAAAAGATATGGCACAGTGGGAAGTGAAGAAAAACACTATCACTTTTTTTCTTTTTAATCCTCAGTGGGGGAAAAGACTTTCTCCCATATATTTTAGATTAGTATTCTCCTTTTCTTTTAATAAAGAGAAAATTACATCCTTACATTTGAAATAGTACATTGAATCAAGCCAAGCGTCCTCTAAGGCTATGTAAATACTCCAAGATCCCCCACAGAACCGGAGTTCTAGCTTTAAAATGGGAATTTGCAATCCCGCATCCAGATCTTACCAAAACAGGCATGCTTCTCTCCTTCAGTTTGCATACAATGACAAACCATTTGTTGAGAATGAGATCCCTCTTAGAATGTATGTCATTAAGAAAACATCTGTTTAAAGCAGGAAAGCTGCCCTGCAGGTTATGCATTGAAATGCCTCTATCGCACAGCTGGTAGCCAAGTAGGCTTCTTCTAATAAAATCTAACTTAGCCTTTAGCCTTCCTGTAAATGGGGTATTTACATTATGTTAACAGTCTTTCAGCGATAATAATAAATGCGCTGCAGACAAAGTAAATACAATTCTATACAGTTGTGTAACTATCAGACAACGTAGAGCTACATTCTTCTGTCCAGTAGCATCTGCCAAGTCTGATAAGCAACCGCAAGAAAACACTTTTTTAATGTATAAATCATAATCCATGTATAATGCACAGAAGATGATGAATGTGTCTGGACAAAAGCCGGAACAATGCAATGCTCTGGAATGAAATCCTTGGATGTTACTTAGTTATCTGCTTTGCGGTGGGCATAGTATCACCTCCAAATACAATCCCTGACTCTTTAAAAACAAACAAAGAAAAGTCTTAAACCTGAAGTTGTACACAGCCTTTCAGTCTCAGAAAATAAGTTGTTATTCACCAACCATACAATTCTGTGCAAATATTTTTCCATGCATAAAATGGCAATATACCGTATCTTGCTATAAAAATTAAAACAAAGAGAATCCACCATATTACACTCCATCCAAAGACCTCCACACAAAATCCTGATTAAAGCCTCTCAACAGGATTATGCAGGGAGTTTTTTATTATGAAAAATATGCCAACATACCATCCTCATAAGGACAAGAGCATTTGAGACAGAACCAACTATATTTTTGTTGGCAAAATTCTTTATCACCCTCGTGCCAAACTGTAGGGAGCTCTGGTGTCTCGAAGGTTATTCAGCAAGCAATGGATAGTTGGCTTTCCACCCCTCTAATTTTTAATTGTGAGCAGATACAAGCTCAGATTCTCCAGAATAAAACAAGCACAAGAGAAGCCTCGATTTCCTAAGCACATAACTTCTGAGGAAGAATATTAACGTTCACAATGTTTGGGGTTGGCAACAGCGCGATCATACTATTTTAACCTGAATATTTCTGACTGGCCATTAGCATAAGCATCCAACAGGTACATACACATGATTGCAACAAATACTTAAGCATAAAGTCAGCAAAAAGGTTCATTTAAATATTTGCCAGCACTCTTAGTATGTTTGCACATTGAAAGCAAATTCTGACATTCCCACAGCAGTACAAGACCAACACTGAATAGTTGATCCTACCTCTTGAAATCCAGACTACATTTAATTTAGAAGTACAGTGCATAGGGCAAATTCCCCTTTCAGCTAAACATATTTAAAATATATGGGCTGTTTACAATTTGAGGATTTTTTATTATTATTTTTAATGAGAATATAGTACTAGAAAGATCTTAACTTCTCTGAGTTCTGTTACTCCATGTCCGTTGAAAACATTAAGCTGGGGACACCCTGAACCCTTATATTTACCCATGAAAAATACACAGAGCCACCAAGCTAGTTGTTGGAAAAACAAAACAAAAACAAAAAACACTGTTCTGTAGAAAATTCTCAACTAGAAAGACTGAAGAGTTCCAACTAACCTAAAACATTCAGGTGAGTGTTCAGCAAAGACCAGACCACTTAATTCCCTATGGTACCACCTTTGAAAGGCCTACAAGTGCTTCCCAGTCATACATCTCTCTTGTAGTTCATGTTCAACCCCATCAGACAATCCTGCTTTAATATTTATGACCCGCTCACAGGAGACCAGCACTCAGCTGGCTCTTCTGTTCAAGCTCCTTCTCAGACACTGCCAAACCACCGCCAGCAATACCGTTTCCTTATCTACCTTGCCATTAGGTGGCAATGCAGCAACGTACATCACCAAGCCCTGGTGCCTGATTTTAAATGGTGCCCATTTATTTGAATTCCTGGCAACATTTATAGGGATTGAATGTTTTGAGAAAAAAGTTGTTTTCCTCACATTTATTCATCATCTTAGTTTCAAGAAATTTGGGTTAAGATTCCCAGTCCCTAATTTTTGAAATACATATTCCAATTTTCATCTGAAAAAGATGCCTTATGAAACCCCACTTCAAAAGGATGCTCTCAAGCAAGGGTACTCTGCCTGCCCATCAGATATCAGTTCAGAGGCTCAAACTGGCACCCAACAGCTCTGAAGCTGGTGGGTCCCAGTTCTGCAAAACACAGATGAATGAGGCATCACATGTCAGTACAAACCTGGCAGCAAGGGTTTAGTTATAACTGAAACCTCCACACTCACATCACTTGGAGAAGGCTTATTCCAAAGCGAGAAGCAGTGGTAATCATACGTAAGTTTCATCACAGCCCAAGGGTCTGTGATGAAAAGACCTCATATTTCCACAACAGATGCAAATACTGCCTCTCCTAAGCAATGCCAACTTTTAAGCCTTAAAGATAACGGTTGCAGTTTATGAGATAAAGAAAAATTGCCAGAGATTTCAGGGGAGGCTTACTGTGACCAGAAAACCACCCTTCCTCGGGCTTTTTCCTATAGAAAAAAAAAATAGGAAAACACACAAAAAAAGCACCAACATGTTCTCAATGAGACAAGTATTTTAAAAACTGAAAAATCACACGATGTTTTTTAAACTGAAATCATAAATCAGTCATATTAATATGTCCTGGATTTCTCTTTTTCTTTGCCTTGCTTTATGTTCATAGTGCCAGAAAAGTAGCTTTTAATCAAACAGCAGCTGGACTCACCCCTCTCTGGGAATTACTCTGTTTCCATCTATGCTTGGTCCGACTCTTGACCACCACTTCCTGGGGAGGAAATCAAAGTCCTTTATGTCACGGGGTCACAAGCTACGACATATGTAAACCCTCTGCAGGAATTCAGCAAAAACATTCGCAACTAGAAGGGAGGGGAAAAATTGCTTCCATTAAGCCTTATTCATTGACTTTTTAAAACTCTTGCAAATGAATTCCACAGTCTGCTTCTTGTTTTGTTTGTGGACCATGACATTGGCCTTTGCATTCAGCTTGTGTTACGAAATTCAGCTGTGCCCAGAGCAAAGAGGCCAACTCTGAAGCACCATGAAATAGGAGACCTGAGTGCATGCTGCTCTCCCCTCCCTCAGCGGGTGGATACCACTAATTCAGGTGAGGGAGGCCTGAAGATTGAAGCTCTTTGAATAATTTTGTTTTAGAGAATAAGCACACACACAAAGAGAGAGAGATTTGTAAATCCAGCTTCTATACAGTGACATTTTAAAAGCTTTAGTCTATAACAAATCTTAAACAACCTGGTCTTGGAATGAAACCTGGGCTACTTAAATACAGACAACTAAACTAAATGTAGTACCTCAGTCCAAGGGAGATACAACTACAACTTCAAAATCAAAAAAAAAAAAAAAAAAAAAAGCCCTCAACCCTCCATCTGGAGCAGAAGCATTCCTTTAAAGGTCCCGTTTCATTAGACAAAAGACAACAGAAGTGTTTTAAGGGCTTTTACCAAGTCTCCCCTTGCCTGCTGTGCCCCTCCAGGCAGGCTCTTACTTCCAGGCCTGGTTTCAGTTAACTCAGTGACCATGCCACAGCAAAATGAGCCTGTGATTTCCCCTGAAACCTGCCTGCCTGCCTACTCCACACTGCTCACTACCATCTCCAAGACTCCCTCCAGCCCCAGGTATGTCTTTCTCACTCCTCACCCTGCCTGCTAGGGTCTGAAAACTTGCTCCTCTGATCTCCCAGGGAGCTCCACCTGCCCTGGACACTCTCCTCTGTAAGAAACATGATACAGTTGTGAATAAAATAGTGAAAAATAAATAAATCAAGAAGTATATGGTCATAATTTTTATTTTTTTTTTTTTTTTTTAGCAAGTCTCCTTCCACATACACCAGGTTTGCCCTCATAGGTGCAGAAGCTCCATTGTAACATGTACTCCCTTCATTCCCACACACCTCTTATCACCACAATAACACTAGTGAGTGAAGTTTAGCCTCCATACTGAGTTTTCACATGAATATTTATACATGATCAGGGCAACAGCTCAATTCAGCTCACCTTTATCATGTTCTAAGCCAGCACCAGTGCTACACTGGACAAAAAAAAAAAAAAAAAAAAAAAAAAAAAAAAAAAAACAGGAACAGTTTATAATGCCAGTTTCTCGTTGTTACAAAGATGACTTTCAGGTAATAACATCCTCAAGACTGTATATGGTGACTAAGCAAAGAAATAAAATAAAATACATATCAAGCTACTCTCACGTTTGCATTAGGAACAAAGGGCCCCTGGCTGTCAGCTAGAAAGCTGTAATCCCACCTTGGTCTGAGAGGTGTCTGCATAAGGAAGGTACAAGGACCCTGGGAAACTCCTGAAACTTGCAGCACAGTGAAGCATACAAAGGATTTGTAGCCAACTGAAATGATGCACAGATTTAAAAGGTTGAGAACTACTGCTGCTCTCTGGGAGCTTTCCACTACACTTTATAGCTTCTAACTATTACAGGCATTTAAAAAATAAATAAATAAATAAATCACTCTGCTGAAAGCAGTGCTCAAAGTTCATTTTCTTGCTGGTGACTTATCACTGATTTATGCATTATTGATATATTTTCATTTTTATCACTTCTATACTTTTCCTATAATTCAGAAAATATTATAAGCCTAATCACCCTTCCGTAGGTCAGGATCCAAATGTAGCTCATTACATCTGAAAGGGTGACAGAGCACTTCAACAGGCTGCCCAGAGAGGTTGTGGAGTCTCCTTCTTTAAAGATTCAAAACCTGCCTGGATGCCATCCTGTGCAACATGCACTAGGTGACCCTGCTTGGCAGCTGATCTCCAGAGATCCCTTCTAACCTCAACCATTCTGTGATTATAACCAATGCACTTGCACAGCCATAAAACCCATATGAAAGGTAGAGAGCAAGGCCAGGCGTGAGCAGATGCTACTCTGACTGATAAAGTTCCCATACTTGCTACCTAAGAAGCACTAGACACAGCATGCACTAACTATTCTGCAATAAATAACGCCAAGGACACAGTGGATTATGCAAGCCTGATAATGGCATCCCACAGTGCTCCTTTACAAACAATAGGGTAGAAGCCTGAGAGAACACTCCCTAAGCAAAATACTAATGAGAAAACGTGAGCACTGAGGAGATCAGTGTAAAAACCTTAATTTTAGGAAAAGCACAAGTACACAAAAAGTAACTCTGGGTGCAAATTAAAAGCCAAAAACTGTGCTACTAGAACATTAGTTAGAAAGCAAGATGACACACACTTAAGCTGGGGAATTCAGATTCATGGCAACTTGTACAGTCTTTATCCTTCCTTCTTGCATGTCTGCTCAGTGCACTGAGGTATCTCACAAGAAAACGTAGATTATTATAAATGGATGTCTATCACACTGCATATTTATCACACTTTTGCAAGAGTAAATATAGTAGCTGGCAGAAGAAGAAAGCTGTTATTCCAGAAAAAAAGAAAAAAGAAAAAAAGCTAATGACCACTAGGGCAAGGTGACCAAGCTCAGCTCCTTAAAAGAGCAAGGAATATCTGGCTTGTATCCAAGGGTATGGTGACCAAGCCCATCTGCTGAGGGGACTTGCCTCAGTGCAATCAGGCCCTGCAGCAACAGCTAGCATTTTTTCAGATGAATATTAAATTGTGTAGCCCTCTAAAGCCGTAGCACTGCAGCAACCCTTGTTATTAGAGCACCTGTGGGCTGATCCAAGAAGGACTGGGAGGCAGCCCAGCATATGGCCATCCCCTCCTGTCACAAGCCCTGTGAGCCAAGGCCTCCAAGGCTCCAGCAGCACTGCAGAAGCTGGCTTTTGACCTCCTGCTGAAGTTACTGTTTGGTTCAATGCCAATACTTCTATTGTAGAGAGAGGGAAAAAAAAAAAAAAAAAAAGGAAAAAAAAAAATGGAAAATTAAGATGATCACCAGCCCGTATCTGAGCTGAGATAGAACAGAATTCATGCACCAACAGAATTAATACACCAAGAAAATAGCGCTGCCTGAAGACCTCTCTGCTGACTCCCAGAGGCTGGAGACACAGCAGAGATGCTAAGCTTCTCCAGCTACCGCAAAAATCCCCTCTAGAAGGACGTGGTAGGAGTTCTCCTCAGAAATGTCACTGCCAGCTCCTTCTAACATGCAACTTCTAACATGTAACATGGATAAAACAGCTGAAAAGGCAACATTTAACCAGGCACCTCCATTTAAGGGGAGCTATATTCAAAAACAGATCAGTTAGCCATGCCTTTGTTTATCATTAAAAGATGAACAGAGTTACCCTAACCTCAGCACCTCAAGAAGACATCTCAACCTCATGTTGAAGAGATTCTTGCCTGCAATTCCTTATTCCCTTAAAAGAGAAGTGGAAGGAAAGAGTAGCATGGGGTGGTTCAAGATTTTTCTAGCAGGTAGAGGAGGGGTGAGGTGCTGCAGCCATGTTGGACCTTCACAGTGATGAAGACAACTGTAAGCTCATCAGTAAACATACAAACAAACATATCACTCCACAAACATTACAGTATATCCTCAACATCTTCAGAAAACATCTAAGCTCATAATCATGCAGTTAATTAATAACTTAACCACGAGCATATGCAGTAGGGTCCTTCTTATGCTCTCACACCTCTCCCCAAACAGCCAGGCTGACCTCTGAGAAGCCAATGGCAGTCCCCCACCAGACAGGGAGCTTTGGGCTGCAGTACGACCATACCAGTGTCTATCCTTGCCTCTGTGCTTCACCAGCCCCAAGGAAAGAGCATCATCACCTCAGAAAGGCTGCATCTCCCCAGCCCTGCCCTTGAGCCCTTGTCATTGCCACCATATCCTCACTTTTTATCCCACCTGGCTTTCTTAAGAAGAGGTAAGAATCTTGTCTTCTCCCCGCAAAGGAGCTTTGGAGGTTTCTACCATTCATCTCCACCCCAAAGAACTGCCTGGCACAGCAAAAGAAACTCCCAGAAGCTCTGAGCTCTTTCAAGGGGAGCCAAGACACGCACCACAAAGTTACTTCATTTCCATTCCTCTCATGAGATGCTGTATAATTTAGGGTGCATCACAAAAAATCCCCAGAGATGACAAAAGAGTTCAAAGTCAGGACACTGAACTTTAAACTCAGGTTCAACTGGGTCTGCACTCTTATTATTAATATTCATATTGTGAAAGAACAGGGGGAAAGCAGGAGGGAAAGCTGTGAAAACATTAAGGGGAAGTCAGAAGAAAAGGCAAAGCTGGCAATAAAATGGCACAGAGGTTAACTTCACCAGGTTTCCCATAGGTGCAAAATCCGGTGTTAGGTTCTGGAAGAGTCTGGGTTTTAAGTTATTTTTATTAACTCCTTTCCCAGCATATCAGGGCAGAAAAGCATTCGGAGCCCAAATGACTAATTTAATTTATTTATTTATTTTTTATTAGCGAAACAAATGAAACTGATTTCCAAAAGTCTAGAATGATGGATTCTGCAGACAAAAAAAAATGTATATATATCAAATTTTCTCCCCATTTTTTGTCGTCTGTGCCAAGTTACAATTCATTGCAGATTTTCTGCATCTGCATTTTAAATCTTCAAACATAAGCATTCATATTGCAAAGTAATAGACTTCAGAGCTGCAGGGTGGTACAAAGAGCTATGTCTAGTCTGTTGTGAGCAACAAAGTGTAGATCTTTCTGTTACAGACACAATCTTCCATGTAATATTTCTGTATCGCTTTACAGCCGAGCAAGTGCCAGTCTGCAAGCTAGTAGCTGAGTTCTTCATTTCACCTATATTTTCTCTACTACTTGCTAAAGCAGTGAACCAGATTAAGCTGGTTTGCACTGCCTATGACAGGATATTAGCTATTGAGAGGCTGCATACATTAACTGCCAGAACAGATGAGTGCTTTAACACTTACAAATCACGGGAGGAAAAGAATAGAGCGAGAAGAGATCATTCATGTGCTCCTCGTTTAGATATGCTGATATCTTATCAGCTCACCACAGACGAGCCAGATGTGGAGGTGAGCAGAATTCAAGTACAAAAAACTGTCTGCAAAAGCAGGCGGCAAATACCGCAGGAGTGCAAACGAGAGCGCTCTCAGAGGTGCTTAGCTCGAGCACTACAGAAATTCCAGCTGTCAAAACCCTCTATCATATATGGAAATTAAATCTCAATCCTCTGGTGAAAAAACATAGGAGGGTCAGGGCAGGAACAACTTCCTTGATTCAGTGCAGGCAGAGAGCTTGCCTTGTTACTTGCATTCCTTAATGGCAATCTATTACTGGGGAAGTGACATGAGTTCTGCTTAATCCCCATTTTGCTGCATATTACTATTTGCTCACACAGGAATTTCCATTTGTTTCAGCCTTCCACAAGGTTATTCAAGGGACAGTGCAAAAAATAAAATTAAATTAAATTAAATTAAAGGAGAGCTAAGAGATTATTCTTCCAGAAGCTCCCCTATAGGAAGAGAAAATAAAATCTCTATCTCCTTTATGGACTAGATAAAAGTTGAGGTTTCCCATACACATGTAATGTTTGTTTAAATGAATATAGTAACTTTACATTTGAGGAAACACATTTATTTCTGTATATAAACAAAAGTGTGAAAGATTAAGGACAGCTGTGCATCTGTTTATCCGTACTATATACACTATTATCTGACTCAGGGCAAACAGACATTTTAACCTCTCCTTCGGCACCTGATGCATCATTTCTTTAATACTCAAATGCCTTCTTGCAACTGCTCACAGACCAGAGGGCTGCTGGGGGGAGCGGTGGGGAACCAGAGCATCTGCACCACATTGAAAGTAGAAACTGGGAAGGAAGAGGGTAAAGCCCTCCTTCCCTCTACCTCACTTCACTTTGTATCAAGGCTGTTTCTTTCACTTTATAAAGTAACACTGCTAAAAACAAACAATAAAAAGTGAAAAAAATTAAGAATACAGAGTGTCTCCTGAAGGCAATGAAAACAGGGAATTGGACTGCTCCAATCCTAAAGCAACCCAACTTACTTATAAAATATATATATTAAAAAAAAAATAAAAAAAAAATATGCTGTCATCAGAGCCATCATGGCTTCTTGCTAGCAGCCAGGATCTGGTGGATTTTCTTGTGCTGAATTGCATACCTGTTACTGGCATACACAGGGGCATCTGGAGAGCTGGGGGCTCTCGGACCAGGAGGGCAGGTGGCTCGTGGAGCTCTGGGCATGCCTGGCTAGGGAGCAGAAAGCAGTGCAAAAGCACATGTGCCAGGGGACACAAGGCTCAGGAAGGTGACCAAGGAGCACAATTAAATGCACAGAAACTCCAGAGGTGTCTGCAGACTAGTCACCTCCCTATCACCTATCCAGCTGCAGCAGCTTAACCACCACTGCTAACACAGCAACACAAAATATTTTCACCAGTACTTGTTAATTGAAATATTGAGATTTGGCTGAGCCAAAATAATTCACATTGTAGTAATCCACAACTTTCTGAATCACTGCAGTTAAAAAGAATATTCAACATTTTGGGGGAAAAATGAATTGCTCTACTTTAATACACTCTAATATAAGATTTCAGACATCGCTGAAAAGTGTTACTTTTAACTGTAAAAAAATTAATGAAAATTGGAACAAATCATTTCCATTAAATGGATTTTGTGGGTGTTTTTGTTGTTGTTTTTGTTTGTTTGTTTTGGTTTGGTTTTGCTTTGTTTTTGTTTGTTTTTTGAAGGGGGGTAAATCCATTAAAAATAAGATTACTTCTTTCACAGTCTAATATTAACACGGTTGTAATAGCCAAATTGAGGAAAAAATGGTGGATAATTCAGCCCTTACAGGGTAAAGAATTACTGCATGTTTCTCTAATAGAGAACTGGGAAGGGGAAAAAAAAATGTAGTCCTAGAAATCTCTAAATAGGGAGAAGGAAGGCAATTAATTCCACATTTCCCAAAATATTTTTTTAGTGTGTTGGTTGGGCTATTAAAAACACTGTTATTTATAGAAACCTGTAGGACTCATGTGAAAGGAGACCTTGTTAGGAGGGAAAGTATTCATTTCGGACCGGCCAAGCATAATGTGTGCAGTGCTTTTATACCTGCAGGGCATTTCCTCAGGGTAGAGCCAGCATGTTAGAATGCAGATTTCTGCAGTTTATGGTCTCCGTCTCCCATATTTCTGGAAGTTAGTCTTCCCCAGAGACGAAAGGAACAGCTAGGACCTACAAAACCAAAACACAGAGGTACTGGTCAGCTACCTCCCCTTCAAAACAACAACAGACAAAGACATCAGGCCTTATAAGCAGTAACCCCTTTTTTCTTTTGAGGGAGAGAGGGGGAGGGGGGGGGGAGGGGAATGCACATGAGGCCCTGGAGTTTTGTCCTGGTGCATTTACTTTCATTTTTTCCATATGTTGCCTTTTTTTGATGGCTGGCATTGTTTTTAGTGGATATTTAAGCTATAAGCTCAACATTTTCCCTAATGAAATTTGAAAGTGGAAGAAAAAACACCAGACCACATTTCTAGAAAATACATGCACATTTCCTATGAACTGGTACCTAAGAGTGCAGACCTAAACTCTTAAAAGGGATGTGTGTGCAGTTTTTTAAGGGACGTCCTGAAAACCCTGCTTGATTCTGATGGGGCAAGCTCAGAATTCCACCTCGATTTTGCCAGTGAGATGAACCCTCACAAACCATCATGCTGATACAGCAGCTTGCCTTTGTTTGCTAGTATTTATGATGCCACCAACAAGAACAGATGCAGATATAGTGTGAAGATGCTGAGAGAACACTGTCACCAGAAAAAACACACGGCACCAAGCGCTGCAGGGAGGGATGGCAGCACCAGTGAATGGTGAACTAGCACCTGGCTGACTACTATATTTTAGAGCATTTCCTAGTTTTTCAAGGCATTGAAACTTGTATACCTGTGGAAAAGTCTGTGCAGTTAGCGGATATCTGAATAGCAGCATATATATGTTTATGGAATTTTTCTACCTAATTACTTCCAGGTTCTGTTTGGGCATATAGGAAAACTATGTAGTTTCCTCTATCCAAGATTATTTTTTGTTATTATTATTATTGGGGGGGGTGGTGGAAGCTAGACTAAAACTAATTCTTATTAGAAATGTTGTACTGAGCAAGAGGTAAAAACCTCTTAGCATCAACACATTAGAGGAGTGACAAACTGGGACTGCTGACTTCCCATTCAAAAGCCTTTTTGAAGCCTAGATGTCAGTCACCACACTTGAAAGCCTTTTTTTTTTTTCCTGTTGGTTGACAACTATATTCCCACACTTTCCTCCTCAATTCTCCTTCCCTTTCCACCATCTTCACTCCCCTTGCTGAAAACAACTATTTCTTCCTTGCTCAGATACAGATTTTTCACAAAGCCTAATGAAAATTTCTATAATTTTCCATAAAAAGTTTCTACCATCTGTCTTGGTTGGTTAAAATTAGCCACTAAGCGGGGTAGGTTGTGGAACAAAAACTGGCAGTGGGACAGACAGAAAGCACAAGCCTCCTCTCCACAGAAAACCATTATCAACATATTAAAGGCAACAGGAAACTCTGAATCTAGATCCATATTCTCACAGACTTCTTTGCTGCTGTTACTTGGACTACTTCATTCAATCTTGGTCAAGCATGTATCTTTTAAAAATACTTTTGAGGGAAGGATTAAAAACCTAAATAACAGGTTCCCAACCTTGAACAGAAACATAGATATGTACCAGGACAATTTTTTAATTGCTTATTAGTACTCCCCAGAAAATTGAACTAGCCACCAGGAGTAGCTGTTTTGTTTATTTGTTTGTTTTAAATGCCATTTTAATTTGAAGATTTCAAAAAATAAAACAAGTTTTTGTAGAAGTTTAAGCTCCTGTTCTACAACATCTGCATTTGCAGCTTGAAATCACTCCGCATAACCAAGCCTGCTTTTTGAAAGTTCATTACAAGCAACCCCAAAAAGGAAGGAGTATCCCAGGTGTTAACAGGCACAGTGGAATAAAAGGTCTTCCCATGCAGTCCCACACAATCATTAATGCACAGAACCTTCAGGTTTGGGAAGTAAATCATCCCTGACTGGTGACACAACCAGCCTCCAAATGTATTTGCACTGTTACGGCCACATAGTGTGTTACATTTATTTATCCACCTTATGTCCTGGACCATATTTTCTTCCTTTGGCAATTTATGATAACGCCCGTGATTAATATATGAAGTTAAACTTCTTTAAAAGCATGATTACAACTTCCACCGCCAACTAACACAAGGTAACGATCATTTGTGTGATGAACCTTGGCAGTCAATACTGACATTATTGAACTCAGAGCTGAAGTACAGACAGCAAGTAACAAACAAAGTCCAAGGAAATACTCAGGCTATGGGTTTTATCACCAAATCAAAGTTTTCTTCTTCTTCCAGCAGGGAACGTACAATTATTTAGTATTCATATTACAGTGCAGTCCCTTCCCAGGCTGATTTAAAGCCTATATTATAATTGCTAATGATTACTCATGAAAAAGAGACTATTATATGTAAAAACTGCAATCAGCGCTAATCTATTCACCTATCCATTTTATACTGATACATTTTCTAAACAAAGCTCTGCCTGAATTGCTCATAATTAGCTTCTATTCTTACATTTTTAATTGCTCTTCTCCCCCTCCCATTTTTAAACAGAACATTTTACATATCTTCAGACTTTTTTAAAAGGACTCGGACTGAATTTTTATGAGTGAAAACCTGACAGTGTACAATTTGGAGTTATTTTAAAACTCCTATGTTGTCAAATAGTAAATGCCTAAGCAATGTTTCAGGAAATAAATATTTTAAAATAAGTTCAAAATTTCAAGCACAAGCATCAGTTTATATAGTCTGAGAGCAGTAAGAGTTACAGTACTAAGGCAGAAGAGATGGGTTAGCTGTAATTTTATTTATTTTTTTTCCCCCAAAGCTGAGTGCATTCTGCCCCTCATCTGCAGACTGTCAAGAGCCTGGTAATCAAGAGACATTTGGCACTCCAGCTGGGAAAAACACTGCATTTAAGGGTCTCTCTCTTCAGAGACTCTAGTGCTGTTACGCCAGCTCTAATACACACAGCATTGGACATGCTCTTCCTACTCCCACTGCCCTTCAGATACCCGAGCTGCATTGCCTGGCAATACGATGAGAGAAGTTCACAAATAAGAGCCAACAAAACGCTTCCTATATACAAAGACACTGTCTGCAGTGTATAGCTTAAGTTCTCTCAGGTATTAGGTAATGCATCTTGCTTAGAAGTACCCTCTTCCCCCCCCACAACTCTCCCCTGTCAAAATGACACTTAGAGAAAATGGAATTCTAATCATAATTCCCACTCTGGTATGTTCTCCTTCCCACTCTATGAAAATCGATCCCAACTTATAGCCAGAATAATATCTTATCTCTGGTCCTCAGAGAGTGAGGAGGAATGCATTTGGCTTTAGCTACAGGCTGCAGAGTGGCTTGTTGCTGAGTGTTCCCTGCCAAACCTCTCGCACACAAAAAGTTATGTAAAAGACGACAGAATTGCTCTGTTTCGGCTGCATTTGACTTGTGAAAAAGCCACTGATTTTAATGAACTGTTCCTCTGCTAAAGCACTTATAAGTGGCATTTGCTAATGCTCATCTTTACATCAATTTCAGAGGCTGCTGGAACAGGCTCTCAATCTGCAAGAGTCCTTCACCACCAGCTCTGTGCAATTTGCAAAATGTTGCACTAATCAGGGGATGCTTTAATCTTCATAAATACAGGAAAGCTCTTAGACACTAGTGCTAAAGTGACTGGAGAAACTCATGCCAAAGCATGTTATTTCTTTCAGAAGCCTTGTATTTTCAAGCTCAGCAGAAAAGGAAGTGGACTGTGTAATACAAAAGTTTGGAATATGAAAGACTGAGCTAAAAGCAACCAAATTCACAGTATGTGCCTACTTTCCAGCAGAGTTTATGAACCAAATCCACTGATGGACTTGTAACCAAGTCAGCCAGCACCACAAATTGTTTTCTTTGTACAAGTTCCCTGTGAGTTCTGCAAGATTTGTACATGTGCATCATGCACTTCCATGAAAGCCTTGCACATGAGTACATTGTCACATACATTCACTTTCCAGCAGAGGACCTATGTTTTACTTCAAGGCAAAACTGCTATTTGAAGTTAGGAAAAGTCACCTTCAAGGTTTTTAGGCCTCACTGCTGATCAGGTTTAGCTTACAAGCACAATTTAACATAATCTCAGAATTGCTCCAGCATACACACACTTCCAACACATCCACCCCGCTAGCACAAACAGCATGCTTCCTGACAAATCCTCTTTTAGCTTTAGACCTGCCTTCCTGTTGTGCTTCAGACCAGAGGATGACATTATTGTAGATAAATTTAATGGAAATCAATAACATTGCAGCAGATATAAGGAAAAGAGGTGAAAATGAAGTGTGGTGAGCAGGATTCTCAGATTATTTTTTCTTTCAGTACTGTCTGTCTTGGGTCCAGCTGGAATGGAGTTAGCTTTTCTCACCACAGCCCATACAGTGCCATGCTTTGCATTTGGGGCTAGAAGGGCGCTGATAGCACACTGATGTTTTGGCTGTTACTGAGCAGTGTCCTCACTGGGGCTCCCTCTCCAACTTGCCCCTGTTGGTAAGGAGGCTGGTGTGGGGGACAAGCAGCTCACCCAAACCACCCAAAGGAATGCTCTGTGCCATACAATGCCACACACAGCAATAAAAGCTGAAGGAAAGGAGGAGGAAGAGAAGGGGAGGTTTACGGTTAAGGCCTTTGTCTTCCAAAGCAATCACTACATGTATTGAGGCCCTGCTTCCCAGGAATCGTCTGGACACCTGCCTGCTGATGGGAAGCAGTGAATAAATTTCCTTTCATTTTGCTTTTGCATGCAACCTTTGATTTTCTCATTAAACAGCCTTCATCTCAACACACGAGCCTGCCTATCACCCTGGCCCTTTAGGGAAGGGGAATGTGAGCCCACTAAGGGGGCTCTTTACAGAGGGGTCTGGCAGCCAAGCAAGGAAGCCCACCACACCACCATATCCCTCATAGAGCCCAAGCCAACAATTCTAGTATTTTGAAGAAGTGGTAAGGTTTAATTTTTAAATTCTGTTAAACTCATCCCTAAGATTACTCAGATTCTACCAGTTACGCTGGCACAGTTTAGCAAAACAGGACAAGGTGAGTGTTGCTGTTTTTAATATTTGAGATCCTGCTGCAGAAGCCAAATAATTCACATACAACAATCCAAGCATGTAAAAGCCCTTTTGTTGCAGTAGCTTTTCTATAAGGATTTAAACCTCCTCAGCAGATGAAAGCCTTAAAAAAAAAAGAAAAAAGAAAATCTGTGCAACCCATTTATGCTTCCAGCCACCTGAGCAATAAGATTCTCTCTAGCTACAGCTATATCACCCCAAGTGTTTTCCTTGGCCTCTCAATGGAAAAGATTGCAACTGCCTCACATGCCCAGGGGTGTCACAAGCAAAATAATTATTCATTTTATTGTCTTTTATTCTTGTGCCAAAAACATGGCCATCTTTTATGAGCCTTGATTTGATTTAAAACTGCTGTGTTTTGAACAGAGCTGTCAATCATATTTAGGACTTACACAAGCCTTTCCCAAGACCTCATGAAATAAGATCAAAATCATTTATCTGCAATTCATGTGTACATAGTGAGTTGGAAACCTAACTTTCAAATCTTACAGAAGTGAGAGAAGACCCTCTTTCATGAAATCCTGCTCTAAAGACAAAATGTCAGCTTGGAAGAGAAAAGGCTAGATCATACTTCACACCCGAACAAGAAAACAAAGACTTCAGTTTGGGGGGACTGCCAGACTGTGCCTGCAATTTTAACCCCAGTGGAGGAGATGTTGATTATTGTCAAGGAATGCTTTGCATTCACATAAAGGAATTAATTGTTGAGGAATTATTTTCTGTGTGAAAAGGAACAATGGAATTGCATATTATTTCCATAATACAAGTAAGAAAGAGCTAATGAAGATGCCTGCTTCTAAATCTCTTCTGTGACACCCCATGCACAACAGCACTGTTAATGTTGCTGGGTCCTGGGAATACCATCACACAGTCCCCACAGAGCCACCACAAGAGGAAAGAGTTTGAAAAGCATCTTAAAGATGTAGCTCCTCAGCACTGGGTGAACACAGCTGGCAAAGGAGCCTGAAATACAGGCCAGGTCTACTAGCTTAAGTTGCAGTTCCTTACTTCGGAGATGAAGCAAGTAAATCCCCCTAAATCCACAAGAAACTTGAAAAGGTTTCTTGAAAAGGTTTCTGTTCTTGTAACATCTCCTTCCTTGTCAAGGCACTGCCAGTAGAATATTCTTACTTTCCCCAAATGCCACGCACTGGTCACCTCTCCTCCCTCTTACTGAACTCAGCTTTGCACCAAGCTGCACACACTTACAGCAATTTCCTGCATGGTTTCCCTTTACCCTTAAAGTGTTTCAGCTCAATCTTCAAAATCTTCCTTCCACTGTCTTTACTAATATCATAACGTGCCAGCTGCAGACTCACAGCAGGCCTAGCAATATCTGCTGGGTCATCAGGCATCTACATCTCCTCCCAGAACATCCTGGGAGAAGCCCACATACACAAGGCAGACATCAGTTGGTGAGCAGAATTCTGTGACATCCAAGGCCTTGGACAGGTTTTTCAAACTCGATATATTCTGGGTACTTCTCAGATTAGGACATTCACTGCCGTTTCTATTTCAGTGATAACATACGTTGTGCTTTCACTAATGAGTTATGTGAACATTTATTCAAGAGGATAAAGATATTTTTAGTTAGCTCTATTTTGATTTTTCAGAGAGACTGGAAGAATTTTTCTGTCTCCATTTCTGCTAAACTATTAATCCTCATCATCAATGAAAACAAATTTTTACAACATTTATGCAAATCGCTCGTGCGAGCATTGCCTATATAGCTAGCATAATGCCAGGCAAACTTTATGAGCATACTTTACTTCTTCCTATATTTAATACTTCCCCAATGTAGTTTCATTTTCATTTGAAAGAGACTAGCGAGCCACTAGTCCAAAGTGGGAAACAGCTGCTGACTGGCATATGATAGGTCAGTCAATAACCCACGAATTTTAATGGCCACAATCAAAACTAACCAACAGAAGCCTTTAGACCACTTTGACAGGTTATCATACAGTATCCATCCTTAATTACTGAGATACACTACCTGTCTCTTTTGGACCCCACTGATTGTTGGTAACTTTTATTAGCTATCATTAAAGCAACATCTACTTTTGCATTGCAAAAATTTTACATGCACTTACTGCAGTAAAAGAAGATGTTATGTTCACATCAAGTTTACAAAACAAAACTCTACAGAAGCTGCAGGAATTAAAACCAGTAGCGCATCTGCTAAACACTGATTATGACATGATCATTATTGCACTGACACTTCAGGGTGGAAAAAATAAGTTGGCATAAATGCATACTTCTCCACAGTTGGTGCTTTCCTGTGCCAAAACATACTTCTAAATGAAGCAGTAATTTGGGTATCTAAAATAAATGACAGTTTCCAAGGCTCCAACTTGCCTTATATTGCACGGGATAGTTGCTGAGAATTCTCAGAAGTGAAAATGTTTTTGCAAAGCTAATATCACAATGTTAGGCATCCACAGAACATCTTGGTAACTCAAACTGATGTCAGTCTTCAAGCTTGACCTCAAAATGAATTTGTTAACTGATTATTTTTGAACAGAGAAACAGCTCTGGGCTGTGTATTTTTGCAAGCATTCTGTAGTTTTCCTTATGATCCCATAGCATGACAACTTTGCATACAGATAGAAAAAAACACAGCTTTAATTTTGAAAGCGTCATTACTTATCTATCCAGTTTTCATTAATTAAAATTACATAATTTAAGTAGAAGATAATTGAATACTGAAGTTATGCATTTTTTTATTTCATATGGTGACTAGAGTATACAAAATGTACATCAGGTCTAGTTGCAGTCATGCAACCAAATTTAACAGAATTGCATGCAAGAGGTTAGATGCAAAAATTCAAAAGTAGCTTTGTATATCTAGATATCCTTCATACTACAAATTTACAAACTTAACCAGTAATTACGTTTAACTAGAAATGATGTGAAGTTCACCTCATAAATAGTTAACTCTTCCTCATGTTCTACAATCAGTTCTGTAACTAAGAAAATGTCAGACTGCAAACAGATAACTTAATTTTATAGATGTCTCACTGAAGTGCTTCTTAGGTGCGCATAATATGAATTAGGCAGTAGTTTATATGTTAAAACTAAAGTCAGTCTCTGGTGACATTCACATACTAAGTAACTGAAGCCTAAGTGCTATGCAGTGCAAAGCCTAAAGCAGATAAAGAGGACAGACAGGCCTTTTACACAGAATAGATTTTAGAGGAACATAAGCCTTCTGGTTGGAAAGGGTACTGTAGAGCTCACTACATTTGTTTCTGAAGGGATTGTTTTAACAGTACTTATAACAGATACACAACACGGATATAAGTGTAAATCTTTCCTGCTATTGAATCTATCAGAAATGTTTCCTGGACCTCTTAAGTAGAAAGCAAGAACAAAAGCCGGTAGATGCAATTTTGGAGCAGGAATTGCTCACTCAACACACAATGTCATAAGTGGGATGCAACATTTAGCTATATAACTGTGCTATTGGGGGAAAAAAAAAAAAAAGTTTGTTTTTGAGGAATATGAAGTTTTTGCTAGAAGAAAAATAAACACTGCTTTTGTTTATATTTCTGTTCAACTTGGAATTTACATATAAACTTGTAAAGGGCATAAAATAAAAATCTACTCAAAATTCGTGTTATCAAAACTGACTTATTTACCTCCTTTTTGTTTTTCAGTCCTTGTTCAATCTGATGGTGAATGCTGTATATCTAATCATAATCCTGCTGTTATCACAGCTGTTATGTGCTTTATTTTTGATGACTCAAAGACAGATGTCCCAAAATTGCCCTAGATCCCTGCCAGCCTTTTCAATTGCATTATACAATCAATTAAACTTCCTTGACCCTATTCCCATCTCTAGATAAAATTCAGACGTTGACACTTCAAGAAGCAAATCATGTGTGTAAATTGGTTCTAATGACAGCTATAGATGTGTAGTCATATGCAAATAGAGTATTATCAAACATTAAAATGTCCAGGAGCAGCAGCTAGATGGATGCAGTCAAGAAAAATTAACTAGAAAATGCATACTCCAGATACTTCCCACAGTATGTAATGCAATTAAACAGAAGCAAAGGGAAATTCACACTAGAAACTGCCTCTCTCCTGCCGTGCCTATTTATTCCCCATCATCTGTTATTATTGTTGAGAATCTTCACATTGTGTCCCAATTAAGCAAATCTCTCAGAATTAATAAGGGTTCGCCTTCTCTATCACCACATCTTTAATGTTTGGAACTGAAAACATTGGCACCTCATGCTGTATGCGAGTGTGAGCAGTTAGCATAATAACAATTGTAAGATGTGCTTGCCAAAAAATGATTACAAGTGAAGCTTTATTGCAAGGGTGTCTTGTTTAGGAGGATTTAGCACAATTCGATGGGGCGAGAGCAGTTGTCAGCCATTGATACCGAACATAATGACTATTAAAAAGACAACTTATTTATTGAATATTCAGAGTGTTAAGCCATTGTTTGGTCATGTCTGGAATACAGATTATTTTCCTATGGTTTGTTAGTCTCTCACAATGGAGATTTTTATAAATACTTCAGAACAAAGTTTGTTTTCATTGATATTCTACAGGAGTTTCACATAACCCAGTAACAACAGGATGACAACATTCAAAATATCCTATGACATCCTAAATCATCCGTCCAAAGCCTTTCTTGATGATAACTTGCAAGTCACCTGTGAAGAGACTTCAAGGACTCTACTGTATGATTCAGTGTGTTTGAGTTGTAGTCTTATAACTACTTCTGTGTGCTTTTTCTTTTTTTCTTTCTTCAAACTCTCATGGCTTTTTGCCATTTCATTTTCAGAAACAATCAGGAGAGGATATGAGAAAATTATGCCTTACCCCAAAAACGCCAAAATTAATTTCTCCAACATAACAGGGGGCAAGCTGATAAGTTAAGATGCAAAACATATCTGGAATTATACTTCAGGAACTTACGTGTTATTCTGCAATTTGAGTCCTCCACTCTATGTACTGAATTTTTCCCAGTAAGCATCAGCAACCATTCTAGAGAAGACAGATAGCCATCTCATTCACAGACAGCATAGTGCTCTAAAATTACCTGTTGAGCTCTCATGCCACAGTTACTAAAATAAACAGAATCAAGCAGGAAACAAGGAAATCTCTCGTAATACGTCTCTTAAAAATACACATAAGGCAGATAAATACAAGCTTAGCTTGCACAGGTTCAGCTTACCTTTTTTTCCCGGGGGGGGCAGAACATGTATAAGCGCAATGCCCCTGAATAAGGCATCAAATGGTATTTGCATTGAACAATTTTGACCATATTTCACATATTTTATTTTATTTTTCTATGAAGTGCTTCTTCAAGACTCATCCCTTTCAGATAGGGAGCTACAACAAAAAGGAATTTGTTTATTTATAAGCCTTGTGTGGACAGAGAGGCCACTCAGATGATGACACCTCGTTGACCAGGTGCTGAAATTCCACTCCAACTATTCTCTGCTCACTATTACAACCCCCAAGCATTGTAAAGGCTTCAGTAAGTCCAGCCATGCCTCAGCACTGTGTGTGAGACAGACTCCCCTCTGGGAGTACAACTGCCCTTTTTTGTCCTCAGCTTGGGCTCCCCCAGTCCTGAATTTCACCTGAGTTTCTCCCCCTTTACTCCATTGTAGGATATAACACATGGATTTACATGGAGTTAACGTGGATGTAAGCGGGGCCACAAAAAACACAGTTTGTCTGAGTGCTTAGATGGGAGTTAAATTTAAGATCATACTTAAATTGGAAAAAGACCTAATTCTCCCATTAGCCCTATCTGATAGGCAAGCAGAATTATCTAAGGGGCTGGAGAAAGGTTTAGAATTGAATCTGAAAAGTGAGTCTAACTGAACCTAAAGTTAAATACGATTTCTAACTAAACACATCACTTCCACAATGCAACCTTTATCGCTTCAATTTTCATCTTTTTTTTTCCCCCCTATAGAAGACTCCAAACTAAGCCCAAGAATTCCCCCAAACACATGCCTTCTGCGGCTGCAGGCAGCTGTGCATATAACACAGACTCCCCTAACCTGTGTCAGCAAACAGACTGGATCAATCCTCAGTTTCAGCATCTGGGACCACAAATCTGGCCTCCAGTCACATTTGCTGCCTTCACCTTTCTCAGTATCCACCATCTGGTACAGATTTTAATTATCAGGAGTCTTTTTACTGAATTAGCAAACTGTAGGTCAAGCATTTGCTGAATGTTTTTTTCTGTTTAAATTCAGCAGGAGTTCAGACATACATGTTTTGCTGCTCTTAGTACTCTTTCAGAATAGTTATCTCCAATATGAATAGTTTTCTCCTTTTTCTACAAATTGTTGTATAGTTTGAACTCCCAACATTCAATTACCCCAAAAGATCTTTCATCCACAGAACCAATCTTTGAACCCCTGCCACATTTTTGGAAAACACTTGCTCCCCTAAACATTTGCCACAAAAGCAAGAGCACCAAAAACTATAGGTCATCATGAAGCTTAAAGTCCACACATCATAATGAAATGCTATGTAGAAGAGCAAGCATATTTGAAGGGCATAGGTAAGACAGTTCAGTAAAACAGTGATGTGTAAATCTTTGTTTTCAGATTTTAAGCCACAAAGCCTTTGATACTCTAGTCATGAAGGAAAGCTCTTATTAAAATAATTATGCAAAAACAGTAAGGAATGCCAACTTTATCATCCATTAGGCCTCTTAAATAACTGGGTAAAACAACATTAAAAATACATGTCAGAAGCAAATTCAAGAAAATCATTATGCATGTCTTTATTCAAGAAGCACATTAGATCTCAAACTGAAATCCCATAACAGAAAGTAAGTGCAATCATGGTGATACTCTTTGTCATTTTTTCGTTTTTGTTTTGTTGTTGTTGTTAGTAGTTTGTTTAATTTTTTTAGATCTTCAGTTTTACATAGGTTAAACATAAACAGGTTAAATGAGATCTTTCTTAAGAAAACAAGGTAACTATTCATGTGCTTATAAAGAATTTACATTCGCTATCAATGTGTTTATTGCACCGCTCAGGTACATTACCCTAAATAAGGACCTCTTACCTAAATCAAAGGCTCTGCAAGCACTTAATGTATATTGAGATTATTCAAGAGCTCTTCTGAATGAGCAACCTAATCTGATCTCCATCTACTGTTCCTCCAGGACAGACCACATTTCCGTCTTGTTTGTTCAGAGATCTCAGAATCTGAAATTGGAGAACATCTTCCCAAATGTCAGAAAAATTCTAATTAAAATGTAAACTTTGGGTATACGTCTCATAGAGCTTTAATTTCTCACTGCATGACCACTGCTCCACATGTCATCTTATTCCAATCTGAAGCCTTCCCTAATTATCTTTTTATCTTGTTCAAGGGTCAATCAGAATTCTACAAGTAGTGCATTTTCTCTGGAGATTCGTTTCCACCAGAGAGACTTTGTTCACTTGTGTTAGTGATTTGCCGTACCTTGGAATTCAGCTAGGTACAAAGTTATTCCTTTCCCACAGTCAAGCAGACTAAGCATAAAGCTATAAGTAACTAAATAATTCCAATAATTTTTCTTTTCAAATCTTTAGTATTTAATAAACATAATTTTTCATACACAATAGCCATATACTAAGGTCAATTCTCTTACAACTAGGTGTCTTTCAAGGGTGAATTTCCAAGGTTAGACAGGAAATACATGGAGCGCCTGAATTTTAAGAAGTGGGATTGTTTACCCAGAGGCAGAAGCCACAGTGCACATGCTGGGGGTGGGTGGACGGCCTAGGAAGCCACATCATCATATTTCATCCTACAGGCAGGACCTCACACAGCCCACCAGACTGGACTAATGTCCCCATAATCTGCCTGGTAAATTCAAGTCTATTTCAAGCTACATTTACACAACTAAAATCAATTTACACAACCAAAAAAAAATAAAAATCAGGTCGACTTGGAAGAAACTCTCGTATAATTCCAGATGGGCTTGTAAACAAAACAAAGTAAATCTAGTGATGAAATCTTGCGTTAGAAGCTTGAGAAACACAAGCTCCCCACTTCTCTGCTGCAGTTACCCTGTGACTTAAGAAAAATCTTTTGCCTCCTTGTATGATTACTTCTACTCAAAGAACAGATTTTAGATTTCACATGTTGAGAAATATAATTCATAATGCTAAACAGTATACGTGTAACAGGAAGTTATACATATGACTCATTCTTCACCGTGAGGCCAGCCGGTCAATTCTTACATACAACTTTTTTTTGTAGTTAGACTGTGCTAATCAAGATCACATCTTGACATACGGCTCAACATGGGTTACAGAAAAAGCTCATTCTCCTGTGGTCTGTCCTCCATAATCTATTTCCTAGACTTAGCTGGTATTGGTTACATTACATAGTTCATCTTTTATGGAAAACTTGAGTTAGTTAACTTTGTTATTTCAGGTAAAGTCTTTCAAGCACAACATATCACAAGTCTTAATAATTAGAAAATGAATGCTTTATAAACTATACACGAGATAAAATAGTTTTTGAAACCCCTGCTGAATTTCTCAGTAATAAGTACTGGAAAAACGAGCACTACGCAGTCTTGCATCTTGAGATGATCTCTCCATGCTCTGGAAGAACCTACCCATCAATTTGTCATCAAGCAAACTGGAAACTTTCTTTTCCTAGTACTACATGAAACAAGTTGATAAAAGTCAGCCTTACACCCTAGTACAACTCCCTGCCTGGCAATTGGTAGTCCTCATGCTATGGATTCCAGAAGCAACAGAGACCAATTTGAGTGACCTATTCACATTTATTCTTCACTCTGAAACTCCAGCGTCCGGTCCAATTTTATATTTATGAGCACTACTCCAAACAACCAAAAGGCCTCCTGCTGCTCTCTGCAGAATGAAAGCATGCGGCTGACAGGAAGCAGAGGAAAGCTATTTCAGGATTATCCATTTGGCTCAAAGTTAAACCAGATTTCAAGATGAAAATGTAGCAAGTCTTTAAAACAACATAACACCTTCATGATTTTTTTTTTCTTTAGGAGTACCTAATACAAAATAAATTCATATAATTATTTAAAGAAAAATAAACTTCAATCTGAGGTCTTTAACAGCAGCAGCCTGGGTGAAAACCTGCTCATTTCTTTAGGGGGAAAAAAAAAAAAAAAGGACCCTCTTCAGAAGATATTGATCAAGGTTAACAAAAGGTTAATATCTGTCATCTAACAGATCAGCATCTCTCCATTCCAGTGGCTAACATTACAGGGGCTACAACAATTAAACCATAAGAAAGCCATAACCAATGTAATGTAATAGCCGTATTAGTCAGGCAGATCACTTTACTTGGCTGGTAAGATTCCATGAGGATTCCAGATGTAAATTCTTGACAAAAAAGGAAATGATAGAAGTGTCTCAAAGATTTATTTTTACTTTCTGTTCAGCACAGTGAGCACATGGTAGAATAACAAGTCCATTCATTCATAATTGCAGATGTTTTACACATCTTGCTGAAACATGTGCATTAATGTGTTATACAGAGCACCTCTCTTCTATTTCCAAAGTGTTACAATTATTATTCTTTGATTTGGAGGTTTGAAGTGTACATGCATAAACTCTTTGAGCTCATGTTATAGTTAACACTTCTAAAACTTATGTAAATCACAAATCAGGTTGTCTTGTCACTGGAAGGTAGAGATGCTGTAGAGTTATTGATACATAACTACACAGTTTGCACTGATAAATTCTGGCAAGCCAAGGAACTACGGTTCATTCCTGCATGTTACACAGTGCAAACCTCTTCACCCATGTTAGTTGATAACGGCACCTCATATAACATGGATATTTTTATAACCACTGTGAGATTACTTCCAGTCATTTTGCAAATCTCACAATCTAACTGGTTTGTGTATAAAAACTTCTACAGTATTCACAGATACTATTTCAAACAAAGTGGAAAAATACTGTGAAGCAAGAGAACAAGATTTTGAGGAACTAAAACAATAGATTAAAAAAATCTATTTTTCTTTGAAGTCTCTTCCTCTCCTGTTCCTTCTCTTTCCTTGCCCTCCAAATCAGGAGGATATTTTACTGCAAAACACTGTATTGCATTTCCCCTCAGGTGCTTAAGTAAATAGAAAACTATCAGATTGGTAAACTTTGACCATTTTGGTAAAATAAATAAATCTATCAACCAAAGAATTTAAATATCATCCCAAAGCAACAACATATAATATACAGATATGGTTTTATGCTGGAAGAGATTAACAAAAGTAGTAGTAACCCCAGATTTGTTTGCAAGAACAAAACAGTCTTTGAACAGTATGAATACAAGTTATGGAACTACCGGTGACCACTATGAAGTTGCATTAGTTTTCTTTGAACAAAATAATACTCAAATCTGTACTTAGTACTCATTTCCCAAAGTAACACCACTTGAACTTGGATTTCTTTTCATGTTACCACTGTAACTGTAGCACTTGCCATAAGCTCCAGGAAGAAGCACTAGCACTAAGTGCACAGTGTGACAGCAATCACAATTATTTTACCACAAAAAACACAAATAGAGGGTCTCAAAGGGCTTGGAAAGCACTGTTGTTTTTTTCCTTAGTTTGTGGTGGCATTTTTTTTGCTGCTCTCGTTTTTAAGAGATGTTTTTCTCAAGCAAGTGGAAAAAAAAAAACACTTCATTGAGAAATTAATGCAATAGGAACCTTTGGATACTGTAATGGTACATGGAAGCTTGGTCTTTTTCACATCCCTGGAACGTCCTGCTTAAATTTGGTAATGAAAGACTACAGAGACATGAGGAAGCACATCCAGGAAGCACTGCGTGCTCAGCTTCCCCTCCGTGCCCACAGCTCTACAGCTTAATTCCCTCAAAACAAATGGTTGTTGCAGAATTTGTGCAACTGGTCTCCATTTCAAGGGAAAGGTGGGTAAGAGGGTGCAGAGCCATAATAACAGAGCCATTATAGACTCCTAAACTACTTAGGATGTCAGCACAAAGTAAATATAAAAGCATACTATCAAGGATTTCGCTGCATATACTACACTTAAGATTTCTCTTTTTTCAGGGATGGTGCAACATTTCTTTGTGCTCTCTATACATTTTTCCCCACATACAAAAAAAAATCCAGCTGTGTGCACTTTAACTGAAAAGAAAGACCTGTATCTTTAACTGAAAAGACAGACCTGTATTTTTGCATGCATACACTTACAAAATTCCCACCGCAAGGATTGCCTGGAATTCTTGATTGACCTGAATGCTTGATTCTTAATTTAAGCAAAGTCAAAGAACCTAGTTGTCTGGATGCACAAATAAAAATGGTGGGTTTTTTTTGGTTGTTGTTGTTTTGTGTTTTTGTTTGTTTGTTTGTTTTGTTTGTTTGTTTTTAATCTGTATGCCACTGAGTTTTCATATAATTAACCTCAAATATTACATACAGCATGAGAAAATATGCTTCACGTCATTTATACAGAAAGGTACATAATGGAAAAACTACTGACACCAAAGCAAGTTGGCCCAACCTGCCACCAAAACGCTGCATGTGACAGTTATTTTAAGCTTGGAGAGTTCTCTTGAATATTTATATCTTAACTGTAGGTGATATATATATAATTTTGTTTAGTCTACAGCTACCAACAGATAACTACTGAAGAAAATTCTTATCAATGATGGATACACTGACATTCTCAAATATGCTGCATCATTACTCTTGTTAGAACACTGGCAACGTTTATTTTTACCCTATGATTTCTACATAGAATAATTTAATAGGCTTACATAAACAAATTGTACGTGATACAAAATTAATTATAAACATGTCAAAGCAGGAGAAAGAATTAGTGATGGTGGCTGAATCTTGAAAAGCTTCAGGTTTCATTTACAAAGAGTCTTTCTTGAACTTTATATGAACTAAATAAATTTGAAAAATGAAGGTGAAGTTAAAGGTACCTTTTGTGAAAATCTCTCGACCCCACTTTCAGCTTTCTAACCAGGTGAGAGGTAATAGAAGCGTTATTTTTGTAAGACTTCGATATTTCTGCTTCTCGCTGAAGTTCAGAATTGCAGTTTAAGACCCAGACAAGAAGTGAAGGAAAGTTACAGAAGCATTTTGGATTTGGGATAGAGAAGCCACGTGTTAATTCACACTCAACATAACTGAGTTCACCTAAAACATGTACATTACATGTATATGCACTATGTCCCTGAAACAATGAAAAGCCAACTGTAGGCTGAGGGACTCACCTTTTCATGTGAGCGAATGCTCTTGAGACAACTGATATGAGTTATTACCTAGAGCAACGAGTGATTTAAGTTTACACAAATAACATACATCATATTTCACTTTCAGATTTTTTTTTTCATGACTAAAGGCTGGGGGTAAGGAACTATGAGAAAAATTTGCCATGAAAAGCTGGTTTTCACCCCTGTGAGAAAGCCAAATTTTCCTAATATGGTAATGAAGCAAAAATTAAATTATTTTGGTGAAGGATGTTTCTTTTAGAGTGTCATGAAAAGCATTATCTTTTGAACTAATAGTTGGTTTGGTGTGGAAAGGTAATTTTCCTCTGGATCAGAAATTCAAAAACAGGGATACTAAAAGCATACAGATTTTCCTATATGAACAAACTAATGTGAAAAGAGTTTAGGTTTCTGTTTGCTTTTTAAAAGAGTTCTATATTCATTGTATAGCACATTTAAGTTTAAAAAGTGAATTTCTATTACGCAAAACCTAAATTATTTTGCACATGGCATTGCATTAAAGAGGTTTTGAATTTTTTCTCTTGAATACTAAAAGCTCATGTTGCAGACACTAAAGCAATGAAACAAAATCTACAGAAGAAAATGGAATTATATAGCCTTAAGCGTTATGGTATGTGGAGCCTGCATGCTGTTCTTTGTTAAACAAGTGCCATGCTCCCTGTCTGTCAGGGCTCCCATTTTCAGCAATAGTTCAGTGCTGCCTCTCTAAATGACACATAGCAAAGAAAATAAGGTTTTCAATGAAGCCTTACACAATTAAAATGGTAAATATTTCACATGCTATTCTGGTGTCTGCAGGAGGCAAAGCTTCACGTGGAGATAACTTATCCAAGGGAAATGAAGCAGTTTCAGCCATCAGATGGCATGCTTAAATATGTGCTCCAAAAAGATTGCACATGCTTTGCTTTGTTTTAATAAAAATAAATAAATAAATAAAGGTGGAGGTGGGGAAATGGGCCAAATTGCAAAAAGAACAGTTCAATCTTGTAAGACATGCAGTACCTATGGGTCATACTGTACTATTGATTTTTTTGGCAGAACTCTTCTTTGATTTCTACAGGGAGTTTAGCTTAAAAATTGATGAGACAATATGCTCTTATTAAAGCAGCCATGTTAGGGAAAAAAATCTTACCTGTTTAAGGCTCACTTCTGCTCCCACTGACATCTGTGACAAAACTGTCTATTATAATAGAACAGGATCATCCCTTCAAGCCCCAATATTAAAAACCCTTAGACCTACAAAGATAGCTTGAAGAATAAATACGACTGTCTGCAAATAAAGTTAGCAAGTGCCTACAGCTTGTAGGATTGGGGCCCAAGTTGTTGTCTGGTTTCTTAGAGCCATTTAGAGCCTCCACCCCACCTCCCTTAGAAATGGAGGGAGAATGGAAGCATGAGCATAACACAGAATTTATCTGCACACACAAGCAGAATTTATTCACATCAGGTGTATCAATTTCTCAGCTGGTAAACAGTCAAGATTTTCTGCTACCTTTGTAACATTAATAGGGTGCAATCCTAGTAAATTCGTAGGACTGCCCAGTCCAAATTTTATCCTATTCATGGGAAGGAGCAGGCAGCAAGTGAGCCACAGGAGGGCTCCATCACTGCTCCCCATCTGTGTTATGGGCTGCACACACCTTGGAACAAAAGGTGGGTTGCTAAAATGGGAAACGACAGCTGTCTAGCAGGGTTATTTAAACATCATGCAACGTCTACTATAAGAGGGTTACAAAGTTTTGAAAGACAACTCTGCAGGTCATAATAGGAGCAACTTACTGAAGGATTTTACATGTCACGCTTCTTGGTTCTTTAATTTGAAAACACAGGAACAAGGGAAGATCAGTGTCATTGCCTAGCTTTTGTTTATAAATGCCTGCAAAAACAAGGTAACATTTCACTTTTATGTCATATGGAAGATTTTTGTGTGTGCAGCACAAAGGCCAGTGTCTGTAACAGCAAATCTGCTCTGCAGTTATTACACACTGCTTGCATCACAGCAACACTCCTGTCCAAGTCCCCCATCTGTCCTCTGCTGGGCACAAACATTGCACATTTTCTCCCATAAAGTCCACAGAGATAAAGAGATGAAAAAGATACTGAATCATGAGGGTGAGAGAGTTGGAAAGTTAAGACAATGTGACAGCACCATGTGCTAGAACTCAGCAGCAAAAGCATTCCAGATGCATAGTGCCACCTTCTATGGCACTTCAATTTTCTCAAGTGACCTAAATTTTCTCAGCCAATTTGCAATTTCAGCCTACAAAAGAAGCGTGGAGGGAGAGAATCTTCCACCAAACCTGAGGAAATGACTTCCCATTCCCCTCCCCTCATCATACCAGCTGTTTCCAAACCCCATGTTCGAGATTCTCCCCCCATAGCTGTGTAATCTCAGTTCACAACTATCACCTTAATCCAAGAGTATTTTTCTAGTGCAAACCTTAAGGATGGTCACTTAGCCAACAGGCCTTCAGTTTCTCTGCTTCTCCATTCCTAGTTTTCTACAGCTTTTTGTTCACATACTCAGAGTCAAGCATTTCATTTTGTTCCAATAAAAAGTGTTTTTCAGGGTTTCTGCCAGAACAGCAAGGTCAGCAGGATTCCAACCAAGTGCAACAGGAATAAATACAGGAGTAAATGCAGAATACCCCCATCACCTGCAAAGTGCTGATAATGACAGCTGCTGAGCTGGAGAAGCACTTGAATTATTTAATCTGGCTGTGGTAGGGATTAATTAGATACTGTCTTTAAAGTACTTTGAAAATGAAAAGCACAAGATAAATGTGCTGTCTTCAGCCTCATCACTACCGCTATGCCTAATCCTACCTAACAGTACAAGGTATCTCGTGAATGTTGGGTGTTATACTAGGCTCTTTTAGTGCAGAACCAGTTCCATTCTTGCATGGTCTCAGACAGAACCATGGCCAGTTTTACTCTGATCAATAGTTCAAGTTGTTTGAAGATGTTAGGAAGATAGTAAGATTATAATGCAGTACATTTTCAATTGAATATCTAGCCATACTACAAATAAATCTTTACATACTTTTAAAGCAAGTGACAATTGATCACCGGTGAGATCTTTTGCAAAAATAATCTGCTTTTCACTCAGATCAGCACAACGGTAAGTCCTAATGTATTCTGGCTAAAAAAAAAAAAAAAAAAAAAAAAAAAAAATATATAAATAAATAAAAAAAAAAAAGTTGAAAATCACTATTACTGCCTAAAGCATAAACAGCTGTGACAGTAACAAAGCAATTATCAGCTCTCAGGCTTTGACATTTTGACATTTCATACACAAATATCATAACTCCTTAGGCCCAGTCTGGTGGTCCTATAACTGTTTACCTCTTTGAAAATCACTTCTACCGTAAGACCTCAGAACAAAGCAGAACCACCCTTTCACTAAGCATTCTTGTTTAGACTGAATTCAGACAACAGTACTGCTGCAAGTGGTAACCCCAGACTTCAATTAACTCTTGAAAAGCAGCTTTCACTTAAATGGATGAGAGAAGAAAAAGATTGACATTGTGCTGTCTGATTGCACATTCACTGACAATGAAAAGTGATAGAATTACACCATATAGAAAATAAATACATGTTTTCTTTCCTTCAGAGTATCATCTTTAACTTCCATATGACTTCTTATTCCCAGATGTCAGAAGCAAAACCAGGTAAACATAGCTAAGAAGTATGACAAAGTTAGATGTCAACAAACAAGACAAGTACAGGACACACTGCCAAGGACTATTTTTTCCCCGCAGTGTTCTGAGGAACTAAAAAACATTTACCACTAGTAATCATTTTCATCTAATGTCTCACCAAGAAATTGGTCTGCAAAGGAAAAGCCAAGGGGAAGGGGTCAATTTGATATCTTTATTGATATCTATAATTTGATCAATGACGAAAGAAACCCACTTCTCACACAAGAGAATAAACCTAAATTCTCTGTCCAGTTTTACTTTTCCTGATTTTAGTTGTTTCTTCATAATAACACTAAGCACTGAAATTATCCAGCTACAACGAAACACCTTGAAGGTAATAGCACAAGTTTGATGCAGAAAGAGGTGCAGGGGCAGACACACACTAGCTAACATACACGAGAACAAGTAATCACAAAGTTCTTCAGTACTCCTGCCGTAAGAGCCTTCAGACATCCCCTTATCTTGGTAAATAACTTCCCATGAGGATGTTTGGGCCTTTTTTTTTTTTTTTTTTTTTTTTTTTTGTGATTCAATCTCTTGTTGAAAGGACAATATCCTACAGCCAAGCTCCATGACAAAACCCAGCGAGAGACAGCACGATAACTCAGAATTTCATTTGGTTTCTATCTAGACAAACTGTGAAGTAAGTAGATTTTAGATTCAGGTAAGTTACAATTCTCCAAGATATCTGAAAAATTCTGCAGCTTTTTCCCAGAATTTTTTGACTATCCCTACAAAATATGCTAGAGATTTGTTACGTAATTTTATACACTGACTTTTCTCAAGGTGCCTCATTTTATTCCTTGTCTTAGAGCTGAGAGAGCACAAGATTGTATATCTCACTTCTTAACAACAGGCCACTCAGAATTACTGTTTAAACCAGGTAGGAAATTCAGCTGAGTTCCAACCTCAAAATACATAATAGGTGCCTAAACATAAAACATAAAAGCATTTACATTAGACCATGTTGCTTGGTAAAAGTTCCAATGACTGGCAAGTCTTCCATTTCAAAATAGAGACCTTTCAATGGACCATTGTACTGGGTCTGGCTGGGATGTTATCTTTCCCTGCAGCAGCTGATACAGTGCTGTGCTCTGCACTTGTAGTTAGAACAGCAGTGGTATCACACCAGGGTTGTGTCTGCTGCTGAGCAGTGCTGGCACAGCATCAGAACTCTCTCTAACCCTCCTAGGTGGCAGGCAAAAAAGTGAGAAAGAAACATCACCAGGGCAGCTGACCTAAACCAACCAGAGGGATATTCCATACCATATGATGTCACACTCAGCCATAAAAAGTGGAAACAGGAAGAAGAGGGGAGGGGTGGGCTCTCATTGCAAAAACGTCTGTCCTCCCAAACACCAGCTACATTCGTTGAGGCCCTGCTTCAAGGATGTGGTCAAGCATTGCTCATTTGTGCGAAGTAGAGAGTAATTTCTTTCCTCTGCACATAGCCTTCACTTGTTTTGTTTTTTCCTTCCCCCCCCCCTTTTCCCCTTTCCCTTTCTTCCCTTTATTAAATTGTTTAATTAATAATAATCTTTCCTTAATAATTATTTTTCCTTTTAGTTAAATTATCCTAATCTCAACCCATAAGTTGTTCTTTCCTTCTTCTAAGGAGGGGGAGTGAGAGAGCAGTTGGGGTGTTCAGCTGCCTAGCACGGTAAAACCACAACCATCAGAAAGGTGGTCATGGCACTGTTGGAACAATACAACTCGTACACTTACTACCAGCTTCTGCATAGGTGTTTCATGTATGCTGAACACTAAGTTTATATATTGAGAAACTTCAACAGAAAATATTTGCTTTTCCACAGAAATCTCTTCAGTTAGTGATCTAACTCATCACACATACACAAAGAACTGAAAGTTCAGTG
The DNA here is from genome assembly GCF_964211825.1 of Aythya ferina. Classification (NCBI taxonomy): domain Eukaryota; kingdom Metazoa; phylum Chordata; class Aves; order Anseriformes; family Anatidae; genus Aythya; species Aythya ferina. The sequence continues at coordinate 9,399,310 of NC_140307.1, forward strand.
AGTTGCAGAAAAAGAGCCAGGGTGGAAGAAACAGAATGGATGAACCAGACCATCCTCCAGAAAAAGGATGGAAGTCAGATACAGATTTATCCTGGCAAACTGAATTTCTAGGAAATGCTGATACCTCACGGTGTTGCTGAAATTAGGAAAACTATGCAGGTAACAATTAGCTACTGTAGTTTCTCCCTGCTTAAAATGATTGTTCAAGGCTCTGCTGTAATATGTAGTTGGTCATACCAAATTCAGTATGCAACTGTTGGCAGAAAAAAATACCATTTATTCAATCTTAACTTTAAAATCAAATTGAAAGCTGAGTGGAGAAAAATAATGGTTCTTTTCTTGACCCATTCTGCATTTGTACTCCAATCTACACCCAACACACAGCTTTGTTGTACATTTTGTATGAGTGCCCTCTATAATTAAACCTTTATTCAAATCTCCCCCTGCCTTCTCCATCACTCTTGGTTGGATCAAAACAGTAGAGACAAAAACTGAAACATGCCCGGGGTGCAGAAGCAGAGAGGAAGCGAGATTATTTAATGAAGTAGGCTAACGGTGATGGGGAGAAAGGGGGCTGATTTTTGCATCTCAGAACTGTTGAGCCTACAAATATTACTGAAATCACATTTGGCAACAAAGCTCTGCTTTAAGCAAGTTCATCCATGAGTGTTGCTAAGCAATGTAGAGAAGGCAAGAGAGAGGGAGAGTGCCTGACTTTAGGATTATAAAAGGATAGAGAGGAGAAAAGACACCATGGTTCCTACATAGTCTTATTTATAGTGAACATTAAAATTCTGTGTTTTCCTTGCCTGTCTTCCAAACTGTTCATGCCTCAATTAATCAGATCTGGTTCAGTATTTGTACCAACACTTATCCAGCTCGCGAAGGGTTGTGCTGCATCCTGGAGCACCAGCAGTAACGCACCAGAACTGTCAACATCTGTCTTCAGATTAAACAGGTAAGAACTGCAGAAATTGTCCTGATATAGCTATTGTAGAATTTGTTCTATTTTAGAGAAATACCGCAGACACGTGCTTTTATATAACTTAAACTATGCCCGGTATGGAAAATTAAATGCTTGTGTTAGCAACAGCTTGTTCTAACTGCATTGTTAGGCTACTAGCTACAGAGGTATTTATCAGCCAAGATATATACATGCTGCAGCTTCACCTGACTTCAGTGAAGTTTGCCAACTTTCTACTGATATCTTGCAACATTCTTGCTTTGCTTTTAGTAAGATTACCTCCAATCTTTAGGAAAACAACAGCATTTCAACTGTAGACAAATACTTTGCGTCTTATATTACTTCAAGGCAGAAAAAAATTGTCACCTTGTTCAGTTAAATGCCTGCTGTAAACCATAGCATGTACATTTGATACAGCATGCACATCTGTGGAGCATACATTGTTGGGATGCTAAATTGAATTATTATTTTATTTTTTAACCTGGCAGCTGTTTAGGAGGGAGAGAGTTGTTTATATATTCATTTTAAATCATCATTCATACCTTGGAATGCTCATCTTTTTGTGACTCAATTATATGCTGCATGCTAAGGTATTTGTAGGCTTCCAAGTCATTCCATAGGCATTAAACATTTACTGTCTACTTGTATTTTTAAGACTTGCTAATAACTTATCGGGAAGGAGAGCGATATGGGAAGAAGAGCAATATTTGTTGCTGAGTAACAGTTGTCTGCATACACAGCACAAACTAGTAGCATTTCTCAGCCTGAGATCCTAAGATGCTAGGATCACTAGCTAGTCACTGTTCTAGTTAGATTATGAAGGCCTTCCCAAAATTCAGAATGTCCCAGACATATTATCCTTGCAGCATCTCAGCCCATGGGAAGCATTTCCCTGACAGGTAAATGGCATTTAACAGACAAAATGATGAAGGCTAACCGAGAAGATTCAGGTTTGTAACTACATTTTTTATTTCATGTACCGTCTATTAATATTGTGAAAAGCAGGGTCTTTGTACCAAATATTTTAAGCTCAGAGAGTCTCGGACAGCAATGTGAGAAGTGAATTGCTGAGACCAGAAAGTTTTGCAGGCTCAGCACACAAAAATAGGTCACCTGTTGTACCATATTTATACATACAAACACGCACAGCACCAGCAGCAAATCAATGGGCAGTTTCTTTTACAGCTGAACAGACACATAGCCAAACCACTTTTCATCCTCTCCAAGAAATCACACAGGCAGGCCACTAAAAAATGATCAAGTGGAAATATAAACTATGCTAGAAGAAGGATTCTGTGGACAACCATGGTATCAGTTTTATATAGCAAACCCCTGGAAACAGAAAACATGTATAAAGTGTCTGGATATGCATGATGCCGCATGTTGTATTACCCCATTAATCTATTCTTTCTTTCTTTTGCTTTTTGTTCGTGAAAAGAAAGGAAGGGGAGAAGAAATCTTTCCTATCAGCAGCAGCAGGAGTTGCTGCAGGAAGATGATAATTTCCTCCCGCTATGCTGCTGACAACTGCCGAGCTGCACAGGAGGAGCAAAGCATTTCAATCATGGAATTGAAAAACACAGCAGTTCCTAAAGCTTCATCTCACCTTGGTTGATTTACATAAATTTAGATTGAACTGTTTCACTGTCAAATTATGTTATATATGGAAGATAACAGAGGAGGAAGAATTAGCGTAATTTCTAGTTTGTGTATAGGAGGCAGGGTGTCTGCATGTATAAACACTTCTGAGCATCCTGCATACACAGATGTCACTGAATTCCTTAAAAGCACCATGCAGACCTGCAGGCTCCCTGACTCTACACTGTATGCTTTAGGAACTCCATAGTACTCCAAAATACATCTTTCAAAAAATAAAAGATAAGTATCTTATTAATAACCAGCCAGTCCAGGTTCAATCCAGTGTCCACTGAAGTCATCAGAAAACCTGTGACAGAGGCCTAAGGGTTTGAGTTTTGGCTCCGGCTCTTTCATCAGACTGTCACTATAACAAAGGAACCCCATAATAGCCTGCTAAGATAAATGCAAATCTTGCATCCGAGAGAATCAGGCATCCCCTGAATTAAAAATTTGAGCACACAGCAGCTTATAGGCAGCAGCTCTGGGCATGTGGCACAACATCTGTTACAAAAACACTAGAAAGCAGACCTGCGGCAAACTGGACCTCTGCCAGCTCTCAAGATTTCCCCCCCCCCGACAAGGCTGTCAGTAAATGGACAGATGGCAGCCAACGCACTCTAGGAGAGCTGGTTCAGTTAACAATCAAGTATGCTAAATGATTTCAAATTCACTCCGCATCCGGCATTGCATTTTATGTTGAATCATTAACACTATGCGCTAATAGAAATATAATTTAGTAGTAAAAAAATAAAAATAAAATGGTGCATTCTGCATCTTACAAGAGAGTTTCTCTGGAACAATTTGTTAGGAAACATTATAACCACCTTCCTTAATGAAGTCAAAATTTGCCAAGTTTACCAGGCTGGTTTGAACATAATCTTAAATTCTGCGGTATTGAAAGAATGCGGATGGAAACAAATATTAAGATGCAGGTCAGTTGATAGCACAAGTTGTTCCCACACATGCGCCCTGCTGAAAGAGCAGAGTAGATGTTAACCGTGCACAGCATATGGGATACTGCATTGTGGTGGCTTGTCTGTATTACTGCTGTATATCCCCTGAACTCTCACAAGCAGCAGTGTAGGTGACGTGGTTGTCACCCAAGAACAGTGATGGGAAGATTCATCCCTGGAAAATTAGTATTTCTTGGCTTTTGTGGGTAAAATTCATAAACAGTTTGGACATTATACCTCCAGGGGGCAAATAATTGAACATTGAACACTGGCAAAGAGCATGCAGAACTTTAGGCATTATGAAAAGTAGTTTTTAATTCTTCTTCTTTAAAATCATGTCTTTAACAGCATGTTTTGTAGGTGTAGTACCCACTGTACCCAATTGTTTTGCTTTTCCATTAAGTAGAAGGGCAAGAATGCTTTTTTTTTTTCCCCCTCCAAAGATGAGGACTGAATAAAACTGAAAAATGCAAAGCTTTTCTAATTGGCAATCAACAAATTAGTGATTTACACAGGCCTACTGGAGAACTGCAGGTTATCTGATTTGCTTTAGTGACATTAAGTGGTGCTGTGAAAGACTTGCCCTTTGGATTCACCCAAGAACTCTCCAAAAGCATAGATCTTATACTACTTCAAGTACTGAGCCAAGAACAGCTGAGCTGTGCTACAGGAGGATGATCTGAAAACCTCTCACAAAGCCATGAACCTGCCTATGGTCAGTCAATCAACATTACGTGGATCTCCCGCTAACTTTCCTTTCTGCTTATGACATTGGTTTTCTGTAGAGGTATGTAGATGGCATCACCACAGTTATAACTGGAAAATCAGCAGTAGCAGATGAGCTCATCTGCCCCGTTCTTCTAATTCAGACCGGGAAACGTGGTACAAGAATTTCAGAAAAGGAACAAGAACTCCACAATTTGGCTGAGCTCCTTCACAGTCCACTCTGTGTGGCTTGCCTTTCTCTTTGAAAAGAGACTGAATATTTTGACTAATAGCCCATGATCACTAAAGCAGAGAAATCAGAGATACAATTTTTTAGAAGTGCAATGCTATCAAAAATACAGAAGCATCTTCATTTTCTGGCTCAACTTTTTGAAAATCTGATGAAATTTAGTGAAATTTATTCAGTGAAATTTAGTCTTTCCCTTATTTCTTTAAAATAAATCTTCCGAGGGCATAAATTATCAAGAGAGGAGATACCAACCGGCTCTATGAGAACAGCTGAAAAATAGTTGTCTTTTCCTGGTACTAATCATCTGGTAAGTCTGCAAACGAAGCTATTCAAAAAATGGATTACAGAAAAGCTGCATGTCACTATTTTCAACAGTCAAAGGATATGCTTTATCAGATATAAAGTCACAAAAGAATATGAAAAAGGCAGGACAAATTAGCTGCAACATAATTAGGAATGCCAGACATTCATAATATTCGTTCATAATGCTAGACGGTCATAAAGACAGAAAATTTGGCTCCCAGTGGAAACTTACTTCTCATTTTTCTTTTACATTCCTACTACAGACTTTCATCAACAACAAACCTATCAGATACATATTTTTATCAGCACTTCCACAAAACAATTATGCTTCAAAACCACTCATTAGGCTGGAATTGGCAAAACCCAATTTCTAGTCTGGCTTTTCAGCCACTGGTCCACACTTCCCTTTTCTGTCTCCTGCCAATCTGTCCTACATTGTCTCATGAGAAAAACTGAGAGAATTCTTTGGAAAAAAAATGTTTTGAGGAAAGCCATTTATGGACAGTAATGCACAGTATCATTAGCCCCAAACGAGGCAACTGCAGAATGCTGCTCCCTGGGTGTGATTAGCTATTCATAGATCAACAGAAAGCTTTCACTGGCAAGGAGGGGAAGGGCTGTTGGTGGGTTTTTATTCCCATCTGTCAGCTCAGCAGCACCAATGGTGCTGAATGAAGTCTTTCTGCTCATTCAGCATCTGTGGTCTAATACTTGCCAAGAGTTTGATCTTGACCTCTCGGTTTGTTCCTACAGTACCCAGGATTCCCAGGTGGCCTCTCAGCCAAAAGTTAACCTAGTCTAGGACTGCTAAGCTTGCAGAATCAGTCTGCACTAGACCATGTTTTGTTGAGGCAGTGTTGACTAGCAAAACCCGCAACATTGACATCTCTTAGATTCTCTAAATGCTCTATTATGCAGTCCACTAAGATTAGGTCTTGCAGCTCTGGGGAAAGCGAGCAAGCAATTATTATCAAAACACAGCAATTTGATAAATTAAAAAAGGATAAGCAGGTGGTAAAATTGGTAGCAGGAAGTTTGCGTTTTTCTGTAGTTATCTAGTACACCAGCCACTCTAGACCAAATTTTTCACCTTATAGCATCTTGGACAATGTGAGACATCAGCAAATGTCACAAGGGAAATATAATTTTATGGTCAATCTAAGTTATAGATATCCACATATAAAATAGTTGTGGAGAATGTTATATAGATTATATATGAGTTCAACTTAATTTTTATACACGTCTTTTCCCCATCTCATCATTTCCTTTAGCATCTTCCACTCACTGTTTCCACAACTCATATTTGCGCAACAAAAACATGGTTATGTTGCACATGGTTATGTAGGGGAATGCCTGGGGAATAAGGTAGACTGATAAAAATCTTTGTTTTAATCATGCAATTAAAAACTCAATACTCATGTTGCAATAATAATACTTACAAAACATTACCTATGCAGAAAGCTACAGAGGTAGAATCAATCTGACAGACTTAATCTTCTCGCCCGGGCAGGTAAGAGGTTGTGTCCTATTCAAGATTACTTAGAAAGAACACATGTTCTTTGTGAATGATGTCATTCGTGTCTAGTAATATACAAATTAATTCATGCCTGCACTGGCGATGTTGGGTTATTTATTTTTTTAGTTACTAGGTGTACTAATTTTTGGCTGAGATTTTGACTGTAGATTACCTATGGTTTTTACAGCCTATGTGGAGAAAGGTGATATGTTTTTTTTTTTTTTTTTTCTTTTTTTCCTGAAGCACTACACAATATGGAAGCTTTTATTTAAGAAACAAGAAAAAAAAAAAACACTCAACTTTCCTAGTAACACTATGTAACTAACTGGGCTAAGTGAAGTCATATGTTATTAATAGATTTTATTCTGTTAGGGCACCTATAACATTAACACAGAGCGGTTATCACAAAGGCCCAATAATAGCTACCTGTTCTGATCTTCTTGCCTTGAGGAAATGGTACTGTCTCCAATACCAAAAACAAAATAACATCATATTAAACATGCAAAATCCAAGAAGGTTTCAGCTTTGAGTATCCTTTGATCTTTCATAACAGAAGGAAGTATAAACTAAGATCAAGTTTATTAAGTACAGATCAAAGTGCAGTCAAGTTCCTTCCTTTCCAACAGCAGTTAAAGATTGGAGTTAAATTTCTTATAGAAAAAATTATATTTACATGTTATTTCTGCAATATAAGGTTCTAACTTGAAAATCCAACTGCTGGACACTGCAATCCGTATTTCTAGCTCTAACTTTCAAATTGATAAATTGTTCTTTGTTCCCAACATTAGGATGTATGTTAATTGAGAGCACAGACTTGTAGTACTCTTACTGAGAGTGAACAGTGTTGTTGCTGTAATATGACAAAACTTAGAAGTCTGAGCATTATTTTAAAGTTTCTTTTATCCACATTAGATATCCTTGCCACCAATTCAGCTTTTACTGCATTTTAATAGCAAGATATTGATGGTACAGGTTAGCTGAAAACTCACTGACTATTAAAAAAAAAAAAAAAAAAAAAAAAAAACCTTGAAAGCACCTTGATAACTACCTTCTGTTCCTAGCACTATGTGCATTCATAACTTAAGTGCACTGCACAATAAACAACTATCGTGCACTTGGATTTCACTTTTAGAAGCTGTTTTGTCACTTTTTATACTTCAAGGATTGTAATTCTTTACAACAGTGGCAGCTTGAAATGCCTTACAATGCCTAATTCTTTTGAGACTTAATTGTAGAATGCTCTTAACATGGCCTTTAAAATAAAACAATTTAAGTACCATAAAAACCTTACAGCTACTTCCACAATTAAATTCCTTCACTCAAAAGCAGTACCTTGTAATTTTGCAAGTCAAAGTAGCAGCTGTATAAGCTAAAGCACAACTCAGCGGAAGCAGATGCCATTTACCATCAAGACTTTTTTTCAGAATAGAAGCCAATATGACACCAACGTATCTGTGAATGACATGCTCTTGTGTATTTGTATGAATACAAGGCTTGAAAGAGGACAAGTATTTTCATTACTGCTTGGATCATTCTCACAGCAGTCGGCAGGAGTTTTGTCCTACTCTTCCTACTGATAACAGTAGCATAGGATTTGCTTCTTTCAAGGCATCACCACCTTCAGTTTCCACTAAACTTAGTTAGCTCACCTAAAACTTAGCATGCACCAGACTACTTCTTGAAAAAACAGTTGAGGGGCACAAGTGATAACAGCTAAAATTCAAGCCATCTTTATTAAAACTAACATAGCAAATTTTTTACTCCCTCTCCTGCCCTTCCCTGAGACCCTCTGCTACATTCCACTACAAGCCCCACATATCAATGGCTGGGCTGTGTCCAAGGCTGATTTCAAAACCACTAGACAGAATGGCATCTATCCATATACTTGTCCAGCTATCATTACCATGCTATATTCAGCTCCCTTCTGAGATTATTTTCCAAGCACATTTCAATTTAAAAAGGCTTGTTTTTTTTTTTTAAACAACAACAACAAAAAAAAAAAAAAAAAAAAGAAGAAAATTCTTCAAAACTGCAGCCAATACAGATATATTTCCCTACATTCCCAAATCAGTTATGTTGCTGCCTTTTTGTAAAGGTAGATGACACTGGCACTTCAGAAATGGCTGCAGTTCCCCAAGTGATGACAGAATTTTACATCCCCACCCTATTCCCACTGAGTGCTGGAATCCTTTCCAATGCCTGCAGCAATGCTTTGAAGTAGGTGCAATTGCAGCAAATGCAAAAGATTAAAGGATTCTGGAGTTCACGTAGAGAGGTGCAGAGCTCACTATCACCAACGAGATTCATCTAAACATTTTAATTTTTTATTTAAAGAATTTCATCATGAGAAGAGTTACACCATAATACCTTTCTGCAGGATATATTTTACATAACTATGTTGCCTGTGACTTAAGTCTTAGATGCATATAAATGGGTATACGTCTCAGCCTTCCACCATCATTCCTGGGAGATAGTACAGGGTCTCACCCACAGACAACAGCATACCAAGAACTGAAAGGATGAAATATGTTGAAAAGAGACAGCAATATTACCGCCTTTTCTTTTTTTAAGCGCCCCTCACGTTTTTGAAGAAACTACCCTCTCCTGCAGGGGAAGTAATATTTTTGACAGGTTTTCCTTTTTATTAAACATTTCATTTATTCAATATTCTGTTGGCTTAGAAATTACGAGTTGGGACTTTCAAAAAGCAACTGATGACATACGAGCACCAATATGTCCCTCCAAAGGTGGCCTATGAAGTGCTATTCCTTTCAAAACAAGAATGTTTATTTTTCATTTCTCTTTCAAGTTTCTAACCAATTCAAAATTGAGAACTCACCCCAGTGCTAGTTTCCACATCACTAATTATTTCCAAATCTCCTGGAACATGTACTGTTAGCAAGACTTCATGCATGCATGGTATCAGGACACATTCACATCTGCTTTGAAATGGCCTAGCATAACACAGTCTTCCCAACCGATTTCCTTCTAATTTATATTAATATGAAAGGGAGAACTCCCTTGCAGTTTTATCTCTCTCACTGTTTAGATGTAGGGATGCCAGATGTGGAATCAGGACCAGTCTTAGATGAAAGACTTCAAACAGTGTTGAGAAGCAGAAGTTTCTTCTGTTACTTTACTATCTCTTTACTCTGTGTCTGTCTGCACAAACCTCACCCCAAAAGCCTTGAGCTCCAACCTCTTCCCTTCCCCTATGGCACGTCTTGCCAACCCTAATCAGGACCTCATTGTCATATTCCTTTCTTCCAGGCCTAATACCTCACAGCCCTATAGTTCCAGCCCACCACAAAGCCTTTCACCTCCTGCCCATCTCTGCTCCTTCCTCACCCTCTTTCCTGACTCTGCAGAACCCAACACTGCCTTAGGTGATGTAGAGCACACGGCTTTGCAAACAGTGGCGGTGTCTTCAGGCAGTAACATGTTGGAGGTATCTATAGTAGCTGAGCTATCACAACCACAGCAAGCTGCTTCTACATTTACTGCTGAGCTCCCGAGCAGTCTGCTGGCTCTCATCTGCAGTTCCCAGGAGTCAGGTGGAAAGGCAGAAGGCTCCCAGCACAGTTCACATATTGTGTGGCTGGCCTCAGTGAAGACTAAGAGATCGTATTATTGATGTACTTTCATTTTATGCAAAATTATCTAGCTGCATTTAACAAAGGTTGATCTTGGATTTTTGCCAATGAAAGTCCAGTGTTGCTGGGATGAAGTTGTTTGCAGATCTTAGTTTCTCCTCCTGAACAAGCCATGCACATTTACATAAGGTGTCTGGTCATAGAATTATTAAGGTTGGAATAGACCTCTAAGATCCTCTAATCCAACCTTTAACTTAACATTGCCAAGTCCACAATTAAACCAAAACACACTTACTGCTCCTCCACCCCATCCAGAACTGCTGAAACACTTTACAGGTTCATTACCAGTCTCAGTGTCCAAGTCCAGGAACTCTTTTTCTGAACCTTTTCCCACTGATGTATTACAAGAGTAATATTTTAGAAAAGTAACAAGAAGAGGAAACAAGTAATAGAGTATTGGTTTTATAGTTTGAACACCTAAACTGCTGAAAGGCAAAGAATACAGCAAATCTAGTAAAAATATTTGCAAAGAAAAAGTTTAAACCTCTAACAGCACTTGGTGAGTGACAGTGCTCTGTGCTTAACAGGGTCAGCACAAGAGCCTTAAGGCTACAGGAAAGTCAAAAGACAAGAAAGTCTCCAAAACCAGGACACGGTTTGTACACATCTTTTCACATCTGAAGAAGCATGTGCACAAATACTAATAATAAGGATACTAATGAAAATATTAGCCTGTAACACAACATTGGCTGGGTACCACACAAAATGGAAAAGCACAACAAAATTAAGAATTTAAAAAAAAATAGTGGTGGTGACAGCAAAATTTAGCTTCTTTCTGTTTTATCTTATATTTTCCAAAGAGAGATTTTGAGGTTATTAAAGTTATTTAACAGTTTTAAACTTCACTTTTGTGCAGAGAGTTCCGGGTATTTTCAAGAGTGTTGGCATCAAGGAGCTTGTTCGGTTTGCCCTCTTTTGTAGCTGGATGGCCCCTTGCTCTCCCCCGCTCCTCCAGCACAGTCATACTAGGGTAGAACACAGCCTGAGATCCTCACATATTCTCTAGCCTTTGGAGCTAAATTTCTCTTTTATTTTAAGCAAGCAAAAAAAAAAAAAAAAAAAAAAAAAAAAAAAAATAGTACTGTAGTGCCTATGAACCCCAAAGATTGAACAGCTAGCACTCTGTTTAAGCTACTCTGCCCCCTTCCCCTTTCTTTTTGGACAAACCTTTAATAACCCAGAGGTGCAAACAGATGAAAGTGATAGAGCCAAAGCCAACAACTCAAAATACAAAATAACTCTATTCCCTGCCTGGTGACTTCTAAGTTTCCTTGGCCAGTCCTCAAAGTTTCTTGCAGAGACCAGAGGCCCTTATCTGATGGAATTCAACATCAGCAACTTCAAAGTCATGCTCTGCGGGCGTGATGGGGAAATCAATCCAGCCATGATACACAGTGATTAGATCAGCTATTGCCACTCGGAAGAGAAATCTGCGGACACTCCTATAGAAGTGTCAGATCAGCATTCATCAACAAAGCAGAAATGAATCAAACAGAAGAGCAATCCTTCAAGTAGCAGGGAATGAAAGAAAATATCTCAGTGGCTGTCACCACAAACCTATGGCACATGTGTGTTTTGATTTATTTCTTTTTGACTGTGTTCAGTTCTGCTTCTAATCCCATGGGAACACTACGGACAAGGAAATTGTAGAGGAAAAGGGCAGTTAGAGATACAAAGCATCATCCATGCTGGAAGAACATGGAACCAATGTATTCTTTCTGACTGGAAAAGATATGATTAACATGAAAATAAAGTATCACAACACAGCTCTAGAGTTAAAGTTTCTCCTCTGCCCTAGAACATTTCTTCAAATCAACTTGGAGGATCTGATTTCATGGCAGAGAGCCACCAACAGCTCCTCAGTTCACAGTCCCCAGTTGAAAGGCCATTTCAAGTCGCACATAGCAGGCCAAGTTGTAGAGAATTTTCCTCAATGCCACCACCTCAGCCAGAGGACAGGACCAAACCAGGTTGATTCAGTGTTTCTACCAGATGGCGTGTGCCAAGAGACTCCCACAGAGCGCTGGCTAGAATTTAAAGCTGCCGTAAAGATAACATGCAATCTGAAATCGGAGACTGTGCAAAGATGCCACCTGCTCCCCCTTGCAGTGTAAGCAAGCCTCTGGAATAGAGCCAGTTCCAGGGGCATAGATTACTGCAGCTTGTTCACACTTCTATGCATATGTGATTGAACGTGTTTTTTCCTAGTGCAGAACTGTTATTCCAGAATAACAGTTGGGTGTTGGTGTTGGGTATTTTCCCACTTTCCCCTAGGTAGGTGCCATGTTGTCTGGAGAGGAAAAAAAGAAAAGAAAAATCTATACCTTCTTAAGAATTCTTTTTTAAGCAAATTTAAGTCCCTCATCCTTCAAGTCAAGATGAACATATGCTATTTTACTCAGACAGTTCAGACAAGACCAAGCTCCCAAAAAATCCAGAAGGGACAGGATCAATGTTTCCCCTATAGCAGGGCCTGTCTTGTTGGCTCAGAAGGCTTTTCATTAAACAATTTAGTGCAAAGACCCCCTTGCCCTTTGAAATTCAGAATTAAGATTTATTTATTTATTGCCAGGAACTGTTCAACATCTTTCACCAAATAGTACATCTGTCTTCCTAAACTTACAGGCTTCTGATACAATAAAATGCGTGTTCTCCCCTCCACATCTCTACTACAATTCAAACCACATCCCTGCCAGAGAAAAAGGTAAAATACTTTGTTACAGGTGACATGACTTGTTTCATACAGCTTTTGGACTGTTTCAAACCATTTGCATCTTTCCTTGCTACCTAGATCATTTCAGAAAAAAACTAGCAGCTTTCTCTACAGCCCCAGGAGCAGTGTCCCTCAAGTAAAACCCACAAGTTAATCTGAACTGAACACTGCCAATTTGTCTGGTGCCTGCAAAGGCAACAAGGGACCCTGTAAAAGGGGATTCCCAGCCCCACAACAAGGTTCCACAAGACAACATCCAGGGTACCCATAGGATCGAATCCTGTCTCAATGAAAGTTTCCGCTTCACGAGGTATGCATGAGTGGCAGTTTCCAGTTCAGAAAAAGTCTACTCACCTGCCTCATATCACCATTAAATTTGTTTATCCAAGCCAGCTATTTCCAACACTACTGAGTGAACAAAGGAACTAAAATTTTTGCTCTGTAACTACCAACCTCAAACAGTGACCTGAGCAGACAAAGATTTCAACCCTGAACCCATTATCTACGTTCTTCCATCATCTAAAAAGCATAGCTTTGAAAAGCCTCTGGGTAAACTGAGTGTAATTCCTGTTCCAACCAAGTTTCAGTTTGAATTTTGGGCCATAGGTGTAATACAGATAACTATGGGGGATGGGGAACATACTATCTGAGCTTTACTGAGTTTACTCCCTTCTCTTTTATAGAAGATAAGCATGTGAACATGATAATTACCACCTGACAGATCTAGTTCACAGCAAATTCAGCTGAGTCTCACAGGCCTGCAACAACATGCTAGCCTGGAAAAAAAAAAAAAAAAAAAAAAAAAAGTTTTAAATACTGCTGTAAAATCTAGTTGATAATTCAGATACTGAGCATTGCTTCTAAGGAACGACAGTCTGAAAGGTTGCTTGAAATCACTGCTCCACTGCTCCAGGGATGTCTCGTGGATGCCAGTGTAACTCCAGTGTAACTTTGGTTGCTCCCTGAAGCATCCTACAACATGTGCTTAGGTTTTGTATGTTTGGCCTCCTCCAGGAAATGGCAGCTGCCTTACTTTGGATGGCAACAGGCTGTTAAAGTTGTTTGCAAAAACCTTAATAAATTTAAGATAGGGGGGTATCTCTTTTTTTCTTTGTAATGACAGGAGCAGCATGTCAAGTTGTACCATTCTGGCTGGCAGTTTCCCAAGTTGCAGATCTCAGGAAGAGACAGTGAAGTGTCAGATGTTTTTTCTTCTGCATCTTCCCACCCCATTAAAGTGCTCTACAAAGGTCTAATGTTTGAACAGGAGGAAGCATCACCTCTTGAATCTTTACACCACTCATTCCTGCTTCAGCAGTGTTTGATTAGATTCTGCAGTTTAAAGTCAGATGCATTTGCCTGCCTGCATTGCAGAGAAGATATTTAGCAGATACATGGTATAACCTTTCAGTTACATCCAACTTTTAAATTGCAGAAAAATATTCTGTTGTCACTTCCAGCTGAAACTACAAGAAGAACATTTTAACAGTCTCAAAGCTGCTTATTACTGCTGAAGAGACTGAAAACAGGCATATCTGGGAGAGAACAGGATCCAACAATGCAAAAATAAAAGTCATGACATGGAGAACAGCTGCACAAAACAAAATTAGCAATGCTTTCACTGGTCAGAGCACATACTGAAATGATAACTAGAAACCCGGGGTGATATTATTATGCTTTTGTTATGTGACCTTGTCAGAACTTCACTTAGCTGGAGACTGTCCTGCAGTTTTGTTCTTTCATCTCACCCCTAGAGCCAAGTATCACTTAGATGCATTTATTTTCCCAGCATGGCATTTTAGGAAGTTGTAATTTTATTCAATACATTAAGTTGTTCATCTGTTCTCAAAAAAGAGCATCTATCTAAACTTGTCCACCACGTATCTAAACATTAAGTAAAATCACAGTATTGAAAAAGCATTTCATTACCAACCATTCAGACCACAGCTTTGTTAGAAAAAAGTAATGAATAGCACATTTATGCTACAGGCTTCCTATGTCCTAAACTATGCTTTGACCACATTATCCACACTCAAAAACCTTCCTGTCCACCCTTGCAAGTGCTACAATTGCTACAGTGTGGGAAGAAATTCCAATTTTGCTTTCAGGCAGAATTTCTGAACGTACATATTTGCAGTACAAGTCCTCCAAAAATGCTGGGAGACAGCTATGAGGGCCCATACCATTAGTCTGACTACCCATATGCACTGTGCTACTTGCTGCTCACCTGGTTAATATTTATCTCCTTCATTCCGTGACAGCTGCTGTGCTGTCTGCTAAGTAAACCCATGTAAGGCACTCTCCAACATGTTTCCAGTTGCCTATGGAGCAGTCTAGAGCTGTAGCTCAAGTTATCCTTCCCCTCTATTCACTGCTGCATTTGAAAAATACCAAACAAAACATCCTGAAGAAGTTGGTATAAGTAAGGGTCAGTCCTGATCAAGGGAGAGCCAAGAACATCCACTGCAGACGTAGCTTTTCCTCACTAGAATTTGAAGACCTTAAACCATGCTCAGCACCACAGCAAGTACCCAGTCCTGCCAGACAGACCACCAGGAATGGCAGCATCTAAGCAAAAAAAAGTTTCTAGGCCATGATCAGCCTAGACAGCAATGGAACAGACTTCCTTCACATATTAGCAGCTTGTTGTGCCACCTTTTTTTAGCCTTCCACGTGTATATGCTGTCTGTCTAACCATATAATGCAACCTTCTCCTGCTAAGCACCATATGGTCAGGACACATCACAAGCCACCACGTGATATTATAAGTGGTCAGAAGGAATAAAGCAGAAGGTCTTGTCCAAAGGTCACCTCCTATTTGCTACCACCTGCCTTTGCCTTTCTTAGCAGGTGCTCATGGCCCTGCCTTTGCCTCAGCAAACACCCATAGAATGGTGAATAGCTTTTACAGTTTCAGATATTCACGCACACTTCATAGCAAGTGAACTTTGGGAGCAAAGTACCACTGCAGCCTTGAGCAAAGTTTAGGGAGCCTGTTTCTCAAAGGAAGGTTTCCGGTCACACTCAGCACATTCACCATTCAATAAAAATTCATGGCTATGTAAACCAAGTGCCTCTCCAATTGGCCCACCAAGATGGTTGGCCATGACACTCAAGTTGACATACCAGGTAGCAGCAAGTTCTGAATTCCCATAGCCTCCCAGTCCTTACCAGGGAAAGCGTTTCTACAGAATTTCCGGATCCATGGTGCCAACACCAGGCTGTGATCCCAGCCATGTGTCACTGACTCCACACCTGCTTCAAGAGCAGCAGTCTGAGCTGTGACTTCTACCAAGTGCAGGAATTAATTCCTCCCTCAACACATACCTCAATCTTCTAGGATCAGAAGCTATTACTGAGGTCATCTCCTTTCTCCTTCTATTGGCATCCTGAATGCAACACCAGTGCAGATGCAAGCAGGAACTTTCTGATGCACAATCCCTGCCTTGCTCCCAGCTGGAACTGACCACAGCAAGGAGCAAATAGAGCTGAACTCATGCATGAACCCCCAGGACCCATCTCCCAGAGCCTCACCACAGGCAAGGGAATCCTTACACTAACTCAGCATAGAAATCAGTGCTAATTCGCATCCTTGCAGAACAGTGGCAGAGAAGCCAGCACCCAGTAATTGTACCTATGCTGTCCTGGGTATGCAGCCATCAGTCCCGCAGCTCTCCGCCTGGAGATGTGCTTTGTAGGTTTCAAGCTACAGGGAACCTGAAAACCAGCGCAGATGCCTTGAACCACCACACTGAAAAGGAGAGGAAAGTTTCCAGCTCCATTCTAAGATGTTAATTTTCTGATAGCATAGTTTTAAATTAATGAATTAAATAAATAAATCTTGTGTATACTGAAAGCTTTCACTCTCCTACTTAAAAAAAAAAAAAAAAAAAAAAAAAAAAGATTTTTAATGTATTTTGCTTAGGCACAGCAAAGTGCTTTAAGTAAATCTGCTCCTTTAACAGCTTGCTTAAGAGGATGCTATTGCAATGAATTATCTTTCTTTAGCCACAGCTGCCTCCCAATGGATTTCTTATGTTTCTTACAGGGAATTTAACAGCAGTCTCTGAAGTCCAACAGAACTGACAAGCTACTCAGTTAGGGAGGCTCCATGCTGGGTGACTCCCAGAATCTCCTAT
Organism: Aythya ferina; assembly: GCF_964211825.1. Classification (NCBI taxonomy): domain Eukaryota; kingdom Metazoa; phylum Chordata; class Aves; order Anseriformes; family Anatidae; genus Aythya; species Aythya ferina. Next base: position 9,416,144 of record NC_140307.1, read on the forward strand.
TCTTTACAAACAACGTTTCTGTTAAAAAGGTACAGAGTTTGTTTCCATATGCTATGATTTCTCAATACTGCTGTTCTTACAAACTAGTAAATGAATGCCTCCAGCTAGCAGTAACATTTCTATCAATGTAACAGCCCAGCCCACAGGGATCTAATTTACTGAAACTGGTTAAGTGCTACACAAACATCATCTAGAGAGATTAATTGGCTGTTAAAGTTTGATTGCTTTGCAATCCCTTGGTGATGGTTGGAAAATGAAAAAGTGATCTTTTGTCATTACATAAATACCTTAAGGTATAGCATATATGCAGGGCTTTGTTTACATTTTCTAAACACAGCAAGTCTTCAGTGGGAAGGAGAGCCATGACCCACTTATTTATACTGAAGTTTATTTAGTATATTCATTATGGATGACATTTTCCTGAAGTTTATTTAGAAGTAAAGTCTTCCCAGGCTGTAATTAATCTAAATTAAAACACATTTATGCTGATCATTAAAGCAATTTGTTGCAGACAAGTTTCCATTTGATCATTTCCCAAAGTCTGTATACTGTATTCTGGATCTTCAATTTCCTTAGTGCAACTTTCATTTCCCCTAACAACTACCAGAAACCAGATACCCCTGCACTTGAAATTTTTTCACTCAGAGGTTCCCTAAAGTTATATAAGAATTTGGTATCAGTTATCACTTTTCTTCATTTCTGGTTTGTGAAATCCTTGCTTAACCATCAGTTTTGTAACCTTAGCTTTCTCAGGGGGAGAGCCCTAATCATACCTAAGGAAGCTTGCAGACGAACTCAAGCCCTGTCCACAGACCATGCTACCAGACTATGTGAGGAATCAGAAGTGGAGACACCAGCCAAATGAGCTGTCAGTGGGACCGTTTCATACAACTCCAACAAATAAAAAATAACCTATTTACACAGTGCAATCCTATGGCTACAAGAAGATATTTTTCCTTGACAAACTGTCATCATTTAAACACATGCTGCCTCGCTGACAACACCTACATCCACAGTGACCCACTGAAACCTACAGGCATGCCTAAAGGTCTGGATGCCTCTCATTACTCTCTCATTATTATTTGTATCAACACTGAGGGTGACAGATCCTTACAACTGTAAGCATCACAAATATGTAGACCCTGAAGTGAAAAAAAGATTAAGACCAGAATAAAGTTACTGAAATCACTGTTAGCAACATGCATAAAAATAAAAATTACGTTGTATTTTAGATCCAGGGAAAATTGCAGCCCTTTCAGATAATGGAAAAAGCCTTTTCTTTCTCAGACTCAAACAATTTGATCAGGAATCAGACAAGTCACATATGAAACCCTCAGCACACCACATTCAATTGTTCTTCCCCTGATATGTGACTAACAGCTCAGCACCTGGATTGCACGCAAAGCTAAAATGCAGAGAGGGTGGAAAAAAACTGAGAACCATACTACAGAGTTCATATAAAGTGTTTCTAAAACAGAATTCCAAGGCAGGGGCCCTACTTCTGTACCAGAATAAAGTATTTGAACAATTGGCAGATAACAATATGTTTGTAGTCTGCATACACAAACACCAAAAGAAACCTCACAAATTCTTAGCTGTATAATGTATATGCCATTTACTGCAGAACTTGCACAGTTCTGAAGGAAATCTGAATAAATCATCCCCTCCAGCTGAGGGTAGGAGTGCTAACCCATAGTGGTATAGCTGGTATAAGAAAATAGGTAGTGGCCTTTGAGGAAAAAGTAATGGAAAAAAAAGATTCCATACGTTAGCAGAAGCTCCAAAATTACCAATGCAAAAAAAGTGCTCAGATATCACGGTGATGAGCAAGTTATAAGAACAAAGAGCACCTGCTTACACAGGAAGGGGCACAATCCTCTATTAGTGCTGTTCATTGAATGGGGTCAGACATAGTTTGTACCAAAAAAAAATAAATGAGGTACACCTGTCAGCATGGGAGGAACCTAGCTAGGTCCTATGGAGTGCTTCATCTGCAGCATTTATGACAGCTTTGAACTTGCTTTTGGCCATTGCATTAGAACTTGGGGAAAAAAAGGAAACAAAAACACACACAGAAAAGGCAAAGTTTGGAAAGCAAGTTTTTCTAAGCTAGGTATAAACATTAACTCTGGAATTGGTTGGGAAAGCAGTTGCACTGACAGAGACACATCCCCTTTCCTACCCACCCTCTCCTCCACCAGTGCCCTGTGCCACCTGGAGAGCCATCCTCATGCCCAGGAGCACTTAGTCCAAAGATGCCGCTTGCACCCAAAAGATTACCACGGGATTTGGTAAGTGAGGGAGGCTGAAGGCCAAGATTAAGAGGGAGAAAAGGAATGCACTGTTTGGAGAAGCAGTTAACTATCACCTGCCAAACAGCTCTTCTGCAACACTGCCTGGGCAACTGTATTGGAAGCCTGAATTTGCACAGTGTGCTGTGGGTGAATACACCAAGCCCTACTTTGAATTATTTAAAGCTAGCATACAGCTGGTTTGGATCAGGTTTGTATAGAATAGCCTGCTCATATTGCTTCTCCCATTGAGATTACGTTCCCTCAGTCATTGCAGTATCTAAATGAACTCATTTCAAAACAGGCACCTATATCACTTAGGAAAAAATGCACTTGAATATAAGTAATAAAACTGTCTCCTTTCTGCAGGGAAAAGGGTCCTAGCTTCATTATGCTCACCAACACCTCCAAGATTGGTGGTGCCAGTTGGATTCATCTCCCTCACATCCCATTAAGGGGGGGCTATTTCCTGCCAAAGATACCCTGAGCAGGATACCACAAGCTCGTGCTCCAACCAGGAGATAAGGAAGAGGCAGCTCCCTTATTTACACTGCTGTCCTCTGGCAGTGATGCTCTTTGCCTTCTTTACTGCATCTTACACATTGGGTTCAGCATTTCGGGGATTTTTATGTTCACTTGAAAGTGTCTTTCCTGGGCAGCACCCTCTGGAATCTCACCCATAATATATGATGTTTTAAATGTCTCCTGTTAGTTGTTTTTGTTGTTGTTGTTGTTGTTGTTTGTTTTTTAATACCTATTTATAGCTTCCTAACTTACTGCATTTTGCAATTTATGAGGAGCTTAAATGATCTGAATCTCCTGTATCTAATTGTAGTGGGGGAGGCCTCATTATTTGTTGTGCCTTTTCACCAATTCCTAGCCTTGAAATCCTCACTTTGTGCAGCACCCTCAGAGGCAATTACAGGACACAAGGAAAGCCTGCATCCCGCTGCAGATACTGAGATCTCGCACTATGGTTTCTTTCTAGCCTGTAGGGCATATTGATGGTTCATTTGCTTCCTGAATTTGGCTCTCCAAGCTCTTCAACTTTTGTCAGAGCTTTAATGCTTCTGGAAGGATTTAATTTTATTTATTTATATTTTTTTTTTTGGCTTTTCATCACCCTTTGGTTTATGCTTCAGCAGGTAAACAGTTAAACATCACTTTTTTCCAAGTGTTTTCTCATTTGGTCCATTAAAAGTCCCTTCAACTTTAAAACAGCTTCTAAGACTTTCCAAATGAATGACATCAAACAGTGAAGTCTAAAGTTTTCCAATATGTTACTTGACCCTCTCAAGACATTAGTCACATTCTAGACCTCAGGAATCTCTTAAACTGATGATTTTTATTCTTTTTTAGCTTTAAGCAGACTTCAAAATAAATAAAAAGCTTTTAAATCTCTATTTGCCCATGTAATACTGGAGGATATCAGCTATGCATGCCACATTATTTACTATTTCTATCATTTAGAAACAATTCCTCTGTTGTTTCTCAGATAAAAACCAATCCTTGTGTTTTTTACCACTTAGTTACTGCACCTGCAAATCTTTAATCACAAGTCAGAATAATTTATCAAATTCAATTTACCCAACTCAAAAATCAATCACTGCTTTCCCACTGGAATTACTAGACTGCCCTGTGCTACACTTTGGACTTATAAATACAAAGTAATAAGAGAATAATAAGAGAAAATTATTTTAACTCCATAGGTAGCCCAGTGAAGAATTCCTTTAGTCCCTCAATGCAATAGCATCCCTTGCTAAGAATTTTTTTTAGCAGCAATTAAGTTGAAACCATATATTGGATATTTTCCACAGGCTATGCTTTTTTTTTTTTTTTTCCCAACCTTAGGAAAAAGGAAGACAAATATTTAAGTCAGACATCAGAGCATGAAAGTTTTTACTTTCACTGATCCCAATTTAGCATACTACTTTTCCTCCGCAGTTTTTAGCTTAATGCCTACATTCATGCAAATCAGTCAACTTGGAGCCTGTTCCTAGTATTTAGCATTTGATACACAATATAGACCGCATAAACGTGAAAGAGCTTAACAGCCTTCCAGCCCTTTATGCTGACAATTAAGAAAAGCTTTGTCATTTTTTTCCATTTACTTGTACTTTCTTCAGGAGTCCTCTGCTGAGGGAATTGCCCACATTTTAAAGCAGCAGATGACAAATGGACAAAAGCTCATTTTTAAGCTCTCTGCTAGATCGAGAGAATAGCACAGTTACATGGTGTTAGAGGAGATTAAGAAGGGAATAGATGCAGCCAAATCCTGCACAGGGGCCTCCATTTTGATTTTACTAAAAGCAGCACACATGAATACGTTACACCATCTCACCCCAGGGAGAGAGGTGCAGGAGAGGAGATCTGAACAGGTTTATTAACAAACACATTTTCTCTACTTATTCTTATGTTTCTATACAAGACAACCAGCTAAGAATTTGGGGGGGGTTGCTACAGTATTGCACAAAGCAATAATGCTCTGTACATACAGAAGGAGTCCTGCTGAGCAGCATCTGTAGGACACACGTTATATCAAAATACCTAAAGCATTGGTAAAAGGGTAAACAAACATATTTTGTTCTGGTAGAAAAACAACAACACATCACACCTCATTCTTTTCCACCAGATTCTCCTTTGACTTTTCAATTCAAAAACAATAACATTTCTCAAACATGCTGGCAAACATGCCAAAAGATTGTGGGTACTGCCCGTTTTGTTCGTTTTCTTATTAAATGCTGACATAAAGACCATTGCCAATTTACGCACAAACTCCTGTATGTCAGGCACTAGGTACCTGATTTTCTCTAGTAAACACCTATATCCAAACACAGCAAAACATTAATTAACCAACATCAACACTTCGACTGCCTGAAGAGCATCTCTTTTCATGTCAAACAACAACAAGGAGTTTGGGGTGGGGGTTCTTACGTTCCTCCTTCACAAAACAAACTTGCAGGAATACAGACACTTCAGATTAACTAAATTTAAGTATTTCTCTAAACATATCAAAACAAGCTTCCTAACATAGCCCTGACAGTGCTGGGACTATAATTTTAACAATATCCAGAGATGCTCATCAACTCCTGCAGCAGACAGACATGGCACTGTCTTTAAAGCCTCCCTCCCTGCAAGCAGCATTTATCTGTTGCCACAGCCACAATATTACACTATTTCTTGTCATTCCTGAGGGAATTGCTGTAATATACATGACACTGTACTTGTGTGGCATGGACAGGAGTACAGAGCCCTAATGCAGACTTCCAGGTAATTTGATCTCTGCCTTTATTATCTTGTTTTCACTAGACAGTTGTAAACAACTGGCTCTGGTATTATAATGTCTAATTTACCCACAGCACCTACACTGAACGCTGTGACCCTACCGATGTGTCATTTTGGAAAATCCATGTCTGCATTAGCCCAAGGTACTTTTCAATGATCTTTTTTCAGAATCAATGTTTTTTTTGTTGTTTTTTTGTTTGTTTGTTTTATTTAAAAAAAAAAAAAAAGAGGTGGCAGGTGTTAAAAAAAAATTAAAGGAACCAAGAACTGTCAGGAAACTAGTTAATGAGACTGAATTTGAACAGCAATTGTAGACCATGAAGTAAGCCACCCTCCCTCAAGTGAAGACTATAATTTCTTCAAGGCAAGTACAAATGACATTCAAATCTATTTAAAATAAGGTTAATTCAAGCAGAACATCTGGCTGATTTATTTTCCTCCCCTTCATAGTTAAAAAACACACAAAATTCTGAAATGCATCAGAAGTTTTAAAGATCAGCTGGTTCAAAACATTTGTTCATGCATCTCAGTTGACAAAGGGAACGTTTGCATTGTTTACACTAGTGTGGTAATATTATAAAGGCATATTAAAATTCCCATTATAGTGGGAATACTTGAAGTTGAATACCATAGTCATTTGAAATCACACACAGAACAACTTGGCACAAAATTAATTTGGATGCAGGGTTTTGATTATTTTTAACAAATGTTTCAACCTCTTTTCTTCTATCTTGCTATGCAGCAAGAACTAAGAACATTTCAAAGTTTAAGAAGTTCATTTGACTGAAAATTGGAAGTGGCTAACATTCTGATGCCATTTTAACTGCCACGTGAATATCTCATAGGACAATCTCTTGGATTAATGGACTGTTTCTGAAGTGCTCTGTCTGCAAAGCTAATGACTTGGATTCAACACTGCAACAGCCCACTTCTACAGTGTAAAGATTAGATTTGTTGTTGTGCTTCTCTTTCTTAATTTTTATGATCTTATAAGTTCCTTTAGAAAGCTTAACCATTTACCAACTTCCTTTAAGTAGGGATTTCTTTAACCTTCCCTGCATTACTTGGCATGTTGGGGTGATGGAAGAAAGAATGGAGACCTCTTTAGGAAGGGTACTACATGTTATGAAACCTAAATAACATTCACGTAGATAATTTTTTGTTTATTTTTAAGTACTCGGGCAAGTGACTGATAAAAGCCACAATCATTGTTATGATTCTACATGAACTGTAGCACACACCGTAAGTTTGCCTGCACTGTAATGTGTGAAAGTGATGCATATAATTTTATGTTAATTCCATGATCTAGCAACTGGGAGTACGGAACATTGTGTAACTCACAAAGACTCTTGGCCTATATAAAAAGTTCTCCTTACTAGTAAATTTTAACAGTTTTGTCACAAAATTGAATAAAAAGGATTACTTTCTTGCCCAGATGTTGCGAATTTACGGGCTCAGAATAACAAAGGAAGTGCATCCGTTCAGAAGGAAGTCTTAGCACACACAGGATAGCTCCATTCATTTTCATGGTCAGCATTCTGGTCTCAAAGACGTGCAGTATCTTGCCATCACTGGTTCAGAAGTGCACCCTGATGCCCTAAGTAAGAAACCCACAGGGACCCAATACCTGTCGTTATGCATAAACCAACCTGTGAAAGTACATGGCTAAAAATCAAACCAGGTATTGACTACAAACTTGGTTATATTCTGAAGAAACATGGTGGCCCAAACTGAAAGGCAAAGGAAGGGTGGTGGCTGTTTGGTTTGTTCTTCCCCCTGAAGGCTTTGTCATGACTCTAGAAGTTTCTTCTATCAGGAAGATATTTCATATTCTCATATTCATTAAGTGACCTCACCTATTCATCACATACATTTTAATATTCATTAAATACTGCCAACAGCAGTGCTGTGTGCAATAAAAGAGAAAAGGAGAAAGACTGACAGGTTGCTGAAGTCTAACTAGATTGAAAACATTATGAGGTTCAGGTTATGCTGAAATTTTTCGGAGGGAACGAAAAGCTTTGTGTTTTCTTAAGTGGGTGTAAATGTTGTTAGTCTTTCTGGGTTCAAGAATTGGGATCAAAAGTGGAATTATCTGTTTGTTCTAAGCCATGACAGTATTCTTGCTTATGCTCTTCCTGGGAAAGAAGAAGTCCATTTAAAGAACAATCTTTATTATATTCACTTAGATGCTCTTATTATACCAGCATAATATACAAGCATAATTTGTTATAATATATTATACCAGTATAAATATACAAGTTGTGTGTCTTACATGTCTGCCAGCTTCCTCTGAACTCAGGCATTGCTACCACTGCTGGTTTCAACACCAGACTCAGAGCAGCAGAGACCACAAAGAGATGCACTCATGAGCAAGTTAACAGGCATGGACAAAAGGTCTGCAAGCAATGTTGTGCTCCAAGCTTCAGTGGTTCACTTCTCATTTGCACTGGTACTTCTATTTTTGCTATGTGGCAAAAATACCTAGAGACACTGGTTGGAGGGTTTTTTTAATCTATGATTTGTTTAACTTCAAAATAATAAATAAAAAATAAAAATCAATTAGAGCAGCCAGGAAGAGAGGCTGCTTTTGTTGGCTGTAAATGAAGGAGTCTAATATATCCTTTCATAAACAAACCTCCTCTGTACTAAGTTTTCTTGTAAGGACAGGCAGGCTTCAAAAGATGTTTGGAGGTTTGGTTCAGGATAGGAACCCAGAAGTTCAGAAAACTCAGTTCTCTGCAAAAAAAGAGCTGGAAGCCTCATGAACAGCCTGAGTGAGACTTCTAGTACTTCCCATGTCTGTTCAAGCATGAATGGTACTGCAGAAACAACCTCTCAGACTGCTTTTCAGGAAACTGGACGTTTTCTGCTGAACCAGCCAGGAGCCATTAAGTTCAATACATAAAATGATGAAAAGAGAAGTTGGCTGCCCTCAAAGGTAAACAGAGGTCAAGGTGGAGCTTGGCAAGCAGCTATTTTTCTGGTTAAAGAAGTGCACTTAAAAAAAAGAAAAAAAAGAAAAAAAGAAAAAAAAAAAGAAAAGCTGTTTCATGCAAATGCACTCAAATTAAAAGAAATAATTTACATAAAGTTTATGAAGTCGTCTGTTCGTGGTCCAGGAATAATCCAGTAGATGAGTTTATTGGCAGGAACATTAGCAGATCAGAACTCTTTTAGGGGAAAAACAGAAAAGATTATTTGTATGTCTAATAAAAATGAAACCATAATGTTCAGTTTCAATTTGACCAATTAATTGCATATATACCTGTCAAAATAAAAAAATCCTACAATTCTCTGTAGATGCTATTTGGCATCAAACAAGCCATATACCTGAGAAAATTGCACGTTATCTGCAAGCAATGAGAAGAGGTTAAAATGTGGTAAATAAATCATTGCAAGCATTCAGAGAGGAATCTACAGGAAATCTCATCCGAACCGGTTTGCTGCTTCTTGATTCACAGTGCTACAACTTCTGCAGCTGAAACATCTCCCATGTTGGGACAACCAGGAAAGGGGCTGGGTATACTTAGAGCAGTGGCAACAAGACAAACAATATGTTCTTCCAGACATGGGTTTATGATGATGTTACAAGTGAACAAAAGCCCTGAGTGACAAACCTGCTTCACAGGCCTCAATTAGTAATCCACTGAATGAGCACAGGTGCTCAAAACTAGTATTTGCAGGCCTTTTAAGCATGTCAATGGAGTTAATAAAACTACCAGGACTCAGGCAATAAGCAGTTTTCCTCCTTTCCCTTCCACCCTCCAGACAATCCCATTTTAATTGCTGCCTAACCCTACATATATCTTCATTCCTCTCACATCACTCAGTCCTTCTCTTTTCCAGCCCCTTTTTAGCCCCAAGGCAAGACAGAGAAGGTGAGGAGTGTCAGAAAAAGGGAAGGAAAAGTGGGAGGGCAGCCCTTCCCCAGCAGCCTGGGACCAAGAGGAACAGGTTTTCAGAAATCCCCCATTTTCTCATCTCAGACAGAGCAAATAAGCAGGGAAAGCAAACACCTGAACCCATGGCCAGACTCCCCCTCCACATCTCACTGGCCTCTACTTGCCAGCAGATGTGATCAAACATGTTCCTAGCTCCAAGGGATCCTCAAGTGATACATTTTACATTTCAATTTTCAAAAAAAAAAAAAAAAAGTAATCAATCACCAGTGTTACTCATTATCAGCAAGGCAATAGTATCATAAGCAGATAATTCTTAGAACTGCACTGACACAGCACAGGGGCTGGAGGTGGGTTTTAATTGCATCACACAATGGATACCTATCTACCACCTTTATGAAGCCACAGGCAGATCAGAGGAATCCAGCTCTACCTATGGCCTAGAGAGGTTTTGGAATGATGCAAATCAAAACATCCTTCCCTTGGAAAGACATTAAAAATAGATACTTTGCTTGCACTTCGAAATAAGAGGCATGTTTTGACCCAGACAAGTCCAGGCTAGATTGCCCATGACCTCGACTAATCTTTTCTTGGCATGTTTTTTTTTGAGTGCATCATCTCCCAAGAGCACAGCACACACAGCACTCCCAGTTGCTAATGTAGATCTTCTTTTCCTGGCATGCCCAGATGACGGGTTGGAAGCCAGATTTTCCATGAAACATCATCAGAATGCCTTTAAGAGCAAGGAAAGAGAAGACTGAAGTGAGGATATTTAGAAGAGATTAGAGAGAAAAGAAGAGTGTAAAATTGGCAGGTCCAGGTTGTAAAAGGAGAATGGACAAGTTCCAAGAGATGATACTACAACAACAACAAAAAAAAAGGTGATGACACTGAGAAAAACCTGAAGAAAGCACAGGGATGGGAATCACCTCCCAGGAGAAGTCCTGTTTCGCAGGAGTAAGTCCATGAGCATTCCTCCATGGATGGAGGGGTACTGAGGCTTCATTGTGCAGCAATATTTGCTTCCGGCTCTGCACCTTCCTGACCTGCCCTGCAAGAGCACTTGCAATCACTGGTTGGATCACTCAATTTTTCAGCCCTTGGCACTTTTTGTTTAGTCTTTCTTCGACAAGACCCCAATATTCTTTTTCAGCGAAGAATAAATCTATTTGTGACTGTGCATCCTTTAAACCATCACAGTGACATGTGACCTAAGAAGTGCCTCTCCTACAACAGGGTACAGCAGCATTTAGATTACCCAGGTCAATTAAACAAGGAAAGATTGGATAGACAGTGCTCCAGCACCTTCAGAAGAGGTGTAAGTTGCCCTAGCCAAAAACCCTCATCCCTGCCCTAAACCTATAGTTCATCAGATACCTTAATTCACATTTATACAGCAACTTTTATCCTAGGATCCTGAAAACATACATCCAGAGTAATTTATGCATATATGCACCCTCTCTAACAGATGCACCCACAATAAAGTCAGAGGTAATATTCAAATCTCACCAAGAATTGAAGATTTGAGATATTTTCTTAAGTCAGATTCCTTCCTTTAACCAAAGAAACACCACATGCTAAATGGTATTAATTTTCTTATGCAGGAATAAGATCATAATTATTGCTTAATTTTGCCAGTTCCTATGAATCACCAGGAAAAGATTAAAGCAAAAGTAAATATTGGTTCCTTGTCCTGTTTACAGTAATCAGCTCAAACAAAGTAACTTGAGTCAGTTACATTATTAAAAGGTGCATATGGTTATATTTTTCTCATTAGGTTTGCACAGAAGAAAGGATAGCTGCCTGCACAAAACTCCCTGCAAACAACAACTGTTAATCTCAAGACTTAAGGAAGCCTAAAAAGAAAGCCATGCCCGTCCCACCAACCCAATGCACTTTTTGTGAAGACTCATTGAAGTTGTTCCCAATAGGAGGCATGAGTGGGGTGGCAGTGGAGAGCTAAGAGCACTGCAGAGAGACAGCAGGCTGAGCCCCACATGGACCAGCCTTACATCTTTCAGCAGCTGAAGATTTTCATAGGGGGTCCAAGCAGCCAGCAAATAAAAAAAAACAACTCCCCAGCCTCCCTACTGCAAAATATCTTTATCCTGAAAGCTGGCTACTAAATTAATTTTCCAGGAGAACCTTAACATCTAGAGCAAATAATGCTATATCCTGCTGGCATTCCTTTCATCCCATAGGTATTTGTTTTAAATTATATGTGTAGTATCCTATGTGTTTTGCTACATCCTCTTTTTTTTTTCCCCTCCTTAAATGTCCAGATGTTTGAGTATTGCTATCAGTGGTTAGAAGAGAGCAGAGCCAGAGAAGCAGGATGAATAGCATGAGGATGAGTGGGCACCATTTCAAAAAGTCTGTGCTTTAAATCCATTAGTATTCAAGAGGTTTAAGTGCCATGATACTCGATTCATTTTATCACAATGACTAAATAGCCTGATCTGCCACTGTAAGTCAGATAATCAAGAGCACAAGCATTTTACTTGTAAAAGCTTGCACAGCTACACCACCAGTTGTTAATTATAGGTGTGCAATAACAGAAATACAGATTTCTTTAAACTGAAAGTCAACTTGTTTTTTTCCCCCTTTGGCTAAACTATTTTATTTACTGGGAATGAAAGACAGGCTATTTCCTCAAAAAAAAAAAAAAAAAAAAAGTCAGTGAGGATTACACTACCTTGCAAAGAGACTGATATCATACACATACTGGCCCTCAAAAGCTCAACATTCTGCTTAAGTGAAAGAAAAACAGAACAGTTCACACAAACTTGACAGTAAGTCTTCCAAGAAACATTGGAATTACAACTGCAAAAAGGTGTTTTCATGTTACCTCACTATTAGCCCAATCTGAATCTTACAGATAAAGCAGAAAAGTTTGGGGTCAGATCTGGCTGACTTACAGTCTACATTATAAGCCATTTTCACACTTATTATAAAGGACCTCAAAGCTCTTTACAGATTTCTTTTTCCCCTGTAAAAAATCCATTTCGCCCCTTTGCCTGGAAGCGACCAACTCTACAAAAGGATGTGGCAGCTTGTTACTAACACAATTATATTGGGGTAAAAAAAACAAATGCTGACCAACAAAAGAAAGTCATTTACATTAGAGTTTGAGCACGATGAAGACTAGCTCATCTCTCGTCCTACAGACAGAAAAATCCCTTGAGTTCAGAATGAATGGCAGAGGAGATTTTTTGATCTGTGAAACACTAACAAGACACGGCCTTGCCTAAGTGCAATGTGTGGACACTGGCTTGCTCCCAAGCCTGGGAAAAACATCACAGGCTGAAGACAGCCACAGAAGAGCACTTTCTGTGAAGAAAGAGCTTTTTTTTTTTTTTTTCCTGCCAAGGGATTTCTTATTTAAAAATGTAGGAAATAAAGAAAATAAAAAGCTGCACATTGAAAAGGAACACGCATTTCAGTTCTGTCAGGTCTTATGGGAAAGTCTGATCCCAAAGATCTTAAACTAGAAGTGTTACCACTACAACCCATCGTGCAGTTTATAATTCCCTAACAACATGACAAGCTGCCTTGATGGCACTGCTCGCAGACAATACCACCTTTATGTATAATGTTCACACGTGGGACACTTGCAGTTCAGCAAAGTGTCAAACAGTGAGAAATGCAGCATTTTCCATATCATCAGCATGAAATTCCACCAAAAAGCAAGAGCGAATGCTAAAGCCACAGCATTCAAGCTACTTTTGTGGCTCTTTATTGCATTTTATAGCAGGCAATGGAGTCTGAGGTGCAAATAGCTCTCCCCCAGTGTGCTCCGGTCCTTCACAAGGCTTTCTTGTTGTGTCCACGGCTTGGCTGTTTGCTCCCTGCCCTCTGCAAAGCGTCCTCAGTCATTCTTAAGTAGCCTCTTCTCCCATGACTCTGCATCTACCTCATCTCATAGTCTGCAAATCTCTCCTGGGACTCTGTTCAGGAGATCACTTTTTCCCTCGTGAACTTTCTCCCTCCTTTCACAGCATTCACCCAATGATTCCTTAAAGAAACTTTCCCATGCCAAAACCAAAAAGCTGTCCTTCTCAGCTGGGAAGGGCAGCTTAGAATCAGAATACAAAAGTTTCTTTCACCTCCTGACCACTGTGCCTCTGGGAGGGGCAATCAGTGTCCCACTGATCGGATAGGATGCAATTTTTTGGTTTACTTCAGCACTAGCACCCAAATGCAATGTCAGTGGAGCAAGGGAGAACCAGACTGATGGAAGCTATGGAAGACAGCAGAACAGTGGAGATTCTTATCACAGATGTTGTTTCTGCACTACCTCCGTTCCCAGAAAATGGAGCCATCTTGAACAGCTAACACTAACTCCATATAGTCCCCACATCCTGAGGATGATTTATAAAAACAAGGTTTTAATCCCACTTTTCCTGTCTGTTCATGAGCCCTGAACTGTTTTGAATTTACCCAACTGCTTGCTTACATGCAAGATGAGCAAAACTACTGAGTTTTATTTATCCCGGTTACAAATCAAAGCCTGATCAGCACCAGTTCTGAAGTTCAATCTTTCAAAAACATTTTTTGAATCATTAAGCAGCAATAAATAACAGGATCACTTTTACTCCAACCATGAATATTTCCATAGCAAGTGTCCTGTTACTTAGTTTCATCATATTAAAATCATTAAAAGGAATGTTTTTCTGAACCTTTCCTTGGGTATGCTGCATTCTTCTTCCACTGAATCCATGTACACCACTTTTTAAATAGCTACCAATTTAAAGAACAAATGTTGCTCTGTGTATAACCAGGAGGGTTATTGGTAATTCCTTTCCAACAGGCACTTGTCAAAGACGTTTGATCTTGAGCAGTAATTGCCACTACATGCTTAGCAAAGTGATTTACAATCAGACAGAACTCACAGCTTTACAAGCTTCAGTCTTAAGCACTCATTGAAGCTATCAGCACGACCATAAGCATCATGCCATATAAAATGTTTTCTAAAAACCTGAAAAGCAGGACTCCACCATCCAGTGACAGCAGTAGTAGTCCTCAGACATCCCAACTTATTCAACAGTTTATTCAATGCTCTCTTTGCTTACTGCTTTGCAGCCCTCAGTAGTTTGTTGTCTGCACATGCCAAGCACCTCTCAAGCAGCAGCACCTTTCTATACCCTGACACCATGAAAAGCTGCCAAATTACATCAGCTTCCTGCTCAGTACTGATCTAAACCCTTCAACCAGCCCACCTTTTTTTCTTTTTAAAAGGTAAAAATGGTTTCTGCTCTCAGAATCACCACTTTTAAACACCCATGATGAGATTTTAAATGCTTCAAGCACAGAATGCCTCAGATGGGTTTACAACAACTCTATTTTTTTTTTTTAACTGCTAACTTCAACTAATCTATCAAAATTTTCTTTCAGTTTGACAGAGCTGATGAAGCTTTAGAATCAATTGCTAGCAAATGCTTTCACCAGTACAAGTGTTGGTTTTGCTGCTCTGTGTTGATAAGATGGCGCCAGGATACTCCAGCTATTTTCATGTGAGAAGTCCTACAGATATCAGTATTCCACGAGACGCAGCATTTATTGGAAATTATCTTGAAATGCTTTGCACGATCTATTTCGAACTAGTCATTTAGCTTTCATAAAAAAGCAGTAAAAAAGAAAAGTCTCTGCCATCCATCCAGAAATAACTCATGCTGTGTAAGCCAAGGGGCTAGGCATCCACCAGAGTGTATAGCTGAAGAGAACAGTTACCAAGCAGTCCATGATGAAAATTAATAAAATGTGTTTGTGACTACAGCAGCAGAGTAGCAGTCGAGTTTCATTTGAGATTGGAAAAGGGGACAGCATTTGGAAAAAGGGACAGTGTTTGCCAGTTCTGGCCCTGGGCTGCATCACCTTTGAGTGGAGGTTGATCAAAATGTCACCTCAGCTTCTCTGAATCCCAGTGTGTTACAGAACCATCTCCAGTAAAACAACATCCAAATAGCATCAGGGCTTCATTCACAGCTCTCTTCACAGCTGACTATTATAATTTAAAAGAACAGTAATTGGCACATTTTTTTTTCCCTGCTGAGCATGAAGTTTTACAGGAAAAGCTCAAATGCTCCCTTAGCCTGTATATTGTGAAGTCCACTGCTGCTCCCAATTAGGCCAAGACAGAAGCCTGTAATAACTCAGCCCTTAACTGGATTTAGGCTATTTCCTGCTTTTCCATCCAAGGCCAGGCAGGCCTGTGTTTTAACGTAGCAGCAGCCCTACTGGCAGATCCACTAATGAATCAGCAGAAGCCCATCAATCCAAGTAAATCTTTGAAATGTTTTGACACTGATTTGAACTTCTCCCCCTAGTCCTCAGCCCCATTTTCTCTCAGATGTTCTTCAAACACTTCTTTCCAGCATCACCCATTGGTCCAGGCATTGCACTGCAAGTCAGACTGAGCTGCTGTGTTTCAAGCCATACCTCTGCCTGTGGCAGACAGGGTGCTGGTCACGGGCACACAACTTTGGAGATAAAGTTTTCTGTAACACAACCTAAGCAGAACAACTCCCAGATGTGTTCAGAAGACAAGTGGTGAGCATGAACTGGGTACACTGACAAAGAAAAACCAGACAATTTGAAATACTTTCAATTACTTTTGTTTCCCTACCAATAAAATCTAAGAAAGCAAACAAAAAACTCAGTGACGCATACTTTCCCTTTTCCTACAGGTCAGCACCAAGCTATAGGCTTTCTTCTGTTAAAACTTTTGTCCAACAGAGAATTTTAGGGTGAATTAAGAAGGAAGAACAGAGGACTAAGGACTGATTCTTATATGAGGAAGATTATCAACAACATTTACACAGAGGCAAAAACAAACAACAGCATGATGAATGCCAAGCCAACAAACAGGAAAGATGTCAAAAATTACATCTTGGATTCATCAGTTTGCCATTACATCAGCCTTTGGCTACTAACAGACAATTTATTTACTGAAATTGTAAATTTGCACTTTTGATGTGTACATGCTTGGATGGAGGAGAGATAAAGCAATATTACGCTTAAGAGAAGATTTTGGTATTTAGGCACAAACACCCATTACTGTAATCCTAACTACAGAATGAAGTTTGCAATGAAGAAAAAACTGCTCTACACTTCTTCAGTTACACTCACCAGATACTTATCCTAAAAAGAGCAACTTTTCCTGGAATAGAGGTGAAAAGATTTATAAGCAGTGTACCTTGTCCAGAGCTTAAATCAGCAATGTTATATCTCAAGTTGTAAATTATGGTAGTTATACTATCTGCTGTAGTCTGTTTCTATAACATATCATTATTAATGGTCATCACCACTCTTCTGTTCCTTTATATCTTCTGTCTGGCAATATCATTCTTTATAAGTAAATAAGCCACACCTTATTTACTAAGCCTGACCTATCCTTCTCATAACTGCAGTAATCCTTTATCTGCTTTACAGCATGGCTTAGATGGCCCCAGCAGGGACAAGGACCACATTGTCCCAGGCACTGCGTAAACAAATCAGAAGAGACCATCCCTGCCTCAAAGTATCTCAGTGTAAGCAAAAAGGAATCTGAATGACCGAATCAAGCTGGAACTGACTCCTGCATAGAAGACCAATAAAAGGTCTTCACTGGGATAAATGCCTTCAGCAAACTTTCTGCCCTAGGATAGGTTTTTCCTCTATTAAATGTAGCCAGGATTCTTCAAATAAGTATTGAATATTAGTAGTTGTCATGAATAAAATATGCCCTCATACAGAGCCAGATAAAGTTACCTTGTTCCATGTAACAAAAGGTGCTAGATAAAGATGAAAAATACTGTTTTAAATGCACTCACTGAGCATTAATCCTTCAGTATCATAGCTTACCAAAGCAGGCAGTCTACACAACATAAGCACAGCAGATGCACAATGCTGGTATTAATGACTTTAGATCTTTAACATAACAGGGTTTCCAATGCTGACAGTGGCACTGAGTAGGTCAGTGGTGTCCCCATACACCAGTCTTCCCTCTGGGAGGTGTTCTGTGATATTTAAGGACATTCACCCCCGCAGAGTATTAGAACTGATAACCTCTTCTGGTATCTGCCACAAGTGTCTTGGACCCTGTGTGTACAAGATCTCCATAACAGCAGCACGTCCCTTCTGTCAGCCTTCACCAACCCCAAACTCATGCTACAGATCCCACATTACAAGGGCCGAAGATTATGGGAAGCTAAGAAGAAACAGGATGCTGAGGCATGAAGGAGACCTCCTCTGAGGTCATTAAATGCTGGTGAGAAACAACCAGCCAGAGAGGTCAGTGCTGACAAGGCTATAGATGGGGAAGCAATTCCTCCTTCCACATCTCAGCTTCAGCCCATGAGGGATGAACTTAGGACAGCCTGCATTTGTTCTAGAGGCATGGATTATACTGCTGTATATCCAAAACAACAAGAAACCCAGTTGGTGTGACAGTTGTCTATAATTACTCAAACAATTTCATTGCAGTTTCCTACAGACAATACTGAAAACAATTGCAATGTTTTAAGAGAACGACTGCATCTCCAGTGAAAGTCTCTTGCATGTTTATTTTGATATTAATTAAAAGACTCCATTTTGCCACAGCTAGAGAAGAAAAAGAAAGAATAGTCTTCAATTCAGATGTCTGACTGCAGAAGTATTAAGCAAGTAACCAGGTTTCTTTCATTTGTGAAGTGCCAAAATCTTGACAGAAAGGTGGAAAACTGCTAGAATGAAGCGCATGAGGTCAAGTACTCAGAATGCAAATAATCCACCCAGACCTAGGAGTTTATATCCACAGTAACCACATTGAGATAGCTGCCAAAGTTCAATTGAAGCTCAAGTTTCAGGAAAAAAAATTGCACAACAGAACACATCCATTTAGACTTGAAAAGGGCAGCTCTAAAAGATGCAAGAACACTTTAGAGCTAGAAACTATGTTTTCTTTAGTAATGCACAGCTTTCCATGAATAATAAAGAAGTGCCCCCAATGTTTTATGAAACGTAGCTCAGTCATGCAGGCTATCTGCAACATTTGCTTATAATGTACTGATCCTTTTGCATTAAAAAAATCACAGCAATATTCAACTAACTAATCTAAGACAACCACATGCTACAATGACAACCACAGGAAGCAAAACCAAAAAGGACGTTCTATGAAATGAGCTACAAAATACTTTATATTTCTTCATGTTACTGTAGTATCCAGAAGCCCTAATGAGCCCAGACCACACCGTGCTAGACACTACTGTACAGCCAATTCACAAACCAGACATGCTTCTCAATGAACAAAAGAAAGTACATGCTAATAATGTTATTACAGAATCACAGCAGCATTATCTTAGACAATGGGAAATGTGAAAGTTTTATATGCTTTCTTTATTGTTATTAAAAGTAGCACTGTTACCTTGGCAACCATTGAACCACTTGGGAATTTGCTAAAGAAACCCAAATGTTACTTATACTTGCACATTTGCAATCAATTTAGGGAAAACAATTGGGCTTTGTTTTTTTGTTTGTTTGTTTTTAAAAACAAGTCACATTTTTTCCTTATGAGGAGTAAAATCCTGCAACATTCATCTTTGATTTTTTTTAATCAGTTCTTGGGATTAAGGCAGATCATGTCTCATTTGCACCCAAAGCAATCCACACTTTGGTAGAAAGTAAGAGTCAATAACCCACCTAGGAACCTATTTCTGAATAGAAGCACAGACAGCATGCAGTGCACACAAACACACTTCAGCAAGCACAGCTACTGCACAGGTATACTGGGCAGAAGGACAGGTGTTGCAGCTAGAAGGAATTAAAAAAAGGAATTCCAAACAATCATTATGAAAGTGCTCAGAAAACAGTCTTGAGTATAAAAAACTAGTGGGCATAGGTAGGTGCACAGCAGCCTGAAGACACTGCACAGCCAAATCACAGAATGGCTTGTGTTGGAAGATCATCTACTTCCAACCAGCCTACCATGGGCAGGGACACCTTCCACTAGACCAGGTTGCTCAAAGCCCCATCCAAATCTGGAACTTGCATGGCTTTTAGCTTCATTGTTGAAGTGTTGGTATCCCTGCTTTTCTCTTATCCTTCTTCAGCAGCATCTACTTGCTTTTAAGATAAGAACTGGGTGCATGGTAAGGGAAAAACCACAGGAGGATCAGTCTGTGAGATGTGGTGATTGTGTGGGATGGCTGTTTTCTTTCTAGTTTTCATCAACATATTATTCCCTGAGTACAGTCCAGCTCAACAGCAATGAAAAGCAGAACACTGCCAAATCCTGTCTTCTCTATCAAAGAACCTCATGAAACACAACAAAGTAATGGAAAAAAAGGCACTGATTTTGGATAATCTTTACTTCTGAAATAAAGAATCACTATGCAAGTATACCCTAAGCAAAACGACAGTCCTCCTTAAAATAAATACAGTGAAAGGTACCGCAGGCTCCTTAAGATTTTATCAACTATTTCAGGTATATTGAGGGAGCTGGATTAAAATAAGGTTAAATACACATCTTCCCAACTACACTTGCAGGTCTGGTCCTTTGCTTCAATACAACTTTTGGTGTCTCAAATTTATAGTCATATCAAAGTCCTCAGGAGATCATCTTCCTCTCCATCACCTCTGAAGTTTGTCTGCGGGGTTACTCTCCTCACCAGCCTCCCAGGTTGAACTGCTGCTGCAGGCTGCCTACTTGCTCACACCTCTGCTGGCACCTCCTAAAAGCCTCCCCTCCCTGCAAGCCATGGAGGAACCTGCCTGGTTAAACCCCAAGGGTTTCACCTGCCTCCTGGAGCAGCTATAAAAGCAAGACAAGCAAGCTGCTGCTCACCACTGGCAGTCATAAAAGGACATAACATACCATGCATGTCCTCAACTGCAAACATGCTGAGCAAGCTGTTAAGCATCACCAAATGTATTAGAATGCATCTTTTCATATAAACTGCAGTGACACGTGGACAACAGGATGAGTTTCACGAAGCAAGCATCATTTTCCAAATGCTTTCCAGAGTGAAAGTTGTTGGCTTTCTTAAAAATTAAGAACATCTTTCCATTCTTTGTTAGCTGTTTATCATGCCACACTTAGCAGAGCCGGAGGTACTCTATTTTATTACTTTTTTTTTTTTTTTGAATACCTTTATTGAGACAACTATTATTGAAGCCTACCCTCCAGAAAACATGAATACTCGAGAGAATAAGGAAGACTAGAATTTGACTGTATTTAAACACAAATAAGTTGTTTCAACATCAATATTGAATAGTTGCAGAATTAGTTCTTACTGCTTTTCCATTAAAAATGATTTGGTGAGAGGATAAATGTAGAGCTGCTGGCACATCCACTGCAGGACCCAGTTAAGCAGTGATGCATTACATTTATGGACTGACACTTAACATGTATTTCAAGTAGCACTTGCTATAAGTATTAAGAACTGAAGAATTTGATTGCTCAGAGCATTTGAACTGTAGACATGCAGTACTGCACATTTATTTACAAGCAGACGACTTGGAGACAGTGACTCAGATGCAACCCTACCTCTGAATTTCCTTTCATTTAAACCTCTGAGATGATCACATATGGGCCTTAGAGTTTTATTTTACAAGGCTGTGTTAGAACTTAACAGTAACTTAGGAAACTTCCCTTTTTAACAGTGTTAGAACTTAGCAGATTTTTCCCTGAATTTGTACTTGGCAATAAGGGAGGGTAGTACAGGGTGGGGTTGTTTTTGTTTTTGTTTTTTTTTTAAATACAGCTGAGAAGAATTTAACTGTGGGGCTCGCCTCTGAGGTGAAGATATCCAGCCACCCTCCTTGGACTTGCTTAATCCTTTAATAAGTGCCTCACAAAGTAGTCTGATCTATACTACACTATTTTAACGTAATCAACACAGTCATATTCCAATATCCTAGACATGTTTCGGCAAGAAAATACAGAGTTTAAAAACTGTGTAGAGACCTATATACTCAAGACAAGACATTTTTAAAGTTCTAAGTATTCTCACACACTAATGTCTTGGCCAATTTATTTTGTCAGTCCCCACTCTTTAAGGTGACCTTTCTGCCAGCCAATACTCCTTTGGTCTGGGGCTGTAGAAATAAAAGCCCCTTGACCTGAGTTTGCTAACTGTAACCACATCATCTACATATAACAGCAGTAAAGTTAGATCACTTTTTCCAAACAGAATTACAGTACAGAGGAAGATTGGAATGGAAAACATGACAGCACGGGGGAAGTAACTTTAAAGACTGCCCTCTTGCATAAAGGGGGAATGTGAGATTGTGATGAAGAAATGGCACTGGGACAACTGTGCTAGAATAGAGAGTGATAAGACTTGCTAGCCAAACCTGCACAGACTTGAATTACTTTTGGATGCCTTTTTAGTCCCAAGTGCTGTGAAGCACAGTCAAAAACAACACTGTATGACACAGGGACATCAATAGCACCAGCAAAAAAAAAAAAAAAAAAAAAAAAAAAAAAAAAAAAAAAAAAATTATATACACATACACACACACACAGAAGCAGCAAGAATAATTATGACTTCAGAACTTCCTCCCAGAAACAAGTCAAAAGAGGGTTGACACAAATTCTGCCAAGTGTCTCAGAGAGAAGTCTGCAGGTAAGAGACTGTAATAAGAAAGAGGAACAAAGTTAAACCTCGCTACTGGCTATAGAGTGCTGCTTCCCACTCTGATCTAGATGAGATGCTCATAGCCATACTCTGATGCAGATTCCTGCATGTAGGAGCTAACTGCAGCCCCCTGTCAGCTACTCAGTAGGTACAGTGATTGTTGCCATAGCCCTCCAGCCTGGCACCTTGCTGCTGACTAGGTGCAAGGACTGCAGACAAATTTGTACATGGCTATCAGGGTATAAAAAGAATAAAGTACTTAAAACCTTTAAGAGCCTAGCTCACTTAACCCTCTCTTGAGAGGAGCTGTACCCTGCTTTTTTTTTTTTTTTTTTCAAGCTTTGCCACCAACATCTCAGTTCTGGGAAGTACCAGGAGCATACGAGCAGCAACTTTTTTTTCAGCAAATTTTCTTTTCTCCACCTCTCCCCCCCACAAGCAACAGGAAGGTTTATGAGACAAGATGGCTGCTGCACTCAGAGTGCTACACTACAAGATGGAGGCGAAGAGTGAAAAATCTGCCATGAGTGCATTTTGCTTTCAATTTAATTATTCATACTTAGATAAGTCTATTCAACTAGTTTGGGTTTACCCTGTTTTCCATGGCACTAACACAACACCTAAGGCAATTAGCTCTGTTTACAGGACACAATGAATAAATAGCTTTCAGTACATAATGTCTGGCCTCAGAACTACTATATGCTCAAAGATCACCTCCAAAAAAAGGGGCCAAGCTGGGCATTTAGTTTTGTTTGCTCCACAGAGGTAAGCAGTTACCTTTAAAAACATATTGTCATCAGGGGAAGGTAATTACAGATTTCTATACCAGAGAGAACCACATTTTCTTTCTGCTCTAACCCCAATGTCCCTTTCTGCACCCACTCCAGAGGGTAGGGAGAAGGTCACAGGTAAAAGCAGTCATCCTGTGTGGCTGCTACACAAAGTTGGGGTACTCCTGTAGTCATTCCTGTGCCACCACCTTGAATACACAGCAAGACAAAGCAACATCTCCAATGCTCCAGCCTAAAAACTGCTTGTCATTTGGAGGATGCTAAAATACGAAAATGGAACAGTGGGCTAGCAGATGGAAAGTCCCAACAAGTGAAGACATTAATCCCACCAAATATACCCAACAGCAGCACAATCAGTTTGAATGGACCTAATTAATGGCCCCAAAGTCTTTTTTTAAATACAGAAAGAAAAAAAAATAAATAAAATGAACAGGCATCAGCCAAGACTGCCTAGCAGAAAAGGAAGCCTGTCATCACTGATCAGGAAAAACTTTCCCCTTGAACCTGAAAAATGTGCAACCTCTGCATTGTTTTACATAGTCTGTTCTAGTCTTAGTCCAGACTAAACAACCCCAGTTACCTCAGCCGCTCTTCGTAGGACCTGTATTCCAGGCCTTTCACCAGTTTCGTAGCCCTTCTGTGGGCACATTCATTCTAGGGCCTCAATGTCCTTCTTGTACTGAGGGGCGCACAGCTGAACACAATACTCGAGGTGTAGCCACACCAGAGCAGAATACAGGGGAACAATCACCTCCCTGGTCCAGCTGGCTACACTATTCGTGATAGAAGACAGGATGCTGTTGGCCTTCTTGACCACCTGGGCACACTGCCAGCTCAGGTTCAGGTGAGAATCAATCAGCGCACCCAAGTCCTCTTCCTCTGGCACAGCTTTCAAGCCACTCTCCCTCAAGCCCGTAGCACTGCATGGGGTTGTTCTGGCCAAAGTGCAGGACCTGGCATTTAGCCACGTTGAACCTCATCCCATTGACCTCTGCCCATTGACCCATCCTGTCCAGGTCCCTCTGCAGGGCCTTCCTATCCTCCAGCAGATCAACACTACCCCCCAGCTTGGTGTCATCTGCAAACGTACTGAGGACGCACTCAATTTCCTCATCCAAGTCATCAATGATGATATTAAAGAGGACAGGCCCAAACACCAACCCCTGCAGAACACCACCAGTGACCAGTCACTAGCTGAATTTCACTCCTTTCACCACTACTCATTAGGCCTGGCCATCCATCCAGATTACTCAAAAAGATAAATAGAAGTATTATTTTACCATATCTGCTCACAAAAATAAATAAATAAATGTACACACACATTAAGCTCTGGCCACTATGCACAAGGCAATTCATAGCAGCACTTTGCTTAAGAAGTCTGGAGAGAGTTCTTGCTAACTGGTAAATACAAGCAATTAGCCAAGGGAAGAGCATAAGCAACACATTCTTCGCCTCCATACAGCTTATCAAGTTTATTTTGCACTATTACACTTTTATAATTTATATAAAAAGCCAGCAGCTATTTGGCAATATTTACACCCAGAAACAGCAATTTAATCATATATGAAAACATCAATGGCACTGGATGCCTGAGGACATTGGAAACTTCTCACCTCCCACTAACCTGTCTGAAACTTGCCTTGGTCATGTTAGCTGTTAACTAAAAATAACTTTTAAATGTTTCTTTATTAGGCTTGTCCCTCTAAAGAGAGGTATGAAGTTTATTAAATTTATCATGTGAAATATTGAATGCTTGCACAGCAAAAACAAGCAGAATGCAAGTTCAGCAATCTTCCCTCTACAGTGATGTAGCTGCTCTGACAAAGCAAAATTCACAGTGATTTCATGGCCAGGCAGAATCAAGCTGAATGACAGACATTAGACACTTCCATCATTAAAAACACTCCAAAAGCAAACTGTTAAGTGTGACTTGGCTCCTTAAAATAATCCAACAAATACATTCACATGACCTATATGTAGTTGCTTACTAAATACATAACCTTTGAAGCCTAATTTTGGGGTGCTAAAGTTTTGAATGCCAGCACTGTGACTAGATAAGCATCTCATTTGAGGCAATCCTGTATTTATTGCTGTTATACAGATCACAAAGCTCTTAATCAGCCAGGCTTCTCAGGAATCTCAGTTCTATTTTTCTTTAAAAATCTTTTTTGTGGGCAACAGTTAGTGAAGACCAGAAATTGTTTGCTGCTCAGAAAACTTTTCTAAACGTCTACTTGCCTGCATTACAAACACAGTCATAGCAACAGCTACCCTTCATGAACTCCTGAGGACTGGTGTCAAGGACAGAAGGGATGTTAAGTTAGCATTAGCTTCTCAGACACAGCACCAATTGCTCCCATATCAAAGCTGATAGAATGCATGGAAAGCTTGCTGAGATGCACTTGATGCACTGTGAATAACCCACTTTTGCTTTGTCAATATTCCACTTCAGAGGAGGATGAAAATTCATAGTTAAAAATGTAGGGGGAAAAAAAAAGGAAAATAAGTTGTGTTCAGTATATAGCAAAGCTTTTTCCAATAAGTTTTAAAAATGACATAGTTCTGCCACTTAATTGGAACTCTACTTCAAACATAAAACAGATTTCCTACATGAATGGTTACCCTTCATTAATCTTCTTTATGAAAATGAAGGACTTCTTTGGGAGCTCTAGCCTGGGGGGATTTTTTAATTTATTTTTTAACACTCATTTTACTGTTTCTTTTAAAATGCAAGCAAGTCCAGCATAGTGAGGAGGTTCAGTAGAGTCCATAAGACTTCAGAGAAACTTGAACTGCAGAAGCTAATGTACGTGTATATCTTAATGCCCGGCACGGTGGAGCATTCTATGGTTTCACCATTGGATATAAGTGCCAAGGCTAAACCTCACCTCCTATGTTCAGCTGTTTGCCAGACATACTACCTCAGCAGTAGCAAAACAGAGCTTCATAACTGTTGAACTATCCCAGGTTTCCAGCACACATGTAGGCCTTGCAGAACACTCATTAGGCCATTCTTATTATCATTTTTCTTGAAGAAAGAAATAGAAGATTCAGACTAAAAATTTTCAACTGTGAGCTCAGTAATAGTTGCTCTTTTTAAGATACTGGAAGTAATTGAAAAAGCAGAAACATTCACACAACGCTTATTATATTCTTGTTTAAGTAAGCAATTCAATCTCTGATTTTTCCAAAAGCCCAGGCAACAAACACTATTGAGATTTACAATAATCCTACAAAACAGTGATAATAGCAATCTTTTTCCACAAGCATAACTGAAATTTTAGAGTTGAGCTCTATTTTGCAATTTATATCATTTTCTAAAATCAGAAGGTACACAGCTAACTAGCTCTTTGCTTGTTGTCTTTCATCTTAGGAAACCCAGAAGAATTCTTACAATCATCCTAGCTAAAAAACAAATTGATTTAAAACAGTATAAACATTAATCGGTTTTGAATGTAACGATGATTTGCCTCCAGTTCCATCTGTAGCCAAATCTTTGTTAATTCACAGAGTTCCTAGCCAATTTGAGTGGTGCCACAAGGAAGCAGAGCTGTGCTCAATTAGTGTCCAGTAAACTATCAAGATAGAGAAAAAACACATTTCTAAACAAACACTGCCTTTTATTATGCTTAAAATACATACTTACAATTAATTTGACCACCAAAAGGAAGTAATTTTCCAATAATTTAAGAAACAGCAGTCTGATACATTCTGAGATAAGGATGCTAAAAGAGAATCCTTTATTCTTACTAGTTTGCTGCCATTTCACATGGAGTGAAACACCAATGCAGTACATCTCAGCCCTAAAAGCTTCCAGCACAAACCTTTCTTCTCGTCCATGTTGCTTTGGACTTGTTCGATTGGCAGTTTTTCTTTGTCACTTTATAACCATTTCTATCTCTCTAGTATAGAAAGGTAGCAAGTCTACCCTATTTTCCCTGACTCGTTAGAGACTAGGGACCTCCAAAACCCACCAGGAAAGAGAAAAAAAAAACAGCATCTTTTATCATCCATGCTGTTCTTTTCCATTTTATTCTCCCTTCACCTAAAGATAGCCAGAGAAGGACAGTTATTTCTTGCCATCTTAAACATGCTTAATTTTGTTGTTGTTGCCAATTAGTCTGCAGTGTCATTCCAAATTCCTGGTTCTCAGTATTTGTAGGAACTTCTAAAAACATTTAAACCTAAAGGCAAAATGACCAAAGCAAGACAAAGTAGTACCACAGTTTTCTGAGTCAGTTAAGTTTAACAGCCTACACTGCCTTTGTATAGCAGTCGAAGAAGTGTAACATATGAGAAATCACTTAGAAAAAGGAAAAGTTTAAGGAATTTATAAACTAGAAAATCAGTGTGTATTTTATAATAGATAATGGAAATTATACAAAAGAAAAACCTTCTCTTGTTTATACTCACTACCTTCCATTAACACGCTCTATTTGGTGATTTCCAAGATGTTCCAGCAGTAAGATTTATTTACTTTTAAGTAATTAATGAAAGAGACAAGCTGCTAAGAAGTTTGATTCGCTTGATTTCAAAACTTTTGAGCTATTTAAAGATAGTCAGTTCTGCTAGGTGTGTTCTGGAGGGTTTTTGTGTCTGCTATTTTGTTGTTGGTGGTGGTGATTTGTTTTTGTGGTTTTTTTTGGTCAGAATGTTTGGATCATGTCATCATGAAAGATAAGTTAACGTAAAGAGGTATTACTTCAACCAGATAGACTATGCTGTAACTAACTGCACTTTGGTGGAAGAAATGAGAAATATGTTTTCTCTAAAAAACACTAATCACACTAAATATGCAATGAATGTTCTAAAACATACCAATTTTACATCAACTATACCAATATTTATTTTGAATTATGTTGACAATTAATAGCTCTTCACCTTTCAAGAGAGCAGGCAGCTGATAGATTGTTATGGATGAGAGGTAGAAATGATGGTTTTCAGAGACCTCTGTAATCCACAGAAAGTTCAGATCATATCTGAATTGGGCATAAAACTATTCCTAAGATATGATTATCATTTCTATAATTTATTCATCTTTTCTGCTTATGCTGGCACAATAGCAAGAAGCAAGACAGCCCTACAATGTGCATACCTGTAACATGTCAGGAACAAGTATA
Source organism: Aythya ferina (assembly GCF_964211825.1). NCBI lineage: Eukaryota > Metazoa > Chordata > Aves > Anseriformes > Anatidae > Aythya > Aythya ferina. The sequence continues at coordinate 9,444,129 of NC_140307.1, forward strand.
AACAGAGAAACATATTGGCCAAACACATTTTGCTATTCCTTAAAAAAAAAATCCCTGTACACCAACATAGAAATAATACCTCCTGCCCTAGCTTTCTCCAAGTTTCAGTTACATAAAACAGTCTAATGCATTTATATATTTCATATGTAGGTCACCCTAAACATTTACATAGTCTACCAAAATTCATTTTTGCAGGTGTATTAAGTGTCTTAAGACACAGAGAAGTAAAAATAAAATTATTATAAAAAGAGCCATTTTGAAGTGAAATATGCAGCATTTGATATTTTTCCTAACATTACTCTTTCTGCCTAAGAAATTTCAGTCTCAGAAATTAAACAAAACATTTGTACTGTCCTAAGATGCGAAATAAAGAAAAACTTACAATTAAGTACCAATTCTGAACTTGAATGTGTGCTTTCTAGATTTATTTTCAAATTAATTTTGGTAATTTACCACTGCTCTTTGCAAATCTGGCCTCTAGTTAGTAAGGCTTCCACACATATGGCCTGACTTTCTAAAGAGCCTATTAGGAAAGAAAGGGGGGAAAAAGGGAAGAAAAGAAATTCCATTACTGTTTTCATGCTTTTTCATTGAACCATCACTGCATTCGCTTGCAATATCTCTAAAGAAGGATTATAAAAGTCCTTTCCCAGAACATGTACTAAATGGAAAGGAGCTCCAAACCTGGAGAGTATCTGAAAGGGGCCTCTTGTGAAGTGAATTCTCCCATGCAGCCCTTTGAAACCCTTTGCTTGGTCAAGTTGCTGGGCCTCCACATACAATTAGCTATTACTAAGGCTTATCCCAAATACTTTCACTAGCCCATCACAGCAGTGATTAGCAAAAGCCTTACTGCACATCTTCATATTGGTAATGGATCCATTAGCAGAATCCTACTTCAGTTCAGAACAAGTTGAAACAATTTTCACTTTATTAACACATCTTCAGCACATGTGGACTTCTGAAGAGCCACATGTTAACTACTCTACTCTGTAACTTAAAAGCTCTCTCCAGATATTAAGGCTTCAGTAATCAGTTTTATTTTGTGGTCCTGGTTTAACAAGCTGAAAATATATCCTATTTGTCAACAACATGCATGTTAATCAAAACTTTTAAAAAGCATTCATTAATTTTACACACAAGGAGGTCCAGGAGACAAAAATAAGAGAAACTATATGTAGGGTTTATCATTGGATTGAGATAAATATTGTGTATGTAATTTCAAAAAGACTAGCTGACTTTGGATGGGCCCACGTGCTTCCAAAGACACTTTGGACGGGCCCATGTGCACATGGAGTTGGCTATCTTTGAAGTCCTTTTGTTCCCAAGACAGCCATGTCAAAGTCCCTTTCTGTACTTACTCCAAACATTTGGTACATTTTGATGGTATTTATTTTTATGAGTATGTCCTAAACAGCCCATCACTGGCATTTTATTTGAGCAGTAGTTGCAGATCATCAGCTACCCATACCAGTGAGAATCCCAAATCTTATTCACTCATGGGAATAAAGCAAAGGAAGAAGACAGACAACATTCGATATCCAAGGAGTCCTAACAACCACAAATTAAACCAGGAATCTATAACAGAGTGAAGTCTCTGCACCTTTTCAGTTTTTAAACCCAAAACCTTAAGGAATACCATAGTACACTTTAAGCCACATTACTTCTGGGAAGAAAATAAATAAAACCCCACTGTTTGACAATTGCACTGCATCTGAAAAGCAGAACTGGAAAATCCACAGAGGCTGAAGAAATGCCAGGGGAAACAGTGGAATTTGCTAGAAGCTTTGAATTGCAAATGTAAGGGGAAATCCTCTTCTGGAAAATATATTCTAACTCTATATTGAGAGCACATGAATGCCAAAAGAAATCTGACACCTTTCCCTCTCTTTTCACCTTTTGTCTTTAACCCTCTTTTTCTCTCTCATTACTACAATTTTCCCCCTTTTTTTTTTCCCCTCCTCCATTAGCTGCACCTTGTCATTACTGCAAATTTTTCTTACTGAGAGAAGTGGTCAAAGTATTTCTCCTGCAGACCACCCCAAAAAGGAAGGGCTCTGTTTTCCCCAGGAGGCAGAAATAGCCCTGAAAGAAATCCCCACATTAAGAGTTGCCCTACAAAGTTCTGCCCTGATACACAGACCTCCGATTTTGCTATTTGCTGCACATGGGAGGCTCCATCTGTTCCCCTCCCCATTTTAGGCCACCCACCACTAACCATCTCACCCCTATGGTGGCAGAGGCCATTCAAAAAATGGTGCTGCAGGCTCAGGTGCTGCACACTACCACCGCAACGCTCACACACCCCAGTCTCTAGCACCGGATGCAGCTGGTTGGAAAGCTCCAGGAATCAGACCAAATCTGCAGTACAGGCCCCAACACTGATTCAAGCCATGAATACGGATATAAATAAGCAATGAATAAACCATATATTTAGCCTTATCTCAAGATCTGTATGATCTTACTGTCAAAAAAAATAGAATAAAGAGCAGGCTAAGTTCTTCAACAAGATGGCAGCACGTCTCCAAGCACCATGCTAAATTCACAGCCATAAATTCATAATTAATGTCTGATTTTGCACCAAAGAAACTAACAACAGCCTTCATATTAGCATCGCTAAATGTAAAATCCTTGTATCACAAGCAGGCATTCCCAAACTGCAGCCCAACACAATTGCACATGTGTTTCCCATCAGTGACTAATGGTTACCTTGTTGCTGTGAAAACTAATTTGCAGATTCTGACAGTGCTTGGGAAAGGAGTAGGGCAGCTTTCAGCTGTTGCATTTATAAGGACAATCAGTTATGCAGTTGTTTGCGTATGTTGTGAGCTTCGTCGTGTTTGTAGGCACACAATTCATTAAATCCTATTGCAGTATCACCTCCCCTTTGAATGATGAGTTCTACAAAACATTTCAGGTAAATAATTCTAAACCAAGTAACTAGAATATAATTCAGTTAATGGCTCCTTGTGAAAGCAAAGTACAAAGCACTCTGATAGTAGTAGCCAACAGGCTGCTCCTGGGAGATAGCAAAGGATTTCTCAGCATCCACAGACCACCAGAAAGGCTTCCAAAACCATACCAATCCTTCATTTGCACAAACACATTCAAACAAACAAACAAAAAAACCCTAATCACCATCTTAATAATTGAATGTAGAGACCTGAGAAGTACCTGATGCTAATGCCATGTACAAAAACAATGGGAGATTCACAGGCTCCAAAAATCAAACCTTGATTAACTGGATATTATTGTTTGGTTTTGTGATGAGAAGAACATGCCTGTATGTGCCAAAAAGAAAGATCCTATCAGAGAAGCTGATGGGGGTGTTCCTCCTGCTTTCCTAACAACTTTAGTACTACATACACCGTGATTTCTATACAGTAGAAAAGAAGGACAGAGACTAAGATTTTATTTTTTTTTTTCAGGCACCGAATTCTAAAAGTCTTTTTTATTTTTGAAGGAGATTGGGAAACCGAGAAAGTCATATGTTGGTGGGGAGAAATAAGAGGAGTTTGACCTCTGCAAATTCTTCTCTGCTGATGTAGGTTTGTAAACTAGAGCTGAAGGAAATTACTTTCCAGAGTAACCAGACACGTGGCCAGCTTCTCACATCATTACACATACATGATTTTTCTAATCAAACATATTAGAGATTACAGAAAAGCTTATAGAGTTTCCACAGCAAATGAGTTTTAAATTGCAAAAAAGACTCTTAGAGTGTCAAACAGACAATTTATTCATACCATATTTTGGGCACAAAATGCAGATTTTTCCTTCCACATAGCTTAAGGGCTCACCCTTCCCAGTCCAACAAGGATTAATTTCACATACCAAAGAACGATAGGTTATACCCCCCTATAGACTTCACTTGCCCTTTGCACCTTTAGCTCTCCTCCTCCCCACACCCCCCAGTTAGCAGGGGAGAAAACCCCAGACCCTCTTTCTATGCTTTATATGCAAATACCTGGTGAGCAGCAGGAACCTTGCCCCTCTGCCTTGCACTTCACCCTGTCTTCTCCCTCTGGTAGCTCCCAGGGTAGCCCCATACCTCTGTCTCCTGCCCCATCTAACCAGGGCAGCCAGAGTTGCAGCAGCTGCTTCTAATCAGTTTCTCAGTCATAGCTAAAGAAAGTAATTAGGCCCTTCATTAGCTTATTGCAGAGGATTGCTGCTGTATGGCACACCCGTATCCCATCCCATCACAGAACACCAAATAACCTGTGTTAGGCATGAAGAACATGACTTTCATCAGAATCGGCTGTACTTTTTAATATGTTAAACCTCTGTGAAGCAGCCACCTTCTCCAATAGTCTAACAAAAGGCACATGTTCAGGCCACAGCAAGATCACCCTCTGCCCCACCTGCTCCCCTTGAGGAACACAGAAGCTCTCCATCTGTGCCTGTGCAGGTCAGGATCCAAAGTGGATGTGGGCCATGGTTACCCTTTCCTGCTTCTATCAGGATTACACCAACCTGAAAATTAATTCAATCATTTTCTATTCAGTTGCACTTTCACCCAAATATCCTAAAGCACTCCTCAAACAATAAGTAATTAGCGTCCACATCCCGCCTGCAAGGTGTGCACATGTAAGCAGAGCAGCGGTTTTACATGCGTATTGCAGGCAGTGCCAGGGAGCAGCTGGGAGGCAGCACAGCCTCCTCCTCCTCCTCCTCCTTCTTCCCCGTGCCTGTGTATAGCCAGCAGCGTGGCTGCACACAGCCCAATTTATAGATGGCGGAAACAGACACTGGGAGATTACACATCATAAAACATGGATGTGGCAAAGCCAAAAAGCAGGTCATAGTGCATTGGGGATGCAGCACTAATTAAAAATAACAAGCCAGCTCCACGCTTTAACTTTCTCCGTGCTTCTGCTGAGGAGAGTAAAAAAGAGCATTTGTATTTCTGCAAGAACAAGACTGCTTTCTCAGTTTCTCCTCCCCTAAGGAAGACTTCAATTATTTGCTCTTTTTTTTTTTTTTTTTTTTTTTTTTTTTTCTCAAAATGCTGCATTCCCAAGATAAAAATATGTCCGCATGCCAAATTTTGGTAGGCAAACTATGCTCCTTACTAGGATGAATTAACATGGTATCTCTTCAAAAAGGGTGAGCTCCATGCAGAATACTACAGAAGACTTTAGGAGAAGCATAACATTGCCGAGTGAAACCACAGGGGACAGGCTTGCTAGGATGAGGATTTAGCAGGTGCCTGAGCTGATCGAACAAATCCCTGCTGTCAGAAGGGTTCCTTCTGCTCCTGTACATGCAGCAGTGTGGCCCAGCACCTGGTGCTTGGCCCACCCCAGATCCTGTTCAGCTCTCAGAATCTGCAGACAACCGCTCTGCTGTGCTGCTGCATAGTTGGCAGCCAGTGCCCTGCTTAGGACCTTGGCTGTGTGATGGAACAACCTTAAACATGTTTCTGCATGTTTCCTACTCAGGAGAGGACTTAATTTGAAGTCATCTTTCCTAATTATAATACCTATCTTCATAAGAAGGAATAGGATTATGCTATAGTCTATGGCTTTTCAGCTAACTCTTAAAAATGAAAAACAGGTTTTCATCTGCTCTCCTTCCAGCTCCTATTGTCTTTCTCTAGCCTCCTGAGGTATATTTGCTAGGTAATGCAAGAGAATCACCAGTTGTCAAGATAATTGTCAATTGTCAGCTACATACTCCGATAATTTCTCTTTTCAACCTTTGCTACTTCTCTGCATGCATACAGAAAATTAGTAGCTTGCATGTAATGTCTCTTTTTTGTTTGCCATCACATGGGGCAGGATGCAGGTGTGGGAAGGGATTTCAAAACAGCCTTCTTGTGGCTGTGGTGCACCTCAATTCTGTTTTGTATGTGTCTCTCAGCAGGCTGTCAACAAAAGACAAAATCAAGTGGGAGACGGTGGGGCAAATGTATCCTAAGTGCTGTGCTGCAGTGCTGTGGAAACTTGATTGCACTTTGTTTGTTCTTGTGCATTGCTGTAATAGATGGGAGATGCAGAGTCCAGGCTGTGTAGCGTTGTATTTTCTTCAGATTTTCCCTTTCAGAAGGTAGTTTGCTTGGACAAAGAGGTGTCTTTGTCTCAACCTCGGTTATGAAATTCAAATGACAGCCCTTTGCCTTAGGTGCTGCTTCTGCTTTTCCTCTCTGTTTCTTTCATTTCTCCTCCCTGCTGTTACACTGGAGTGAATAATGCATTTTTTAGTGAATTTCCGTGGATTAGGCTTCCAATTAATTCAAGTCAGTTTTACAGACTCTGCCAATTCACATTGCTAAAATTCATTTGGAATTATTGGGGCAGGGTGAGGGGGTTTCCCATAAATTTTTTCCAGATTAACTACAAGAATGCAGTAGAAAGAAATTAGTCATTCTTACACGTGAGTATATACCATCGGTATGTGTAGGATTTGTTTCAGACTAAACTGAAAGCACAAATTACACTTTCTTCCTTTCTAAAAGGCCCATACGTGGTTTCACACCAACTGACAGTGGTAGTAATTAATGTGAAGGATCCCTGGGGTCTTTTAACCTCCTTTCTTAGCTTTTGATAGCTGAGACAGCCACAACCTGTGTGCCATTTAACTATCTATAAAACTGAGGGGGAAAAAGCATTTAAACATGACATTTGGTTTTCTTTAAACTTTCTAATGAGCTCTAGACAAAGCAGAAAGGCTTTTACTGAGGATTTTAAGAAACACTTTTTTTTTTCCCTCAATTGTTATCCCTAGGGCAGAGCATTTCTGCCTCCTCATAGACAGACGAATTCTAGGAACAGCTTCTACAAAAACCAGGAGCACCAATTGTGTGAAATAGGATCACATGGTAAAGATGTGCTCCTGGACCATTTTATCCCTTTCATCAGCTTGGTGCATGTCTGTATTCACATGCAAAATTGTGACAAGAGTTTTCTCTTCACTTTTTGTCTGTTTACTGCAAACCAGCTACCCCAGAATGATTCAGAATTATTAACTCACCCAAACAGTGCAGCTTTATGACTCTACTTAAATCAATTTATCCCTAAAGAGAGGTAGCAAGAGCTATTGGTTGGGCCTGGGATTGGGAACTAAATTTTGCCACCAAACTGTTATTGGGTAAATCAGTCAACCTTTTCAAATCCAGGTTCCTGTGTACTACATCAGAAGGGAGGTATGTCCCTGGCAAAGCACTTCAATATCCTCTAACAATTGTAAGATATTAAAGGGCCTGAGAGAACGTGCTTTTAGCTTTATTTTAATTTCCAGTTCAGGAATTTCAAATTACTGGAACAGTGGTGGCTCACTGTTAAATATTCTAATATATTGTATGGTATATTACAAAGAAACCTCCCCAAAACGCGTACAGTAAAGAGATAACGCAGATGCAAAATGATGCACTCGAATTTGAATTAAGCCTGCCTGTGTCAGAGCTCTGCTGGACAGGCAGACTCCAGAAATATTGGCCAACAGGGGAACCTTGATCTGCCTTGTGTCCACCTCCAGTGCTGCATGGCCAGCTGAGACCTTTTAGCTTGAACTGCCAAAGAAGGTGGGTTGCACCTAGATGCCAGGCTGAACCGGAGTGGCATGAGCATGCATCTCTTCTGTGTCGCCATGGGGGTGAGGAGTGCCTACGAAGGGCAAAAAGGGACAGCACCAAGCAGGTAGCCCAGTATGGTGGTGTCCTGCATCAGCACTGCTGAATCCACCCAAGCTCAACTAGCAGTGCCCTAGGTTTCATGTTGTTCCATCGGAAGTCTGCTCATGCATGACCACAAGGCTTCATCATATTGGATTCACCTTGCCTGTAAATGGGTGAACTGGTAAAGGTGGAGCAAGAACCACACCAGAGCCGCACGTGCTTTCACTTCACGTCTCTCCATGTTTCATCAGGTGTCTGAAATTCCTGGTTCAGGCTGGAACCAGAAGCAGAGCACAAGAATCTTTTTAAAATACAGAAGTCTCTGGCTGATGATGAAAGCAGAGAAGTAGCAATGCTCTAAGCTCCATTCCTTTTATTTATATAATGCTCTGATTTACAGAAACTGCTTTACAGAAAATTTTGACACAGCCTCTCCCTGGAGAAGAATAGAATTTAAGATTCTGCATCTGAAGCTAATTAAACATAAGAAGCAGCAGGTGAATAAATTGATTTTCCCATTTTGTGGTTTTAACAAAAAAAAAAAAAAAAAAAAAAAAAAAAAATCAGGAAAAAAAAAAATGAACTGAAACAGAAATGGCTCTGGCTTTCTGGCAGATTTTTAAGAAGTTAGCTGTCTTCCAACCCAATGTGAAATGTTTTGAAAGTCTGAAAATCTTCCATCTATTAAAAAAAGATGTTAATATGTTAAAAATGCTATCCTACTTAAGCTTCCAAATTATGGTTGAAATAATTCCCCCAAATTTATCCGAATTTTTAGTATTTCAGTCTCTGGGAACTTCATTTTTCAGCGAAGCCGCTTTACTGTTCTGTATCAGTAGCACAACTACTCCTATACAATGGCAGCACAACTACTCTTATGCACTGACACGGTTAAACCATCTCTTTTTTTCTTTTTTTTTCTTACTGTGATCTACACTTTCAAAAGTGACTAATATTCTAACTGTCCGGTTTGAGATACCTTGCAGAGATCTAGCTTTCAGAAATTCAGAGAACTTTCCTCAGATCAGAAGCTGACCTGTGCCTACACGTGCATTTCAGTTTGCAGCAGTGGAGCAGCTCTGAAGCAAGGCTCCACCTGAACCCAGTCACCATTGTGCTGGTTTGATTCACAAAGCAATGTTGATTCCTTTCAGAGAGGACTGAACTGGAATTTTGTCTTCAGGTGTGAACCAATGTACAGGGAAGTGGGGTTTGAACCAATAGCTGCCTCTTCAGGCGGCTTTATACCGTGGTCGTGATGTTGAAACTTATCTCAGGAGACCAGACTGGAGGTTTTTCTTCGGAATAAATTCAAAGTACATGTAGTTCTTCAGAAGTATTGCAGTGGGTACAGAAACCTCAGCACCAACTTCTTTAGTCAACTAATCTGCTCTTATTACACTGATTTATTTGCTAATGTGGCAATAGCATAAGACATCTCATGGTGAACATCACAAGTACTAATAAATCACAAACAGTCCCTGAAATTAAAAGCAATAAAAGAGAGCAATTTGCAAGATGAATTGAAAGAAAACAGGAAGGATACAGGAGTAGGCTCATGAAATTATTGAGCTTATATTTATTCACAATGGTTTTGTGATCAGGGCAGGGACTAATAACCTCCTGTGCTAGCACAAAGACAGACATCTCAGTCACACTTCTAAGTGACATTAGGCAATGTTTTCATGGAAAAATACCTTTCAGTAAACTAATTTCAACAAGGGCTTTATGAGCAGAAGGGCTGCAGAATCACATTCTGCATCTGAGAAACAGAAAATGCCAGCACTCTGATGGTAAAGTATTATTTTTCTATAAATTTTCTTTTAGAAGTTAACGTAGTGACTATGAACCCAGTTTAGTATTTTTAATATGACTTCACATGGTAGAGTCTTGGCCTAGGCAAATCTGTGATGTCATATGTAAAGTATTCATTACAAATCCACTAAATGAAAACTTACACAATCTTTTGGAGCCATGTATTGACATGACATTATAATAATGTCAACATTTCACTAAGTGAAAGAAAAGGAAAGATGAAAAGATTTTGTCATTCAGTTCTACACCAAAATGTTACTATTACAGTTAAGTCTATCAGAAAAGACCATGTTTTTAAGACATTCAAGAAGTTTGCAGAAGTCTGCAAAATTATCAGCTAAGGTCCTAATAGAAATCTGCAATCAATCAGGGAAGATATGGGTCAGGAAAGAAGTTGGCACCTGAAGATATTTTTCTCTCTATAGTTTTTCCAGTAAGTGGGACTGTGTAAAGGCATGGAAGCCATGTAAAAGCTGACAATCCACAGCAGTTGTTTTATTTCTGTAGCTCTCATCTTTGATAAGTGTAGCAGCCAAAAATTTCAGCTGGGCACCTCTTCTAGAAATATGCACTTCTCTTTCTCAGAGTTCCTTTTACACAGTGAATGTGTATGCATGAGTGCATGTGTGGATGTGTCAGTGAAAAAATAAGCTAATTTGAGCTAATGTTGGACTCCTACTGAGAGAAAGGTATCTGCTTCAGTATCAACCCCACTGATAACATTTCTTTTACACACACGACTGATTATAAAGCAACAACTATTTTCTCATTTTTCTTAACATATTATGAGAAAGAAAAACACAGAATATTTAAAATTAAGTTAGAATTTAACAGGTCTTCTCATTAAAGCATTTTGTTTTTTCTTTGAAAACTTACAAGGGATGTCCCATAGTTAGATAAAAAGCTGCTTAAATTATAACTGGATGCTACTAGACAGGAGAAGTCAAGCATTCCGTCCTTCAGGGTGATGCAACTCCTCTCAAAGTGAACAGCACAAATCCTAGATAACACTTAAGAAACTATTTTAAGAAATTCAATCTGAACAAGCTTGGACAAGTCTCATACTTGTCTCAAGTGGGGCAGGTGTTCCCCAGACTCTCACCATTTCATAAAAGAAATCCTCAAGCAGCATTATGATATTTTGGAGCACTTAAAACAACAACACAGAGAAGAGTTGAAGATCTGAAAATCTACCTCAAGATCCGATCCAGTCTGTTGTCCAGCTTTTTTGAACTTATACTATCAATTCACCCAACAGCAAATTAATGCCCTTCCATAAACTTCTACATGTATCAAAGTTGAATATACCCTTTCATTCTCTGGTGAGCAGAGAGGTCTGCACTGCTGGTAATGGTAAGCCCATTGGCCAACTGATGTTCTATAACTTTAACAGTGTAGCTCAATGCCAGCAAACATCACTGGTACATTCATTTCTGTAGTTATTTTGTACTCTTTCAAATACAAAACAGGTTTGTCTCCCACCATGCCTTACAAAACATGAGAATTAAAGTGTTTAAGCCCAACAAGCAAACAGATCTACAGGCATTTGTCTCATTTTGTTTGTTGGTTGGTTTTGTTTTCATTTTCATTTTTGGGGGGTGGAAGGAGGTGGAGGGATGGAAGATGGAAGTATAAAATATACCTCCAGAAGGATTATGAATAAAGTAATTCTAATGACTTTTGCAGTCCTGTATTTGAGGGCCAAAAGACTTTACGGTTTCCTGAGGAGTGTCATGTCACCTCCTAGAGTCCCATAATTCTCTAAGTGCATCCTGGAAGAAAGTCTAGTTTGGGACAGCTGGAATGAGTATTTCAGCTACGGTTTTAATACTGGCTACCAGAAACTTGGGTCCTTTCCTAAGTGTTTATGAAAACATGAGCAAGTGCTCTTGACTGTATTCCAAGTTCAAGTTTATTTACTGTAATGATTAGAATTAGATGTGCGGAGAACGGTTCTTGCACGATAGGGGTGAGGGTATGGTGTTATACAACAGAACAGCTTTTAGCTTTTACAGATCAAACACAAGGGCTGTATCCATAACAAGCCTCTCCCGAGGCCAGCATTTGCTGAGCCTGTAACATACCAGATCTCCAGCTCACGCTCTCGCCCTAAGTAATTGATCAATACTAAAACTATGAAGTCACCAATTATTCTAAATATGCTTTGTTCTTGACAAGGTGTAACATATTAATCGAGGATTGAAGGCTTTTCGTATAAAAAATAATGCTGCGAACTTCTGAAATTTCAAAGCTTATCATTCTAATTGTGCGCGGGGGCAAAAACGGATCTGGGGGCTGGGTACCGCTGTTTTGAGAAACCGGTGTAGTCAGTCGTAACTGTGGTGGGTGTTCTTTCCTGGAGACAATTTAACACAGCTCATTTGGACAGGCTGCTTAAATACTGAACAACAGAGGAGAAAATGGGTTTTTTTGAAGTTGCAAGCAGATACTGAAAACTCTACTTAGAACTACCTTTCATGACCTAGTTTGCAACTGAAGAGATACAGACGTTGATGGAACCTTCATAAATGCAAAAAAAAAAAAAATCTAAATACTGGACTAAGATACATTGCCTAAATGGCTGGGATCCCAGTTTTAATGTAGCTTTCCAAGGCTTTAGGAAAACAACTGTGTCAATCTCCTTCATGTGTGAAATGAAACATCATTTATTTTCCTCTGTGCTAATCAGGAAGATAAGAGGATCCTATATATTCCTAAAGATAGACTGTAAATCATAGATTGTACCTGCATGCTAGACAATTATAATAAGTATATGGATTCTTTTATCTCCTATTGCAATTTTTTAAAAGTAAACATGATGGTACTAATCAGGAAACAATGGAAAGAACTGGGTGACTGAAATACAATGTTTAGTGTGTATGATGTAGCTCAGAGATACACTCTTCTGGCCTTATTTGAAAACCCGAAGGAAAAAAATTAGAGAATTTTTCTTAACATGTGGACCTGAAGAAGTAAAGCCAAATACACTGTTGTCCATCTCACTCATAACCTGGAGGAAAAATGGCATTTGATCATAATGAGATGACTTCCTTATTAATTTTGAAATACATACATTTAACACAACACAATCAGTCACTTTAAGAAGGTGATATGTGTTCCAGAGGTGGTATGAATAAATTATTACATGCAGTTGCCATGGTAACTCCTAATTTTTTACTGCATAAGAGAGTTGTGTTTAAAGGGCCTCAAAACTTTTCTTGAGGTTGTTACAAAAACATTCCTTTGTCATTTCCTTTTAACTTTCCAAACTGAATAATACATGTATCTGTGTATATGTGTGTGTACTAATTGTGCTTTTCCAGCTTAAATTTACCTTCCTTATCTTTATATATCCTCAGGCTCTCATCATGGAAAGCATCTTCTCCATGAGAAGGAAATGATGGTCCTTGCTGCTCCAAAGAGAACTCCCTCCAGTACTGGCAGCAACCCTTTTCAGAAACCAGCTTTGCAAAACAGCTTACAAGATTTTTTAAAATTTCATTTTACTGGTCTATATTAGCCATCAGAAAGAAAACATGAGCAAATATGGGATTTTTGTCTTATTCACATCAATTCTGATAGAAAAACAGAATGATTCAACAAAGTTATTAAGTGAAATAAATGGTCTCACACTTATCATTAACTGACTGTAAGATTTTTTAAACATTTGTTTCATGGTTTAAAATAAGAGGTAATAGATAAAACTCATTTAAAATACCACCTTAAAAAAAAATGTAAAGTTGCTTCTTTCAATACTTAACAGAAAAATCCAAAACTGAGAAAATGTTTTCATCAAATTTAACAAATAAAAAAGAACCTAATTTTAATCCAGTGACAATCTCAGGGTCTAACAATGAAGTAAAGCATCCATAATTCTATTTAACTCTGCTTGATGTGAAGGTTTTATTTTGTGATCATTTTAGTGCATAAACCCTGATGAATAATGGAATTTTAGAAAAAGAACCCCTATTGAGTCAAGCTTCATTGACATCTGACTGGTAGTCTAAAAGCCTGCAGAGAGGGTCCAAAGCAATGCATCACAGCCTCCCAGCAGGTCATTAAGGCATTACCCAATTAGAAAGCAAGGCTACGGAGCGACATTGTTCACAGCAGAGCAAACATAATTGATTTTTATTTCAACAGGGGGGAGAACCTCCTTACTAAAGAGCTTTAGCATAATTTCTTATTTAGGAGAGGTTTAAAGAGATTTGTGCTGGAGTATTTAATTCCAAACCCTGGGACAGTCTCTGGCAATGTGTATAAATTAAGGGGCAGTTGACTTCACTCATTCATATTCAAAATAGAGACTCGCCTGTTGCTCAAAAGTAGCATGAAGATTTCTGAGCAATGGCATCCAGCACCAGCTGTGCAGGGGCACAGTGCGTGGACCCTCACAACCTTTATGGGGTTTGTGTAGCCATCAGCAAGCCAGCTTCCTTCTTTAAGTCTCCTCTCCTATGCATTTTAACAGGCTAATGCACTGTATGCAGTCAACAGCTCTTTAAGAGTACCATGCAGATGGAATTCACTCCCAAGACATCTTTATCATCATCTATCTCCTTCTCATTTTATTGTCTCCCAACTGGTTATTTTTGATCCCACTGCTCATGAGCACCACTGGGTGGGAACATGCAGTGACAGCCAGCCTGCAGCAAGACAGACTCCTAATGAACTGTGTCCCAATTTACAGAAGCATAGTAACACAGTGGAAAATGTTACTCCTGATACCTCTCATAAGAAATCTGCATTTCCATTTGCATATGATTAACATGATGCCTTTTCTCATTGCAAGCCATGAAAACTAAGCAAAAGAAAAAAAAAAAAAAAGAAAACACACTTCTGCAAGCACCACTCCAGACTTTCCAGCCTCTAAAACAAACAAATCATAAATTATACAAAGAATGCTTATTTTAATTTACTAACAGTTAGTGTTTAAGCAGTCACAACTAACTTTTCCAAAGAGGCTTTTTTTCTGTAGTCTTTGCATTCAAGGTCCACTTGAGAACAGAGAGGTGGAAAATGCCATAAAATCCTCACTTTTTACAAGACCCAATGCAACACAACAAAAATTTTTACTGGAAATATTTGTAGATTAACTCTAAACTACGCATACAGTAGACTTGAAAAAAAATATATTTTCCTCTATTCCCTTTACTTCAGTGTGCCAAATGAATCACTATTAAACAAAAATAATTAAAGGATTTCTCAGCTGCAAAGGCATCAGTCCAAGCAGTGAATTTTGTGTTCTGTCTATACCTAAGAATCATGTGACTCATGTCTCTAATTTCCCATTTTCTTTTTCTATTTTTTCTATAATTATCATTTTCAACTTGACTTATGCCTTAAACATTCATTTTTTATTCTTAGTTAAAGAAAAACATTGAAAACATACATGGCATTTTCATTTCAAAGTCTGCCAGCAATCCAGTGACAATTTTATTCCCCTTGGCTGTTCACAGGCCTACTTCTCTATCTCGGCTAAGTGCTACCCTGAAATACAAAGAAAGCGAAGGTATGGTGTAAATAATTTTTATAAACACTTATATACTCAGATATATCACAAAGCTAGCAGCAGCAAGGGCAATTTAGCAGTCATCTGTCTTATCACAGCATTTACAGCCACAGGCACAGATTGCTACCCCTCGGTGTTAGTCACGAAGCCAACACACATCAAAGCAGCAATCACTGCCCCTGAAAACTTCCCCTGTAAAATTTATGCCCCAGACCAGCTGTTGATGAGTTTATCCATATATTCACAATTTTGTTCCCCTTTTTTTAATGTTAGGATCAAAATCAATTTTTACTGTTGTGCACATCAACACAGGTATAAAATTTCAGTAGTGACAGCAATATATCACGCTGTTGCCGCTGCTTAGTCAAGATGCAGTGGACCTAACAAGCTTTTTTTGTGGGCTGCCAAGGTACATCCTCTGCCCAGTTCACAACAGGACTGGTTTCTCTTTTCCTCTTGTGTTGGAAAATCTACAGCTAACACCAGCTTCTATAGGCACTTTACCACAGATAAATTTACTGTCAATTGGCAGTCAATAGGATTATTCAGATCCACACATATTTAACTGACTGAAGGGTCAGGTCCTTTCATCACGTAAAAATACTAAAAACAAACAAGAAGAATGAAAACAAGAACAAAACCAACAAACTTTTAAACTATTTGTGACAGAAACTATCAGTGATTGCTGTGGCCCTTTTTGCTAGTTACACCTACAGACTTGCTACCTGTACCCCAAACTGCTCCAATTGCAGTGATTTCTTCACAAAGAAGCCCTCACACCAGCAGACCAGAGGGGGAAAAAAAAAAAAAGAAAAAAAAAAAAAGAAAGGAAAAAAAAAAAAAAAAAAAAAAAAACTGCAAAGCCATCAGTAAAACACGTGGTTTGCTAACAAATAAGTTAGATACACAAACATCCAAAAATGGTTCAGGACTAAGCTGGCCCTTACTCTGAAATCCTGTTATCTGAGTCAGTGGTCCTCTCCCCTTCTGTTTGTGAGCATCTAATTACTTCCTAGACAAAACAAAGATCCCCAAGAACAGAACAATACCAAAATACTTGTTTTTCTTAGGATTGTTACATCTGTCATGTACCCCTTAAAAGTAATCATCAACAGTTAGGGGTTTGTAACCACAAGCTTAGCAACCACTGATCAGAAAAGTACAGAAATTGAGTACATATTGATCAAATTTCAGCATGGGAGCAGGTTTAGAAGTTTGAATTTGCTGAACCCCTCACATGTATGTATGCCTTTAGTGTGCGTCAGCTGTGCAACTGAAGCAACAAATCTGCAGGGGCACAGCATGCCAGAGGATGGGGGAGAAAGCTCATGTGCTGAAGGCCAGACGTGGGCACAGGAAAACATGCTCCCTGGCCTCTAGGAGAAGTGGAACAGTTTACATCTGGAATTAATAGGTCTCCTTACTTAATGAAAATAGGCAATGCTTGGTTTTGTCTGCTAGGTTAGAGTGTTTTGATTTGTAATGAGGAAAGTAAGTGTAGAGTACACTGCACACGGTCGTGTTCTCCCCCAGGTGTGTGATATGTGGGCTGGGGAAAACAGGCTAATTTTAGAACTTTCACCTTCTTAAATGTTTCTGGAGTTTAACTTTGTAATAGGAGACATGCTGATACTACAGTACTTGAACATTACTCACCAGTGAGAAAAATAGAAGGAAATGGTCTGAGAATTCAATGCTTAAAATGATAGCAATAAATTATACTGTAACTTCAGTCCTTTTAAAATGCTTATTTTACTGGAGGATGTAGAGCAAGGTTGTTTTTCTCCAAGGATGAAATGCTGTAGTTCACCACAGTAAATCCCTATGTTAGCACTGAAGTTCACAAACAACCATTATTTAGTCTATAAAACCCTTTTGTAATATTCTGTAAATTGTGCTGTTGAATTCTTAAAATGAAATCTTGGAAAGCCATTCTAATTCTCCCATTTTATATAGTGTCTTGCATACCGATTAATCTTCTATAACCTTTATTCACATGCTTCACTGGCTAGCTGCATGTTCTATGTTTAACAGGAACAGACACAGTATAGCTGCACACACTGTGCTTAGTATGCTTATTTATCCCTATACCCATTGAGAGACTAATTTCCAGAAAGAGAGACAAGAGCACAAAATCACTTGAACATGAAAAAGTTTGAAGGATTTTTGCCTAGGGTAGGAGCAAGTTTCTGAACATTTGAAGAACTCATGCAGACCTACCTCAGAGTCCACCTCTCTAGTGATTTGAGAACAGTGTTGGAGGCAGAAAGTCAAGGCACCAAGTTGTATTACACTCATTTAAGAGGCCACAGACTTACTTTTACCAATTTTTTGTAGTTCAGCTAAGCATTTTGCCTGAAGTAGAAAAAAACAACTTTTATTTCTTCAAATCAAAGTTGACATATCTCTGAGAT
Organism: Aythya ferina; assembly: GCF_964211825.1. NCBI lineage: Eukaryota > Metazoa > Chordata > Aves > Anseriformes > Anatidae > Aythya > Aythya ferina. The sequence continues at coordinate 9,461,488 of NC_140307.1, forward strand.
ACTTTTTCTGATCTAAACCTGTCCTGGAGGACTTCAAGACTCATTTTTTTTTTTCCTCTGGAAATTAGAGTAACAAGTGGGACCTCTGGTCATAGACAAAAGTCTGCTGAAAGTAGATGCTGTACCACTGCAGAACAAAAAAGACTTAAGATTTAAACGTGACATCATGTAAAGTATCTCCTAAGCAGAATCTTAGTTTTCCCTCAATGTCCTTCAAAATGCCAATGAAAAATCATCAGCAGGGTGGCAAGTAATAAGAAAAATAAATGTTATCCTGTTGAAGGCTGCACACTAAGTTGATGTTACTATATCTAAAAGCTTTTGGGAAGAATCACTGTCATTTTCAACCCTTCTTCCTTCTCCACCACATCTTTGCCTACAGATGTTGACAGCATGAATTTTCTGTTAACTCTGGGCTGGGAGAATGCCTCCATCGTTTCTAAATAGGAAAAAAAAAAAAGCCAAATGCTTTTTTTTTTTTTTTTTTTTCAAATTTTGGTTAGTTTTCTCATTTGAAAACTTAGTAACAATTCTTTGAATGAATAAAACTGGAAGCAATCAAATGATGAGGTGGAAAAATATATATTATTTGGTATCTGCTACTTCACTACCACAACCACTACATCTTCCTTGGACTTTTTGCCTATCACAAATTAGAAACTGGCAATTACCGATGAAGAAATTAAGTTCAGTGAAACAAATACAAGCTTTTATTACATGAGGAAAACATACACTCTGCTTTTCAAAACAATACCAGATCATATTTTAGGGAGCCAAAGAAAATTGATTTTCTAATAAAACTGTGTTCTAACGGTAAATACAGTAATCTGATTGCCTTAACCCATGTTTTTATGGTTTTTCAAGTAATCTATATTCAAAGACATACACACGTTGAAGTCTCTGCTGGACTATCTAGTAGCTTTGGCAAACCATTTATTTCATGCTGAGCTTTTGCTGAAGTGGAGTAGAAAACAGAAGGGGTAAGTATACAGGATGTTAGGAGGTTTCTGTAACAATAGTAACATTGGAACAAGCCAAATCACGGTAAGTTTATTCGCGTTGAACAGGTCAATGGTTGTCAATATTTTCACCACCCATGACAATGTTTTGAACTTCAGCATTTATCCAGCCTTGTGAGTTACCTCCACAGATATCAGTAAAAAAAAAAATTAAGGTTCATTAACCACTGCAGTGTTCCATCACTAAAACCTCAGTGCTGTACCAGTCAAATCTACTGATTTAGGAGTATCCAACAGTTTTATACAGAGCAGGAAGCTACAAGCTATGTAGATCTATTTAACTCCATATTAAGAAAGTAAGAAAGGTGCAGACAGTGAAGTCTGATAACTCATGCTATTTCTACTAGTATTATTAGAGCATTTCTTTCTTTAGCTTAGTACAGAAAATCACTGACATCTCTTTTTTGATTTTAATTTCTAATCATGGAGTGTAACTCCCCTTAAATGGTCCAATAAGGTCTATCCTGTAGCTCCATGGAAAGCAGATGGCACACTAATGACCCAGGCCCGCATGCGTTTGAACCTGCAGTGCCATGTTCAAAGTTCATTGATGTCAAGGCACATCTGTCATGTGCATGGACTTCAAATGAGGTCCATAAACATCAAGCATGAAAGTGGTCAGAAGTCTGACACAGCCATTCTTGCAAATGAAGATAGTCAAGGATATGTTTGCCTAAAATCATTTCAAGCCTGAGTTCATGGAAAAATGCCAGATTCTAGTAAAGCATCTAACAGAAAGTGATGTACAGTTCTTAACATCGATAAGCGTAAGCATTAGTACATTTTCAAAAACCAGCATTTTACACCAGATTTTATCCTGAAGAAGAAGAGGGAGAAAGGTAAAAAGCAAGGCAGAAAATATAATTTTTCCAAATTCCTAACTGTTCTGAAACTTTCACATTAGAGTTTTGAAACTTCTCCCTGTATATAACTCTATAAATATTTTAATCATTTACAACTGGAAAGAGGTGGTCATAAATAGTCATTTTTATTTGTGCAACATTTTTTGCATTTTATGCTTTCCATGTGCCACAAGAAGTTTCAGAAATATGCATGGGAGGAATAGATTTTAACAAGCTAAAAAATGGGGAAAAGGTTACACTTCCAACTTCTATGTACATCTATGTACAGGGAATGAGTTATGCCCATCTGATGAGAAATATAGCATGTCCCCAAGAGGTCTATTCATTTAGACCCCCAAGAAGTATCGAAAAAAATATATCTTTAGGCTATGAGTACCTACAAAGACATTCACGAAACTTGCTACTGTGTCTGGGCAATTTACTGAAGCTTGTATATTTCAATAAATTATTCATTTATATTTATTTTCCATAACGAAGTATCACACATAAATTACTGATAAACACTAGTGAAATCTGACAGCTGAAAACATCTGTCCTCCCAATGCTTATACATCTTAATTTTCCTCCTTCAGCTTGTCTTTATTTCTCAAAATCAACTATGCCAAACGGCTTAAGGATACAGTATATTTGATTGATGCCATGCAAAATAGAGCTCTATGGCATACTATACATTTAGAAAGGATATAGAACATAGTTCCCAAGGCTGGAACCGTCTCGGTAAGAACACTAGCTTTTTATGCCTATGGCTAATGAATTTATCTTCCGAAATAAATGTATCTTTTGGACTTGGATCAATGCATGCCTTAATTAAAACCATGTTTCTGTATAAGCATCTAACAAGAACACATGAAGGCCCTATTTAAATTGGAAGAGAACAGTATAAACCTGTATGGCTTTTAAAACTAACTGCTTCCAGGTGCAAAGAGAATAGAGGTTTAGTGCTGTTTCCAACTTAATGCTTGGATGCCTTTGTTCTTGAAAGTGTAAGGTTTCCCTCATTCTCAGTTTTACGACTGCAGGTTTCTATGTTGCATAACACCCTATAACAGAGCACCAAAGGGCTTAGTTTTATTGTTTTGTTTCATTTTATTGACTGCATGTTTTATTCAGCTAATATGTGCCATAGAGGCAGGCAGTAACATCTCAATTACAACACCAGTGCTCTTCCTTCTCTGTAAATGACCAGCTTCAATCTGCACTTTATTATATTCACATGCAGATGTTAAAAAGCAAGAAAGGAGGGGTGAGGGAAGTCAGAGTTGAAGCAGACCTTTTAAAGCATTAGAGTTGGAAAGGCTCTTTTTTCCCAGGTAATCCTCTAAAGCCAAACACATTCCAATATATGATATTTATACTATGGCAAGCCACCAACCACCAGCAACCATTGCATAGAAATGGGTGTGAGAAAGTTCAAATCTAAATAAAAACTCCTCCAGAGTTTGATCAGAGCTGGATCTGGTATTTCACTTTACTCATTTCTACTATTGTGCATCCCTGTTGGAGAGCCAAAGAGACTTTGGCAATGCAACAAGTATACAAGCAAGAAATTGGCACTCACTGCAGCTTATTCAATGTCCTGAATATTAAGGCTTGTTTTACTAAGAAGGGGAATGCTGAACAGGATGACATTAGGAGTCTTCATGGTTCCTTTTGTAATGCCATTGGATTTTTTCATTCCCACAAGGGCAAAGAAACAGACTGGTTTAATATTAAAGACAGATAAAATCTTTTCCTGTTAATCAGAATTATGCTGAGTTGGCAGGGCAACCACCTGTTGGTTGGGGGGAACAGAGGGAAGAAAATGGAAGGGAAAAATCTCAAAATTCATTAAAAAGAGAGACAGCATTCCTTTGCAGGTGGAACAGTGATCAGAATGAGTCAGAAAGAGTGAAAAAAAAAAAAACACAACTCCTTAATTTGTCTGAAGGAAGTCAGCTCTGACAATACAGCAGCATCAATCAGTTCAGTGCATGAGCCCAAGTCCTACTAATGGACTTGAAAGTTTAATGTCTGGTTTTCTGACCATTGACAAATGGCCAGATACCAAGAGCTACCAGAAATCACTGTCCCCGCAACCAGCAGATGCTGGATACCAAATGCTGCACAGTCTGGCTCTTTCTCTGCCTTCCCATAGGAAGTGCCTGGGAGCCAGCAATAGATTGCTCCTGTGGAGGCAGAGGCAGGGACTCTGGCATTTTCAAACTACAGACCAAGAAATAATCTTTACAGTGTTTCAGAGATATTAATAAATACTTTATTTCAGCTGAGTTGTTTATGCTGTATTGTGAGCCTTCCAGAAAATGATGATAATTTCATGTTGTGTTTATAAAGAACTCAAATATTCAATATCTAGCTCAGTTAAAGGCAACTGGAAACAGCTAGATGTATTCACAGGGATACTTCATGACAACATGACAACAACAAAAAAAGAATGATTTCTTTTTAGTCTGGTATAAAGGAGAGTTTATTACTCAGACATTCCCATCTTCAAAGGGCAAAAACCTGGCTCTGCTTTTTCACAGTTGTCCCACATCCTGATTTTAACATAAGTCACTCTTATCCTACATTGGCCGTTTTTGTCCAGTTCTCATTTCCAAGTACAAATGACCTGCTCAAGATAGTTGTGTGGCTCTGCTAAGAACGAAGTCCAAACTCCAACGTGTATCCCTCATATGGCACACTTCAGGCCTGTCACTCCACTCACCCAACAGATCCCGTGGATTTACTGGATGGGAAAGGGGAAACATTGTGCCTGCTAATCCTGCAAGACGTGTGTTGCCTGCAAGGTGCTACTGGCCTTTGCTTCTGTGGAGGCACTAGGAACAAACATTTGGGCTGACACCTTACAGGAGCAGCATATTCTGTGATCTTACCCTGCCCACCAACAGAGCAAGCCAAGAGCTGGTACTCAAGTCAAAGCAGAAGCTAAATGGGAAAATTCTCACTTGTGTAGCAGTTTCAGTTTGAAAAGCAAACAACCTGATAGCAGTGAGAGGGTATGCAGTCTGCACAACACACTACCGCTGGGGCAGGAGGCCCCAGTTCGTGGAGATGCTGAGTAAATCTTCGAGTATCACAGCAAAGCTATAAACACAGTCAGAAGATGTTTGAAGCACAGCAATTGCACAGCAGAGCACATCTCTGGTGAGGAAGGTGAACAAAGCCTAGAAAACTGTCAGAGGAAAGAAAGGAAGAACAGACTGAACATCCTGCAAAGCACCTATAGCAGCAGGCAGAGGCCAGAAGCCACTCCTGCAGTCCCTAGGCAGTCTGTATAGGAGCAACAGCTAGAAGAGGTGCAGCAACACTGGGACCCAGCACAAAGAAGAGCTCATCTTCAAAGCCCTGTGCATGACAGCTGCACAGATCAGGTTTTGACTTCACTGTTATTTGTGACTATTTATTGAGCACCAACAATATGCCTGGAACTGTATGAGGGACAACTAGAGAGTCCCTTTCCAAAACTGAAAACAATCGGGCTTTGTGTGGGAATCCTGAAATCCACCCAAATAAAAGGCTTCAGTCCCTAAGACCATTAATTCAGCATGTATCATGAGCAATACATTCACTTTAGAAGTTCTAGAAGTCAGTCTTTGGTCTTTGACAGATCACACTAAACAAGAAGTTAGAAGTCAGAATGAAAAGGATTGCCCCCTATCCCCAACCTCCCAGTTTCTTTTTCACCGATGTTCAAATAAACTCAATACCTTTGATATCCTGATAATTTTTCCATGACTCTTATGGCCATATAAAGACACCATCTTTGACAGGTAGGCTGGATGCTCTGCTAATGTAAATCAGTGTCACACCACAAAAGCCAATGTAACTGCAAAGATGGAAATCATGGAACAATATGGACCTATACATATATTTATTCTCTGAATGGGGAACAGGGTTGCAAGGTTTAATGACACAACATTTATTTCCTGCTGATAGAAAGAAAAGCTATCATTCTAACTGTACAAGGTACATATTAAATTATTGTTATTGAACTTCCATGTTAAATCCCCAGTAATCTGAGTTCTGCTCTGTGGTGAAAACTATACTGCAGCTCTGCTACTGATAACATCATAAATACAGCATTACAATAACTAATGCTGCCCTCCTATGACACACTGCAAATTAAGAACATTATTAACAAAACCTGAAGTAGATGCATTTGTCAAGTCTCGCTAGATGAAAATGTATTTTTTCCAACATCTCACTGTTTTACTCCCATGACTATCACAAAGCCACAATTTTTCAGCTCTGTATCACTGTGCTGTATATTTTTAATATTATACTAATTGAAAAACCTGTTACTCTATCCTACGCTTTGTACACAGGAAAGCTGTAACAACTACAGAATTCACTATATGGGGTATGATACTGGGACAAAGAATCATTTGTTAATATTCTTCTCTAAATGGAGACACTTTTATGTGAATTTTTGTTCATTGACCCCCCCCCCCCCCCCTCCGCTTCTGCCAAAAGAAGCTCTTCAAGTCAATCTTCACATCCAATTAAAAGAAAAAAAAAGACCAAACAAACACTGATTTCTCATACCATGGAAGCCCACATGTGTGGGCCTTATATATGAACAAGAATTAAACACGTTTCTTTAAGAATCCTTCCACAGAGTACAGGCTCTATCCTACATCAATTCAAAGTCAGACTCTCCAGCTTCACTGGTGTGAGATTCACACTGCGTACCTGGAGAGTCTATGGTTCTTCTCCCAGTGGTAATTCAATTGATTTAGATACAGCACTTGACTTACACATGGTGGAGTTTCATATCACTCTGTTCAAGTGTGAAAAAAAATGTGTTATCAATACACTTCCATGTTATTGACATTCTAATACAAAAAGGAGACATGCCCTTTGAAGAAGTGTTAGCAGAAAGCTGAAGCTTGACCTATTTGAGGCCCTCCTTTGCTTGTGCACAGCATACTAGTGAGCATGGCTTTTGCCAGCACACCAGCCAGCCACAAAACTATCTGGCTTATTTGGCAGGGTCTAGCAGAAGCTGTTTTTGTGAGAGTTTCATCTGTTGGAACTCAAGTGCAATGGACAATGATCGCTGCCTAAAAGCATGTAAATAACCTCCACGTGAAGCGCATACATAATGCTGTTCAGAAAGGGATCTGCACAGGCATGTTTTATATTCATCATTTTGTCCTTCTGTCAGAGGCTATCTTGAGAAGTAGACTACCATATACTTTTGTGGCTAAGTTCTTCAACCTCATGGCTTCATTTCTTTTTCTCTTTACTCATGTAACAAGCAATACCTCTATGAGCTACCAGCCCACAGCCCTGACAGTCTCACAGTTAGCTTCACTCCTTCTGATGAAGTCTTGTCCCCTACTTTCTCCTCCCAAGACCTCAATGGAAAGCAACAAGCAGAAAACAGACTGAGACACAGTGGCAGGAGTCCCTAGCAGCCCAAGGTGTCTGTTAAACAAGCTCTTTGCTATGAGAGTATTTGGGTACTGGTCCAGCTGGAGCCAAAGCAATTATTAATCCCTTCCTCAGGTCCTCTCCTTTTCCCTCTCATCCCACAAGAGTATTTAGTATGTTCCCACACTGATTTTTTTTTTATTTTTTTTTAATTTTCTAATCAGATCAATTGTTCTTCTCTTAACCTAGTTTTGGCAAGCAGGCAGGGGTGGACAAGAAGCCATGTGGCTATACAAGACTTGTTCACGTGGATATCACACTAACTGCCTTACTGTGAGATGAGCAACTCTGCCTGAGGAGAGGAGGACACCAGCCAGTCAAGAGACACGTTCTCATTAACAAACACAGCTAATAAAGCCAGTGTCAGCTGAACCCAGAGTATGAGGCTGGAGCAGAAACCTGGTACAACTGACTCAAATTCTTCCTTTGCCCAGGAAAAAAAAAATAAAAATAAAATAAAAAAAAATAAATAAAAGGCTTGGATGAGACTTTGCAAGTTGTTTTATTCACTCTTAGAAGAGATTCGTGTCCTCCACATTGCTGGCACAGTCTGGTACACGGAAGCCCTGTTTATACCTCGTGTCTAAGCCCTAATTATACCTAATATAATTAGTTGTATGTGCCTTTAAGTAGTCAAGAAAAGCAGCTGTGTAGAAAAGACCACTCAAAGGCATCGTGTGAATAGCTAAAGCTGTGAGCTTAATAAAATATTTTCTACCACAAAGAATAGCTGATAGCACCGTGTTCAAAATATTCCTCCATATACACTTTGGGTATATTTCTGGTCCCACTGAAGACAGTGGGAATTTTGCCCTTCAGTTCAGTGGGATGTATTTCACCCTTTGTGTTTCATCACAAGTTTTTAGGAAAAAGAACAAATCACGCTGTTATATCCAGGCACAGCAACAGCCAACAAATTATTAAAATAAAAACAAACACTACCAGGAGATCCCTTTACCCCTAGCTGAAGTCTTAGAGGTTTTGTTTTGTTTTGTTTTGTTTTGTTTTGTTTTGTTTGTTTGTGTTCTAAAAGTTGCTTTCTGATATAACTTGTGTGTTTCTGGATGGTTTCACTGCATTTGTATCAAACCAACTGCAACAAGAAAAAACAAACAGGGAAAAGCCATTAAGAGACAAAAGGCCAGATTTAAAAGCTTTTCAGAAGCATCTCACCTAAAAGACTGCAACGTTTAGCTAGCTTATCCAAATGTACAGCGTAGCAAGAGTGGTAATCTCCATCAGTACTGGTTAGAGCCCCTGCCAAGCTGAAAGCAATGTTCCCATTGACTGTATACAGATCAGTCCCTGGAAAAGAGGGCTTATATTCCAGCATCAGAACTCTTTGACAAATGGCTGTAAACACTTACAGATATCCTCTCTCTTCAGGTTAAATTATTTTGCCACAAACAGGACATTTTAAGTCTGTAACTGTGTTACTGGGACAACCCATCTATGTTTTAAAGCAAATTAGAGCACATTGGGAAGCAAATGACACATCGCATTACTTAAACCAACTGTTCAAAATTCCACTTGCTGCTGGTACAAGCTACGCACACCATATCCTCAGTCATGTGTCTGAACACATTCCTAGAGAGCATAAGCAGAATGTAGTTAGAACCAGCCAATGGAAAACTGGCACACCAGTGCATCACAAAGTTACTATTTCTATTTCAGATGCCATGGAGTAATTTGCATTGAGATCCTCAGGGTTCTCCTCTCTATCTCTGTTCTATCTGTAAGTCTTGCATCTTGCACTTCTCCATAATGTATCTTCATTTTATTACTGTATTTTACAACATTTAAATAAAATGCTTCCAATCTATCATTTCTGTATTAAAAAAAAATATGTCCATGATGAGGCAACATTCACCAACCCAAGTCCAAAAATTGATCTAATCCATTCTTCCCAGATTGCCTCTCTGCTAGCTCTTCTCAAGACCCTCACCATCCAGTTATGGGTTATGCAGAACCAATGCTGGCTTTCCAACCACCCAGCCTTCAGACAATTCTACTGCTGACTCACAGCATTCTCCATGCGACTGGAGAGCCAGCTTTCTACAGTCTACAGATTTTTTATTGGTGAAAGTAACATATGCCATCAGCAAGAGGGAGGCTGGAAATGTGGTACTCCCTCATCAGTCAGCACGGATGCTCGGAGTAATCATTCAATGCGTTATTCATGTTTAACACACCAGTTCACTGAGCTGGCACTCTCACCCCACTTACAAAGGTAAATGAAGGCTAGAAGGGGCCTGTGAAACTCTAGAGGTAATGAAAATGATGCAGCTGGCTCCCAACTGCAATTCTGGCTCTGAGGTGCAAGATCTTGGCACCATCTGCTCCTTCCAGAGAGCTAATATTAATGAAAAACTCATCACACCCCTGCTGAGTGCGGGAATGCTAGCGCACAGCTCCTGAGAGATGCATACAGCATTCAGCCATATTTTAGCCCTGCTGACATGTAGTTTCTGCCAGCTTTCTGGGACATGGACATTTGAGGCAAAGGGAGAGGTATAGAAATGAGACCCTATGAGAAATCTGAGGTGTCCAGATGCTCCAGAACAGAGCAGAACCAGAGGGATGGGTGTCTGGGCACACACTTTATGCAAAGTACTGTGCATCCAGAATTTCCAGGTATTTGGAACATTCAGAAGTGGCCAAAGTCCTCAAATTCCAACTAAAATTTTCAGGTGGAAAAAGAAGTACCAAGTAACTCAGGAGAATGGTAATCCAGAGTGGACCATAAGGTGATGCATCCATTTTAAAGCAGGGTTTGTGGTCAAGAAAAAGTTGGTCTGATCTCCTCCCTTCTTCATACCCCTTTCAGTTTTATCCAAATGATGCTCTGTGGCCTCATTAGCCTGCACATACCCATCATCTTGACCTAATTTAGGAGATGCGAGTCCCAGAAAGATACTAGAGTCTGCTGAACACAAAATGGTTCTTCTGCGCCTCCAACACCCCGGTTACACAGTGCTGCCCTTATCACATGAGAAAAAAAAAAATGGTTTGCATTAACATCTAAAAATACAGAAGCAAATAATTGCTGTCTCATTCCTACAATCCAGGGCTTCCCAATATTTTTTCCACAAAAAAAATATTTAGTGTGTATCATATTAGGCATGCCACTGAAACAAACAGCATTTTTTACTATTTTATTCAAAAAATATTTGCATGATTAGTGTACTTTGAAACTTTGTGTAACCAGACTGCCCAACTATTTGCTTAGTTGCACAAGAGATCTCATGCTGCTAAGTCCTCTTCAGAATTATCTTGCCCCCACCCCACTCCTCAGAAGAGACTTCCAAAATAAAATAAATCATTGATCCAGTGTCAGGAAAGCTACTTTCCCAGTATTATCTAGTCTCTGGGTATTCTCTGTAGGACTGTTTCCTACAGATAATAGGGGTAACCCTGAGGCTTTTTATGGATCCATGCATTTCAAATTTTACACATAGCCTTTTGTACTAATATCCATCTTATCAAAGACATGAGATCCCATGCCTACTGGAATTGCCAACAGATAGATAGCAATAAAATTGTAAGGGAGGAGAGGGGGAACTATTTTCCTTATGAAAAAGTACTGCAGAAGAACTGAGATATGTGCAGTTGATGCTTGAATTGCCCAATTTAAAATACATACTTTGCAGAAGAAAACTGTCCTATCAGAATATTATCAAAGTTGCAAAGTGAAATACTCAATTTGAGAAGTGCCAGGACTAGGACTGCTTGGCACACAGGTTGTGAACATCCCGCATATCCCTTCAAGAAGGCAGAACCCCTGGGGTGCTGACCTTAGTTAGGTCCGGAGTAGCCAGTCTGACAGAAATTGCTTTTGGGTTTAACCTTTAAATATACCAAAGCTGTCCCTTCTGGGCAGCTGTGGAAATCCTAGCAGTTTAGCCAAATGGGCGTAGATTAGAAATGGTAAAACACACATCCCTGGGTAAAAAGCCAGACATTGCTTCCCTCACCAAATGTTGTGTCCTTGAGGTACTTCACCTTTTCAAAGTTCACTGCATTGTTTTGCCAGGGTATTGTTCTCTAGCTCTGTTTTCAAGAATCATTTTGGCTGAGATTTTCCTGAAGAGTTTAGCTCGAGGGAGACACCCAGCACAGAAAATTCCCTCCAAATTGTTCAAAATGGCAGAAGTCTGGCAAAGTGTAAGCCATCAAAACAGGGGCTTGTAAAAGGCACTATTACAAGACATTAACGAGTAAGACATCAGCAGCTCCGCCTGTAATATTTTTGCCACTTGTCTTTTTCCAGGCTATTAATTGCATTTTGAGAAGTAAAATAAGTAGCACAGAGAGGAGGAGGGTTTCCAAGCAACTGCTTCATTTTCATTTTGAGCCCATGTTGCAGAAGCATTAGCAGCAACTTCAGGGGCTAGTCCCATCCCCAGCCCACAAGAGTTAGGAAAGTGGGTTATAAACAGTTACTTCTTGCATGCTAACAGATTAACATATAACAGGGGGGTCAAAGGGAATGGTGTTTTATATCATTACACCCACAGTTAATTTCTATATGCAGTATGTAACACAGTCAATAAAAAGCATTTGTATGGCCAAGACACATTCCCACTGAGTTTTGCACTGGTTCTCCACATCTCAAATGAATAGGAAGGAAAATTATAAAGAAAAAAGTAAACATAAGCATTGCCTTCTCTTCACAAGTTCGCCCCAAAATTCCCTCTTTGAACCCTGTTTCCACTGGCATCAGCTCTGCGCACCACCACACACTACCCTGGCTTCCTTCACTCAGCCACTGCTCCCTTGTTTCTTGACCTTTTTGCTAAACGGTGCCTTGGAGTTGCCACGAGACCAAGCCCAGCTGCCATATTTCAAAATCAGGCACCTAGAGGAGCAATCTGACCTCCAGGAGCTGCCAAGCATTGTCAGCAAGGCGAGAGGACTCGCAGGCGCTCTGCATGCCCTGGAAATCAGGCCGCTTTCCTCTCCGCTCCTACTTTCAGCTTTTTCTGTTTTTCCTCCACCCAGTGGCCACTAACAGAAATAAATCACCTCATAAAAATACACTATGCTACCATCCTAGTTACTGAAATACTCTATTAGCATGGCAGTCGACTGCTGTTTTCTGCATTGCTACTTATAAAAATACCACCGTGTACCTTTGTTCTGGTATCGAGTCCAGGATCACTGAGGATGAGCTACATTATGATCATATCAGTAGGACATGCAGGCAATAGAGATGCATCCTGCCTGAAACTGGCGTATGTGAGGATGGGAACTATAGCAGGACCAGCCAAAAAAATATTATATCCAGTGAAGGAATAGAGAGGCCTAGAAATATGGCTGCTCTCAGCAGAAGTAATCGCTACCAGTGACAGAAGTGGAAAAAAGGTCAAAACAAGTTGAAAACTATTGCTACCGTCCAAAGCAGAGAAATCTACATTCTTTCACATAAATTCTGACTAGGTACAGGAGAAACGCAGGTTTCTTGACAGTTGCCTGCCCCACCTGTGCAAATGTGATGAGCTATAGGTCCAGGCTTCAGCCAGCAGCCCCAGCAGGACACACAAAAGGGAGGAGTCCACTTTGGTCTGGTACAGCCTGCTATGAAACCCTCTGGTAATTATAATTTAATTTTGGATTTTAACATTCAGCCAGAGATTTGAAAAATGTTTTGCTTCTGTAGATGATGAAAGCATGGTACCTTAGCCAGCTGGCAGAATTATAAAGTTGCATTTATGTCTCATTACTAATAGCTATTGAATTAACTCTGTAATTGATTCTTTAACATTTGCAAGATATATTCCATACAGCATGCTGTAAAGCAGTTTTGCAAGCCTTTAGCAAGGCTAGACCAAGATGCAAACATACATGCAGCACCTGCATGTGTACAAACTGTAACACGTCTACACGTAGATGCTAGAATACAAAAGACCGAAGAGAGGAATATATACCTTTCATCAAATCACTTTCATCAAATCAGAACATGATTCACCTGATCTATAATCAAGCAGACTTCTACATGTCTGTTAAAGGAGGAATTTACATACAATCTCATTGTTCAGACTACACATACATAATTACAAGAAATATTATTCACAGCGTGCTTTGACTGATCCACAAAAGCATAGGTTCTAAAACTGACCATTTTCTGCTCCTTTCTACAAAGTTCCAGGGAAAATGAACCTGATGTTTCTGTCAAAATACTTCATTTGGCTATATTGAGTAACATACTGACATTGTACAGTAAGTATTCTTATGGCTGCACACTTTTGTCATGAGTTTTCCTATTTATCCAGCACTCTTTCCCAAAAGGGCTGAAAAGTTACATACAGGGAACTCAGTGGCCTGATGGGCTGGGTGGCAACAGAAACAGGAATGCCTTGAGGATAAATTCCCCACCCTGCATTCATGGGCTTTACTAAGGCTGAGATTTCAGCTCTGGGTTTTCAGACACCAGAGACATCTCTGGGAGGATTCAGATCTATGAAAGGAGCCACCTGGTACACATTTTATAGCCTAGAGACATAAGAAGTTAGGAAGATTATAAGTATACTGTTTCTATACTATTCCTTGCTTACAGAAAAATGCATTTTTTTCCTAAACTCAGTTGTTGTTTGGACTATATCTGGCTGTATCACACTCACACCAGCGAGCCTCATGCCATGCCAGTAAGCCATTCCCCATTGCACACTATTTGCTTGCTTTTCACAAGGGACAGCCCCTTCTTTCGTTGTTTTGTTGTTTTTTTGTTTTTTTTTTTTTGGCCCAACACCTCCCCAAACCAAAAAGGACACTTCAGCTGGGCACAAATATGCTGGGTATCAACACACACTTGGACTAGCCCCAGGAGGCAGCACATTTCCACAGCTCACAGCACTTTTCACTTTTGCCGCAACCTTTGAAGACTCCATTTGCTCAAGGCAAGCTCCCTGAAACCCCTCTGCCCCAGAGCACGAAAAGCAAACAAAGGGCTGGAAATACCATCTAAGAGATTAAACGTTCTTCTGTTTGAAGGAATGACTGAGAAGAGTTGCCTGATTATTTGCCCAGCTCAGCCCATAAAGATTTAAACTTGTTTGCTATTTTCCCCTCACCTTGAGGCCTGTAGTGCAGTTGAGCAGGGACGGTGCAGGTAGGGTGGGGGGAGCCGAGTAACTCCACGGTCCTCAGAGCTCTTTAAGGCAACATCATAAAAGGGATCAGGGACACAGCTCTTAGCCATGACCCCTCTCAACAAACAAAGCAGGAATTACTGGGCAAAAGTGTCATTCACAGTATTTTCCCTTTGAAAACACCTCACGGCTGCACGCATCCTCCAAGGCGATGAGCAGGGCCACGGCTCTGCATAGCTCCGTGGCCTACCTGGCACTCCCACACCAGCCTGTGGAGCTGCAGCCCTGCCACAAAAGCTTCATGAATTATGTTGATTGAGCAATTTTCAGTATTTCTCTGGCTGACAGCAGCAGTGCTCTGTCTGCCAGCTCTTGGCGAGACAAAGCAGATTTAGTGTCCCCCATCTGGTAGTTGAACTCCACGTGCAATCTGCACACAGCCGCGGCCAGCGCTCAAACTGGGACCCTCGTGGGGCCCTGGCAGCACTGCTGTCAGGTGAGCCAACAAAGAAAGCACTGTGGTAAACCTGTCTTGCTGGGAAGTGACTTTTTGCACCTGTGAGGAGCAGGAGTGGTGACAATAATATAGTATAGAGCTAGCCAGAACTGCAAAAAAGCAGATTTAATAGCTTTGCAGATTAGAGAAAACCCACAGAGCTGGCAACACTTCTGGGACTTGTTTACACCTAATAGTGAATGCTAGTTACTACCAGTATCTTGTTTAAAAGACAAGGCTATTTAATATGCAGCTATTGATAGTTTACTGTCCTAAGGTGAAGGAATTATTGTCAGAACGCTGCAATTAAGTAAGCCATTATGCCCTACAAAAATCACAGCTTTTGCCTCTAGGTGGTTGCTTTGAATCCAGCTCAAAACAGTAGTGACCCAAACCAGTCCCCCTGAGAAGATGCTCAGTGACCTCCACAAGCTGACTTACAGGTAGTGTCACTTTGGTTCTCAAGGCTTGCAAGAGGGCTGCTGCCAGGCTTGAGAGCTGTGTCACCCCACTCCCCAGAGCCCAGGGTACACTTAGTAGTCTGATGTCACCTTCATCCCGCATGCTTGAGTCTTAAATGACCTGAAACTACAAAGAGTTTCCTCACAAAGAAATAAGGACTAGATGGTAACATGACAAAAGTGAATTAATCTAATTTCAGACTCTGGACCCTTCTCCAACAGAACTATTACAAAATACTGAACCTGAATTGTCCCTGTAAACCTTTTTGCTGCTCTCACATCTCACCCCCCCTCCCTTTTTTTTTTTTTTTTTTTGCATTGAGTGCATTTTAGTTTCAATCCGTGCAAGAAATTATGAATCCACCTAATGCTGGCCAAGCAAAATATATATAGCAGGGTATTTTCCTAATCTTTCAAAAGCAGCTTCAACAGCTACAGGTGTGCTTTGCCCCCGCATTTCAACCCCAGCCTCTGCACCTGCTGAACAGTACAGCTTGCCCTGTTTATGTGGGGCAGCCCAGGGCAGCAAGACCTGCAGGTTGGTTATGAGAGGCAGAACTCTTTCAGCTGCTTACCATTATTTCACTCTGGCCTTCTTAGACAGCACATGAAAACTGCACGCATTTGTCAAATGTGGTGTCACAATTAGAAGAATCGCAGATCCTCTCATTTCATCCCTATTTCAGATGTGACAATTTATGAATTCTAATTAATTCATAATTCCCTTAAATTTATCACTCACATATTTTGCTTGGATATACCTATACTGCTTCAATCCAGTATCATAATTATACAAGAACACACTGTCCTCCCTAATCAGGATGAGGATGTGCGCAGACACGGGCAGGTAGCACTGCAGACGTTGAAGGCTTGTGCCCATACAATAGCAGCCTTTGACACTGCTGTACACCAAAATCCTTTCATCTTCAGGGTCTCCTCCAGAGTCGATGACAGCCTGAGGCCTAAACACATCCATAGAAGCAAATCATTAGCAGCTTGGGCGCCTGAGTGACTGGATTACCACCATCCAGAAGCTCAGCTACATTTCCAAATGTTTACTGTCGGCTGTTTAACCCTTCCCCACCCCACAGTCTTTAAAGAAACAGGTGATTTTTATGACTTTTGCATGGATGTGCGCACACTGAAAAACACAGCCTTTTATTTGCTATTCCTCTAGCCAAGGGAAGCTCTCCCTTTACTTACAAAGAGGCAGATTTAGGAGGCCATGGCCTGCACAAGCTGGAGCAGTGACCCCCCGTTGCAGGCCAAGCGCCTCTGTGCGCTCTCACTTTGCCAGCACACAAGGACTGCTCTGTCACTAGCTCTGCCAGCAGCCAGAGCACCAGCCACTGAAAGCCTCTCATGCAATTTTATTCTGTGTGAGGTACCAAGCTGTGTGATGGAGCAAGCCCACCACACAGGCAGAAAGAGAAGGAGGGCAGTACTGGATCCTCTACTGCTTTCTACCCCTAATTAGCTGTGGGGTGATGGCTGTCCTGTCTCCAGTGACACTCTTCATTAGTATCTTCAGGCTTTAAATAGATGCTGTCTATCTTCTATGCCTATGTAGTTTTAGGACAGCAATAAAATGCAGGTATGAAATCCATATTGATAAAAATCTGTGTGGGATTCATAATAATAGCGAAGAATTTAAACCAAAATGGCAAGTGTTCCAGTCTTCCACAGTCAGCACTTGTTCACTTGTTTCTTAATATGAAACAATCAAACATTTTAAATATGCAGGGACACACACACAATTTGTATGTATAAACATACATTATTTAGACCAGCTGAATTCTCAAGAGCTACGAATACTCCATGAATTATTCTGTAATTTATACTTCCCCATCTGAGAATACACTTCCACCAGAAGATTTTTCTTTTTCAATTAAAATTCATTACGTTAGCATCCCATCCAAGCAGACAAAATAACATGGAGGGAACGCAAAGTATGACCCATGGGCTTTGTGTGTCAGTCTGCTCCCAGACATCATTTTCCCCCAGAAGCCCCCCAAGGCACAAGAAGAAAGCAGGCTCTGAGCCAGATGAGCAATTTACTTTGCACACATCTCCCAGCCCACACCTTTTTAGGAGGCACCTCAAACACAGCAGCACAGTAAGACCAGCAAAAGCCTCCCGTACAAATGCAGTATGGCTGGTCCAAAAAACAGCAACAAAAGCCAAACCAACTGCTCCCCATGCACTTGCTGGCTCACCCCATCCTCTTGCCAGCAGGAGACTTCAGGTGCTGCTGGCATAATGAATGTGTTCACTTTCCTCCACTGCATATGTTCACATGCTAACCCACCACTCAGACCTGATTTCAAATGTAGAATATATAATCATCCAACTTTTCTTAGCTAGATCAGCCTGAGAGTAATGGCTTCCTTCCTAACATGCCTGCTTAGCTTCTGAATCCTGCATAGCACTGTGACTGTGACTTGTGATGCTGTATCCTCTGTATCATAAAAAAAGGTTGAAGTTTCTGTTGATTTCTCTTCTGCTCCTAACCTGCAGCCTTAATAATGATTTTTAGAAACAAAGGAATTAGTTTTTCCTCTCATTTGTGATGTATAAAATGACTACAGATGATACCCAAAAATCATAAAGGGGGAAAAAACTTTTAATATTAAAAATTAATACTTCATCTATCCTAAAAGAATCCTGTGAAAATTACTGTAATTATGACTGCAAAAGGAGATGAAAGTTGAGCTACAGAGAAAGAAGAAATTTCTAGTCAGGCTTGTTCAGATCCAATATCTGCTTGTTCCAGTAGCACCTGTTGAGTCAAAGCACTTAGACAAAAGCTCTTCTAAAAACAAAGTGCCTCCAACTCTGAGCCATGTTTCACTTTTCTGTCCTTGAAATCCCTGAGGAATTGTCCAAGGGGAAAAGGGGGAGGAGGAGAGCAGCAGAAGCAGACTTTGCATTCCTGTTATTTTTAAATATAATAAGAAAAAAGTCTGCAAGCAGAAAGCTGGGAATATTCAAAGCTTCCCAGACCTTTGCACAACATTTTTAAAGCCCAAAGGGAAAAACAAAACAAAAAGGAGTGGTGGAAGCCAATTTTAAAGTTTCCTTTGTGGGTCACCTTTGCAATGAAGTCAGATTTCCTCCACATAATACAGTCTGAAAATACGTTATAAGGATATTGATAGTTTCTGCACTAAAAGAGCAATGCCAGAAATTGAATCGGAGCACTCTAGGTTTCTTCTCCCAAGTACTAGTGAAGATTCCAGCCTGAAGTCTTGTTTTTTGGTGTAAAAATATATATGAATATATGAACAGAATAAAAATTCTTATGCCAAATACAAACACATCTAACAATTTTACCTGTTAGAAACAAACAGCAATATTGATACAAGCCACAGAGGCCCCTTCTAACAATGCACATCAAGTTGTACAGTACCCCGTGCACAGTATTGGTGCTTGATACTTCTGGCTACCATAAGCACTTCAATGCTCTCTGTGTAGCAGGAGCCCAAAGTTGGCAAGTGAACTTCTCTAGCTGGAAATGCCTGAAGGCAATTTGAAGAGATCACCCAGAACCCAGCAACCTTGCTTTCAGATTTATTTGTATTTAAGGTATCTGTCAAGGATTAAGCTTGGGTTGAAATCCTAACTAGGTTAATTTAAAGAAAAATTCAAATCAGGACTCAGAACAACTTTGTTCAACTGAATGTATCAGTAGTTTCCATTGGCTTTTATAGACGTATTTACGTTTGCCCAAATACTGACAAGGCCACTTTGCCCCAGTTTCACATTTCTAACCAAGGTCAAATTGTTCAGACTTACTCCATACAGCTCAATTAATATACTTGATCAGGGATCTGATCCCTGATCCCCTCAGATCATTGCTCAGTTACACTTTGTACATATAATTAAAGTATTCCTATGTCAAATATCACTAATGTATTTGAAACATGACCAAAAATATGATTTTTCATAATCAGTGTGTAGAAATACTTGCATCAAGTTACTGGGTGAAAATCTGAACCTACAGTACCTTACCTTACCCATAAATGCTGCATTTCAGTTCACATGAACAACCAAGCATCCCAACTCTGAAGGAATCTATGTTTATTTATCTATTTTTCTTTGCTACTAAGGACCTTCCAGGACAAAACAGCCTGACTGGCTGAAGGCAGTTCAGATTCCCAACAAGGACACAAACTGCAAATAGAAAACCCATCAATTATATGCACCCCTAGAAAGTATGCCTGTTTTATAACTCTAGCCTTTATGAGATCAGACAGCCATCTCCCAAAAAAGATGCAGGCAAGCATCCTACAAAATAAATAAATAAAGTAAATAATAAAAACAAAAGAAGGACTAAATCCCAGCCTGAATATTTCCTTCTCATTTGTGTTCTGCTGCTCCCCAGACTGCCAGCAATACCCAGCTGACTACATGTGATCTGTATCAAACACCATCTTTACCTGACACTGTTTTGTCCAAGGGGAGCTCTCTAAATTAATTCCACAGGCTTCTCAGAAACTTAACAATTCCTTTTTGATCCTCTCTGCTGCTTTCTAACACTTTCAGAGATGTTTAAACCCAGGCAGAGCAGCCTAAAATGAATGGCAACGCTTCTCATAACTCTGTCCCTATTGCTATGGCTACTGAATTCCCCTTAGACAAAACTACAGGCAAAATCAGGGCACTACACGGTCAAAATTAGCAGTGTTGCAAATATTCTCTCCCCTCATCCATCCATCCACCCATCTCTGGAAGACCTTTCCTTGGCCAGGACAGCTTTGCTTGTTCACTGGCACAAAAAATATGCATAAAAAAAAAAATTCCAACACCTCGCTGTGATAAATTGTGTCCTCATAATTTACATCTCCATCCTGACAAACTTTTTAAAATTTAAGGAAGGGACCTTGTGTACAAAAATTGAGGTTATAGCCGGATTTCAAATACTCTAAATAGCTGTTTCACGCAGATAACTCCAGCCTCATCACAAAATATTTGCTAGTGAATTAGACTCATCTCCCATGGGAATGGCATGAAATAGATTTTCCTGTTCTCACTTGGTTCAGGATAGGGTTTTGTCTCATTTCAGACCTCCTTGAGGATTCATTAGGTTGCGGGTGGGTAGCACGCAGTACTTGAAAGCAAAGCATTTTCCTGCTAAGGCTAATAGCCAGCATTTCCAAACTTGGGCTAGCCAGATCACAGTGGGCGATTACAGTAAATCCATGACATGCAGGAGCAGGAGCTGAAGAAGTTCAGTTTAGCTGAATTTCACACCATGTCAGAGTCCTATTTGCAGCTTAGAAAATGAATTTAATAAAGCTTTTCTGCTGTAACATGGAGTGTCAGCTAGCAGATTCTCTGACACCTGCTGCTCTTTGAATCTGATACCATATTGCAGCATAATGCGGTCTAAAATTAGACTTCACACAACACACCAGGTTTCAATCTTTCAGAAAATAATTCTGTTCAGCACCTTTCATTCCCTAGCAGTGTTTTGGGACGTGTCCTTTTTCTCCTGCCTCTCCTGGAATAACATTTGGAATTTTTAAGCAGGATTTTGAATCAGACAAAAAAAAAAGAAAAAAGTAGTTGCATTTCCACTTGATTGCAAATTGTACCATGAGGAGCTACATATGCCAATTTATACAGTTTCTTCCTACCTGCACCTCCATGGAACAGAGATAGCATAAAGCTGGAAAGCTTTCAATTTTGGGTGCAGAGAATTATTGTCTGAGCAGGAGAAATATCCAAAGCTTAAGTGACAGTTGGGTGTTCAAACATCTATTTGAAGACTGAGACTCAACTACAGGAAGAAACCAATGACAGCTCCTCAGGGTAATGCAGTTTTTCTGTATAAATTTCAGTCATTACCAAAGAAAAGAATTAACCTGATCTATTTCTTTCTCTAATCAAGACACATTTTTGTATTATGAATTTAAATGCAATTAACTGATAGTTTATTCCTTTTATAGAGAATTGACTGCAATTAGTGCTACCATTTATTCTAAATAGTAATTAGATTTTTTAAAATGTGTCTAGCCTTTAAAAGCTAAGGTGGCTCCAAAACCCACCTCTCAGCTGAAATCACATAGGAAGCTTCTTTCACAAGACAAATACCTCTCTTGTCTTTCCCAGCTATGCACAAAATCTTTAAGACAATGTGGAGCTAAAATACATGGCATACATAATATTTTGCTACTGAGAAAAGCTAGCACTGGATGGTATGCTCCAACAGACAATTGGTGTCTTCAAAAGAATTTAAAGGAGGTGTAATTTAAAAAATAAAAAACAAAATACAGATTTATCCATTAAAATGGATGAAATTCACTGTGGCAGAAAAGATTCAGAGCTCTTTCTTGCCAGTGAAAGGACTGTGATATCCAATAGAATTAGTAACCATACTCTCATCTTAGGAATTACAATTGATCTACTTTTTGTATCAAAATCAAATGTTTTCCATACTTTGCAACATCCTGCTTGAGCTTGCAAATGAGCTAGAGGGGAAAAGTAAACAGATTACAAACACTGAACTGTTTTTTATATTTATATATATATATATATATATATATATACACACACACATACACATATATATACCCATGTATATATAGCACACAAATTGAAGCAAATAAGATGTGTGGAGGAAGGGAAGCAGCTTCCTTCATTTTAACTGAATGTCCAGAATATTGTTCCATATGAGACACCACAAGTAAAACAGAAACTCATTGCCTGTCTTAGTCAATTCATAAAACCTTCCTTCACCAAATGTGTTTAAGCAAGTGAACATCCTTTCCTTGCAGCAAATGGGAGGAATTTCACCAGGGAAGACAGGGAAGAGAAACACTGCAGATTTGTGCTTTGCAAAGCACAGCTGAAGCAACCCCGAAACTACACACATTGCTGTGGACTTCCCCCATGTGTCCCACCCAAGAACAGTATTGAATGCTGGTTGGCAGATAAACTCAAAAGATGTGAAATCAATATTCATAAACATTTGGGCTTCATGAGCATGAAGTGAATTGAATTCTTTGCACACTGACAGCACATTTTAGTTCAAGAATTATTCTAAAATGAATGAGTTTACACCGATCAAATTATGATCTCCTCACCCTCCTCACTAAGATGTATTTTTCATCAGAATTCGCTGTTTTCATTCAAAAACCATGGGTGAGGAAAGAAATTGCTTTCTGAACCAATATGCTATAACCCCTGCAAACTATCAACCTTTTCTTGAAAATTATATGGGTCTGATCAGAAGCTGAAGATAAAGGAGAACATAAAGTTTCTATACATCTCATTTTGTTTAAACTAGCTTTACATTTTTTCCAAAATGCAATCTACATATTGAAACAAAGGAACTATCTAATGGGTACATTTCAATAACAACAACTCCCATCAATCTACATTTACACCCATCCATATGGCAAAAAAAAATGGTAATCTAAACAGAAAAAAACTCCTCAAGCATTTCTGAAGTATTCTCAGGCTATTCACCCCATCAAATTTACATCTAGAAACATGCTCTCATCCCATTTTAGAGATAATATTCATTATGCTCATCAAAACTATTTGATTTTTTTTTGTTATGTTTGGGGTACAGATGCTTATTTATAGCTTTTTTGTTTTGTTTGATTTTTAATCCAAGAACTTTAAATTACTATGACTTGCCTGACTCAGAGATATTCTGCAAATACTGGAAATGCTGGTGGCAAAGCCATTCAGAAACACCATAATCCAGGACCTGATAGTTTGGTAACTTGGGCTACAGCTATGCCATAGGTTTCTCTCACATCTTGCTCGAGCTTTTGTTTCTTGATGTTCTCCATACGCATCTCTGTAAATCCAGGTTATGACTAAGCAGTCATAGAAATGACTTTAGCAGGTTCATTAATAAAAACTTATATTTGTAAGATACTGAATATCTTCAGTTAAAGGGAAGCATGAATTCTTAAAATAAATGCATTTATAAACTCACCAAAAAAAATTAAGTTGTAACATAGGCATACAGAGCACATTGCTATTTGAGACACGTTCATGGCCTGGAGAATAAAGCCAGGCTTGAACAGTCTGGGTATGTGAATTCCTGAGGTCTGGGCAGCAGCTTGTTAGCATCGTTTTGTGGCCATCCAAAGTTGAAGAGGGAGTTCAGCGTAAATCATTTATCTTTTATTTTAATGTTCTTTCACAAAAACCAGCTATTACATTCTGTTTGATTATGGTGCCGGTTTGCATTTTAATCTGATTTAATCATCTTGAATGCTATAATTAAGAGGGAAGGAATAAAGAGGGTAGATCAGGACAGACACAGTCTTATCATAGATACCCTTAACTGCATTGAGCCTGGGATCCCAGGGTGAAGTCTGGACACACACTGTGCACTATCCCCAGAGCATTAAGACCAGTTTTGCTGTCCTGAAGCACCTCTCACCACCCCATAACTCAGACTATGCTGGTGATTCTCTGCAATACATAACTGCATGAACGAAAGCTGGGTGATGGAGGAAAGAGCTGACTCTGGCACACACTAAGCGCTGCACAAAAATTACTGCAGAAATGCATAGGAGAGTACGTGGGAGTGGTGGGGAGAGGAAATTGTGAAAGCTATTTGAAGGCATTGCCAATGCAGAATAATTTTATGTCTTTCTCAACTTTGAAACAAGTAATATATTATTGCATGTATGTTCAACATTCCCAAAGCCACGAGAACCTAAAAGCCAGCCCTGAAATGGGGCAAAATAGACTGGAGCTCAAGCTAGGAAGACAGACTCAGAAAATGCAAAATATTTTTAAAGAAAGCAAACAATAGCAGCCTCTGAGAAAGAAAGGCTGGGTCTGCCTTCACACAAATCTGGTTTCCTTTAGCTGTGGCAATCAGCAGAGATGGTAGGCAAAGGGGGGGACCAGAAGGACCACTCCAGAGGGGCCAACTCCGGGAAGGTGGCAGCCTTTGGCAGCCTTCCTTTGTTTGCTGGGTCTTGACAAATCACTTGACATGCACATGGCCACAGGGAACCCTCTCCTATAAAGAAAAATGGGTATTCACCCATCTGCGAGGAATCACATTCAAATTCTGACCCCAGTTTAGCCCTGCATGTGCCATTATCTGCCTAAATACCTATTCTGGCTGGATTGACGGGAAATGTGCAAACTCCAGTTTAATTCACATGCAGAGTTTGGATGAGCACAGTTGCACTGCTTGACCTGCAGACAGGAAGAGTTCCTGTTAATTCAAGGCACTGAAAACATACATGGGAGAAGCTAGGTGAGGAAAACAGCTGTAACTGCAGACTGTGCTTTACAGCCATGGATGCACAACCAGTAAATGGACTGTTAGTAGTTTACAATCATCATAAGAAAGCTTTTCAGTTTTCTATTTTGATTTTTGGATATATGGCTCTATAGTAACATACCAATCCAGGACTAATTTAAATGAAGTCTTGTTTCAGAAACAGTATGCGGGTACAGTTATTGAAAGAAGCAGAGATGGCTTCGCAGGGGCTCTGTATCAGCATAGCAATGTAGGATAAAGCCACATTTTCTAAAGTTAAAAAAAAAAAAAAAAAAAGGATACTGTTACCATTGCTGCAAACACCAGTGTGTTCCCTATCTCAGTAGCATAAGGATGCTTTAAACCAATACTTACTTTCTTTTCTGTTTGGGAATAAACCAGAAAGATGCAAGTGGTCTGCATAGCATGTTAAAGTACCACAGGCCTTTACAGAGGACTACAAAGCAAAATTAAACACAGACTGCACTCAAACCCAGAATGAGCTACAAGTTCTTTGTATGAAAGGGGAAAGAAAAAAAAACAACCACCACCACCAAACAAGAAAAAAAAAAAACATACACAAGAGAGGAAAGATGAAGGGCTGCAAAGAGTGAAGTGTGGCCATCACACCTTGGTGTTTTGCTATTGATCCCTGCAGGTTGCCCAGCTGGATGCGAACACTGGGGAACACAGCCCAACCAAGCTGCACACAGCGAGGGGGCTCTGACCGCTGCCTGAGGCTTCCTCCAGGTAAACTGGGATTCAGCATTAAACAGGAGGATGTGAACCAGTGATACATTGCTTTTCTGAGCCAAAACAGAATAAAAAATCCTTGTGTGATTACAACAGTTAAAACACTGAAACAGAACAAGTAAACAGAGCCGTTAATTTGCCATTGACTTGATTGAGTGACCACTGTAAATAACAGAACCCAACTGATGCTCCATGCAGCTAATCAATTGTCTCTTGTTGAGCAACAGAGATCGAGGAACTGGTGAAAAAATACATATATATTTCATTCCTGCTTGAGTAACATGGCTTGTGCAAAACTCCTGCCAAGCTGTAATGTAAGTAACCTAGGATTTGCCTGTTACATCAAATTTGAATTTGAATAATGAGAACTTCAACTTCTGGGAGGATGGAAGCTATGCTCTGTGGCTCAGCGTAGACAATAGGTCTGTGACACACCGGATGTTTGCCTTTTTTTTTTTTTTTAACTGGATCCACAGCAAGTTTTCGCTAACTCACTGTTGCTAGGTAGTTAATCAAGATGTAATCTAAAAGAGTTAAGTAATTCTATAGTTCATAATTATTGGCTAAATGTCTTCTTAGTAACCTGGCTATATGCCTAGTCCATGCTGCCACCCCCCACTCCCCCAAGATTCAGCCCATCAGGCTGTAACGAAGCCAAGAGCTAGAAGAGACATCCTCTGATTTTAGCAGAGGAGGAGGAACACATTTCCCTGCTCCCCTTTACTGTAACTCCGATTACCTCAACTTGCAGAAGGTTGATCCAGATGGTGAACACAAGACTGCAGGCAAGCATGCCTGTAACGAATTCTCAGTGTGGAAGGGTGGAATAAGCCATATGTTTTCACAAATTAGGGGTGACTCTCTAACGCCTGAGTGATGAAGCAGATCCAAGAGTAAGTTATGCATGATCCTCCCCGATGAGTGAAGAGAAATGTTTTATTCAGTGCCTCATGCTGTGAGCTATATTTATACCAAATATATCTTTGTATATTTTAAAATGTTATCTATTAGAGGATATTGCAACTGCAACACAGGACTATTATACTGTCATTTAAAACCCAGAGCTGCATGAGAAGGCTATATGCGGCCTTGACACCACCCAGCTGCGAAGTAGCTCATCTCCAGGTGACTCAGAAAAGCCAAAGACCTTAAACAGCTAACAAACTGCCTTGGGGAAAGCCTTTTCCTCCATGTACAAGGTACAAAACCTCTGAAGTCCTCTGATCAGATGAAAGCATAACTAGCATCTTGCTTCAAATATCACAATGTTTGAGGCTTTTTTATTATTTTTTTTTCTTTCCTCTTTTTTTTTTTTTTAAATCCTGAGCTTCTGGAGTCATTGACCATCACTATTTTTTTTTTTTTTTTTTTTTTTTTTTGCTTAAAACCTCCCCAAAAGCTCAAAAGAATTGGACATCTGAATAAAATACTCATTCTTTCAGGCTGTGAACTGTAATAGAACAGATGCTATCCTCAGATGATGGAGAACATGGGAGCTTTCCTATGGGCCCCCAGAAGCTGCACCCACAGGGAGCTGAGCCTGCGTGGGGTGGCCCAGGCACCCCAGCACTGGGACTTGGCTGCATCTCCTCTCAGCTGCCAGCCAGACAGGACTCCAGCAGGAGACCATGTTTCAGATGGAAAGAGAATAACGGCAAAAACAAAAGCAAAGATCATTCTGACTGAAAATCCATAGCTACCCTTAAACATAATAACTGCAATCACATTTATTGACCAAGCGGCAGAGTTAGAACCCATAGGCAAGATCATCAGCTAAGATGAATTGCCATAGCACCATTAACTTTACCACTCCACACTTGATCTTGCCCAGTGTTCACAAAATGGCCATGGAATATACATTTTTTCTTCCTTTTATTGCACAAAACCCCCCAACCATTTCAAAAATGACTCTTACTGTACAGTTTACATTTCACTTATTTTACACCTCACTGTAATTCATTCCCCAGCCTAATCTCTATCTAAACATATGCAGCAATGTAGTCTACTGACATCCTGCTTATGAAATTCACAGACCAAAAAGACCATAGGAAAATTTTGGGAGCTATCTCCTGACCTTTTTTAATCAGTTGTTACCTTCTGCAACAGAATGTCTCGAAGCTCAGCTGCTCTGAATTCTTGCCTGTCTCATGTAATGAGCAGATGTGGCAAAGTAAGGATTTGTAACATGATGAAAGTTATGATGACAGGTCTTTCTGTGCCAGATTTTTATGTTTTTACAGGCTAACACTGAACTGCAGCACTTTTTTTTTTTTTTAATTCAGCTTCTGACAAGAATACATAAAAAGCATATCAAAGGCAACAATAAATCCACTAAAATACCTCTCTTGATTCAAACAGATTTGCAGTTCACAGGACTGTGCAGATCATGCCCAGTTTGAATTTACTTATAAATATCAGACCCAACATCTCAGGACCCATCTCAGGACATGCCCTGCATGTCCCCTTCTACCACCTAAAAATAACACTGCATGCTACTTGGTGAGGGGAGTCAAAATGATGCAATGGAAGAATATTTAAGTGGCAGAAGAAGGAAAAAACAAACCCACTACTGAAGACAATGATAAAAGGAAAACAGTCCTCTCTGTCCCCTGGGCAGCAAAGCAATTACGAGTGAGAGAGTTGCTCTGTGGTTATTATTGCAGGCTGAAGTGGTAGCATTCTCCATGATTATCACAAATGCGTCCGCTGGGAGGAGGGAAGTGGGAGGATTTACCAAGCGGCAAATCCTCGCTTTCCCTCCCTCTGTTCCCAGCGATTCCTGCAGAACCCAGCCATGTACAGCAGAGATGCAAACTTCAACAGTTTCGCCAGATTTACACCCCACTAACAGAGTCAGACCATGATGGTACAGCTGTGGAGACTGCTTCAACCCTCACCATCACCTTGCCTAGCCCCTCCAGAGCTGGGTATTCAGTTCCTGATGTTATCTCAAATTCTGTCTGAAAGCTGGGGAATCTTGATATCCTTTTAAGTACTTTTTAACACTCCCTTTTATCTCTTTTGCTTTGACTCAAGCCACTTAAAAACAAGATCATGAAATGAAAATTCCAAATTGCTTCTTCTCAAAAATGTCAGAATGCTTCATCTTAGAGCCAACATTTCCAAGTATTGTTACACAGCTGAATTTTTGCTCAGAAATATTTTTTATAATAATACACAAATGGCAAGAGTGAAATAAAACATGTTAATAGCACCTCACTCAAGACTCAAAGTTAATAGGAAAATTCCCATCTAGCTGCAAAAGTGACCAATGCTGCTGATGCCTACCAGACCCCTCTACCAAAGGGACTGATAACACTGAGGCTGGTCCCTATGTGAAATCAGACAATAACTGCACCTATTTATTAGGAGCACACGTGGGCAGAGCTCTGCAAGCAGACACAAGCTTGTTCTTCCAGCATGCCAAACCAAAAGTAATCCAAAAAACAATAAAGCAAGTCATTTGGCAGGATACTGAGCCCAAGCCAGTGTGCTCTGCTGCTTATGCCACATCTGAGGTCAGGGCTGGCCCCCACACCAACACTGCTTCACCACTGCTGCCCTGGGAGAGCCAGAGCACAGATAACTCGTGCAAGCCTGCTGTGCAAAATGCTACAGAAGCATTCTTCCGAACATCCACAATATAATTAGACTAACAATAAGGCCCACAAAGCTTAAAACACGTCATCATCCCTAGGACTACTTCCTCTAGAAGTAAAGTGTGTTATTAGTGGGATAGGAGGGGAAACGGTCTGCATTGTCTGAGCAATACCTGGTGCACTACGGGAAAATCTGCCTACTGGCCTGCTGCTTTAGTATTTTCCTGGCTCAGCCGACATATGGTTCATTATTATTGTGCATTACGATAGCCCCTAAGGAACCAAGCTCTATCAGGGCCAGAGCCTGCTAAGCACTTGTACAAACACAGGAAAGGAGCCCCTCCTCTGAAGAGCTCACTGTCTAAACAGAGGAGACAGACAAAGGGCTATGATGCTGGGTGAGGGTTTGCAAACATCATCTTACATTCAGGGTTTTTTTTTTTTCCAGTTGGGTTTTTTCTTGTCTGAGGATTTTATTTCTTGGGACACAAAGGAAAGCAGGAAGGAGAGTGAACGGACATACATAAAGAGAGCTGAGGAGATGAATGGGCAGTGTACAAATCAGGAACAGGGGTGCTAATTAGAAGGATATTAATAAATATATGCAATTTTTACACTTGCAATAGGAAGGGGAGTATCTTTTCACCACACATGCAACAGATAAAGAATAATGGGTTTATATGTACAGGAAGCAGGTATTACAGGAAAAAAAGTTTTGTAAGAGGTAAGAATACAGAAACCCTGGAACTAGAGAAATCCAGAGACAGACTTCTGAGAAAGCTGAAAGCACCCCAGTATTGGAGGTATTCAAAAACATATCAAACATCAATCAAGAATGACCTAGACACGAGTGACTCTGCCCTTAGCAGGGGACTGAGCTTGCTGACCTTGCAATCTCTTTCCCATCCCTGTTGCTCCAGAAGCATCACGTCTATCACAGAGTTTGGGGCTAGGATAACTGCTCTGCTCTAGTGGCTGCAGGTATAAAATGAGTATCTTTAAACTCACTCAAAAATACATTCAGGCATGAAGTAATTTCTTTCTCCATGTTCTCAATTGGTTTTGTATTTATGCTTTCCCAGACACCTAGTTATCTTAAGATGTATGCAACAAAATATGCTAAAAAGTGGGAAAGCAAACCCAGTCTTTTCAACTTCCTATTAAAAGCCAAGCATTTGCTGAAGTCTGTTGTATCTTCTGGGAAATGCTAAGGATCCCATGAGCCCACAGGCATGAAGAGATGTCTCTTCAAGGGCTAGGTAAAAAGAAAGAACAGCATATGACAGCAGTGCCAGCTGAG
Source organism: Aythya ferina (assembly GCF_964211825.1). Lineage (NCBI taxonomy): Eukaryota > Metazoa > Chordata > Aves > Anseriformes > Anatidae > Aythya > Aythya ferina. The sequence continues at coordinate 9,491,750 of NC_140307.1, forward strand.
GGGAAAGCCTTTGCTAATGCCCTGAAACATAGTCGTAACAATTTGGGTAGGACTGACATCCTATGCAATCCCCTTGATTTGTGAAGGATCCCTTTCTACCTCTTCACTGAGGACAAAGTGAGCACTTCAGATAACCAGACTTTATGATGGGTGTGGGTGGGGGGGAGTGATGGACCTCCAACTCTGTCTTTTGAAGCACCAGTGATGCCTAACAGCTAGCCCACCTGGTAGCTCCTGCTTTCTGCTTCTCCTGTACAAGATGAACTTTTCCTTTTCTCAAGGAAGAGAACAGTGATGCCTTCTTCATTCATATTCTAGATCATACAGGGGAAAAAAAAAGTCCTAATAAGTCCTGCTAATTCCCTCTGCCTTTCTGGTGCTCCACTGTAAAGGTATGGACCAGGTGACTCAGACAAAAACACAAAGCAATATCCACTTATCCACCACTCCCCACAATCACAAACAAGTGAATATTTAAGTAAGGTCCTATAGGGCACAGATGATGATGCACTATTTACTTTTTGGGCTTGCAAAGGATAATGTCATGTTTCTGCATTGCTACAGACTTCCTAGCAGGACAGTCACACCCATAAGATCTGCTCATCTGGTTTGCCTTTATTTTCTTGTTACAATCTGTTTTGACCATAGAAGATGTTTCCTCTCCCCTCATTTGTAAGTCTGTTGTGAAAGAGACCATTATCTTGAGTGAGGAAAAGACTCGTATGAAGCACTTTTTATTCTTTAATAGGTATCTTCCCACAGTCAACACCAGCCTTCCGCAGAAATAAAGAGAAGTTAAGAGCCTTCTGTATCTGCTTTCAGCATCACAGATGCTATTGTTAACAGAACAGCACTTGGAAGGGGTGAAGTGCTCCAGAAGTGCTTATCTTTATGACCTGCCTCTAAGAGAGCTGAGCTCATTATCATTATCTTAAAATATTTTATATTAAAACATAATCATCTTTCATTGTTTAGATCCCTGGAAGTTTGGTCTTCATCAGAACAGTGGATTTCTTGTCAGCTTGTTCCAAACACCTAGAAAGAGGCAGCCTGTGTTTTACTGAATTGGGATGAATTTTAGAGCTGCAGAGATCTAATGCTTCAATTGCTTCTGCAGCCTGGAGGAAATATTCACAGAGTTCCTCTCTACCAAATCCAGCTTTCCCCTCTCAGTCACCTCCCCATCCCCACTGGAATAATTAGCTTCAACATTTAAAGAGAAATGAAGGAAGGAGGAAAAACGAAAAAAGAAAAACAGACTCCAAAGCATATAACCTGGAACCCTTATTCTGAACATTTTTCCTTCACTGGCTCATCTGCCTGCAGGGAATTCAGTTAGTTACATTGCTAGACTAAAAAACCCTGAAGCTGTCCTTGAAATGAATGGCTCCATTCATTTAAGTGGGAGTGTGTTCTGGTTTTATTACCTGACCCCATATTTCTACCACAGAATCACAGGGCGAGTAAGTAAAATAACCTGTTCTCAACTGTGGCTGCCTGGTTATATCCTCCTATTACTTTAATTTGTTATTTTTCTAGGATTAATTCAGTGCATTAGAAAAGGATAATATCCCCCACCTCCTTGTGAAAACAGTTTTCAAATATGTTCTGAATGATTTAATGCCACTCTGCTTGTCAAATTTCTGCCTCAGCAATTAAAAAGAAAACCAAGAGAATTAATTAATAAACTGAGAGGGGGGAGAAAAAAATCTTTTGAAATAACTATTACCAAAGCTCGGTATGAGTAACAGCAGTCTTTCCACCATCTTCAATGGACTTGATATAAGATACAAATTGCAGTCATTTGTTTCAAACAAAATAGAGCTGTTAATTTAAAACCCAAGAGAACCCCAACAGCACTCACACAAATGAGGGTTGGTTTGCCTAACCTTTTCATCATCTTTATACCAGGTTTTTGGGGGGTTGCCTCTGGCTTAGCCCCCTCCCAAAACCAGCCTGCAAGAAATGACTTCCCAGACACGTCAGCACACGACTATGCTCTCACTCAGGTCCAGCTGCTTAAGGAGAAATCTTAGAAAAGGAGAAAACTGGCACCCACCTGCCAGTTGCCTGGGGCAGGGTGTGGACATGCAACCATGGGTGCTCCCTCCCAAGCCCCCCAGGGTGGTAGCCCTGGGCTCTCTACCAGCACCTCCACACACACAGCACCAGTCCTGTATTTCTGACCTGATAAGCAAATAGATCTGCATCATTACCAAGCTCAGTAGCAGTAACTATACCATGTAGTCTAAATCATTGTCTAGCTTTTGTGTGTGTGTGTGTGGATCCAGGCAATTATTTTTAAACCCTGCTATGAGGAATAATAGCTGACTTCCCAGGGCCGGCTGTAAACGTCCCATAATGCCTGGGGAAAGTCCAAACTGAAATGCTCTGTAGTTTAATGACATGTTACATAGAGAGAAAAATGTATTTGGAAGGAAATGCCATTAAAAGGGGTAAGAAATAAAATGCTGTACTGTAAAATGCTTATAAGAGGAAAAAAATACCTGACTATTCAATTTTCAAAAGACTTCAGACCTTGTCTGCCTGGTCTATGATGAGTAAACCAAAGAAAAATACCCTGGTTCTGGGCAGAGCTGACGATGACCTTACAGGACCTTCTTTGTTCTGGGAGACAAACTAAGGAAGGTAAAACAGGTGCTATTGTTAAGAAAGGGATATTCAGCTGTAGGATGATTATGATTCTTCAAGCTGTAGAAATGCAGTTAGAAAAATCTGCAGCAGCTTTAACTTCTATTAATAGTACAGAAGCATGTTCTGGCATTAAAATAATGAGGAATGCTAATTCCAGATCCCTTTTGATCCCATCTCTCTCTCCCCTCCCCTTTTTTTTAATGACAGATCTATTCTTTTTTTACTTTAATGCTTCTGATTGTTTTGTAGGTAGTTATTCACAAATTGTTTCCCGTAAAACCTGTCTAATAACCCGCTTTCATTTAGCATGCCCAAGCAACACAAAATTTCTAATTACTTACATCCATGGTCACCTCTTAAAGATGACAGAAATCTCCCAGAAACATTCCCATTATAAATGTGCTGGTTGGATTCCTGGGCTTGTAAGTTGCAGCCTGCCTGTTCCATAAGTACGGTTTCTACAGAGCCCATTTGGTGGCTATAAGCCATGTAAAGCTTTGGCATTTCCAAAGCAGCCTGATTAGATACCCATTTCCTGACTATCCTTCAAGGAGAATTCTGCAGCTGGGGGATTCAGTTTCTTTTAAAATCCTAGCTGTATAATTGTTATTTTTCAAAAAGCAGATAATAGATATTTTGCCTGCAAGCAGAAAGGTCACATAAATAGATACTGCAGCACTAAAAGATCTTTCAAACAATTAAAAAAAAAGTCTTGATTGGGAATTCATATATCAAGACACTTATGAAACAAAAGAGTGTTGTGATGTGTATCCAGTAACTCCTGTAAAATGTGAATTTAAGACCCCCACTGCAGCCAGCACCCAATAAATGGACAGAAGAAAGAAGCCTCAGCAAGCTTTCAGTCCATGTTAGGAAAGGTGTAACAGATACAACTACCTTCTAAGTCCTTCGGAGCTGCCCCACTTACTACAGTTTTTACAGCATAGTGAAATAACAGTGTGGCCATGTATGGGATGTCTAGGTATTGCCACAAAATGGGGAAGATTAAATAATTAAAATAAATAAATACCAAATGAAAGAGAGGTAGCAAAAAGGAAAACCTATCAGTAAATCTGGTTTCATTCCTATGGACAGGTAGTCTCAATGATCTGGCTGCTGGCTAGCAGGTGAGCACGATTGAATTAAGTAAATATGAATTGTTAATGGGAATTTCTTTACAGTGCTGTCTTTTCTAAGAGAAAAATGGAAGATGACAGCCAAACACCTGCCACCCAGTGCAAGAAAGGAGCCGTTCCCCCCATGTGTGGCTGTTCCCTTCTCATCCCAGCATTATCAAAGCAGCAAGCAAAGCGCAGGCTGACTGGTGCACAGCTCCTCTCCTCAGGCAGTTATCAGTGTCAATCTTGATCTGTCTGACTGTGACCACAAATAATGAATGCTAATGGAAAAGCATGTGTTCCTGTGTCAACTATGGCATGTCTCATTTTGTGACTCGGGCTAGGAATATTATTGATACAGCACACTGGTGTAAGCATCAGCTCACAGTGGACAGGTAAATAATGATAAGAAATTCCTCTACTTCAAGAAGCCTGCAACACAAAGGTACTCTGAGTGCAACAGCAAGAAGAGAATGACAGTGCTTGATAGCCACAGCATTTCAGAGAGTGGCTGGAAGTTTTTCTGGAAGAAGCAAGGTAGGAAGTTCAATGTGGTATTGTGAAAAGCATTCTCAAACACTCATCCCATGTAAGCAAAAGAGCTGGAGGATACTAGAGAGCCAATAACTTCAAAAAAGCAGCATGAATAGAAGAAAGAGTGCTGAAGAGAAAACAAGGCAAAAGGAAACATTGCTGTCCAGATGCAGACAAGGAAATTTGAGGACAAAGATAATAGAGAACAGGCTACACTAATTATCCCCTAAACATCACCCATGCACCACCATCCCTTGGTCAGGCACAGGCAATTTTATGTTTATTGAAAACATAGGGAATAACTAGCTGTGGTGGAGACATGCAGCTCTAGAGGCACCTCCTAACAGCTGCTGCCTTGGAGGGCTGAGTGTCTCCTTTTTGGCATGGCAATGGTCTGCTTATTTCCACCTGGAAGAAAGGTCTGCTCCTGTCCATGTGGGCAAGAGCCTGAATGAATGGTTTTCCAAGGCATCCCAGCTTTACTGGAAGTGAATCTGGGAGGGAATCCAACAAGAGGTGTTTATTAGAGGGAATTTTTAAAGTTTAATGGGGAAAATAAGGTAGTAACATTGAGAATCATCAATAGAGGGTAGTTCACTGGACCCTATCAGTCAAACCCTTGATCTTCATCCTGTCTAGCCAGCCCAAGAGCTATCATATACCAAGTCTCAGCAAGGACTAGTGCCAGACCCAGCCCAACAGCCCCCAGTAAAAAGTAATTTAGCACACTGTGAAGCAGAAAATTATGTACCACACATGTACCGTACTGCACAGTCAGGTGCCCCTTTTGCAAGTCAATCTGACAGTCAGAGCGAGGACACACAGACACTATCTCTGAGCACCAGGCTGGCACCATGCAGGGATTTACTGAGCACACAGTCAGCCTCTCTGGACATATTTCAAATGACAAACTATATGCAGTGTAAGACTGAAGCCTCTAAATGAAGATTAGTCATTGCCATTCTTTGTTAGCAGGTAGTGTAAGTAAAAGTGCATTTCCAGTTTAGTGAAGCAAGCACGTATTGCTTTTAACTTACCCTCTGAAGTACTGTCATCACCTGTCAAAATCGCTTCGCTAAGTCGTGATACCTCCATCAGAAGCATTGCAGATGGGGACACACTGCCTCATGGCAAAGGGTTGACATTTTTTGGTGAGGACTCACAGCCCTCTACTGCTACAATAGCAACGTCCTGCCAGAAAAATCAGTACTGTGCCTCTTTGAGAAGAAAAAGTCCTGGAGATAAGAATAAAGAGCAGCTAAAAAGCATACCCTCAAAGATATACTACAGCCTAGATAAAGGAATAAAGACCATGCCAAATCATTTTTAAATCCAGCTGAACCATACAGCCCTGAGAGAAAGGTGAGGGATGAAACCAAAGAAACAAACCTACAACTCTATATGCCATAAAGCACTAGGAAGGGTGGGGGGAAGTACATAATTTCTTTATATGTTCTTTAATAGCTCCCCATCTGGGGCACATCAAGCCATGGGGCTTCCAGTGGTCACCTTCACCTGCCACACAGTGTGTTGATTTTCAGCTGCACAGAAAAGCAATTAGAGTCAAGCATGAGCACTCTGTGATATTGAACAAATACTGAAAAATAACATAAAGATGTTTTTTATTCGGTACCACCAGAGTAAACTTGCCTGCTAGCTTGCAATTAATTTTTAATTAGGTAACGCATAGTTTGAGTCTGTTGAAGCAGATGCTCTTTCTTAGAAGCTCTTTGACTGTCCGCTGGCCAAAGAAGCCAGAACTCAGCATGTGGCTAATTCCCTTTTCCTTACGTACAGCTCAGGTGACAAAAGGAAAAATACCTGCTGCTATAATGTTATGTAGATTCACAAAAAATTAGTAATAACTTAAACTTTGAGTATATCTACACACTGCAACTCCCATAGATGTTATCAAAACTGGTTTTAAACCAGCTCTGTAGCTGATGGTAACGACTTCATACAAGTTAATCACTGGTCTTTACCCAGCTTCTTCAGTGGGTTTTACAGCTGCAGCACGCTCCTGGTCAAAATATCTCTGTAAAAACTCATGAATATGTCTGAGGCAATCACTGAACCACAGACATACCCCTTGTTACATAGAAGTAACAGGTCAGGATCTGGTCTCCCCACCTTCAGCTTCATAGAAAGCTAATGAAGGGATCTCAACCCAGCACAATCCATTAGCAGCCCAGGACAGTGAGAGTTCTACTATTTAACTTTTATCACACCTGAAAGGGACAGCGTCACTTTGTTCCAGTTTTTGATACTTCAATATTTTCCCTCCCTGTTCCATACACCAGATGTTTTTATAGCATGGATTTTGATCAGGCCCGGTGGTACAGAGAACCGAGGTGCCTTTGATGCTAGGCACGCTGATGCTTCTAACAGCTTTGGTATTTTGCCGCTGAAATAAAAGAACTACAATTTATAAATTGGTTCTTTTTGTCCGGAGTTTAAGTATCAGCCCTGAAGAAGGGCTTGTGTGCCTACAACTGCAACCATGGATTTTCATTATATCAGCCAGTCTAACAGAAGACATTACCTTTCGTACAAAATTTGTCTTTCTGAAATAATATTCACTTGAGTGCTGTTAACCACCAATATAAGGTGCTCAAAAAGAGCCTTTCAGGGACAAATTCTCATGCCTTTGGTAACAACCATTATCACCTGCACTACTATTAATCCCATTGATTTCTGTCCTAAAGTCACTGCCTAAAGTACTGTTTTTAGAGGTAGCATTTTTGTGACTAACAGCTTTCAAGTGTTTTTGTAGGCCTACTAGCAGAGTAGAGTGCTATTCAGTGTGAGCAAAGACATCAGATCAGTTTCAGATGCTGATATTCGAGATACCATTCCCAGAGGCATTAGAAGAGAATCTTGGAGAAATAACATGAGAAATGGATCCTCCCTTTGCTTCCTCTTCTGGTCTCCAATCCACACCGAAGTAGCGATGTCTTAGAACATACATGTGGAAAGAGGGTAATTGTGAAACTTGTTGTTGCCTGCCAAACAAAGAGGTACAGAGGTACAAAACTCCACTGAATTACAGACAGGTTTTGAATTAAAAATACATATATAGGTGTTTTTAGCAACAGGACATGTTCATCCACTGACATTTTGTGTGTTCTTCATGTGAAGGACATTATTAAAAACAATCCATAGCCAACAGACAGTCCATATGCACAAGGGACAATCTACTTGCACAGAGTACAACCCCATTGTTTTTCAAAATCTATGGACACTCATCTCTTTTCTTACAATTCCTACCACACACAGGTTGTATTTCAGCGAGCTTTTCAACTTGAGATTAGAAGAGCTAGAACCTGAAAACCCAAGACCAATTTCTCAGAGCATTACTACTGACTGAACATATAGGCAATATTTTGTGCTTGTATTGATACAGAATACACATTAATGGTATTATTTAGATGCTTTAAATAATTGCAATAATCTGTAGGCTGTTACAAAAGGTATCAATGAGCTTGTGATAGCTACTACCCAGCAGAAAGTGGGCTGGAATCGGTTAGCTGTGATGCACATTGATGTGGACTTGTAAGAACAACCTGATCAGTCTGTGAGGCTTGGAGATTGTCTCCCCCTGTGCAACTGCTTGCAAACTGTTCCTACACATTAGCATATCAAAGCGTACACCAACAAAAAAAATAAAAAAATAAAATAATAAAATAAATGAAAGAGACGTGCTGAAACTGAATTGAGTAACCAGAAAATAACCACACCTGCTATCTTTTCCACTCGTGTGTACTTGAAGCTGAATATAAACAGCCCTGGAGAAGGCAAAATTGTGATTTGGGCCTGATTCTGTCTTATGGTGATTTTGTAACTCCACAGGTGACAGAGTGAGTCTGTAAATGAATATCCACCCGCACACAGGAGACTTACTGCTGCTGAAATTCTTAGAGATTATATCTTCCACTCATAGCCTGGTTCCGTATTGTTCATCCCATTGCACACTGCTAGCTGAATAATGAGGGATGTGGCAGTGCTCAATTAGCCTGCTGCTTACCTCAAATGGCAGCCTGCAAATGCAGGCTGGGAACAGTTTAAATGCATTAACCAATTTAGTTCTGTAAATGTGCATAATGTATTGGCTAACTAATAATCTAATTGCTATTTACTTTGTGTTTATCCTACCAGTGATGGGTATCAAAATTCTAGGAATGTCAAAATGATGCTTATACAGTTTGTTCAGATTTTTTTGTGTTGATTTACTGAAACTTCACTGCTTTCCATCCAAGCCTGAGCTTATGCAATAAATGTTATGTCTGTTATACCAAAGTAAGAATTAGTGTTCTGTTAGTGAATCCTCTATCATACAAGCATCTTTCTAATCCTATAAGCAAATAAATTTTCTATTAATAAAGGCAGATTCAAGTTCAAAGTGGAATTGTACTCTATACATTTGTTTTTCCTTAATTTGATCCAATTGAAAACCTTTTTTTTTTTTTTTCTTTTAATGTACTTTATTTTAGTGAAAGGTCTATTCACCTCTTATGAAGGTTTATAGAAGGTTGGGAAAAAATCTCCTGTATCAAAACAATTATATAAAACATTAGTCTCAGAAGAAAAGGCTGGGATCACAAAACCCATTCAGCTTTCAGATGTAATCTGTTTAATATGAGGCTAGATTAAACAACATGAAGTGAAAGGGGTTAAGTATAAATCCATATAGATGCCCAAAGTATTTACAGTGTGCATTAAATAAATCATTTCATGTGAAAGGACAGTTATTGTTACTGGAAAGGTTTCCTAATTCACTTTCAGATAAAAATAAAGAGGGCTGCATTTAGAAGCTTTGTACACTTTTTCCCTTCTGACAGCTTTCAAGTGGCAGCATATTATTTGGTCGCTGCTACATACAAAGTGTCTTAATTAAAGGTTGTCTAAAAATACAGAACATTCTCACAGCCACATCTGCCATTAACTCTTCTGACATTCTGGTGGCATTAAGTACCAGAAAATTCTTCTCGTATTAAATAGCATTCCTCTCTCATGCTCTGACTCTCAGCAATCCTAGCAAATTTTAACAGCATGTTGCAATTGGTGCACACCATCATTAGGGAGGTGGGCACAGCCTGTTCTCCAGCACAGCAAAATGGCTGTTTTTCCACCCAATCCAGACTCTGTTCCTAGCAGAGATGGTAACCCGGTGCCGTGCTTGAAGCCTGGGATATTTAGATTTAGGCTGCCTTGTAGCTTTGGACTGCATCCTAAAAACAGGGCAGCTCATTGCTGCCACGTGCTGGGAACTGCCCTCTGCTCACCTCAGGCCAGATCCTGAACTGACCTCAGCCTGGCCAGAGTTTCACTGCCTGTTTATATGCTGCCTACATATTGACATCAGGCTGTGATCCCTACTGCTCCCAGCCCACTCTGCCATCAGCACTGACCCGGCTGACTCAGAGGAGTGGAGGCAGGACATCTCCACACCACCCCTTCCCATGGTGGAGGACACAAGGACTTCCAGGCTGCTCTCCACAAAGCTACTGCAAAGGGCTGAGAGCATGCAGGGCATGTGGGTGAGAGCAGGGAAAATCTGAGACAGACAACAAGACATCATGATACATTTTTACCCTTATCCTTCTGCTCAGGATAAAATTAAGGCTGAAGAAACCAAAGTGGAGGAAATGCAGGAGTAATGGGATGCAGCAGGACTACCTTTGTGTGGTGATTTTATACAGCTTGGTAATTTATCCCAAGGAGATTTAATGAGAAATGAAGTCATTAAGGTCATACTGTAAAAGAAAATTGAACCACTTTGCTTTTTTTAGGCAAACGAATCATTCCACAAGCAGAAGTTAGGAAAATATGGTTTTCTTCAGTTATGTCTTCTGTGTGTGCGTGTGGTGGAGGGTTGGATTCACTGATGTCTAATAATGAGACTGAATTAATTCTGCAGCATTTTCCCTAAAGGGAGCACTAATTTGTATTTCTTTCTGCTGGACTGCCTCTTCTTATGAAATCTGGAGGATTGCAATATCCTTCAGACCTCCATCTTATACTTAAACTTGAATTAAATCAGCCTTTCTTAGCCAAGAGTTATATCACAGAGGAGAGGCACTAGCACTGACCAACAAAATGAGAGCAGGTATTTTTATTTCCTCAAGAAATTTGGCTAAAATAGGGCTAGTTCAACTCATTTAACATCAGATACGTTTAAACTGGAGGAAATATATCCTGCCTGCAAAATTTCTCCCTCATTCTGGCTATTTAGTGAAGCATTGTGGCTTGTTACTTATTTGCTATGTTTGCAATTATCTTCAGTAAATGCAGTTCATGGTTTAGGAAAAGAGCCAAATCCCCAGCAAAATTAGGGAGTACTCTTCTTCCAAGTACCATTCCTGTCCCCATATGCAATGTCAAATGAAATGAGCTAGAGATTTTAACTCAATAGATATTTTACTTCTTCCACAGGCTCAGCTTTACTAGATGCTCAAGGACTGTGACTTTTTAAACCAGATGTTTGCTGCTCTCTGCCAAATGCTACAACCCTAAGATGCACCCACTAGATCAGAGATTAATTTATTACACATCATGCAGACAGTTTGCTGTTATATGGGTTTTGTTGTTGTTGTTGTTGTTGTTTTTCTTTTCTCAAAACCTATGCTTAAGCCACTTGTATTGATTTTTTCAAAGGTTAAGCTACCTCTCATGGATGTGTCCTAATGGAGCATTCGAGCTCAAAGAACAAGCTATGTGACTCACCAGCTGTTAAGCAACCTTTAATGCACAGGATTCTGAGAACCGCAAAGAATATAGCACTACAAAGTACCTAAAGCTCTCTGGGAAGATTCTGATAATAAAAACTACGTTCTAACATTATTCCACTAGACAGATAAGTTGGTTGGTGGGATAGCTGGTGTCTTTGGGGAAAAGGTGTTCCCACATAAGTGGAACATCGAACTAGAACATTCCTTTATCGTTCTGAAGGGGTTTCAGGGTAATTTATTCTAGTAGGAATACTCACTGGAAAATTATTGTAAAGCTTACTTATGTTATAAACATTCAGAAGCAGGACTTATCTCTTCTCTGTGTTTGTACAGCACCTAGCACAAGAATGGTCAGCACCGATTAGCGTATTTCAAGTATTTATACTAAAACTGACTTCTGTTGCTCTTATCATTTTCTTCACCCATATTTTTAAATTCAGCCACTCCTCCTGAGAGATGATGCTCTAATAGGAATACAAAAATCAACTTTAATTTTTATTGACAATAACTCAGAGCCTCAAGAAGTTGAACAATTCTGAAAAGCTCTTGACTGACACAAAATTAACTATCCTTCTGTGGAATCACAATGTAGAAGGTTAAATTCATATGAAGAACATATAAAATGCACGATGGTTTGGTTTGCAATATTATAGGCTTAAAGATAGTCATGGCAGAGGCAGAATTTGAAAAGAAAGAGAAGACTGGGATCAAAGCTGAAGTGTTTGTCAATATGCTTCAGCTTAGTGTGCCTCTATTGGAAGTGCTTCGTGAAGATGATCTAGGTAAAAACTGCCCAAATAAATCACTTTTGTTAACCTGCCTGTTCAGAAATTGACACTTTGTGAAGTGAGTTTTACCCATGTTCTTTGCCCCTTTGAAAAGATTATTATTCTAATGGTTTCAGTGGGACCAACATTTTACACCTTGTCTCTTACAAGACCAGCAGAACAGTGTAAGCAGGAGTACGTTACATCTGAGTTTATTATTTTTAAAAGTGCTCTGTTATTGAGGTTTTTCAGTTGTTTTAAATTAAGATAAATGTCTGAAATACAATGGCATTGTTTGAACTCCATTCAGTTCAATATAAGTAGATTTTAAACAGGAAACTGATGGTTCTTTTCAATGTGAAACTCTGTATTAGAACCAAATGTAGCTCTTTAATCTCATTCGGTACATATACTAAAGTCATTATTACTTTATGAAACCTTTTTAAAGATTTATATATTCCATTGACTTGGACTTATATGGCAACTGCTTTTTCTTTTAGGTTTAAAATTAAAACAGGGGAAAAAAAATCTTCCACATTCTCAGAACTGTTTTATTTCTTTCTTGGCACAGAGAGCTGTTAAATGAAGTAATTTTCTCCATTGTGGAGCAAAGCTACAGCTACTTGTATGTCAGTCAAAATATACTTTACCCAGAAAACTCATAGCTGCTTTGTTACAGTAAAACTGAGGTTAGTCTCATTGTTCCAGTCACACAGTCACCAGATATAACCTTTGAAAGGGAAAAATAAAGTGCATACTATTGCTGCTAACTAGATTCTCTTACTCATTCTGAGATGTCTGGCAATTGCACTGGAACTGAGTGTGGAGTAATGTGGTTGTCACAGCCCAAAGAAAGGGTCAAACCCAACCAGCTGAGGGTAAGCATTTCATGATATCTGAGCAAGGAAAACTATGCAAGAATTTTAATACATGTAGTGCCTGAAGTAGGTTTTAGTCAAGGCTACAGATTATTACATGGGAAGCAACAATAATAAAGGCATTAGCCATCTGATCACTCAGAACCATGTTTTGATTTTCCAAGAAAGCCGTAATGTCATGTAAAAGCTAAACAAATATTCCTAGAGGTATGAAGTAAATCAAAGAAAAAATACATCATAATAAAATCCAATGGAGAGAGAAACCTCACGGGCATATTGTTTGAATACTTGTTTCTGTTTCAGTTAACTGATTGCCTGTGTTATAACTACTAAAGACTGCACAGACCTCAAGCAAGATCATATCACTCTCATGCTGGGTAACTCATAAACAAAGAGGAAGCTTGCTCCAAGGGATGGACAACAGGGAAAAACAAACAAACAATCAAAAACAATGGCTGACAGATGAAGCAGAAGTACTGTTACCTCCATTTGCTCAGATAAGAAAGGGAGACATGGAAGAGTGAAGTGACTTGCATAAAATTACAGCTGATGTTTGTAGCAGAACCTGAAAGCAGATCTGCCTCAGTCCAGTTAAATGCCTTGTCCAGAAACCATAATTTTTCTGGGTTTTGGCTTTTGTTTTTCTCAAGTGATTATGTACAGTTTAAATGTAGTTATGGCCAAGTGGACTCCCAGGTCAGCTGGCTTATCTGGGAAGAAGAAAAAGAAATGACAAAAGTTAAACTATACGAAGACTCCCTCAGCCAATAACCAGATCTGGCTCAATGAAGGTGTAACAGGGTCAGATGCTTTCCTGGCACCATTCATTAGTTAGTTGAGGGATTTTGATGGAAAGGTGCTTTCTAGAGAGTAATGTGGGCAGCAGGGCCAGAGAGATCACAATGGGGAAGCCAGAGCAAAAACTTCTGCACAAATGGTGGTGCTGGCTCACTGTGACAGGAGAAGGGCCGTGAACTCCCTGGAGAGGCAAAGAAAAAGCAGCATTTCTAACAGAGAAACTGAAAACACAATAGAACTGATTCTGGTCTCTTACTTGGGTGGCTTCCTTTCACTTCAAATAGTGCAAATAATGAGGTTTAAAGACCAGTTTAAAAGCTCATCTGTAGATTAATAGACAGACATAAATTGCTCTTACAGAATTCATTCCCATCCAGTACCGCTGATGAACTCTTTCACAGAGGCCAGTCTGCTTTTTCTGTGATCAGTTCAGATCAGCAAGTTTTCTTTCAGAGGCAAATTCTGCAAGCTTTACTATGTCAGTTTGACTCCAAGAAATAAGCAGAAGAGCTCCACTGGAGCAAGGCACTACTCAGCAGATGGGTGGAAGTTGTCTTCTGTATGATTCAGCTATTGTCGTCGAAGATCACTATATTCTTCCAGGAGGAAAAGACAATTTGCAAGCCAATACCACCCTGTACTATGAAAACACATGGCCAAGTCCTGCCCTACCAATTCCTTGCCCTGCAACTTTCTCTTGTGATGTGAAGATGACAAAGGCAAGTGAAAGCAGTCACCAGAAAGGCTCCCCGAATTTCATCGAACCAAGAAAAAAGACTGACACCTCTAAACAGTTGTCTTCTTTCCAAAGATTTCCCCTTTTTAGCTTCAAGCAAGAGCAACTATGTGACAAACAGAAATGCGGGTAATTCTTCCCATGAGGAACCACAAGGAGAAACTTCTCTTGCAGTCACTGCTTAAAATAAATAAATAAATAAATAATAATAAATAAAAATAATAATAATAAAGTGTTAAATATCTTTTAACAAATCTACATATGGAACAGTTTGACCAAAGCTGCGGTAACAGATCACAAATCCAGCTGTTCAGAGTTACTTCTATCTGTAATGAAGCATGAACAATGCAGAAATCACATCAGAAGTAATTCTAGAATAACTGCTTTTCACATGGACTTCACCATCCCTGGCTACAGCAGTAGGTGACCACAGTGCTCACACCCTCCTTCAAATCCTGGCTGACAGAGCACTGAAGGCAGAAACCACAGAGAAATGTGACATCTGTGTCACACTCTGGTTTTAAAATCTCGCATCAATATTTCTGGCTTCTCAGTTTGTTCTAAATTGTCTTAAAGTGTGCCGATACTGGTTCCAGGCTTGAAGTGAGTGACAAACAGCAGTCAAACAAGTACCTTTGATGGACCAGGCCCTGGAGAGGCATCATTCAAGTGAATTATATCAGTGAAACCAAAGAAGAGTCACTCACCCTGTAAGCATGCCACATACCAGCCTCCTTCTATCTGGCCCCTATCCACAAATATTTGTGTGACCATCACTTTCCCATTAGCATTTGACTCATGAGGTTCATTTGGTTGCCTTGTTACCGTATGTATATTGCAGCATTAACTATTAGCAGGCAAATACAGCTGAAGAGTATGAGGGCTGGGATGGAGAAAAGGGCAGTATGAATGTGTAAGGTGGAGAAAGGAGGTGGGG
Organism: Aythya ferina; assembly: GCF_964211825.1. Classification (NCBI taxonomy): domain Eukaryota; kingdom Metazoa; phylum Chordata; class Aves; order Anseriformes; family Anatidae; genus Aythya; species Aythya ferina. Next base: position 9,506,901 of record NC_140307.1, read on the forward strand.
AGAAGGAGGAGCCCCTTTCAGACTCACTTCAGATCCAGAGGTTTCTGGGAGGAGGCACAGGCTAGCGACAGAGCTGGCTAGAAGAAGCTTTTAAGGTCAGTATGGAAGTCGGCAGAGATTTTAACAGTTGGTTCCAGGGAACAAAACCAACTTTAACACCAACTCAGATATTAACGTACCATTTCAGGTGAGATCATTCTCCAGCTTGTTGTGCTGAAAACATCTGCAGTTTTCTTTTCAGAATTAACTTGTGTACTGTTATGTAAAAAAGAGAACCCCAAACCAATCACTTGCCCACAATTAAGTTGTAAGTGCAATTTGAGGTTCTCCACACATGGCCACAATCAGTCCACACCCCTCACATGCACTTACAGTACCTGTCAGGCTGCCACTCAGCATGCAGAATGCCTGCCCTGCTCAGCCTGGGGCTGCTGGGATCCTGCACCTTGGAAAACTGAGTCTCAGGGAACTGTGAGGGCAACCTGAGGAGAAATTAAATCTGTTTTATGGTATCACACAATGTTGTGACCACTGGATGGAAAGCACTGAGCTGATGTAAATTCACTTTGCCTTTGCAAATTTGTTTCAAAAAGTCTAATGGGGTAACTCTGTACTGGGAAACTTTATGCCAAATCAGCTTCTAACCTTGTCTGGCTCACTGTCAGCCATCCTCCCACTGCAAGCATAAAGCTAATCTGAAAACATAAAGCTGCATAAACTTTGCATCATTCATCCTAGCTAATTTGACAGGAGTGTGATTGTGCAGTGTCTCTTGATTCAGATCAAATTTATATTACCAGGTGATAACCTGCACTGTGAACAGCCCCTTATTAATGATCAGGGCATTTGTGAAAATACAGCCTCACCATGCCCCAGTGTTGCCTCGTATTCATTCTCTTCAGAAACAAAAGCCAATTTTCTGCTAAAAGAGCAAGAGAAAAATAAAAACAAATCAAACTTACATCATGGAAATTGCCTGTTTTTGTTCCATCTAGAGCATTGACTGATTTAATAGGAAATTTCCCCTATTCCAATAACCAAGCAGCTTTCAGAGGGCACTGCTAGTATTTTTCAGTGCAGTCACCACGTTGGTGTGACTTCTCTATAAAAGGCCCTTTCCCTATCTCTACCAGACACTTGGTTTTCCCTCTGTTCTACTTTCTCAGAATACCTGCATTCTTCCTGTTTTGCAATGTCTGTTAAATTTGTGCTTCTAAAGGAAGCCTCCCTCTTTCGCATTTGCATGAAGAGTCTTTCCAGACTGGTTTCTACTAGTAGATTTTCCCTCAAAATTAAACTATTTTAATTTAAAACATTTAGCAGCACCTGTACATAGGAACTAGCAGATGACCCAGGAGATTGCAAATACTCATTTTCCTAAAATAAACCTCTGTATGGAACTTCTTGATTCAGAAACTTTATTTACCTACTTGTCTTCCCTATCTTTCACTTCTTGGTTTATGTGTGCAATTGCTCTACATGCTCAGATACCTGCTTGCCTTAAGGAAGCTCCATGGTTATCTGTGCCTGGGCCTTTCCTCTCCAGTTTTATTTGCTGTTTCCCATTGAAATCTCTAATTCCTGGCTTTCTATTGTTTAAGTAACATAGCAAAGGAGGAGAAATCCCTTCAGCCCCTTTGGTCCTGCACACACTCCAGTCTGGTCTCTGAGGGCTGTAGCAATACGCTATTTACATCTCCAGTCTTCAAGTAGAATGCTTTAAAAGGATGTGTAGTGGGCTGTGGCTTGGAGCCAGTTTCTCCCAGATGGCTCTTCAAATCAGCTCTATCTCGCTCAGTCAAGATTAACACTAAAACCTTGCAGGGTAGCACAACCTGAAGCAAAATTCTCACGTTGAACCATCCTTTCACCCTGGGCATCCCTACTGGGAGGCAGCTGTTTTGAAAGCTCCTCCCCACTATGCAAAACTAGTCAAGCGTATTCTCCCTTCTCCAGGACAGGTGTGAACGCACATTATCCCCTCCTGCTAGGGTCTCTCCTGGACCAAGGGCAGAGACAGCCTGTGTATTACCTTCCTGCCAGAACACAGCTGGAGAGGCTGTGTGAAATGAAGGGCCTTGTACACCCTGCTGCAAGAGCCAGCGCCTTAGGACAGTGCTGGGCAGGGTCACTTCCAGATTCCAGAGCAATATCCTCTCTTCCATTTCCCAGGGCTCTCTCAGCTACAGGAGCTAGGAAATAGAGCAGCCAGACCTCCAGCCATAGGAGGTCAATGAGCCCTATTGTAATATGTTAATTTTATTTGCTCCAAAAATAAGTTAATTTAAGAGGGTCTTAACTAGCAAAAGACAAAATAAGGCAGGTATAAAAATGCAGCAATTGAGAATGAACAAGTTTTTGTAAACATTCCCACAGAAAAAAAAAAAAAAAAAAAAAGTTATAAAGGTTATTCAGTGAAGTCTGTAAATATAAAGGTTTTGCCATATTTCAGCAAAAAAATAAGGCAAAAAAAAAGAAAGACCCTTGAGTCTTCATGTTAGCAGTTTTAATTTAGAAAATCAGAAAAAAATCATCTAGAAAAAAAAAATCATACAAATAAATGGGTTGGAAGCATCAGTTTCCAAAAGTGAGTCCTGTACCTCCTCCATGGCTTTCCATGGTGACACAAGAGAACAAAAAAAGCAAGGCAACATGAAAAAGGTGTGACTGATCATTTCAAAGTCCAGGCAAATACCCCAAGATATTGAAGAGGAAATTAATAGATAACTAAGTTTTTAATAAGTTCGTCGGTGTAAGAAAGACCTGCCACAGCCTAATGAAAAGAGGAGATGCTGGGAGAGAGCTTGGCTTCTGCAACAGAACAACAAAATCCAGTAATATGCTGAAATGAAAACTTACACCCTCCAGCAAGAGCAAAAACAGGTTCTAAGTGCTTGAAAGAAAGAAGTAAATGGCAAAATAAAATAAAATAAAATAAAATAAAATAAAATAAAATAAAATAAAATGTATCACACTAAAGAGAAACAAAAAGAATCTGGAGGAGCTTCTTCAAAGGTCACAAATCCACTCTCTTCCAGCTCTCGATGTTACATCCACAGACTTTGCAACAGGAAAAGCGTGTTCCTGACTGGAGACACCACACATTCCCCAAGTATCTGCTACAGAGAACATATCTGCTTTGTGAAGCCTTAGTAAGAGATCACACAGGCAAAGAAGCATTTACCTGCCTTATAGGCAGCAAACGTACACGACAGTGAAGTCCTGAGTTCACTGAGGTCAGTAACAAAGCTCACGTTGACTCGGGCAGCTTAGAGTTCACCAGGACTTTTAAAATTCTGAATGCTTCAGTGCATCATGAAAATCCTCACTATCTCTTCACAATTCATCTGCTGCTGCTTGTCTGTAAACTACCATGACCTGAGAGGTGAGAGGTAGGAGAGAGGTCAGATAAAAAAATACAGGAGCTTTCTACATGACTCTCTGCTAAATTAAAGCGTTACCTGGGAAAACTAAAGAAAAGAATTTTGCAATTGCTACCTGATAGGAATGGTAATCCAACATGACAGTATATCTAAAAGTCAATAAATAGAGTCTGCTAGTAAATATTATTAAAAATAACATAAGTCAAGTCGCTCGACTTTTCAATAACCCAGCATGCAAGATATGCTCATTTTGCACAAATTGTCATGCAGTTTTCCAGACATATAGAAGAGCCTCTCCGGTACACTGCCGATGTTGGTATGCAGTAGCTGCTGTTGACATCAGGAAAGCAATCCTAGAGTGATTGGTATGTCTCCTAATACAATGCCGTGTAGCTATTCAGCTACTGGAATTCAGTTTTATGTGATTCAATCAGCTCTAACAAGAAGAAATAGTAGCACATTACGCAAAGTTCTGAGAGACTAACAAATCAAAATGTTGTTTTATTGCAGCTGCCATTGGTCTAGCCACTGCACTTTTCTTATTGGTTCTGTATTTCTGTCCCAGTATAGAGAAATTATTGTTGAATGCTAAGGATTAGCCATGCTTGCTAATTCCACAGTGTCTAACATAAGATATTTCACACTTCTATTATGCTCTCCAATGCAGAATTTTAAGCACACTTTTAGCTGAAGCTAAGTTGTCTTCCCAGTACCCTCATACAGCACGCCAAGACTATTTCCCAGTTTAATAAGTGACTAAATTGAGAGAAGAGAGATGGTAATTTATTCACATCACATGGCATAACTGCTATCCCAACTCTAACTCTGATCTGTGTGTGTCCCACATGACCATAAGAAGTGGTTTTATTGGTATGATATTCTTGGAAATGTTGGGAATGCCCTCAGGGTCATTTTTTGGCAGTTACCCCATTAACACACTTTGGCACTTACCCCATTGACACACTTTGAGCTGTCTGCTGCTCCAAGAATGGCTGACCCACCTGTCAGAAGTGGAGAAAACTGTGCCCTTCACCACCCTGAAGAAATGCCACACATCTCGGTATTTCTGATTGCTTGACACTGTTGAAACAAAAGACATTTTTTGCTGTAGATATTGCTGTGGCATATCTCATAAAAGATACTATTCAAGCCATCAAGCTAAGCTGGTCAGATCCAGCTTTCATTTACAGCAGCGTAGAAAAACTCCTATCACTTGTGTGAATTTGCTCTGCTTTCAGAGATCCCCCCTCTGAGGAATCTGACCAAACAGGTCTGCTTTTCTCTCAAATACACTGACTTCAGATATGTGCAATTACAGTCATGTCAGCAGTTTGAACTGTGATTTATGCTTGCCTGAGATCAAAATTAGATCCAGCCCACTTATAAGGAGAAAAGAAAAATTTAACAGTGAAACAAAAGGGGTCAATTCTGCTCTCACAAAGCATGGGTCTCACAAATCTCCATTTATTAGTGAGAAACATAAACACCGTGCATTTAGAGTGCTATCTGGAAGATTGACCAGTTTTTCTGATTTGCTGTCATTTTACCACCACTACATCAATTGTTATCTTAGCCTCGGATGTCAAGTCTTTCTGAGCCTCTTGGCTAGTTTCATGAAAGAGATAATGAATTCTTACTTATTGCTTGTGCAATTTTAGCAAATACATTGTTGTTCCAATCTGTAATGTAGCTACCTTCCAGACACAGGGCTCTCATGATTACTGAGTTTTGATGTTTACAGAAAATTAGGGCTTAGATAGTAAACGGATACTAGCTACGTATTTCTGCACAGCAATACAGTAATCATCTCTCAAATAATTCTCCCCATTTCTAGAGTGCTTTAAGCGCTCTGAATCATGCAAAAACATGAGGCTCAGCAAGAGGAGAGGTGATACCAGGAGCAGAGGAGATTACAGAGGGTATCTTTAGTGTGGGTTGGTCCCACAACTACAGGAAGTCCACTGACTCCAGGGAAATAGCTGTTAGCAATCAGCAAGACATAGGATATGTGCAATTCTACTGCTACGTGAATGACACCCCTCTGATCACAGTAGAGAGAAATGGTGGATATTTTAACTTCTTCACAGGTTGGGAAGATCCCTCTAAATGATTTTACCAGGGCTGAGACAATGTTACTAGAGGGTTCTGGAGATGCTCAGACCAACCATAGGGAACTGCACAACAGCAGGCAGTGGATTCCTTCCTCCTCAGAACCAAGCTAGTGCTGCCAGATGCACTCAGATGTCATTGAAGAGGTGCAAGGGAAAGCTGCATCCCCTCAGAACAGACTGTGAGCAAGGGGTCTGGGTCTCAGCGGGCCAGACACAGAGATCACTAGTGTGGTTCTGACCCTAATGCCTGACACAGAGCTCACCTCAAAGTCAGACAGCAATTGGGAGGCAGCAGGCTCTGGTAATTCCCACCAAAAACTTTTCAATCTTCTTTCTACAGTTTGAGCGAAGACTTGTTTTACCTTCTGGAGGATGCAGGTTGGAAATGACAAAGAACACTAAGAAGCTACAATGACATGTGAAGCATTGTGGACTAACACAAGTTCCAAGAAAGTCAACAGGATAAAGCTCTGATACACGGAAACCCTAAATTTGGTTACATTTTTTCATATGAAAAGAGCTTAGATATTTTTCCCCCTCTACAAATTAAGTAAAGGCTATTCACTGATGCTGCTGTTGATTTAGGGGGAACAGATGAAATCAGCATGGATCGCAGTCTGAGGACATAGTTGTGTTATCACTGTAATTAAGAGCTGTACTATAAAGGAACTGATAACAGATATACAGCATAAACTACTGTCAGCTGAAAACTGGCCTCTGCAATTTGGGGTTTGGAATTGTAACCTTTTACTTCTGGAAGGAAAAGAGAACAAATGGCATTATGGTGCTTCCACATCTTTCTGCTCTCTATTTAGAAAAGTAACAGCCAACATCTTAAAAAAAAAAAAAAAAAACAACTAATTTTACCAGCGCTTAGCCTTGAATATATGCCAGCAGTAGCTGATACTTTAAAAGAGGGAAAACTTTTAAAAAGGCAATAATGCATGAAGTGAAATGCATACAAAGAAAGAGGATCTTAAACAATACTAAAAATAAATGTAGCTTAAAAAGATCCCTTAAAAACAGCTGTTGACGTTAGAGATTTAATTAAAATGTAATTAGTTATACATTCTCCTTTGAAACGAACAAGCATATTACAGCTTTCATCTACAATGAATTCTCTTTTACATTCATACCTTGCTTTTGCCTGTAAAAAAAGGCAAGATTTTACAGGAAATGTTATAAAGATAGGATAGTTCTACCTAAAATTTTACAATCAAAGAAAACATAAAATGATTTTTTTACATACAGATACAAAACCATATTCATTGTACGTGTGGTGTTCATGAGATACCCCACAAGTGTTCCTAAATGCACAAAATAGAAAAGATAGAGATAAATGGATGAGGGATGGTACTTGCAATAAGTACTTTAACGTCTGGAGAAGGATTCTGAAATAGGTCACTGAAGACTAAATCGATCTGACTCCTTAAGTGTCATTTACCTGAAAGAGAAATGCACCTTATGTTACTCACCCTGCATGGATTTGTACAGGCAACATGCAACCGAGGGCTTTCCCTGGGGCTAAAACTTTATGGAAGTACCATTGACCTGGTTTTCTATGGAAACAACACGGATGTTTTCAATTCCACTGTGGAACAGCAGCCTCGGTCATAGCCATCAAACTCTACATTAGACATTCATGCAGCATTAGGCATCCTGTAGCTGCCAAGGGCCACACAATGAGACATTGTCTGACCCAAAAGTCATATAATTAGGCTTATGGGAACAACAGCAGTGGATAGTGCATTGAGCATATCCTAATTTTGGATAGGCCATTCTTTGCCTGTCTGACTACCAGTTAGCTGGGGAAGAAGTGAAGCCTGCTATTAGCGACAGACAACTTCACTGCAAAGCCACAGTGGTGATGAAAGGGCCGTTTGACTTGAAAAATCACCACTGGGGAAAGGAAAGACAGCCATATAACAGAGACATACTTGCAGACAAAGCGAAGACCCTACTTAAAACTTTTTTTTTTAATTTATTTTTACAGAGTGGGTGACCCTAAATTCTAGAAACCATCTCTTCAGCTAGAGTTATGTTGTTTTGCTGCTCTGGCTCAGTAATGGTCCAGCATCCATCCAGCCTAATACTAAAACACTGTTGAGGCAGCAGTCAGCATGATGAACACAGAGCTTATGGCTGAGTGAGAAGTGTGAAATTCCTCTCATTAACAGAGCTGCACATTTGTGCACAGACTCTCCCTTTAAAAGGTTGACTTCCTGCACGGCCAAGAAAGAGCTTTCCAAGAACCATGTGACTCCAAAGACTGAGGACAATTTCTGCTGGAGTGGGCTTTTAATTCAAATTACTCATAGAACGTTACATTTTTGTGGCCTGAAAACATCTTAAACTGCGTCAAACATAAAGTAGTTTCATAATTGCATGTGATTGATTTATTTATTTTTTTTAAGAAATGACATAAGGAGAAAGAAATAAGAATGTTTGTGAAGCTTAAAACCTCCCTCTTGCACTTGTGCAACAATTGCAAATAATTCCAAAACAATATCTTGTGACTTACATTTTCGACAACAAAAAGTATTGTGTCATTTAGGAATGTGATTGGTCTCTGGAAAGCAACACATGCAGCAACTGCATTCACCTTATTGCCTGCTGTATATTCATCATTATGAAAAAGTAGGTATAGATTCCATATTATTTGATTAAAACAATGTTCATACACATTCCACGGTTTCCAGCTATTCTTATCATTTTAAAATACATGGTCTAAGACCTGCACAGCTGCAATCATATCATTATGCAAACTGCAACATAGATATGAGTGGTAAGAATAGATCTTATTATCCATACAAATTACAAACAATTCACAACATCTACTCCCTTCCAATTCTTTATGAAGGAAGAAATCATTCCTCTCTTTCTCCTTCATGCAAGAAAAGCTCCATTCAGTAATATCCACTCACATCCATGGGGATACTATGTCAGTTCTACATGTTTCTCTATAATGCTAACATTTTCATTTCCATTAAAAAAAGGGCACAAGATTTTCAAGTATTACTGATGCTATTCCAATGGAGGCAAGAAAACTGCTATTCAAAGTTGCCTTTCCATAACCACAGCACAGCCTATCAGGCCTATATGTGTGACATATATTACTCCTTCATCCCACCCACTGTACCTGTAAGTGCCGTGGAAAGAAGAGAGACTTACACTTGGTGCATAAGATTGTTCCTTTAACATGTAAAAACAGAAATGAGAGAGAGAGAGAGTGAACCACAGATTTCAAATATAATCCAGTTCTGTGTTTGTTTGCTCTAGACCAATATGATTACCACATGCTGGCTACTGTGAGCTGATTAATTAGGAAGTATCAGTAACAATATTTTGTACTTACATCAGAATTTCCACCTCAGGATACTTCAATAATGTCAATTAATTAATCTTCACAATGCTGCCTTTAAGTAGGTGTCATTAGTTCATTCACAGATGGAAATACTGAAGCATATAAAAGGTGAAATTAATTAGCCAAGATGATACAATGACTCTGTAGCAGAACTAAAGATCCTGAAAAACACTCCTTTTTTCTAACTCTTAAAGTGGCACAAGTTATTTGCCCATTGCAGCTAAATAGTGGAAACAATTTCCAAATGTGTAACAGAAACTTTTATGACTCTAGCAAAAACACTATTTGTGGGTCATGCTCTCATTGAAATCTTCTTTTGATTAAAATAGCTTCTACTGTTTAGTACAACCATCAAAATATAAAGAACATCAAAACCAAATAAAACCTGCCACTAGATCTACAATGAACAGGCGCATTGCCACTGCTTTCTCAGGTTTAAATTAAGGCTCTTTTGTAGAGGGTATAAGTGAATAAAACATAAAGACAAAGGACAAAACAAGAGACAGCAGACTATTCAGCCATTCATGACAGTCAAATTTACAAGGCAATTGCCATTCATACTAATGTAAAGTGGGCCAACCAATTCTGCCTGATATGAAAGGCAGAAGAGCCCTTAAACATGAGAGGGAAAAGCACTTTACTGTATTTTACGTCCATCACAAGTGGAAAAACAGTAATGAGGAACATCAAAAATCTCTTTTTTTTTTTTTCTCTCCATTTAAAACTAACAAGGCCACTTCTCAGTGCAATCTTATAAAAGTCTGTAAATGTCTGGAGACAGCTAATCAATCACACTTGTACTGCCACAGGTATAAGGTGCATTTAGTATGAGTGTATTTAACTGACTGATTTTTTCACTAATAATCAACTTAATAGTGGAGGGCTATAACTTGTTATAAAAGAAATAACAGTAACCTTCCTACCAAAACAATAACAACAACAACAACATAAATAAATAAAATAACAAACCCACAACAGTGAGAAATATCATCTGTGCATTGTATGTTGATAAGATTCTATACTGAAAGAAGCCTTATTGGCCAGAGTTCAGCTCATGGGGAGATCAATTGTTAGTTCTGCTGGTGGTTTCATGGAGGCAAAAACTCAGAAGAATTCAGTCCAGAATGGACAGAGACAATTTCAGATGCCATGACCCCACCTGATACTCTTTAAGGCCACAAATTCAATGTGATACAAGATCAGCTATTTGTCACAGCTACATACATCTTAAAAGATCAGGGCTACATTGTACTCACAAAATTTTACTTGTATCTGTGTTTATATCTATGACACAGAGTTGCACATGCTACACTTGTACAGATAACATTAAAGAATACTCTGTATACCAGAAGCTTTACTGTTTCTGATACAGCTTCATCACTATATAACACATCACAATACAACTAAATTCACTAAAACTAAGCCAGAATAACCTTTTTACATTTTAATCAAACTTAGAAAGTGGATGCAATGTAATTATTTTACATAGCCAACTGTGAAAGCCTCATTAAAAGCCTTGATATTAAGTAATAAAACTACAATAACACTTCTTCTAGTATTACAGTGAGTTTCTGTTAACACTTATGCACTGAAAAAGGAAAGACTTTCTAATCCATATTTTTCTGGAGGATTTTAAGCTGACTTCAATGTACACAGGTATATATGAATATACAGTCATATATATATGTGTGTACATATGTTTACACTGAGAAGAAAGAAAGCAAATGCAGTAGAAATGTGCATCTTCTCACATCACTCACCATTGGATAGAGTCTTTACCTACCTGCAAGCCCAGCCCCTTTGACATTTGCCAGGTAGGAAGTCATAAATAGGTAAATCAGAAATTCAAATGCTTATACAAGCTGAAACACCCCTTTGCCACATTGGCTTTAAAATTGTCTTTGTTCTTTAATTAAAGCATCTCTACTGGAAAGACAATGAGTACAGGAAACACAAATAAGCAGAGGCAGGGTGAATAATTACTTTTTGCTATTTCTAGATTGATTAAATGCAATACTCACCAGCATCCTCTCATCCTCTCCAGTGTCAGAATTCTCATTCACTTCATTGACAGCAAAGCATAATTTCAATTTCCAGAATGGTAAGACAAGGAAAATGGAAAAGAGGAGAAAAATTAAAAAAGGGTAAGAGGGGGGCTGGGAAAGAGGTGTAAGAAACATCAAACAAAAACCAATCTAATTACTGAACTAGATTCTTACTACTAACTTTAACATTTGCTTTTAAGTCTTGTTTTCATTGATTTGCCAAAAAATATAAATCTGAAGAGTAAATTTACATTAAATTGATCATTATAATTTATTTGGCAATAAAATAATATAGTAAAAAGACCTTTCTCCTACTAAATGGCTCCAGCTTTGATGTCTGATTGTAATGCAAATTATGTGGAGTACAAGATATGGACAGAGGAATAATTAAACTTAGGGCTTTGTATATAATAATTCTCCCAACTGTAAACGTATCCCTTTCTGTGATAACAGTGTGTATACGCCCTGGGAACCATACCCTTACATTTGTGCAGACAGAACAACACCAAGTGCACAAGTTCGGCCTGATGCCTGCCAGGAGTACTGGGGCACAGTGGGGTGCTCACAGCCTGAGTCCTTCCAGGCTTCTGAGGAGCCTCTGGTGAAGACCCCCTCATACTGTGTTCATCACCAAGGCACATACTTCTGGAAGACAAAGTGATCTTTGTTCCGGAAGACAAACATTGACCATACACATGTATGTATTTCACAGCACTCAATTAGAAACTGAACTTTGCCCCTTTCTCAGGCTTTGAAATACTCCTGTGCCAAACACAGGCCTGTATTCTCCGGTCATGTGGGCACCCCTCACACACAGCATACGGCCCCAGACCCTCAGACAAATTCTGCACTGATTTATAGCCCTCACAATCTGAGCCACTGACTTACAGCATAAATCTGGCCCAGGATGTGCAGCTGAAGGGCAGCACACGTGCACAGCCTATGTGTTCCTCCCATACTGGCTGTGCCGAGGGACATTGGTCTCTACCAACAAAAGACAATGGATTTTACACAGTGCTGCATGTAAGCAACAAGAAGAGGAATGTAATAGACATGGCATATGCTGGCACACCAGGGAAATGCCCTCCATCAAATGTACCCTGCCCAAGGCTGATGGTGGAGGAGCTTCAGGTGGGCACTGCTGGCTGTGCCAACACCAGGTGGGAAGGGTTTGGCTCAACAGCTTCTGCTGCTGGCAGTGTTTGAGGACTGGCTCATCAGATGCCAAAGCACGAACAATCCAGACCAGTCCCTCTGTGGGTGAAATAATTGCTGACGAGGAATGAGCACGATCAGTTTTTGTAAGGCACCACAGGAGTCCAAGCAGGTCATCTTCCCTCCTCAAAACAATACGCACAAGGAACAGGAGCAGTGGGGCCCAACGGCACCAGGAGGCCAAAAAGAGGGCCAGGGGCACGGGCAGAGAGGTCACTGCTTCATTTTTAGCCCATTTGTTGACGAAAATAAGTCCTGCAGGACAAGCACAAGCGACAAGGCTGGCAACACTCAACGAAGCAGGGAGCAGTGAAGGCTGGCGAGCGCGCTGAACCAGGCCGTGCCACGCCGCCAAGGTCAGGGCCATTGGAACCGCCACGCAAGGGCTGCTCATTAGAGGTGCCACAGCTACCCTCGGTCTTCTCAGCCACTGTCATTAATACCATCAAGTCATGCGGCATAGTACGTTAAGGAAAAGAAAAAGGAGAATTTAATTTTCACTGTTCATCCTATTTACCTTTCGGTGTCACTGAGCCTGGGAGATCAAGCAAAGCGATCAAATTTACTCTTATTTATAGCCATTTTCACAACTTTTCCCAGACACCAGCACAGGATGTTTACGTTGAAACAAGAAATTGATTGACGCTTTTTGAGTCAATTTCTAAACACCCGTCATTAAGAACATACACACTTGGACTTAAACTTCCTGACCCCTTTAAAGTAACCAATTTAGCCAAGGCTTTTCTGATACCAGTGCCACTCCTGCATTTAAGTGCATCACCTCTGCCACTCCCTGGACTCCTTTCCACGGCATTGTTGCTTTTTTTTTGTTCACCATTCAAAATGACAAGCTTTCTGAGACAAACGCGACACTTCACTGAGGAATTTTAACTCTATAACTCAGCTGATACCACAATCACAGTTAAATGAAAGAAGCAAAAATCAAATCAAATCAAACAAAGAGATCCCATCATCCCCTGCCGCATCCTCCCTCCTCCCCTTCCCACCCAACAAGCAGCTCTGGATTCCATAAAAGAGATCAGAGCAGAGCAGCTCTGGCATACACAGCTAAGTACAAAGTAAAACATATGAAATGTGCTACACAGTTTGGGTTTGTTTTGTTGTTTTCGCTAGCCCGCTGAAAAGTGCACTGGCACGTTCAAAAACAAACATTTAAAATGATCCACAGCTACCTTCTGAAATCTGCTCTAACATGCTTTATCCAGCAAGTTCACTTAAACACGTTGACTACAATCAGCAACAAAAATACTGCAGTGTTTGCCTGGTGGGTTTGACGACTCATTAGTCAGAAAGCTTCTGTACTTCCTTCTCCCCAATACCAGTGTGGGCATCATCAAAAGCAAACAAACTTTACACAGCAATACATTTTTTATTCAAATAAGCTTGTCAACACCAATTATCTGAACCACAACTGCCAAATACCAAGAAGCAATTTCAAGAACTCAGGGAAGACACAAAAGCCCTTGTTCTGCTCTAGAAAACACTCAGTCTGGGATGCGAGTCTGAAACCCTGTGGAAGGACAGAGCAAGGACCGGCAGTGTTCAGCCCTCTGCCAGCACATTACAACAAAGGACCCTCCCCTGTTCTCTGCTTTCAGAACACAAATCTAAGAAAGCTGCAGGCTTTTTTTTTTTTTTTTCTTACATATACTCTATTTGCTAAAAGTACCAATGCATATGAAGCAGGCTATTTTTCATGAATAAAAATTCTTAAGGAAGAGTAATTTTACATATGGAATTACCCCAGAGGTATGCAACCTATATGAAAAAAATATATAATATTAAAATTCCTTAAAATCATCTTTTATGATATTATCACTGGAAGGATTATCCTGGGAGCCTTCACGAGCTGAAGGGTTCCAGCAACATGAACATGACACAGTTCAAACTCTAAACATGCCTGAGTGTTACAAGCGGGGAACAAAAATTCCAACAGAAATTCTCAGCACATCAAATCAAATCACCACACGGTGTATTTTTTTCTGTAATATTTTATTTTATTTATATAGAAATACTTAAAAAAACATGAAGTAGCACCATTACTTAAGTTTTACTTTTATTATGTAGAACTTTAAATGTCAGAAAAATAAAACTCTTGATACAATTTCAAATCTTGTCTCAGCAAATATAATATTAGTATTTGACCATGAGGTTAAAGGCCCTTTATCATAAAATAAAATATACTTTGTTTTTAAACTTTGCTCAGTAAAGTACATTTAAGCTCAAGTAACGTCACCTACATATACATAAACAAGTGGTAAACAAATGTATTAAAATAGAAATACTAAAACTATAGTGGTGCAACAGAATTTTTGTAATTTCCACTGAATTCTATTTATACAAATGTTAGAAAGCTTCAACAGTTCCTTTTGACATATGTTTATACATTTCCATTTTTGTAATAATATAGAATAAAATATGCTTTATATCACTGAATAGAAAATATGCTGGGTGAAGCAGATTTAAAAGATTTTTTTCTGAACCTATAAAATCTCCATCCCAACAGAATACTGTTCAAAGCATTACACATTTTATGGTTTGTAATTCCGTTCACAATTGTGTGATATTAAAATAATACAGTGTTCTTTGCCATAAGGCCATACTAAAATAAAAAAGATTTAACCCAGCTACAAAAAGTTCACTGAACTTAAATTAAAATACTTGTAAACATCTTTGCAATATGAAATATAATTTTTCAAGTCAAAAAAGAATAAAATACTTCAATCTGTATTAATGCAATTTATCTTTAAAACCTTTAAACGTTTTAATATATATAAGAGATATGTTACAGTTTTTTTTTTTTTTTTTTTTTTTTTTAACTTTGATAAAGCTGCAGTATCATGGTTTTCACAGGAACTTCTTGCCCTTTCAAGAACATTCAGAAAAGTATCCACCCATAGATTTAATTATTTCGTAATAAGCATCCTAGGAACTACCAGCACGTTTTACTAACAGTCCACACACCATTGTCATCATCATAAGCATCTCCTACTTTCAATTTTTTTTTGTTTTTGTTTCTGTTTTTTCTTATTTTTTTAAAAAAGGGGGGGGGGTTGGAAGCTTCGTATTAAAGTACAGTGTAAAAACTAGCCTAGCACTAGAATGGAGTCGCCCGTTATTATTTATAGCATGCACCCGCGGTCGCCACCAGCACCCCCACCACCAGCACCCCAACCACCAGCACCCCCACACCACCACCACCAGCACCCCCAGCAACCCTCGGCCCGGTCATGCTCAGGAGAAGATGCGGATGGCCTGGGTGACGGCGCTGTGGCACACAGGGCACTGCGGCTCCGTCTTCTCGCAGATGCGGTTGGCGCACTCCATGCAGAAGAGGTTGTGGCCGCAGGGCACCAGCGCCGCGATCACCTCGCTCTCGAAACACACCGAGCAGTCGCGGCTGCCCTTCCGTCGCACGCCGGACGACGAGCACGACGAGCTGGACGACGAGCTGGACGACGACGAGGAGGAGGCCGACGAGTCGGAGGGCAGCCCCGGCAGGTGGGAGCCCAGCCCGTTGGCGTACAACGGGTACGAGGCGGCCAGCAGCCGCCCACCCGGGTCGCTACGCACCCTCCGTGCCAGTGGGTGCTCGGGCCCGGCCACCGCAGCCGCCGCCACCGGGCCGTGCAGGGGCGGGGAGAGCCGTGCCGGGGGCGGAGCAGCGCCGCCGCCCCGCCTCGGGCCGCTCACCAGCAGCGCCAGGTTGGCATTGGCGGGCGTCGCGCCCGGGAAGGCGGCGGCGGCTGCGGGCGAGGGCGCCGGTGAGGGCGGCGCGGCCGCAGGGCCACGCTCGAATTGCGGCCAGATGAGGGTGGCCCCCGGCGGCGGGGCGGGGGCCAGGTCAAAGCCGGGCGGCGAGTCGAAGGGCAGCTCGGAGCAGCAGTCCGGGGAGGAGAGCACGTCCCCGCCGCCCCCGCCGTACACGTAGCCGTTGGCGCTGCCGCCGCTGCTGTTGTTGTTGTTGTTGCCATTGTGGGTGAAGCTCAGCGCGGGGCTCGGGGGGCTGTAGTCGGCCAAGCGGGCGCCGCTGCCCCCCGCCGTGCCGCCGCCGAAGTAGGAGTCGGTGGAGGCGCTGCCCAGCGAGCTGGAGCTGTCGTTGCGGTAGTTGCAGAAGGGTTTGCGGCCCGGTGTGGGCGTGATGCTGGGCGGTGTGGGCTTGCTCCAGAGGCTGCCCGTGCCGTTCAGCTCGAAGCCCACGTCCGTGCCGTTGGCGTGGAAGTCGTTCTCGTCCGTCAGCTCGATGATGCCGCCGGTGCGCATGGCGATGTGTGCCTCGATCTCCTCCCGGGCCCGGTCCACATTCTCGGGCATGCCTGTCACCTCAAAGACCGGCTCCTTGTCCCGGCTGGGGGTCACGATGTAGGTGTGCGTCTGCTGCTGGATGCGCTTGATTGTGGCCCCCTTGGGCCCCACGACCAAGCCCACCACACGATAAGGCACCCGCACCTGGATGGTGGTTTGGCCGGGCAAGTTCGGGGGGCCGGGAACGGTGCCGTTCAGGGCTGTGTTCTTGTTCCGTGAGGCTCGGATCATGGAGAAATGCTCGGCCGCTGAGATGATCTCCCTGCGGGCCATGGCCACATCTTCCTTTCTGCCCGTCACAACAAAGAGCGGCTCCTCCCCGCGAACCGGGGTCTTGATGTAGGTGTTGGTCTTTGCCCGCAGAGCTTTGATTTTACAACCTGGGAACGAGATGCGGGAGATGGCAGGCAAAGGGGAGGGGAAGGAAGGGGGGGGAGAGAACCGGTTACAACCCATTAGTTGGGTGCAGCTGGAGGGGGGGGGGGGTAATACACACCCACCCGAAACACATTGCCCCCTGCCCCAGGTGATGGCTGGCAGCTCGTCCAGGAGCCCCGGTCAGGGCGCTGAGGGATGCCAGCCCCAGCCCTGGCACACGCCCAAAGGCATCGCAAGTGGCCAGCGCCGCATCTGCCATGCAACTGCCCCAAAACTACCAACGTGCAGCTCAGAGGAACGGCAACAACGGAGGAAAAGCAGCGTGCGGGAAAACTGCACGGCCAGAAAAATGAAATAAAATAAAATAAAAATGAAACGCGAGCAGCCCCAACAAATCACCGCACGCGCCAGTCTGCATTCCTGCTAAGCACTTTCCTTTCGTAAAAAATAAAAAATAAAATAAAATCGGTTCTGCGGAAGGTGAGGAGCAGCGGCTGCACTGAATGAGCCACATTCCCCTATGCGGATGCTTTATCCCAATCCCATTGTTCCACTTCCCCACTCCATTCCTCGTCCTTAAAAACACCCCACGATTTCCAACTTCGGGGGAAAAAAAAAAAAAAAAAAAGAGCTCCGGGGCTCGCATTTTCCCCCCTTTTCCTCTTGCAAATCTAACTTTTGCAGCCAGAGGAGCGGCGAGATTTTTTAGAAAAATCCTCTTCCTGCTTTGTCCGTGTGCCGGCAGCTCGCAGCGCCCCTGAGAAGCGCTGCCCGGCGCTGCCCGGCAGCCCCACGGCCGCACTTTCTTTGTCTGGGGGAGCCGGCGCCGCGCCCCGCTGTACCCACCTTGTCTGCCCACTATCTCGGCGACGTGCTCCGAGCTGGGCACCGGCACGCACTCGGTCATGTTCACGCTCTTTTTCCGAGGCTCGCTGTCGTAAATGGAGCCCGTCTCGTCGTTGTCCAGCCCCAGCAGGGAGAGCTGATCCAGGGCGATCTGCAGGGCTCTTTGGTCATCCAGCGTCTCTCCCCCGCCGCCGCCGCCGCCACCGCCGCCGCCGCCGCTCCCGTTCCTCTCCATGTCTGCAAAGAGCGAGCTGGGCATGGTCCCTGCGTGCGCTGCACCCTCCTCCTGCACCCGGCTCAGTAGTAAGAGATCAGACACAAAGGAAAACCCGAGGCAGATGGCCAGCAGCAGAGAAGGAAGGGAGGTGGGCGACTGCTGGAGACCGGGGAGCTGTTGCCTTTTGCTTGTATATTTTGTATCTTTCCTTTTTTTTTGTTGTTTTGTTGATTTTTTGTTGTTGTTGGTGGTGGTGGTAGTGGTGGCGGCGGTGGGGTTTTTTGTTTTGTTTTGTTTTTCCTCCTCTCAGTGCAATCCGGTTTATAAGATGGTTTCAGGACCCCCCCCACACGACTCCCCCCTCGAGGCTTTTTCTTTTTTTTTTTTTCCTTTTTTTTTTTTTTCTTTTCCCCCCCTCGGCCGGGGGTGGGGGGGTGGGGTGGGGGTGGGCAGCGGAGAGCGAGAGGAGCTCCGATGGCTTCCCCCCCTTGAGTTCCTCGCCGGCCACAATGCCAAGCGATGGCAGCGTTTCTTTAAGGAGCCCCTCCCAGGCTCCACTCCACTCACTCAGCGTTTTTTCCTCCTTTCCCCTCCTCTGTCTGAGGCACCGCTGCAGCCAGACGGCTCTGGAGAGGCGGGCGGAGGTAGCCGGGGAGGGAGGAGGGAGGGAGGGAGGGAGGCAGGAGGGAGGCTGGAGGCTGGGAGGCAGCCGGGGAGGGGAGGGGAGGGGGCAGGCGGGGAGGGGAAGGCTGGGGCGCGCCGCCGCCACCGCCGCGCGCTCCCATTGGCCGGCCCCGCCCCCGGCCCCGCCCCCGGCCGCGCGCCGCTCTTTGTTGCCGCGCGCCGAACAATGCCGGGGCGCCGCGCCCCCCGCCTTCCCCTCCCCGCCCCTCCCCGGGCGCGCGCGGCCCCGGGCCCCGCGCTGAGCCCGGCCGGGGCTTTTCGTTTTTTTTGTTTTTTTTTTTTGTTTTTTTTTTCCTAATATTATTTTTATTTTTTTCAAAATACATTTTATATTTTAAATTTTTTTTTGTATTTTTTAATTTTTTTTTTCCACCCGAGGGGGATGTGCCGGGGGCTCCACGCTTCGCCTTCCCGTCCCGGAGCGGGACCCGTGCTACCGGGCGGCGGCCGCCAGCCCCCGGCCGGCACCGGCAGAGCTGCCCCGAGGCACCGGCACTGCCGGCACCGCTCCGGGCCCCGCCCGCCCCCGCCGCCGGGCGCCTGCGCGCCCCTCCCCCGCGCCATGCGCACTGCGCCGCCCTCAGCCGGGCCCGAGGCCTCTCCCCCTCCGGCCCGGCCCCCCTAAGCCTGTGTGAGGGGCAGCCCGCTGGCTGTCCCCTCATTTCGGACCCTGCGCCCCCACAAACAATAAATGGTCTTCTCGGCAAGTGTCCCGTCTCCAAATCCAGCCTGCCACCCGCTGGGAGAGTCCTCAGTGTTGTCACCAAAGTGCCACCAAACAGGACACTGAATTCCTCCGCCTTTCCCCCCACATATCCACGAGTACCCCTATTTAAAATTCTGTCATTCTATGATATTCTATGAATCCTAAAATCATTAAGTGTGGAAAAGACCTCCAGGATCACCTGGCCCTACTGTACCCCCCATTTACATAGACCTTGCCAACTTGCCATGGGCAGAAGCCTTGGGAGAAGGCAGCCCCCACCTAATTGCCTGACAGTCTCACATTCGGCGGGGACAGCCCTTTACAAGCACACAGGGATGTGTTTAGCCAGCTGCCTGTACAAACGAGTGTAACGAGTTACAGGTAATTGTTTACACGCCGTGTTTATGGCAAATGACTGCCACTTCCTCAGGATGTTTGCATGTTTTATAACAAAGCTCCCGTGGCTTGTTTGCTAGCACGGGCATATACACCAGCCATGTGCTTTCCTAAGTGCTGAGGCTGTCCCCTCAACTGTTTCATATTTAAAAGATGGCATAATTTACAAATTTACACTGTAGTTCCAGCAGTGAGAGGTTCTAGGGGGAAAAATGGGAGATTATTTATAAATGGATAAGGATCGTGAAGGCCTTTTACTGTTTTAAGCATTTGGAAAAAAAAAAAAAAAAAAGGCAGATGGACACAACCTTTGACAGCAACAGAAATAATGTTCTTTATTAAATACATTTCAAAAAGAATTTTGCTTCTCTGGAGTTTTTTTTAACTCAGGGAATCCAAAATCTGCAAGAAAATAACTGTTCTCATTTCCCAAGCAGGGGCAGGACAAGACAGAAATGAGGGGACTGTACCCGTGAGGCAGAGACACGTCACTATAGACGATTACTGTTGTTGACACACAGCAGTGACTGGCAGAAATACTAAAATACAAAGATAGTGGTTGGGTGTGATACAAAGATAGTGGTTGGGTGTGCTTGGATTTTACCTGTTCCTTGTGTTTGTTTGTTTGTTTTGTTTTTTTCTCCCCCACTTCCCATCGTATCTAAAACTGTCAGGGTTTCTGCCCAAGATGACTATGCTGAGCATCCATGCATTGACTACAAGTAAAAGGAAAACAAGTTATCTTCAGGCTCATGTTCCTCTACAGGGAAAATTTTATTCTCAAAGCAAGATCTGTACTGATCTAGCTTTATTTTTTGATGTTAAGCTGGAAGCTCTAATTAAAAATGTTTAAAATTAATTTCATCCCTTTCTATAGAATAAGATTCCCGGGAGGGGAGAAGGAGATGCATTTCTAGGAGACTAAGTGTGCACTGGTGTTTTAAGTCTCCTATGAATCCTATGGAATAGTCCAGCATCTTGAGGAATATTGCCTTTTTTTTTTTTTTTTTTTTTAATAATTTTGAAAACTTTTAAGAGCAAACTACAGGAGATAACAACAACTGAAAAGTTATACCGACATACCTTAAAACATGCACACACCAACTGCACATACCACTCGGAATACAGAATCTAAGCAATAGCATGCTCATGTGGCAAAAAGCAATGCATGCAAGATTCGTATGCATGAACTTATTCCACAGAAATATTTCTTCAGAGTAACTTGATCAGATATAAATTAAAGGGTTATCTATCTGTAAGTCCTTTCATCCCATACAACCTTGAAAATTATGCAGAATTATAGTAAGCTCCATCTCTGGGGAAGAGACCAACCATCTACCAATTTACAGAAGCTTAACAAAAGCAGGAAGGGAGGATATATTACAGGCAAATACAGGACTTATTGCAGGAGGAGTGTAATTCTCAGTCCTTTTAGTTTCTCTCTCTCTTATCATTTCCCATTTGTGGCATAGGTAATAAAACTTCCTTCCTCCAACCTTTATTTAATTAAAGTGTAAAGTCTTTGGGGCAGTGAGCTTACTGTGTGTGTACATACAGCTCTGAGCATGAAGAGGTCACGAATTAATCCGAGGCCTTTAAATGCTACTCTGAATACAAAGCATTAACAATAATAAGAATAGGATATCATTTTCATTTAGAATAGATGGGGCCTCTGTTTTCAATGTATCATCACAAAGAATAAACCACACATCTCAGGGAATGACTAAATTAAGGAGCAAGGAAAAAGGTATTTCATACCAGACTCGTGAGTCCACTCTATCTCATGTGCCTGCACTCAAGGACACTACTGCCTACTGTGACAGCATTTACCATAAAGTTCTTCTTCACCATAATCTCACAAAATAATGTCCCAAATCCCACAGGACACATTATCAATCAGATTATGAGTATATATGTTTTAAGATGGTGCATATGATTACTGTCATAACATACCCAAATTAACCTCTTGCATGTGCAATAAGCAGCAATTAGCAATCTACAGACAAATGACAAGTTCCTTCATAATATGTAACAACACAAAAGCCAGATTTCCTATTGAATCCCATATTAACCTACATTCAGTGGCCGTGAAATCTCGGAGCGCCGTGTCGGAATTTATCATCTTTCAGTGATGTTAGCTCCGCCTCTTGATGGTTCGAGACAAGATGTTTACAAACAATTCATCCAGAATCTGAAAGGCAGCTGAAAATGTTTATTATTTTCATGCCACTCATTCCAAGCATTTGGGGTGGTTTTTGATGAAGGGTGGGGAGAGCTCTCTCAAAACAGCATAGGTGTGTTAATAGACTACAAGAAATAAAATGGAGATAGATTAGTGAGAGGCTTTGTGATGCCTCTCTGAGATGGAAGCAGGCTCAGGGGTAAGGAAGATGCAGAACTGCCTTTTTCCCTTGTGATATGGACTTTCACGTCAATAAATACAAACAGGGAGGTGATGCTGATGCTTCCCCATGTGTACTTTCATACCTGTAATTCTACACCTCTCCTTTTACAAAATTCATTTGCAAAATATTTTTTTTTTTTGAAAACAAAGATCTTCTGGGACAACTTGTGAAAAGCAATTTTGCCCCAATCCAGAATGAATCTCAGACCTTTAGCAGTCACAATCAGGCTTCAAAAAATATTGATACTGTAATGTAAATTTATGTCAGCTGCTAATGACTTCACTAAAATGCTTGTTTCTAGTACATTAAAATAAAAAGATTTTTGCAATAGTCATTGCAGGCTGTACTTTCTTCATACACATTTGCTATTAGTTTGACATCAGTGATTAGAGTGTGCATGTTTGTAGGGGATGAAGTGCCTTATAAGAATGCAGTTTTGTTTGACATGACTGATGGAAGGCAATTCAAAATGCATAAAGATGCCTTTATAATAAATCAGAAGTAACCAGCCGGATCACTTGTTCGCTTTAAAACCCTTCACCTGGAGTCTAAGTGGCCTCTTTCATTCAAAGCTCCATTCTGCCTCTCGCTTAAGAACAAAGGTTATCGCACTGTATATCTGAGCTAAATGGCGTTCAACAGTCGAGCCGACCAGAGTTCAAATCTGAAAACCCGTTCTGCCTTTCCTTCGCTCTCCCGTCGCATATTTAGAGGCCAGCCTTCCCAGCTGCTCTGCATGCAGGCCTTCCAGCGGAGCTCTCCTGTGCACGCGGCTGCAGGATTGGAGCTCTTTGTTACCAGGGCCATTGGGCCAGTGTTCAGCCTGCGACACAGCACTGGCGTCTCAAGTCTAAAGCACCTATCACACTTGTGGGCACTGTCTATTGAACAACAGCTAGATTTAATAATAATAAAAAAAAAAACAACACATATATAAAAAGATTTTATGTTTTTATGTTTAGACTGAGCTGGATAAGCCATAGATTTGTGAGGTAGGTCACAACTGAGTTTTATTCATCAGTTTTAGTCTCTGAAATAGTACATTATAATTACATTTTAATTTACTTTAATCTCTGAAATAGTTAATTATAATTATGGTCATAAAACATGTATAACCTTTGCTTCCTCTACCTCTCCAGTCTTAGCGCTGTTATAAGAAAGATAAAACAATTGTCCTTTAATGCTAATTGTTTATGAACTCCTTTGTAAGAGACTGTTTATATAAAATGCCTAGGCAAACTCTAGGCACAAATGCAATATTCATAATAAATTAATGAATATTATATCCCTGACCATAATTCCAGTGCTCTCCAATAAAAGAATATCTAATTCTTGTCACAGAATTGCCTCGTAGGTTGAAGTTCAGCATATAAATACATATGGGAAAAGATTAGATTTTAATTGATAAGTATTAATCATCATTCATTTCTGTCTCTGCAGGAAGCACAATGTTAAAACATCTAGTTAATATACTGTATAATGGATAACCTTGAGGCAGAAGCTCTTGCATCTGTCTCTATCCAAGAAAAATGTCAACATCAGCCTTTGTTGCAGCAAGATACCCTGACATCTGAATGGAGTTGCTTCTGCTGGAAAATTGACTGTCTCCAGTGCAATCCTTCCTAACCTGCATCTGGTGCCTAAACTAGAGATGAGCCCAAAATAATTTTTTTTTTATCTGCATACACCTGTACTTAGAAATGTTTGAAATATGGTCTAAGTCAGAATGCTGTGTTTGTGGCGCATCGCTGCTCTAAACAAACAGATTTCTCATGTGATGGTCTCACTGCAGCCACAAAGCATTAGCACTCACAAGAGCATCATTGAAGATACTCAGGCTGTTCATTGAGAACAAAGCCATTAATGATTAATACTATGGTAGGAGAGAATGTAGCAGTATTTCTTGGCAGCTGAAATGTGGCAATGCCTCTCCTACATGGAAAAGACTCACAAATACCTCTAGCTCTTTTGCATCAGATGGTTCTTATTTGCTCTGTGGGAAGAAGAATCAAACAAATTCCCCAGATTAAAGGAAAGTGAAGGGGATTTGCACATCTAAAACCAGACATATACAATACATCTCTCTCTGACTGACCCAGCAGATGCAGAGATGTGTTTATGTATCACAGACTTTACTGTCCCAGCAGATGCTGCAAAGTTGTCCCTGACACAGACGCTTACTGTCCCCACAGATCTGTATTTTGGGAGGGAATTTTCGTACCACAGACACTACTGTCCCTACAGAACCACATCTGCTGGCAGAGTTATTGTTTCACATACTCTTCTGCCTCCAGCAGCTGTGAGAGACTGCCAGGACGACAGGCATTTCTGTCACAGCAAATCTCCATCTACAGGGCATTTTAAACTGCAGCTTACGCTACTGCTCTTACTGAGCCCTTAGTAGGGACCATGTTGATGAGGGGGAACAACAGAAACAAATGGAAATAAATGTCTGCTGGACATCTAAATCATCATTACCTCTGCCTAAATATAGCACTCACAAGTGCTGTGTTTGGGAATGTATCAGAAGGAGAAAAAGAATTACTCTTGTCCTTCTCCCACCCCGCCTTTAACAAGTATTCATTTTGAGAAACCCTCAAAGGAAAAAGTGTCTGGTGCCATTCTCATATAATAGATCCAACAAAGCCCAAGTCATTCATGACCACCAACTCAACAACCCTACCGCCCTGCTGCAGGGTCTAAGAGTGTGCACCAGGTCATTTTCAGTGCTTTTGAACAGATGCATCCAGTTTTGCTGGGGGTAGGCTGCAGGACAAGTTTCATTTTTTCCTGTGTTCTGGCATCAGAAGATTTGATACACAGCTCAGGAGGCACAAGAGCAGAAATAAAGAGGAAGGGGTTGGTTTTGGCCCCCATCTTTTGAAACTCAGTATCATCTCTTCTCAGATTTAGGGCTCAGCAGAAGCGGTGGACAGGGAGTTCTGCACCTGTGAAGCTGCACTGGCACTGCAGGGATGTCAAAGGGACTGCTGTCTGTTCACCTTCAGCAGATCTCCTGAGGACTGCTGCCACCTTTATAAAACAAAGAGAGTGCTCCAGCCAGTGAAGCCATGGCCCACAGGCCGCAGCGCTGGTTCTTGGCCTGCCCGGGGCTCTCTTCACTCAGGCAGTGCTCAGGGAAAGGGGAGGTGGCTGGAGCTGCTCCCTGGGGGCTGCTGTGTACCCTACTCCCCACCTTTGGGGCACCCAGGCCCCACCTTTGTGGTGGAAAAGCTTGGGACTGGGCTACGACATGGCTATGGCTAAGACTTCCCCTCAGGAGTGAACTCGGCCTAAGGCCCATACCAGAGCATGTACTTACATATAGTTAATATGCATGGTATGTGAGCCTGGACTCGAGAGCAGTCTTGGACCTTTGTTTGCCTGTGAGAAGACATATCCTTTATGATTTGGTAGGGGAGAGAGAGAAAACCTCCCCTGGTAATTCTGCAGTAATGTAAACCCTACATGAAGAAACATCATCTAACTTTGGAATTCCCCTGTGGGTAGTCTGGGCATTTATCTTTATCTGAAGCATCAAGAGCTGTCCATTGGCAAAGGCAGGACACACAAATTCCCAGAGTAATAATCTGATACAGCACAGAAAAACCTACATCCTTGGAGCAGATTGTGGGAAAGCATCAAGATTTTGGTTATGCTGCCAAAGCAAACAAGATGTTTCAAGCCCCATCATCTGCTCTCCAGTTCACACCCTTCCAGTGCTATCTTTCTCAGATGCCATGCCACACTGGTTAGTGGCAATGGTGTTGTCATGTGTGATTCATTCCATTTTACTGGAAATTAGAAAACCACATGCTGCACTGAAGAACTGCTTATTTATGTAGTCATATCATCCCAGAGAGCACTCATCCTGCCATTATTTGTACACAAATTCTTTCATCTAGAATTTTGGAAATACTGCTCTCCACCAGAGTTCATTCAGAGGGCAGATTAATCAATAACACATTGCTCTTTCCAGTGCCCATTGAGTCCTTAATAGTTTCCAGTGCCACCCTGAAAAGCAAATGGCATTTTAGAAGAGATTATCTTTGTCATTACAGGATGTGTGGGAAGCAAAACCGAACAAGCAGTGGGACTGGAGTTGTGCTAGCAGGAGTCTGTCATGTATTTATTTGAGCTCTGGGCAGGTGAATTTCACCCACAAGGAAAAAAAAAATAGACTACTTCTGTCTGATTTTTTATGGAGTGCCTTTATAAAGCCTTGACAAGTATTTCCTGAACATATCACAATGCTACATTTACCACAGTGATTAATGCTCAGTATGAGTGATGAACTGGCATATACAGGACAACAAAGCAAATGCTAAGAGTTGTCAACAGTGCATTCTTTCTTTGGAATAAGCATTACGAGATAAAAACATCCATAGATTTAAATAATATTTTCTGGTGACAACAGCTCAAGCTGGCTAAACTCTGCTTTGAGTTCCAAAGCACAGGTCTGGCATTGTGTGTGTTTCAAAGAACTTCGTTTCCTAGCTGAGTTTTTCTAGCCTTCATAAAGTTAGTGTTACTAAAGCAGCTGCACTAGGATCAAAAGTTAGGTTTGACTGTGTGTTGACAGGCAAAGTCTGACCTCTACAAATTCCTAAACTAAGAGATTGCATTACTGTCTACAGATACAGATAAATCCAGTCTTATCTTTAGATGAAGAAACTATTAAGAAGATTCAGGCACCACACATTTATGAAGAAAGAAAAAGAAATGTGAAACATTCTTTTTTTAAAGGTTAGCATAGTTTAAGCATTCCTGAAAATATTTATTGTCATAACAGACTAGACCTACTAAAATGTTCTAGTCTAGGTTTTGGTCTTTGACATCCTCAGGAATCCTGTTGACTTCAGCTAGATCACATGGCTGTTGTGGAAAGCAGAATTTAGCAAGGCAGAAGAAAAGACACAAAAAAGCAGTTCAAGACCATTTGGAAAAAAGTAAGAAGTTTGCTTTCAATGTTACTGAGTATCTTTTAGGACCCAAATTAGAGTTCTGTTATATTTTAAAGCATTGCTTTCAAGCTTGCTGGAAGTGTCAGACAATTTGAATAGATCTCCATTTTAATTTCCAATCTAGCGATATGGAACAGCTGCCATAACTTTGTGCAACGTGGCAAATTCAACATCCTCATTCCTCAAATGACAATCACTGAGAAGGGACTCTGAAAAAGGCATATTATGCTTCCACTTTTACTGCCTTTTAGTAACTCTCAATCAAAATTATACTTTGGATAACAAACCCAAACCCTCAGTTGTACTTTTAACTTGCACTGTCTCCAATGGGAAGCAAAGGTGTTTGGTGAAAGCTGATGAGGTTGATCTCAAGAGGGTGATCAGAATCCAGAAGAGCACTTTGGGGTTCTGATGAAAAGCATTAGTGTTACCCCCACTCTGAGATTATGTAGACAAGAACAAAGACAGTTCAGCCATATCCAAGGAAAATTATAGGGAGCAAAGGGAGCGTGCATGAAATGAAGCACATTTATGAGCGCAACCCTATTTCACATCTAGTTTGAGAAGGAATCTTTTTTTTTTTTTTTTTTTTTTAAAGAGTTCTGTAATGATGATGAGTTGGTCCTGTTACAGGAATAACGTCCTATCTAGCTCACACTTTGTATTCATTCACAGATTATATATCGTGTGCACTTAGAGAAAGCTACCTCCCACTCTTCTCAATTCTGAATATACATCTCAGAGGAGTGTTGAGACCTAGCACCACCCAGCACAATGTTACCAGTGCACTAAGAACACCACCCAGCAGAGGTACGGTTGCTCCAGGATGGACTATTTGTTTCTATACAAACAAAGCACAAAAGAACCAGCAGCACTGATTTCATTTGCTTAGTTAATATCTCTGTTGTCATTTCTATAACCCTTCTCTGCTAGAGTTCATGGTGTCTTTCCTTCCACATGATACCACAAGCTTCCATCCCTGAGATTCTTCCCTTCGGTAGTCTACACTTCTCAAGAAATTCTATCTCCTAGCATGAAACCCACTCTCACTAATCTATTTTCTGTTATCAGTATACTGACAGACACCTTTATATATTGGTGGGGACACATATCAGCGTAGCACCAATATCTCTTACTGGAGTTTACCTCTAACAGTTACCATTTGAAACAGAAAGCTGAACAGAAATACTAAGATCAGCGTTCTTTGAATGGACTCCGGCTTTGGATGTCTAACTTTATACCATTTCCAGTCAATAAGAGTAATTTCTTAGCAAAATCAGATTCCATCCACAGCACAGTCAATTTAGGTCCCAAGGGAAGAGGTTAAGAACAATAGATAGACAGTACAGGAAGGCAAACAGGGAAGGTTAGCTACGCCTCACCTCTGTCCCGGAGCTATTAGATGGGTCTGCATGGGGGGACACAGGCCCTAAGCTCACAGGATCACCCCCAACACATATTTATATCACATCGCATTTTATTTCTTAAATGGGAAACACAAGTATTGCTTTCTGACAGAAGGCATAGCCCTTCTGGGCGATGCTTATTCTGCCTTTGGGTAGGCCCCAGTACTCCTCCCTTACTTTCACTGCCATTCCTGCCATTGTAGCTTGTGGGCCTCGGTGCCACAAGCCCATTAACTTCACCTGGCAATGGGTGGTTCTCCCTCAGCCTGATCGCATGCCAACAAGAGCCTGATCTGCCTGCAAAATTATAAATTGCACAGCTATTCACACTGAAAGCCCTGCAGAAGCAGCCCTCCCCCACTTCCTTCTCTGTGAGCTCGCTCCAACAGCAGGCAGACATAAGTGAAAGGAAAAACAATGAGAAAGGAAACTTGGGAGGGACAGGTTACAAGCAGAAGGAAGAAGCAAAAGGTCTGACTCTGCAGACCATATTCATGACGAAAAACATTTGCACAAATAGCCTGATAGCATTCAGTGGGAGTGCCGGGCTGAGTAAAAGTGCTGCAAGTGCAAGCAACAATTGCAGAGGCAGGAAATAAGTAGGAAAAGAAAGAAAAAGGAAGCCCCACGTGAATCAGACACCTGCACAGAGGAGAGTGGTCTCACACACCCCAGGAAAAACAAATGAACCAAAACGCTAACCGCCTTTGAGTTACTGCAGAAATATTTATAGAGCCTTTCCCAACCTCTGCCTCGCTTCCTGGCAGGCAACACCACAGAAAGAGTCCTTACCACTGGCATCCCCTTCTTCCGCCAGACAAAAACCCAGTCCCTTCCCAAAAACACAGCAAAGGCAGCAAGAGGCCAGCTGGCTGAGGAGTGCTTTGGTCGTTACCTGAGGAAGGATGAACACCCAGCCTGGGACATACTCGTAGGAGTCTCAGTAACTGCTCTCACAGGAGGATGGGCATCTCTTCCTGCATGATGAGCTGGGGAAACACCATTAATTTGGTACAGATTACTGTCAGCAAGAAGCCACCAACCCCCCCCCCTCCCGTCTCTCCCAGCTGCTCGCTTTTTTGCTGTCTTTGCAAAGCACGATGAGGCGCTGAAGAGAAGTAGATGCCCAGTAAGACTGTGCTGCTCCTTTTCCAGTGAGCTCTTTCAGGAATTATCAGAACAGCTTCTGTGAAGAGAAATTCTAAACTCCTAAATCATTAAAATAATGTATTTATTTATCAAAAGCTCACCTTCTAAAATGAAACACTAGGGAGCAATGCAGTCATTCCAATGAATGCACATATTTGAATTCTCAGGGCTTATACTAACTGGCAGTTTTCAAAATGTTTCCAGTCAGGTCTGTCCATAAACTTGAAAAAAAATCAAAATACACCTCTCTGAGATGTGCTGGTGTTTGTGAAACAGAACTATTAAATCAGTGAGATCAGGGACTGAATTCAAAGCAATGATGTTTTAAGATCATACATTAAAGATGACAGAATCTTTCTAAATCACCTCAAACATGAAACACTTGCAGTTCTAGCTTACAAAGTTATCTGAAAAACACACACTACCACCTACTGGCAATTATTCATATATGTTATTTACATACTGATAAACGGTAACAACATGTGCACATTTGGTTTGTATGAGCTTTGCTAGGACAAAGACCAGGCTTCATTCCTACATTTATGAGACTTGCATTTGAAGACAAATGTATTTCTGTGCATGTAGTTCTACAACGTGTGACCAGCTTTTATTTTCTTCCTTTCAATAGCAATAATAGATGTTTATTTAAATATTTCTCATTTAAGGGAGTCGGTTTTGCCAGTGAATCCCTTTAACATGAGGCTGGTTTTGTTGCTCAACAAGAGGCGGCTGGTATCATGGTACTACCAGGTTTCAGACCTTGCGATTTATACTCACCGTTCAGTAAACTTCGTGGAATAAATTGGTGGTATGGAGGCAGGAAGGAGAATTTGGGTAAGTGCCAATCCTAGGTACGACCTCTCTTCTGCATCAGCCACACAAAGCCTCTGAAATAGAGGGCCATGGCTGGACAGAGGAGCTAACACCAGGCAGCAATCACACACAAACACCTTTTCCTTGAGTGTTTCACTTAGACAGATGCCTTGCCTTTTGCTGTAGATCTCACCTCCTCGCCCAAGGTTCACTGTGATGGCACAGAAGTATCTTGGAGCTAAAAGGGCTGCGATATATATGTCAGGAAGTAATGTTAGTTAAAGGGCTACACGTGAATACCACAGACATCATCTCTGTCAAGCTTGGATGAAATGTTTTTCACCCTGCATGCTCTCTCTGGAGCCTTTTGCCTGCTGGCAAAAAACTGATTGCTGATGAAATGCTGGTGGGGATGAGTAGTAGTTTTGGACTACACAGGACTTACCACCAGTCAAAATACAAGTCTGATGCTGGGACTACGTTAACATGACCTGCAGCATAACTGTCTGAGTCCTCACCTGTGAAAAGACATGCATCAGGAAAGCTGAGGCTGACACTACTGAGCCACTCGGGGACCCACGGTGCACCCAAACTCCATCCTGGTGCTGCAGTACAGCTGTTGCCGTTTCTTCCATGACATCACCTTCCAGAGAGGATCTTGATACATGGATGATAACATCAGAAAGATTGGCCAGGCCTGATATAAGGGTTCATTGAAGGCTAAAGACTGGTATTGTTAAGAATCAGCCCTGCAGTTCTACAGGGAGCACCTGCCCAATGTGGCACCGAGTTAAACTGAAGACATTGGGTATTCAACAATCAGACCAGCAGCAGCAGAAACTGATTGCCAGGCACTGCACCCCTGCAGAAAAACAACCTCTTCACTGCTTTATAAATAAAACATTCTATCCAACAATGTAATTTTAAATAAATAAATAAACAAATTAAAGAAAAAAAAAACTTTGATGTATTTATAATTAATCAAATTTATAGTTCTATTATATAATTCTTTACGTTGTAGATTTTCAAAATATATATTTTTCTTGTTACTTATATATTAATTAAACACAAGGTTTCCTGCTGGCAAGTACCAGACTAGCTCAAGACAGATCTTCAGATATGCTATGCTAATGCCTGACACACAGGAGCAGACACTTTTCGCTCTCTTCAATATGTGCATTACAAGTAGTATTTTAATTGGGCTCCCAATTCAGAAGGCTGGAATGAGCTTGTGAGTCATTTTTACAAGTTGACTCACATGCTGCAAAAATGAAGAATTTGATGCAGGGGGAAAAAAAAAAAAAAAAAGGTAGAGGGTGGATTTCTGCACATCGCTGTCGCTGGGGAAAAGGGTGGGTTTGTCCCTAGTAGCCAGCTGCAGCAGCAGGGTGGGTTCAGTAAGTCCATTACTTAGATGAGGCTTTTTCTTTTTTTTTTCTTTTTTTTTTTTTTTTTTTGACTGTAACTGTTAAAGAAAGGATGCTTTTGGAAGGCTTTTGTTTCATGAGAGCTGTGATTAAGAGATTATATAAAGTACAAAAAATGTTGAGCTTCTTTCCCCTTCTGAAGATGGACCAATCCTAGCATCCCAGGATGCCGCATTTCTCTGCATTTCAATCATGATTCCATTTCCAGACTAGTTAGCACACCAACAACAGGGAGAGGGATATTCCTCTCCCTTAGGTGCCAGCCCTGCAGACTCAAGCTCAAACCGAAGACAGATTAAGCACTTTTCTCCCCACACATCACCAGTTGAGGAAACATCCCACAGCTCCCACTATACCCGTGTGAAAACCCCATTGTCTTTCTATTGTACTGTCTGCATTGTTCGTGCAACCTCAGCGCCTCAAACCATTTGCATGGGTGCAAGGGATGGGAACTCAGTCAAAACAAAGCAAGTGGAATCAAATCTATCCTTCTCTTTTTGCTGTGTCAGCTTCAAACTGTGGCTAAAAAAACCAAAACATTTACTTACCGAAGCAAGTAAGGGTGAATTGCAATACCCCAAAACTGCAGGTATGCTGAGTAAAAGGCTTTTCTGAGCCATCACTTTTCCTGGAATGACCATATTTTAACATTTTTCTTTCCGTATCCTTAGAAGAATCCATACAATACACAAATGAAAGGCAGATTCACAGAAGGCAGAAAATGCCGGGGTGTTTTTCATTGTCCTGAGGACAAATGCCAGAGCCCTTCTGGGACATTCAGAACATCTCGTCACTGTATCTTATTCAAGGGAAAAACCATTTGTCAACAAAGTAATCACTGCACAGATTCAGAGACAACTGCAAATAAAAAGCCAATACAAACGTGCAGATGAGGTTCCAGGCAGCAGCTAGTCACAAGAAGAACAAATGCCATCCACAACGCCTGGCATTTGGGCCCATGCATTTTTCACTGAAGTCAAAAGCAGAGGGGGAATAATGCAAAGTGATCTTCAAACAAATTTTTAGATCAATCAATACGACTATGAAAAGATGGGCCTGAACCAAACCTGGATCCAAACCCTACTTCTATACGCCAACACCAGCAGCAGAATTGGGTATGGACAGAACAACTGAGTATGCTGCCACAAAATTAGCGGCAATAAAAGCCCCACTGCTTCATACTTAAACATTGAATAATAGCGGACAATTTGATGCTTAGCTCCTGGCTGAAAGCAGCCTTCCTTTTTGATTAGAAGCACACAACACCAAGGGAAATAATCCCATGACTAATGCTCGTAGTGGCCAGGATTCATCACCATTTGAAAAGTGAAGCATCTGCCCCGTGTGTGGGCTCAACTCTCACTTTTTTTCTCGAACTCAGTCTGTGGACTGAGAGACCTTGTCTAGCCTTCCTCTTGAAAAACGAAAGCCCTCTCCTGGGTCAACACAAGTACACTTTCCTCAAGTACAAAGCCACAAAGGAGAACCCTCTGCAAAGGACTTCCGTCAGTGATGAGGCTCCACAGTTGCTTCATTTTCTAAACTTCATTTCAGGGTGTGCATGCAAATGGCAAAAGGACTTTGATCATTTTGGTTCTGCACTGCATTTACTTCTCAGTTGGTGAAAAAATCGAATGCCACATAGGAAAAAGAGGGCATTTCACAACATTAGCGTGTACCATGTTAAGTACACAACAGAGTTAGACTCCAGTTTCATCAACATGGAACATGGAAGAATTTCAGCTTAGCTCTAGCCGAAATCAACCTGAAGCAGTCAGAAATCGTAATTGCTTCCTTAAAGACACCACTTGTATAAAATTAAATGCATTTCTCCAAAAGCTTCACTAACATAGCAACTGATTGGCCCTTGAGGATTCCTATAGATACTTGTCATTCAGCATGAAATCAGGTCAGCAGCTAAAATTAAACACCCACCTCTACCCTGCACCGCATGTGGAGTCATCGCTTTTAGTATCGCTCAGCCTCTGCCTCCCCGAATGGGTTCATTCTTACCACGAGCTTAAAGGATGTCTTATCAAGGAGCACTGATGGATGCAGTCATTCCTGTTCTGAGATGAAACTGTTGGGAATCAGACTGGCAGTCCCTTTGACTCCATCTGCATTGATTAGCTCTCGGGCAGCCTGCCAAGGCAGTGTGCTGCCTCTTACCCTAGCCACTGTTAATCTGCCTGAGCGAGGCCTGCAAGCCCTACATAAACTGCAATTTCTCTTCATTAGCGTGATTCTGCCTGCATGAATCTGATAACATATGGGATATTATCATAAAACAGCCTATTTCACCAATTCATTTTCTCCTTTATGAAGATTATGAATGTACTGCGAGTGCATCGGGCAGGATAAAACAGAAGATTCTGCTGTACTGTTTATCTTTGATTTTGTTTCTAAAATGCAGATAGCCTTCCTTTTAAGTTCACATTTCCCAATAACCCTCTGTTAATATATCGTAAAAACTGCTGACTCTCTCCCCCTGATTTCCTCCGGTTCATTGTGGGTCTGATCCACAATACAAGTCACTTGCCTAGATTGAGACCTTAATGATCAACAGAGCTAGCAGATGCCGCACGATGGAAAAAATGAGGTACGGTAACTGTTTAGTCAACCCTAATCACTGCCACAGTCTGACTAAGCATGAACATGAAACATGATCACAGTTTGATGACGGATTATGTAATTCCAAACATGTGCTTCATACCCCCTCGCTTCCTGCCTGTTTCGGATAATACAAGTCTGCTGGAGTGGGCAGCTCCTGCACGGCTGAATGAGCGCTTTGTCTGCAAAAGTGGGTGCAGGTAGACACCTACCTACATCTGAGATTTATTAATTAGCACATGTCCCTGTTGAACGAAGTCTGCATGCCCTCTGCCGGTACATGCCTGCATTCCCAAGAACATCAACACTGAAACTGAATTAGTGAAATATCTTAAGGCTGTTCCCTTAATGTACACAACTGCTGCTGTGAGCTCCTTGGACAATGTATGCATGCTTGCCCTGGCATTCTTCCACGTGCAATATAGAATAAAATGCAATTAACCACCCGTTAGTTCTAAATCTCACAGCTGCTTTGTGCTTATAACTGTTGTTTTCATGTCCCTGCTCTGAAGGCATTTTCTGCTGAAATGTACCATTGCAGAGTGCAATATCTCTTTCAGAGATTTTGAACGCACTCACCCTTTAAGGAGCTGTAGTAAGGGGATGTTGCACAGGACAGACACAGAAGCCTGCAACAACCATAGACTCTTGTTCTGTGCTGCTCCCAAGGAAAAAAAAAAAAAAAGTCTTCAGCTTTCCAAGATTAATCCATTATCAAAAGCTACACTAACTCCTGGATAATCTGTATCAATTACTGAGCACAGAAACATGCAGTAGAGGTCATTTTAATAAGCAGTTCACTCCTTAAATTACTTTTCCTGCCAAATAAAGTCAAGATTGCTAGGGATCATAACTAAGGGATCATTAGCTTAACCCATCTGACAGCCTTTTCTGCAGACCCTTCTAACTATTTACACTGTCAAACAGTGGCAACACCAGATCCTAGAAGAATATGCAACAGCTCTTTTTAATAAGGAAAAATACAATGTAGTGCAAGCTACTGGACAGACAGGGTGACAGGGACATCCGATGAAGATAAATATGCCCACAGCCCAACAGCTGCTGCCAGTGCCCAGCAAGAAGCTGACAGTTCCCCGCAGCTGGATGGTTCTCGGGGGGAAGGGGAAATGCCCAAGTATCACTCACATATGGCAGAAGAATAGAAGAAAAAACACCTTGCTGTGCCCTAGACTGTGACAAATCCCACCAACCCCCCTCAGAAAAAGAATACTTTCACCCCTCACTAATGACATTTAAAACAGTAACTGTAACAAAAAGGAAACAGCTGAGTGCAAGTGCTCCATGCCTTGGGAAGCATGTCAGTGTACATTGATCTGCTCCTGGCAGGCACACACCATCACTGGCACAGGTGAGAGCGCATCAAAAGGGTTAACCACTGCACATCAAAGAGAAGGCGCAGGCATTGGTGTAATTGAAAATTGGCTGGCCCAGGGCATATTAAAAGCTGTATGAATTTTAAACACTACTCATCTACAAGACTCAGTTCACAGTGCTGATGTACTGACCTATGCCAGCAAGGTTTGCTTGCAAGAGGAAGTTATTGCTTAGATGCATATCAAGGACTCCTCGCTATTCTTTCCGTTGCTTTCAAACTGAGCAAAAGCTGTTGCATCAGCAGGCGAGTACAAACCGGAGTCTAACCGCTGCAGAAGACAGAAATGTCAAGCAGCCTTTCAAGAATAGAAATCAGTTACATTCAGTCCTGCCTGGATGAAAGCGTAGGACAAAATGACCTAGAGTGGTTGTCTTCTCTAAATTTGTACAATTCTACTTCAATATTAAACTTTATTCTCACTGTGGCCTTATCCTGACTAGAAGAGGTCACATCCAAGCACGTTAGCAAACAGCATTAGACACAATGTTATGCCCAATTACAGCTATTTCAGCTCTGTTGAAGTATTGTGATCTACCCTGGAGAAGGGAGGGGAGCCAAGAGAACGATGTAGCCAAGTATTTTTCAGAAGTGCTAAAAAGCATGAGTTTCAAAGCAGAACCTGGCTGGAAGGGAATTCACTTACCCTCAAGTGCTAATGCATTTTGCAACATGACCAGTTGTACAGAACACAGCAAGTGTCTGCACTGTGACAGCAATGAGGGGCACTCTACAGCACCGTTCTGGGTAAACTGGATGTGTAGGTGAGCAGCGCATGGGGCCTGGCCAAACTGTGCAGAGATGGCTTCCTGTGACAGACAGACACACACAGTTATTTTTCCAATTCCAGGTACAAGCTTACGCATATGGTGTACTGGAGACACTTCTCAGTAGCAAACATCTATCCCTTCATGCTCAAATTATTTCCCTACAGCTACTCTTGTTGACTGCTGATGTCTATGTTACAGGTGTGTGACTACCAGTGCTAGCCGTTCCCCCAGTTGCTACACAGGAATTAGCAAAGAGCAACAACACAAATTGCTCAAACCGCTCATCTAGGTCTAAAACATTCATTCTGGTCATACATCCTCTTTTAGTTTTACAAGTATTTGGTTGGATTTGGAGGAGATTAGAACATTTCCCTTTCCTTCTG
Source organism: Aythya ferina (assembly GCF_964211825.1). NCBI lineage: Eukaryota > Metazoa > Chordata > Aves > Anseriformes > Anatidae > Aythya > Aythya ferina. The sequence goes on from NC_140307.1 coordinate 9,543,892, forward strand.
TTCAGAAGATACAAAGGAAACACAAGAGTCAGAAGACTGTAAGAACAGAGCATATTTTAAGACAATGACGTGGCTTGGAAAAGTCAGCAAAGCAAAATCAGTTCATACTTACTTTATTGTCCTATATGTGTATGTTTATATATACATATAAATGTTTGGCCTCCATCAGAAACAAGATGCTGGCACAGGCAGACCTCTGGTCTGTCCCAGTACAGCTGTGCTGGTGGAACAGAAGGGATGAGCGAGCAGTTGGCTCTGACCAGTTTCAGTCTGAAAGTTGCCTTCCCCACTGGGTGGTGGAAGCATAGCTGTCAGACCAGGTGTCTGAACCAACCAGGTCAGCTTATGGAGTCAAGCATGAACTTTCCCATCTGTGCAGGATAAAAAAAGTGTTAGGTGGGTTTCGTGATTTCCTACTACCATACATGAAGCTGGGTGCAAAGGAAGAAGAAGGGAAAGAAATTGCAGCTTTAGAAAGATGAGGTTAAATAATAAGTATCAGAAACATTATTACAACTTCGAGCCTGTGAGGACATTAGTCAAGATCTTCAAAGAATAAGACCTCGAGGTGCAGTGATACAGAAGACTGGACAGGGCACAGTGGGAGTTTCCAGGCCATCTCAGCTCCTCATTACTAATGCTCTATTCTGCTTTGCAATGAGTGAACGGTAAGAACTTGGCTAATAGAAATAGCCAGGCTTCAATTTAAAAGCAGAAAGATATTTATCACTCTTCTGGATCCAGTTAGCGTCTGGGTATTTGACTCTTAAGATTAATGTTAATAAGGTTGCTTGCCAGGTCTGTCTTCGTTTCTCCTACATGTCCTGATCAAGAAACAAGCAGTTATATAAGATTGGATTTTATTCTTTTAGTCAAAACAAGTATAGAAAAAAAATCTTCATTTCCTGTGAACAGATCTGACTCTCCTAATGTCTTCTCAAGCCTTAATCCTAAAGTTGCAGTGCACTTGGCACTTGTTACTGCATGTACCCTCTCTACTAACAACTGACAGCCACCACGATGTTCACTGCAGAATCAAGTGAAGTAAAACTTTTCTCTTGTTGGTATTTTAAAGGAGGAAGTAGACTATTTCAAGGTTTTAAGAGCAATTCCTGTACTCAGACAGATCTTAAACTTTAAGAGGACTGAGGGTAAGCATTAACAGTGACCCATTGATAAATCTAGAGAATGAAGTCCTGTTTCCATTCAAACAGCAGATAGCCTGCACAGTACAAGTTCTCCCGCTTCCACCTCGATCCTGCTCTGATGTCATGTCTAGGACTGAGAAAGTTGCTTAGTCTCCACGTCCATTCAATCATACTATTCTTGGAATTAGATTTGTGCCTTCAGGCCTCAACCAATTCAAGATTCAGTTGTATGAAGCATTCATAATGTGAGACAGTCCCTGCCCCAAAGAGCTTACCATATTAATAGCACTTTCTGAAAGCAAAAAGTCAGGCTTTGCATTTCTGTATCAGACCATCCACGAGGGTGCTAATTATTGCCAGGATAACTACAGTTTCATGATGTGAAAAATCTTGTCTATTGGGAATCAAATCTCATATCCAGCAAAGCATCCATCAGAGGATGGTGACTATTTTTAGGCTACTTCTGACCTTTCCAAGAGTAAGGACTGTTCAAAAAGATGATTAAACTACTAAGTAAATTATGCAGAGATCTGAATAGTCTGAAGAAAATGTAACTTCATTTAGTCTTGCATAATGCCTTTGGTAACACCGTTAGATTCTTCTGGCCCTCAACAGTCAAATTTTCCACTGTTAGGGACGGGATATAAATTGGGCTGGTTATTGAGTAATAGAGAAGGCTTTCTTATTTGTGCAAACTTCTTAACCTTCAGGAGAACAAAGATTAATCAACAACATGGAAGAAGCTGTTGTCATAAGATCCAGTCATAAAATCTGTAGGGACTCCTGCAGAGGCTGCAATCTTTAAAACTGTTTGGAATGAAATCTGAGAGATGGGAGTCCATAGAGAAGATGTTTTCAAAATAAAGTCCAACATAGTTATTAATAATGGAATAAAGTAGGTTCTACCAGAAACCTGGAATGCAAAGACCAGTTCCAATGCATGAAACAAATATTGTGAGGTAGGAAGAAATACAGACAAGGCCACCTGCTTACAAGTTTGGTATTTAAAACACCCAACTGGCTTTCAAAGAAAAAGCTCCTTATTCTCAAATCATTCCCAGTGTACCTTTAGACTTCTCTTCCTTCAGGATCTTTTTGTGTTACCATGGAAGTGTTACCTGTACCTTAAAGCAAAGTTCCTAAGTGACACATGGCTGCGCAGCACAGGCAAGCATCCACAGATAGGTGCACAGTCTTTGTGGTTCCAAGAAACTGGGGACAAAATTTTCAAAACTCTGAGTTTGTTGAGCTCAACCTACACAGTAGCAAAATTTTCTTTCTTTTAATGGGAGCAGATCTACACAGATACTGCGTAAGGTCTTTAAAAGGATGCTTGGTAGTATTCAAAAAGGGGTGGGCTACAATGTTCATCACATGCTGTGTCAGCCTACAGCCAAACTGATCTGCTTGTGACAGTTGCATTTGAAGAAATCTTAGCAAACACTCCTAATTAAAGATGGACCAGCAATCATCTGAAATTCCTTCACTAGGACAGAAGCCTCTTCTCCAGGCTTGTCACATAAGGCAGCCTGACAGAGGGTGGGCTCAGTTTGTCACATCACTTTTCTCTGAGCTGCTAGGTGTATTTCTTTTTGGCTTATGATTAGGTGCCTACTACTACCTGTGAGTTAGCATAGCACCAATCAAATTGAGGAGCTGGCAAGGACCAAGTCATGCTCACATTAGCTAATGCCTCCCTAACTCCCTACAAAATCACTACTTATCTAGCAGGAATAGAAGTCTGGGTATTGAAACATTGGAGGCTTGCTGTCAGATCAGACAATGGAGAAAGGGATCTCACAGCTAGTGGGAACAGTCATAAATGAAGGAGCTGAGCTTAGAAGGATTAGCTTAGAGAGAAGGAGACCTAGGGAAAGCTGGAAGCAGTTGGCTTGTGCAGCTGACTGAAGAGCAAGTTCCTGCTGGGGAACTAGAGGAAACAATCATAGGACTAAAAAGCTGGGCTGGAAGCATGGGAGACTGTGCTCCATCTGGTTCTGCAGCGATAGGATCAGGTAGGTTCAGGCCTACACATTGTCTGAAAGCAGCAGGAGCAGATGAGCCAAAGCCCAAAAATCCTGTTTTCTCAGCTACCCCTAATAAAAATGAACGTGGCACAGGAAAGGATGCTGAAGGCAAGCAGGAGCTCTGCATGGAATGTTTTTCTGAGTTTTCCATGGGTTGTCAGCAGCTCTTTATGCACTTCAGGGCAGCCAAAACGAAAAAAAAAAAAAAAAAAAAAAGAGGGAAACCCAAAACCACAGGCCAAACTGAAGGCAAAGGAGTGAGGGTTGAGCACAACAGTCAGCAAAGGGTGTGTCTCAGTAGCTGGATATCCCCAGAAGTGTGTGAAGAATTAAGACTTGCTTTTGCAGGATGCAGTGGCTGGGGACATGAAGGTGCATGAGGAGGAAGGGAAGCAGAACCGAGGCACCATGCCAACCCAGATAACCAAGGGGACCAGAAGAAGGAAGCTACAAAGCTCTGCAGTAAACACGGGAATTAGGAGAGGAGTAGAAGAACCAGTCAGATGAAGTAACTGACCCAAAACTCTCTTCTCAAAAGTCAGAAAAGATTTGGCTTTTAAAAATATCAAGTGCTCTCCCCTCCACCTACTTCCTATAGATTTTTTTTTTAAACACTTTCTGGTTTTGGCTGGGATTGGATAGGAAGGTGCCAGAATGCTGGTAGGAAATCTGCCTGTTCTCACAGTGTTTCTGGCCCAACCAGGAGTAGGAGGGAGCTGGACTCTCAAGTGAGAGTCTGTTTCCATTTAATTTCCAGGACAGTTTTGCAGACTTACAGGGTCAGGCTAAGGTGCCAGACTTCTGGGTGCTTCTGAAAAAAAAATTGAGCCCTTGGAAATTTGTTCCTTCTCAGCTGTCAGGAGAAATGCTGTAAACACAAAAGGGAAGAGAGTTGAGGAAACAATGGTGTCACTGGTAGGTTATTGACATCCCATTATGAAACGTGGTGGGTTAGAGCCTCCCATGCCATCTTCTTTATCAAATCACTCTTTCTTTCCAAGATCAGGTCTGTTTCATAACAGAAAACTGCAGGAGGTTATTTGAAGCATTAAGTCAGGGATAGCTCCTGGCTGGGTTGCACTGTGCCAACCAGACAGAAAATACAAATGATTTCATTAACCTCTTAGTGTTTCTTCTAGCTCTGTATTTTACACCTTAAAAAAAATATTGAGGAAATATTTGTCATTGTGAGTTGGGTGATGGAGGTAACATCTGGTTAAAATAGGAGATCCTAGAGGGTTTTGCTAGGTGATGGACTTTTGTGGGCTACTCACTTATTTGCTATAATTCCCTGAGAGTTGTTTTGGGGAGGCCAGAGAAGAAAACTGTTCAGAGGCTGATGACTGAAAGGCAGGAGAATCCTCCCCAAGAACAAGCAGAAATAAAAGCAAAGCCTTCTGGGAATCGTCAGTGTGGGTGTAACTTGCTAGAGGTTTAGGGTTTTTTCCCCTCCTCCCAAGGCAGCAGAGCATGCATTGGTATCCTTCTGACTTTCAGCTCCTGTGATTGCATGACTCTTTCTGTGTAACTCTTCTCCACAGACCAGCCCTGACAGGAGCTTAGAGAACTCTGTGATTACTATAAGTGTCAGTAAAGTGAATGGGGAAACTCTGCTGAACTTGTCCCTCAAGGGGTTTGTGAAATCAGTAAAAGAATTTGTCTAGCTTTCCTTTAGCACTTCCCTGGGGTTAAATACTCAACCCTTTTGAATATATTTATTTTCTTTCAGCATATCGAAGAAACCACCCATTTAATTTTTTTTTTCTTTAAAAAAACTCAGTCCAACCATAATCAAAGGCAAATCAGATTTTCTAGAATTTAGGAGAAGGAAGAAGCAAGGATTCATATTTTAGATTATGAAGAAAATTCACCTTACCTCTAGATGCAATCCAGATCTTTATTATTTTCAAATTTTTATTCTTCTAAAGGAAGAAAGTTACTTCAGCTCATGTCTCTCTGTGCTGCCAGCACCACTTTCACACAGTCCAAAAGAAGCAACACCTATCCCTTTCTCTGTGTAACTGGCATGTCCGAAGCAGAATGACTGCAGCAACAAGTCCCATACCAGGCACAGAGCTAGCAAAAGAAAAACAGGATATAAAAGCAGCTGCTTGACTTAAGGTAAGTGATGGTAACACATGACTCATGAAAAATGAATTTAACTCCAAAACACTTCTGAGCAAACACAAATCCAGAATGAGCATATTTTATAAGAGCTCACATTGAGTTTATCAAAAGACAGCAGGTAGGAACGGAATTTGTCCTTCATAATATTGTATCTGGAGTGTGTTTAAGAAACAAATATCACTCTTTAAGCATCTGATTCCAGAAGAATTATGAATTTCTGAATCTACTTGCATGTTTGAAAGAATTTCTAAGGTTTAAGAAGTCCTTGTACAGGAGAAACTTGTTTGTAGGTGTGATCAAGCCTAACAGATGTACATTTATACATGCTTTTCTCCCAAAATGTACATTTTGCTGTTTATTTAGGAATTCTGTTCCCCCACTCCACACACATATATATATTTTTAAGTGAAATTTTAAATTATAGTCAAAACTGGCATGAAAAACCTTCTGTGGTCCACCAGGTCTTAGAATGTCTCTCTGTAGAAATCTCCTTTCTGAAAGATTTTGGCAATTCTAGCAAGAACGGGCATGCGAATGCACGGATCTGTCAGGGAGGTGTCCTTAAGATATTCAAAACCTGACCACAGCTGGTCCTGGGCAACCTGCTCTGGGTGTCCCTGGTTGAGCAGGGGGGTGGACAAGATGACCTCCAGGTCTCTTCCAACCTTAACCATTTTGTGATTCTGTGGGTATGGACTAGGGCAACGGGTGCTGGAGAAAAGCAGAAGTGAAGACATGCATTTTATCCACATCGGAAAATTTTCACACTCTCCTGTACACGTTTACCTCTGCACAATCCCATACCTTATCTCCCTGCTCTTCATCCCCTATCCTCTCTACAATGTTATGTAGATGAACACTGAAGACATTTTTGCAACAATTCACCTTCCCATATAATTCAAAAAAGGAGTTTTTGTGCAGGGCACCAGAAGAAAAAACAGTTGGAGTGTTGTCAGTCAATATATTTTGGAGATACTCATGGAGAAACTGTCAGGAAGAATACACTGAAAAGTTAGCAATGTAAGTGCAGCTTAAAATATAAACGATTGTATTGCTATCCCAAACTTGGACTTGTCTTCCTAGATGATGTGCCACATTTAAAGTACTTTTGAAGAATCTAGAGAAGATGTGAAAAACAGGCTCACCATGAGAGACAAGGTGCAACATTAGCTGTGAAACAGCTTACAAGATTTCCAGTTGCCAGCTATGCCACAGCATGTTTCCAAACCTGTTTTAAATAACACAAAAAATAACAACAATAATAACAAACCTAGATGTTTTATTGAAAATTAACAAGCATTGCTCATATGCCTGCTTTATCTATAAAATGTTTAGAGTCACTAACAAAGAAAGAGTGAAGACTAAATATTAGTAAATGGTACAGGTAATGAAAACCTGGGGTATTAATGTTCAAAACTGCACAGACCATAGTAAACAAGGGCCCAAATGAATATACTAAAAAAAAAAAAACACCATAAAAGACATTTAATTTTCATATTCTGAGCTTAATAACTACTGGGAATTAATTTCCAGACATGTTAGTTACGGTTGTTATACACCTGAATGCTAAAAGAAGGTCCAGGTCTGGAAGAGAAACCAGGGATGAACAGCTAATGCTCACTTTTGGGGAGAAGGGCGACTACACCATACGATGTATAAAAATACACGACCTATTTGATGTTATATGCTGTCAGATAATTATCAGAATTGCACAGCTGACTTAATGTTAGAATTATTTGGTTGTGTTTAACTATTAGAGGCTTTAATGTTGGCAGAAATATTTAAGGCCTCCATAGGTACAGTTTTAAGTCAGAAGCAGTAACTGTAAATTAACATTCTGAATGTTATTTGGTCACCTCATAAATTCCTTAGGACTGGATACTCTCTTCAGTGCACTCAGCCTTGACCTAATGACTACCCTCTAGTAATCCAAGAGCAGAGTTTATGGTTGTAGGCATTGAACTTTAAGGAGCCTTTGAATAAAAGCCATAAGGCAAATGTGTAATGCATCTACCAATCCACTGGGGAGCTCAACAAAAACACTAATACCTTAGCCAGACGCATAGCTTTAGGCCACTGAAGATAAAAGAAAATGCCCTAATTAATAAGCCACCCACTCCTTCCAATAATTTTAAAATTGCAGACTGAATAAACATTGTGACTAGTTCAACAACAACACATACATATTTAGGAAAGGAAGAGTTAATGGATGTAGCAGATGACGGATTCACCAGCCTTCCTAGAACACAAGGGCTGGTGGGCCCTTGACAGCAGCAGCTGCAGGCTGCTCACGGCCTGCTCCCCAGCTCAGCTGTCACACTGCGGACCGGGGAACGAGGAAGCTCTCTTGGCTTAGCAGCTGTCTCCCTTCATGGATTGCCCAGTTCATCAGACATCACTCCCCGCTCAAATCCTCTTTGCACACTTTTGTGTGGCTTCTGGTTCAAACCTGCCCCAGGGATGCAGAGATGGTCACATCCCGCACTACCTTTCCATGTTAAAAAAACAAAACAAAAACAAACAAACAAACAAACAAAAAAAAACAAACAAACAAAAAACCCACAACAAAACAAAACAAAACAAAACAAAAAAACCATTCTGGCATTCAGGCTGGAAAACCAGGTAATCCTGCAAGTGAGCCGAACCAGCTGCTTTGACGCTTTCAGAGACAGCAGTTACAATTTCATAACGAACTTCAAAATAAATAAGGTAAACGTGCCTAAGTCACAGACTGCTCTGTGAAGGATACCAGAGATAGCCATCTTCCTAAGCGTAGCTGCGCTTCCTTCAGTGGCAACAAAATACTGTGGATAAGTGCTGAGACATGTCTGTAAGTGAGCTTGTGTTCAAAAGCGAGGCTCTTATCTTTGTAATCTTCTCACTGCGATAGGAGCCGGGTAAGCAAAGCCAAGGTTAGACACTGTTCGGCTAACAATAGAAGCATGTGGTGCCTTTCAGAGCATGAATGCCAGCTTTTGACTGCAGGTGCTCTTGTGGTGGGGCCACAGGAGGAAAGCAATAACTGTCATCCTTTTCCATTCAATTTACAGTCAAAAGAGTGTTTGTAATTTAGTAGTTGACTGGCTGAAGCTCAGCCCATATGGTAGGTGTTGTTCAGCAAACGAAAAAAAAAAGCTGACAACATACAGTACTTCAACCAGAAAGAACAGGCAGTCTGTGCCTCAGCTACAAGGCGATGCTGGCCCACTTTCATTCATATTTAAATGCACACGTTTACACTGGGGACAGGGACACCAAGCCACATTTCCTAATACTGAAAATTATTGCTTTCCTTTAGGTCTTGTGTATTATACACAAAGAGGAAAAAAAGTGAATGCAGATTTGCATCAACGTCCCATGAGGAACGTTAAAGGTTAGAAGCAAAACCAGCTGGAAAATGCAAAAAGAGCACAACACAGATTATGGTTGGGTTCCTTTTTCCAGAATATTTCTCTCCCATTTACCTTCTGAACAGCAGCTCTAAAAGGCCCAGAAGTCGCTGTCTACAGCCCATAATTCTGTACACAAAGAAACGGAAACTGCATAGACCATTTTAAACACAGCTATGAGATGAAATGTAATTCTGAATGAAATGTCTGGATATATGAAGACAGTCTCATTTGTCTGTCAGTAACTTGGCTGTTATTGACATTTCCTTTAAAACAGAAAAAAAAGTTTAACATGGCATATACCTCCCTTGGACTCTTATGTGGAAAAGAATTCTTTGAGCAAGTAACTTGAAGAATGACACTGAAGTGTGGGATGATGATTTCAGGTTTAGTTTTAGATCAGGGGAGTACTGTTAAATAAAATAGCTATCGAAACAGTGTGCACCGGCTGGTTGGAAAAAGTCACAGAATCACAGAATTTTCTAGGTTGGAAGAGACCTCAAGGTCATCGAGTCCAACCTCCAACCTAACGCTAACAGCCCTCCACTAAACCATATCCCTAAGCTGTACATCTAAGCGTCTTTTGAAGACTTCCAGGGATGGTGACTCCACCACTTCCCTGGGCAGCCTGTTCCAATGCCTCACAACCCTTTCTGTAAAGAAGTTCTTCCTAACATCTAACCTAAAACTCCCCTGGCTCAACTTAAGCCCATTCCCCCTCGTCCTGTCACCACGCACGTGGGAGAACAGGCCAACCCCCACCTCTCTACAGCCTCCTTTAAGGTATCTGTAAAGAGCAATAAGGTCACCCCTGAGCCTCCTCTTCTCCAGGCTGAACAAGCCCAGCTCCCTCAGCCGCTCCTCGTAGGACTTGTTCTCCAGGCCCCTCACCAGCTTCGTCGCCCTTCTCTGCACCCGCTCAAGCACCTCGATGCCCTTCTTGTAGCGAGGGGCCCTTGTCAAAAGACAAGGAAGACTGCAGGATGTTCAACAGTTCTGGGGCTTCCCAGGAAAATAAGAATTAAAAAGAATTAAAGCAAAAGAGGCAAAGAGAAAAAGAAACGTGCTGGAAGGAGGAAAGGAAAAGGGGACAAACCTAATCATTTCTACAAGTGAATCTCACTTCTGTCCAGCAAAGTTTTTAAAAACATTTATAGAATCTCTGGACCTGGAACTGATACATAACTTCAAGTGAAGATGTGGTTATTTCAATTGCAATTAGCTTTGTACAAAAATGCAGGGCTTATGAACTTCGTTTTTTCCTGTGCAAACTGAACCCAGAGACAGGAACTTCACAGAAATTGTATTTATATATCACTGTACACATTGGCAGTTACTGCCAGGCAGCCTTTTTTTGTCCATTTTACCTTTAATTTAGGACAGGACACAGATCATACTAATAAGCCAAAAAGGACATGTCAGCCTCAAATGACATCAATATAAAAATGGTCAAAAGTAGCATCTATGCTCTTCCACCAGTTCCCAAACTGTCCAGCAGCATAGGTACCTTGCCATAAGGTCTTCCTATGGACAGTTTTCTCTTCCTGTTGCATGTCAAAAGCCTTACAACAAAACAGGAAACTGAAAAAGCAGGAAAAAGACTAAAAGTTACCATATGAAAATCAGTGTGAAGACACTGGTTTGGATTTGGATTTTAGCACAGTTATATGAGGCATTAATTAGACACTAAAATTTAAGACCAATAACAGAGAAAAGCAGTAACGCCCTGAAGACACACAGGCCAGCACAGGGAAGGAGCAACAGAGGAAAAAGGCTTTCTTTGCTTCAACCCAGTTACAGGCTGTGGCAGGAAAATTCAGTTCTTCAGACTCAAAAACTGGAGCTTTTTGCTACTTGCAATACCCTGGATGACCACATCAAAGTATTTACTAAAGAAACTGCTATGCACCATTCAGAAGAATTTTGAAAGAACCATTTGCAAGAATGGAAAAGCACCATTTGCTCCACTGGAAATATGCGGTGTTAAATGAGAAAAACCTGTTGGTTGGTTCACATAAGATTGGCTTTCTCTATAAATGAAGGACATTTGCTGTAAGTAAACTGATACATTTTGATTTTTTGCTCTGAAATTTAAAAGTTGGTGATTGTGAAGAAGAGTTTATCTTTGTTGCTGTACTTCAGGCTAATTAATAAAGCTATTTTGATCACAAAATTAGAAGAAAACACCTAAGTTACTGGATGTTTGTACCACATGGGTACAGTGGCATATAACAGGCACGTCAGAAACATTAGGTGTGGCTATATGTATCCCAATTTATTATCTTTAAAGTGTTGTTTTGAGCAGCTAAGGTAGTTGCATATCTAACAATATTAACATAAGCATGTTGCATCCTACGGTATATTTCTGCAGGTTTTATTAGCAAGGCCGGGAGTCAACATTACTGATTTACAGTCTGTAAAAAGGGTGATGTCATTGAAATGTGAAGAAGGTCAGAATCCCCAAAGACAAATTATCTTAACAATAGAATGAGATCATTCCATATACTCATCTGCTCCAAGGAGCAATAATCAAGCAAACCTACACGTAAAGACTATGCTGAGCATTAGATAAAAGCTACTGAGGCAGCACTTTTTCCAACGTAATACAGTAGAGTGCTGTAGACTTTGCTCTTGAGCTTCACTCATGAAAAAGCTTACTATGCAAAGGTCCTGATCCATTTATTTCTGCTAAAGCATTACAAAGAAAATATGTTAAACATATGTAAATTTGAACAGAAAGCACATTTCAAATTTCATTTCAAATCATTTCATTTCAAACCATTCCATTTCAAATCGAAGCACTGGTACCTACATGGAACAAAATAATGGGACTCACTAGAAAAGGAAAAATTGCTTTTGAACCTTTATGCAAGATTTAAAATAAATCTTTTCCCTGCACTGAAATTCCACAGGCTGGTGAAGATACAAATCAGTCTAAATAGTAAAATCCCCTATTGATTTTCATAGCAGAATATTTCAAGCAGAATAGTTTAGCTTCATTGACTTAACAAAGCTACAACATTGGCTAAATAATGTTAGCTACCAAGACAACAGAATTGCACAAGTTTACACTTAGCTAAGTAAAGATCCACATTTTTGTTACTCCCAAAGTGGTTTACACAGAATCCTATTGGCTGAGTTTCTCCTACAGACATGGAGGGAGGTGGTGGTTGTGCTGTGGTGAAAAGAAAAACTGTGTCCCCAGAACAGGGAGTGATGCTAATCATCTGCAACAAGAATCAACAGTTTATCAACTTCCTCAAATTAAGACAGTTTGTAAAAATGGTTAATATGTAATGAGGTCTCCTCTTATTTAGAAGTTATAAGCATTCAATTGTTAGCTTGCCTCTTTCATCTCAGATAAATATGAATTGCCAAAGTTCAGTGCTTCTGAAGTGAAAAAGAAGTCCTACATAGGCCATTTAATAAAGAACTGCAGTTGCGTTCCCGCATGAGCTAACTCGCTTCCTGGATGTGGGTGTTTCATTTAAACTTTCTAAGAGGACATCAAAACACATTTACATGAATATAGATCGTTGCTTCCGCTGGGTGATTTAAATGCATCTTACAGCTGTGGGGAAGGACTTCCTCAGTTTTCAAAACATTCTTTAGAAAAGGAGTTATTAACTTATTATTTTCTTTTTATATACATCAGTAAAATTAGATCTACCTCTGAACGCCTGCATCACTTAGCTTCAACACTCATCCTCCTTCCATTTGCCCTGTACCAAAACTCTAACACTTTTGCCTGACAAAATTCTGTGACGCATTCTGAGTTTCCAGGAAATGCTCCTCTAGGTGGTAGGCATGATTCACAGCTATTCCCACCTGATGCCATCACAATATCCCAGTATAGCCTATGGAGTTTCTAAAATCAAGTCCTTCCTTACTGATTAATACAGTTGTGTTGGAAGTCATGAGAAAAGAGACTCCTCTGTGCAATATGTTGCCCCTGGGTATTCCTTCCAGAAGGCAAGGATAACCTCTAAAAACAAACAAACAAAAAATAAAACCCAACAAATAAATTAAAAAATAAACACACACACACACACAAAAAAAAAACACCAAGGCTGTTGCTTTAGTGGAAATGCAGTTTCGGACTCGTCTCACAATGTAGTTAAATGTTTGCTCACCTTGCAGATCCTCTGTGTGGGTGAAGGTGAATGATGCACGCAGCCCTATCAGTTGATCTCGGGAATGTGGTCCACTGAAGAACCATCCTGCCCTGAGGGACACAACAAGGTCTATGTATGGAAGGCTTTATCAGTTAATGCTGCATAAACCGGTAATTACTTCTGATTAGATATTATAATACATCCCTGAGCAATCAGCCTAGAAAAAACACCCCAGATTTTGCCATCAGTTCCTCCTCTGCTGCACAATCCACAAATCATTCATTTCACTTCCCACAAGTATGTATTTAGCTTTTTAAAAAACATTGTACAGTGAATTATGCAGTGTTCAAAAAGACATTTGCCAGGGCTCAAGCAAAAGAGAAAACACATTTTTTGATAACTTGATGAGTTCCTGGGATATTCTCCCCTATTTTTATACCTCAAAGGAAAAGGAGGATGCTATTTGGGAGTGTCATTTTCAGCCAGGGATAAATATCATCACCAAGAGGTTTGACACAGCATCGGAAGAAGAAATATGCCACAATAGAGGAAGTCCCGAGCTTTGCTTTGAAACACTGAAATTACACCTATGATTCAAAAGATTTGTTTAAATCCACAGTTACCTCTTACATTGTCATGAATCTAAAAATGAAAATGTTTTCTAGGGAATAATAAAATCAACGTAGCTTGAAGTTATGGAAAATATCCTTTGATTTGGAAATAACAAAAGTTGCAGGATCTCAATCCCTATCAGAAAATCATTTTTGAAAACCTTTTCTGTAACAACTCCATCAACTTTTCCAAAATAATATTTGTTATAGCAAGGCCTTTGAATCTTCCAAATTCTTATTTTCTCTGCTATAATGTTACTTCTGGTTGCACAATTTTCAAAACTTAAGTTTGCCCTTTTCTCCAGTAACCGTCTCTCTATCTTTTGTCCCTGATTACTGCTGCACCTACAACAGCATTTATTGTCAACAGATGCAGAGTTAGAAGCTTACACTGTGATTTGTTGCCCTTCATTACTTATTCAGGATGGTTAAAGCTGATCTGAAATATTGAATTTCAAATTTTACATCTGAAATATCAAACATAATTTGTCATTTTTGTCACTTATGTTAAAAGGCTGGATGATGGTATTGTGCAAGACTGAAGTATCAAGTCTTTTTTCTCTTACTGAGCAAAGAAAGGCTGATTCATAAGAACCAGTGAAAGAAGGAAAGCTCCAGTCCATTTTGTAGGTTCATTCAGTATCACTTGCCTAAGTCACCCAAAGATTTAGCGTAAGCACTTGGATTGACAGAATTTGCACTGACTTCTCCAGTAAAAGCACAGTATAAACATGCTTGTTTGTCTGCTCTGAGGCAAGCAAGAAGCTAAAGGAGTTGTGGTGGTGTGCCTTTTTGTTTCCTGAAGTCTATAAAAGAAAACCCAAGGCATAAAAAATAAAACAATCAACTATTCTTTGAACACTTACCCTGATAAAAAGCAGGAGTAACTCAGCAGACATCCTACAAGGAGTAAAAAACCAAGGCCATCATTCCCCTCCCTACCCCCAACAGCTCAATATTTTAGCACAAGATTTACTGTCAGCCTCCAGCCCTTCTGCTTTGGAACATGCAGACTCAAATCAAGAATTAAATCTAAGGAAAAAAGGCATCTGTTCAGGGACTATTAGCAGTTCTCTGTTTTATAAAGCGACCAAAGTTTCAAAAGGATTCAACATTTTTTCTTTTTAAGTAAGGATTCTGCAAGAAGCTTATCTGCAATGAAACATAAATAAATTAAATCATTTATAAAAAGTATTACAAAAGTCACTTTTAGAGTTACAGTAAAAGACCACAACACAGACATTAAGAGTCTGTCCTTCAAAACCACAGGTCTTTCATTTGCTTAGTGGTTTGGGACTTTTTGTTTGTTGCTTTTAAAGCAAAATAGTATATTTGAGGGTTCTCGTATGCATTTGTTTTTTTCTGCCATCATGGTGAATCTGCAAACATTTTCATGTTTTCCTCTAATTTGATGCCAACATCAAGCTGGAAACCTTTTTCTTTTTTTTTTTTTTTTTTTTTTTTTTAATGAAAACAGAGATTCTGATGAAATGCAAGACCTGAGGTTTTTAGGAAAAACAAAATATCACAAGATTTGTCATAAAAACATGTAGCTGGCAACAGTAACAGTCTCCTTATGCACAGTAGCTTGCTATTTATAGGAGTGCTCACAAGCCTGCAGACATATTGCTGCTCTCCAGTAAAGAAAAAAACACAACTATAAAGACAAAAGGCTCTGCTATCACCACCACAAATACCTGTTACTTTGCAAGTCAAGTGAAAAAGTGACACAAAAAGTGGCACAAAAACCAGCTCCTCATCTGGCAGAAATCAAAATAGGACTCAGCAGAAGTCACAGAAACCACAATGATTTACCCAAAATGAGACTCTGGTCCTAAACCTCAATCTGTATGTATTAAAAATGAAAGTTAGGCTGTATCACACACCGCACTTCCATGTAATCGGTCACAAAGGAGGGCGCACCTTCCACAGAGGCAACTTGCCACACTAATGCAAATGTTATGCCAGTCACACAGAATACCAAAGGCTGTCTGAAAATTTGCTAACAGTGCAACTGGGAGTGTGTATGATTTTCTTCACCAAACAGTTCCTTAGTTCTTTTGTTGTTCTTTCACTTTTCTCCCAACCCAGGTTAAAGCTAATATCCAGCTTCACTGAATTCCAGCTCTTTTGGCCTCTGTTTTCCTTTGGCTGCCTGCTAAATGGAAATACTGTCTCTTGGGTTAACATGGCCAAAAGTATGAACTGGTAACTTCTCTCTTGATTGTCTACGGGTGAATCACACATCATATGACAGTGACATTGCTCAAGTTCAAACTGCTAATATCAATACTAAAACTGTTTATACAACAAAAGCAAGGGAACCTTAAAGTTACTTCACCCTTCAGATATGTTCAGAAGATGCAGCCATTTGCCAATTTTTTCAGTCAGCTATGAGGAAATCTACAGCTTCAGTCTTTCTGTCCAGAGAAATGTTACCTGCTTTTGTTCTAGTGCTTGCAGAGTCCAGTATGTCAGTCATCACCTCTCTTGTCTACACAGTTAAATATTTTCCTTTGTCAAGCACTGTTTTAGCAACTTCTGTTTGGCTTGGAAGAAATGGCGTTGATAAGCTCAAGCACAAGTAGCAGCTATCAGAAAGCAGGACAGTTACTTTATTTATTCCCTCTCCTAAGGCCTAAACTCTTCTAGCCCAAGTTTCATGCTCCTAGCAATATTCAGCTTCGAGGTGCTCAACTGAAAGAGAGCTATTAGAAAGAAAATTTTAGTTTCCCTTATAGCATTCTCTTACAGAAGACAAGAGGAAGCTCTGTAATTCCCTGACCCTGTGCTTCCCACTCTCATGCAGCATGGGGATCTGAGAACATCTCTTCAAAGTTCCTTGCACGTAGATACTCTTTAGTTCTGTAGACTTCACCTGTCCCAGAAGCAAAGATTTAACAGAAGTTATGATACACTGCTGGGTCCCAGCAGAAAAGGCTTAACAAGGTTACACAGAGCTGCTTTCAATGCAGTAAGTAAACTGGAACCCAGGGAATTGCTGCTGCTGGGAATGCAGCACTCTTCCTTAAATGATGAGCCTGCTACAATCAAGGAGTTGCTAGGAAATCCACAGGACAGCAAGAGAGACAGAGGAAAAAGCTACAGAGGTTGTTTCTTCGTGCTTTCCTTCACAAAGGCAAGATGGCACAGAAGGCATGCCCTGACTGGCAATTTCATTCTGCCTGTCAGGGCAGCCTGTCTTTTCATACAGCTTGCTTGTACACTATTTGTTACTGAGCACTTGTAGAGGAGCAATGCAATCCGATAATGCAATTAATATAGTTACTATAAAGGCACCCATGTAAGTGCAATGTGACGTTTTTCACAGCATTTTTACATTTATTCTCTAGCCTTAGCTTTTCCCTCTCACACCAACTGCAGTTGAATTACTCACTGGCCTTGATGCTTACAATGTTGGATGTGATAGGAACAGACTAGACATTGTTTTATTACAGGAAGGTTAATTTAAAATAACCTTCCTAAGCTGTTCATACTACACGACAGCAACATTACAAGGAGAAGACTTGGGTTCCTGAATAGGATCAGCTTTCAATCCCCAGACTAGTGATAGCAGCACTTGTCATGAACATACTGTGCCTAGTCTCCAGGGGAAGTGCAGCTTCAGCTGCCACTTACACAGCTCCTTCTGTCAGTCACTCACTCCCTGAAGCAATGCCAGTTTTTTCTGAAGAGCCATTCTCTTGACCTCCTAAAGGTAAATGCTACCATGACAAGAGAACAAAGACAGCAAACAATTAGCTTCAAGTATGCTCCATAGCATCTCCATCACCTGTTAGTGTATTACAGCACCAGTTGGCTCTGGATACATCTGTGTCACTGAGCAAATAAATCAGTCTCTGGAGTTAGGTGGATTGCTGTAAACTCATCATGTAAAGGAGCATTAGAAAAATAAAAAATAAGGACTTGTGTTCAAACATACATTAGAGGCAACCAGAAACTGCTGTTTTGTATCACACATACTATGATTTATTTATGTCATCTCAGTCCCTACTCCTACATGCCTGACATTGACTTTGCATGCTCCCCTTTGCACCAAGTAGGATTAAGATCTCAGAGCACTCAGGCATTAAATCTAGCCCAAAAAGTTATGCTGCTTTCACCTGTGGCAAAGAAGTGGACCTCCTGATGCTGCCATGGAGTTTAAGTCCTTTTTAATCATGACTAAACCTGCCTTTTCATCATGATCAACCTTCTTACAGTTCCTCTACAGACAGCACTTCAGCTTGCATCGCACAGTGACCATTCCAAACCATTTCCTTATAGTCACAAGACAGCTGAACACCCCCCTCAAATTGTTCGAAGTCCTCAATACAGCAACAAATTGCATTCATAGGGTGCACCTCGTTAGGAGGCTGTTCTGTGCTAACACTCTCCAAAATTCCTTTTGCTCCTCTGCAGCCTTCTTTTTACCTTAAGTTTCCGTTTTTTTGTTGTTGTTGTTATTGTTGTTGTTTTTTTTTTTTTTTAATGAAGCATGAGGGAGCAGGAAATTATTGCCTGCAGGACAATATGGCAGAGGGGACAGTGGTGCTCATGACTGTCATTGGAGTCATCACTGAAGCCCCAGACTTAAGACCTCTTAAGACTTGTGCTACAGCAAAACAAATGGCATTATACTCCAGGGTAGCAGTTTACACTGGCATAAATCATTCAGAAAGCAATGAAACAAGAGCGATTTATTCATTACCTGACTTAATTTATTACAGTGTAAAAGAACCATATGAAAATTCTGGAAAGAGCTTTCCACAGATGGGAAAAAAGCCAGCACTGAATTGGTGATGATGATCAATCTGCCTCCCATTTGTAATTCCTCTCGAGAAGATGCATATTTTAGCTGTGCTTTGTGTCCACTTCACAAAAAGTAGCATAACATTACTGAATTTCCCTCCCTCTCAGGGGATAGCAAACGTGTTTGTGAACATGTAGGAAAAGCAGAGTTTAAAAAGGCTACAGATTCTTTTGACAAATGCCTGTTTTTGCTGCTGTGTAGATCATTATTTATTGTTAGCCTTTTACACCAGCAGCTTTTCTAAGGGGGAAAAAATGCACCTAGGAATATCACTGGAGAACAATGAGACATAGCACTTTTTGAAGGGTGAAAGACAATCCTTTTACATGGCCATCAAAAAAGCAAACGTGAAAACACAACTGAAATTTTGCTTCCTTGCTTCCCCTTTTTTTTTTTTTTTGTTCAAATTCTAGAATGAGCAAGTCTTTAGAAAGATGAATGGTTTCAGCAAAAATAAGTAAATCAATAATAAAAATATTCCTCTAAAGAATCTGAGGGGGAGGGGAGTTTATGGAGTTAGATCCCTGGTAAAATAGGAAGCAAAGGAGGAGGAATTAGTAGAGGGGGAGGAAAGATAAATTAAAAATAAATAAATAAAGCTCCTGTAGGAAAACAGCATCTGTTGAAACAGAAAAGTCTTTGCCAAACAGCCCAAACCACACCACTTTATGGTATCTATTTTCTCCTCCTGTTAGTCATGCTTTGCAAGAGTTTTATAATCATGGAATGATACAGCTGTAAAGACCAGTACCTCCAAACTTTTCAGTTCAATGTATTAATATAAACTACAAAAATTAATATTCATTTTTATCTTATCTACTTTTCATATAGATCCAAACAAGCACATACTCACAACGAAGAATATGACCAAGCCACATCAAATAGAGACCAAAATTCAGAAATATTGCTACATCAAAATGGTATTTACATGTAAATGTTTTATGTTGCATATAAACTTTTTTCTAAGCACCAGTTAAGTCAGCCAGGCCTGCACAGACATCTGAAGTTAACACACTGCTTTCCTTCTCAGGACTGTACTAAAGAAGCAAAATCTCAGATATTAGCAAATTTGAGACATACCTGTGCAAGGTCTAAAATCAGAGATTCTACATCACATTCTACCAATGTTTCTCCAAGTTTTTTGGATCCCACCTCCACAAAATCCCAAGAAGATTGAGTTAAGGCTGTGGAAATGGCCTCAGCTTTTCATAAAAACAGCTTGTGCCCCTCTGCTTATGAAGAAAACTGGGAAGAAGTTCAGAAAAACTCTATACAGGACTTTTAAACCAAACTAAAATAGAAATAAAAAAAAATAAAACAAGAACAAGACTTCAAGATATCCTGCCACAGAACTTAAGTTGATACGATGAAGGCCAAGAAAAAAAGTCACCTGAATTCCCAGCTCCAGTTCATCTGCCAAGTCACACCATGGAAGGTTTAAGCAGATCCACAAGCTTCTTAAGTGTAAATGGTACTTGTTTGGCACTAAGTTTATAAAGGAAAAAAGGTTTCAGACATTTAAGAAGTACCTGTCCAATCAAGAGAGGTTCTTTACTCACAAAATTGCCAAGTTCCAGATATTCACCACCTGAATAAAGCAAGAGAAGGAAACTGATGTCCAGTCTCTCATTTATATTGGAGATATTTATTCCCCTCACCCCTGCGTGGAAACAAAAGAACAAGCAGCACTCAGCAAAAGCTGAGGTTCTTCATCTTCATGAGTCTCAACTAGTTGCACAAACAGGCGGCTCCTTGCTCCGATACACTCATGATTTTTCTCTTATGCTAGTGGGAGTATTCAAGAATACTGTAAGGTACTTAAACTGTGTTGTTCACTACTTTTCCAGAGATTTAGGGCTTTCCTCATGCATTTTAACCCAACAGTATGCCCAGAAAAGCATTGGGAGGAATGTAAAAGACATTTTAAATTGTGAATGCTTAACCAATCCCAAACTATAAAGAGTTACAACCCAAAAGAGTAGACCCTTGGAGTTGAAGAATTTTGCCAGGACCTCTCTGCTATTAAATTAAGCATTTGATGTAATAAGCATTCCAAAATCACTTATAACCAAAACTACTCTCTCGTACTAAAATTTTTCTTTAATCAAAACTACAGTATACAGTTCAAATATTGCATGGTTCTCTCTCCTTGTTAGCATAGCTGCTGACTGTGAATGAGTGCCACATTCCATTTACCATAGAATAAGCTTCCAAATATTAGTGTCTCAATCAAGAAAAGGTTAGTTTGTAAAGTTAGCAGAAATTTGAGATATTGTATTCAGACTTAATTTGGGAATTTTGTTTTGGTTCAAAAATATTTTGCATGTCTGTTGTCTCCATCCTCATTAACAGTACTGTTGAAGGTGCAGCTGAAGGCCTAAACTGAAGGGTAATAGGAAAGAAGATGCAGCACAACGTTCCAGTTACACTTTGATTTCTCCTTTGGACTCCTGCTTTAAAACGTATGATAAATTTGTTGAAAGAAAAGAAAATTCTGTGGAAAAAGTTGGTCAATCACCTAAATTATTAGCACTCAAGAAAATTAAGATCCTTAAAGCAACGAGAGAAAAGGGGCACAGGCAGAGAAAACAGGAAGGAGCTTGCTGGCCACAGCTTAGTCTTCATTTTTCTCCCCCTGGAGAAATAAAGATTCTGCTCTTCTGTTGTTTTATTGTTTGCTTTTTTTTTTTTTTCCTTCTTCGTCTTTTCTTTCTACAAAGTAGAATCATTTGGAGTATCTGCCCAATGAATAATTATCATTCTAAAATATATATTACCACTTAGAAGTTTATTGGTGCTTTTGTAAATTATCGGTTGTAAGGAGCTTTGATTCTAGTAAATTCAACAGAGTCAAATCACATGAAGAGTGACTTTTTTTTTTAAGTTAAAAATATACTAAACATTTATACAAATAAAGTATTTTAAAAGCTGTGTACACTCACTTTAAATATGTATTATACTTAGCAATAAAACTGGCACTGGAAAATGAAATGATATCATGGCTACCTCTCTATTCAGCCTTTCCATGGCTTGCTCCATCAGCAAGTTATTTATCTTGCTTTGCAGACATTTTCCAAAATTATGTCATACAGTTATGTATATATAAGAAAGTGAGACAAAAAACAGCTATATATAGTTAGAGATTCATTGTATGTAAGCAATTAGATTATCTTTGCACTAGAAGCCATTACTGAAGAAAACAGATCTAGCACTTGCAGATTGATTTTCTTCTGCTAGTTAGCGGAGCTTTCCATCTTTATAAATAACAAGAATTAATTCAGCATGTTGCAACCCTATCTTCATGCTGTTTGAGATGCAATCTGAAAGAAAATCTGAAAATATGACATAACCAAATATGAAAGCTAAACCTTTTAAAATCTATGTTAATACTCTTTCTGTTTACACAAGTATAGTAGATTACAGTTAACAAGTATACAGTCACAACAATGAGCAGCCTACCCAGCTCTGAAGAGCTACTTAATATGTAAGCACCCTTCTGACTGGAGGCCAGACATCCCTAACTGTATCTTGGATTCAGCTAGCAGTGTAGCTGTAAGTAGCCAAGATCTCATTACACAAACATTTATTTATGTCTTAAGCAGTTTCTGCAGGCAGTTATAATGCCTTCCATGGATATACAGCTGGCAATGCCCAAACTACCTAAGTATATTTGTACGAGCTCTAATAGGGCTGCTGTGCAGACATACCCCTTGCAGAACAACAATGTATGGAACAACCTTCTAAGGAAGGCAAATATCATTTGCTTGAATAATTCATAAGCACAGTTTTAAAAGGAAACATTTCCATAATGAAAGCAAACAAAATGGAAAAAAAAAAAAAAAAGCTGCTATTTAAAATAAAAGCTAAGCATTCAGAATCATTCTACTTGCAAAACAAGTAACAGTTTCCTTTCCCATAAGGAGCAAAACTGATAGGAGTTAACTTCTGCCTACTGCATTAATTGACACACACAGAATATTTATTCAGAAAGGCCAAGTTGGTGCTAAAGGAATGCACAGCATCACAAATTAAAGAAGTGGTTATATTCTAGAAAGAAAAGAACAGCCTGTTTACATGGTTAGCTGAAACAGAACACTTTGCCAATAGTAAACACAAGATATAGCACAAAGTCAGTCAGCACAAGACTCGAGGACTTAATTACCCATTCATTTATCCAAGTATCAGAAACTCTTCAAAGACACCTATCTCTTCAGTCCTTTCCTTTTACAATTCAAAACAGCCAAATGAGAAGATAGTTCATGCACCATGTTTCTCTTCTGTCCATTTTTCTTAACTAAAACTTACATCCTTTCAGGACTTTTTTTCCTGTTACTGTTGGTCTGAATCATTCTGGAGACTTCTGCATCCTAGACACCTGCAAACAGCAAGACATTTTGTATGTTTTTGCAAGTGTTTCCCTTCACTGAATTCAACACAACAGGATGAACGGGTAGAAACTTCTGCAAAGCGTGTGTAAACACCAAAACAGGATTGGCAGGGATAGCTGTGTGCCTAGTTAGAGACAGCAGCTCCCAGCTTAGGATAATCATGTAAACTTTTTTACACAATGTTTTTCTAAGGAGGGTAAAAAAGAAAAACCTTGCCTGGTTTGCAGTGCTTAGTTTTCCATGTGTACTATTTTTGCCTTCTGGTTTAAAGAAGATGCATTGCTACAACCTGGGAGCAGAGAGAGCATCACCTGATTTAGATGACTGTTTACATGAGGAACAGAGTAAAACTCCTGGTAGGCTTACATCTGTTTGCACACAGGTAACTATGGAAAGTACTTTTGAGCAACGAATACATTATAGAAATGAAAATCAATTTTAAAAAGAGTCAAAAACATTAAGAAGCTAAATTTATTGCATAGTTTATTTGCAACAGACTAGCTAACCAACTTTAAATGCAATTACATCTGATAAATCAGAAACAAATTAAATTGGGAGTTCCTAATCCCGTGACAGCAACAGGGCAGAAAGTTCTAAAAATTGAGACCAATTCCAAGGAACATACCTAGGCTTTATTTAAATAAATAAACTATCTTCTCTGTATAAAAGTTGGAAAGGCTTACGTTTTTCAAAACATAAGCTACGGACATTATCATGTGTAAGAAAACTGGCGTAAAGAACAAGTCCAGATGGAATTTTGAATCTGCTGCATAGAAAATTATCCACACGCACTTAGCTGAGTCAGGAGGGAAAGGAAGCAGACGCAGCTACTTATTCCTACTGAGAGTTCTTTGCTTTTCAGCATGCTCCACAATTTTTTCTTCCACATAAAGTCCCTTTCGCTTTCTTACTGCATTCATGTATTTGCGGGCCTGGTTCTCAGAGTCTGCCTTTTCCCCAAAGTGCAAATATTCTTCCTCGGTGGTTGGTACCCAGAACGGGTCACTTGAAATAATCTGTAGAAAGAGAGAAGGAAAAAAAAAAAAGTAATGTAAGACAAAACAAAGGTTTACTAGTACATTTCAAGTAATTTTAATCTCTAAAGTATACAACGTGAAAGTAGAGGAGGTAGAGTTTTCTGGAAAGCCTATTAGCTACTTAAGCTGAAAACAAGAGCTAGAAACACTATGTAGTATTTGCACAGGAAGAATATGATAGCTTTTGAAATTTGGTTGCATTTATCTGTGTACAAATTTTTTAAAAACAAGTTTAATTGCCAGTCAGCAAACAACACCAACTCGTGCTCAGAAAATTATCAGCTTCCAGGAAAGAATTTCTTATTTAGAATATTATGTCACTATGATCTTATCAGAATTTATAAGAACTGAAGGTTTCTGCTCATTTCTGTGTCCTATGTTCTTCACACCCTACAAAATGGACAGATGGCTTAAAATCATTGTTTCTGTCTTTTACAGAGCTGTTCTTGCAGCTTAATATCTCAAGGGCCCTCAGCTAGAAGAGATTTCAGATCTAACGTGATCAGGGAATGATTGGACAAATCTTTATTCCAGTTCATCCTATATACCCTGCACTTCTCAGACTACCGTAGAGTATGCCAAACATCTAGTTATTTTCAAAAGTAGTTATTTCACTTAAATGACCGTAGATTTTCTCACTAGCTGCAGTTACAGGTAATATCATTTTACTAAGAAAACAAAGACAACACTGCATCCATTTCTTAAACAAATCCTCATGGGAAAACGAATGCAGGTAAATATTAACTACTGTGAGAACAGTGATAGTTATGACAATAACTGAGGACAACACACCATGATCATTTCTGAAATATATTAGCACTAACATTAAAAAGTAAAAAGGATAAAAACTACCCTAAACTATCAACTTAGTGTTATAAACTTCTTCCAGCGTTACAAACCTTTTCTTTTGACAAATACTTTTAATTGCCATATGCTATTTCAAGCCAAGCAAAATTTCTTAGTCTATTTAAGTAACACAAACCAGGAAAGAAAGAATTAAAAAAATAAAATTAATGGATTAAGATGGAGAATTTCCTTATAAACGTCAAATTGTCAAGTCCTATTTTAATACCTGAAATGCTAAATAACACCTAGTACAATCAGAGAAATCACATTTTATGGAAAGTTAGGAAAATGTCTATGCTAGAAGATGGTTATTTTTTATTAGGGAATATTGTAGGTTCAATCTTTCAGAACAGTATGTTAAGCCCCTAAAAAAAGTTCTAATTTGTGAAGTATATACATAATCCTGGTAACTTAAATGGGATATCATTTACATGAAAAAAGAGATATGCAATCTCATTTATCTAGGTGGTAAATAAACATGCATCGGGTTGTCTGGCTGAAAACCAAAGCAAGCAGAGCTCAGAAATAAATGCTGTGAAACTTTGGTTTCCAAAGTTAGGTTTTTACATTTATTTTTAACATAAAAATAAGGACTGTCTAACCATAGAAGAATCTGCCTGAGTCATACCCATTCTGATGCCCTATTAAGGGACATTTAACCAATGCCTAGAAACTTAAAGGTGATTCCTTGACAGAATATATCATTAAAAGAAATTGCTCCCCTTTTGAGAGCTTGAAAGTTTTACCATTACTTTATACACTTGAAATAAAGAAAAGGGACAGGGAAAACTATTGTTGTGTGTCATAACCCTCCCCTGCCACCAACTTCTGGGCACAGATTGCATGTTGACTTGATCAGGTTGTAGTGACATTCATACTTAATCATCATGGTGCTGGAAAAATACCAAAGACTTCCCCATGCACAACCTGTCTAAAGAGCTGAACAAACAAAAATTTCCAAGTTCAAGACAAAGCACACAAATGAGAAAAAGTGATTCATACTCCATGGATGCACTCCAGAACACACTGCTGGGGGAGATCACACAGCTACAAACTCTAACAACTTAAAAGGCTGTTACTATCCCCTCTGATGAAGTTCTTTTGCTTTAACAAGAAATCTACCATACACAGATTATGCTCAGAGAGAAATGGTGGTTCTTGAAGAATGAATGCGAAAGAGAAGTCCAAAAAGGACTGAACTTACAAGTCTAAGCTACCTATAAATATTTAGATACTGTAGTGATAGATGCTTAAGAAAATCCGTAGGTTTAACAGACTGGCTCTTTCATTAATTTACAAAAGACTTGTTCTACTGATGTTAACTTAAGTTTTATACTGGATATTTCTTTCACTGAAAGCAATTATTCACTGGAGCATCTTCCTTATGAGGAAAGGCTGAGAGACCTGGGTCTGTTCAGCCTGGAGAAAAGAAGACTGAGAGAGGACCTCACCAATGTGTATAAATACCTGGGGTGTGGGAGACAGGGATTTGGCCAACCTCATTTCAGTGGTTTGTGGGGACAGGACAAGGAGTAATGGTCACAAGATAGAGCACAGGAAGCTCTGCACCAACATGCGAAAGAATTTCTTCATGGTGAGGGTGACGGAGCACTGGAACAGGCTGCCCAGGGAGGTTGTGGAGTCTCCTTCTCTGAAGATAGTTAAGGTCTGTCTGGATGCCTACCTGGGCAGCCTGCTCTAAGGAACCTGCTTTGGCAGGGGGGTTGGACCGGATGATCTTTCGAGGTCCCTTCCAACCCCTCCAATTCTGTGATTATCTCTAGCTCTCAGGAATTCTGAGATAACTGGAGGCTCTGTACATAAAATTTAGCAACTAATGGATAAACCTGTAAATTTACTGCAGTGCTGGGGTACCGAATCCTGAGTGAACCTCGTACCACTGCATTATGCAGAGCAGCACTGGAAAGAGACTTAAATTAGGTTTTGAAAGCCACATCACTACCTCCAGCAGCTACTTTTGTGCCTCAGCATGTGTAAACAACTTATGCATTACTTACTGCTTCTGGAGCAAGTTACAGAAACTTTTGAGAATTTCTATTTATGAGGATCCTGCCCAACTGAATGGTGTAGACATATTGCAGAAGATGTGGTCAATTAGGAACATATTATTTGTAGTTAACACTGTGGTAATTAAAGAGAAAGACAAAGCCAGATCTACTGACTCAGCTGGAACTTGAAGCATCAGCTGTGCATCTCCTTTAAGAAGTCAGCAAATATCCATGTTAACAGAACTCTAATGTAATTACACAGACATATTATTGACACAGTGACCAAAAAAAAAAAGTAGGAAGTTTTCTTTTTTGGAAGTTCCAATTCTGTAAGTGAAGGTGAGGGCACAAGACTAGATTGTCCTTCTTCTATTCACATAACATTAATGGATCAAAGCAGATGCACATAGCAGGTGGCATCCATCATTCCCCACACTCTGCTAATACACTGAAAGCAGAAGCAAAATAAATAAATAAAAAAATCCATATAATCCTCCAAGAGAATTGACATCAATTTGCTTACAATAGTGGCTGTCAGACTGGTGGGTCTGGGCTTCCTGGAATCAGAACCATGAAGCTTTTTAACCACTGAACTATTGTTTGTATTCATGGGAACCATGTAAGGAGATTCTGGAATCCATGACAGTTCTCATCTGGATAGAGTCCTAAACAATCAGATTCTACATGCACCGATCCTTCTGGAAAATGATATAGCCATCTAACAGAAAGCATTTACCGTGGATCCTGGAAACTCCACAGAACCAAAGCAGAAAAGGAGAAGAAAAGTCAGTAAAATGCATCCTGAAGAATGCGTTCCAGAGCTCGCTGCAGAACTAAGAGCTAATTCTAGGTATAAATAACACAGTGCTTACAAAGAAGTCAACTGGGATTAGGTATTTTAAAAGAAGATTAGATTACTTCAAATAATGTAAATGTAAAGGTATTCTTGAGAAAAAGAAATCATTCTGAATAATGTTTCATTAAATATCACTTCTATTCAAACTAACACACCCAAACAATGAAGTCTCATAAGACTTGTTTAGTAACAGCATGCAGAGAAACAGGCTAAACAGCTGTCATTTTCCTTTTTGCCTAAGAACCTACATGCTAAATATTCAAACAATGCACGTCTGTATCTTTTTCAAACATAATCTGAATACCTGTAATAATTAACTCATAGAAATGCTAACAGTATGAGTACTATTTTAATACTGAAAGACAATATGGTGTGTACTAAGTTCTGCAAATGATTATGTAAATTTATCAAACTTTTCAATAAGATTTGAGTTAGAACAAATTACTTGCAATTCAAGAGGACTTGAAATTTTAAGCCTTAATTTGAGGATGATTTATTGTTTGCATTTTAGTGGCACCCAGATGGTTCCAATAGTGATCTGGGTCCCATTGTCTAGTGTATTTCACAAAACGATCCTATGAAACAGCCTCTGCCTAAGGCAGACTAATTACGCAAAACAAGGTTGAGAGAAGCATCAAAGGCAAACAGACAGGATCTGCCTAGGTCATCCAAAAGGTCAGACAGATCTGGGAACACAGCCATGTTCCTAGTAGCACTTCCCCTACTGGTCCTTACTGCTTGATGAGGACAGAAAATTCCTTTTAGCAAAATAGCATAGACACTGAAAATGCTTTAGTTGGACCATGAATTCAAAGAGCAGTCTCGCACTGTCCAATGAAGATTTTAAGACTAGCAAGTAACATTATGGCTGGTGTGAACCACTTAGTAAGAAAGCACAAGAACTACGAAATTCAGTGTTCTTGGACACTATGATGGACAGCCCTTTGCATGCCAGGAAAACTTTATGCCAGAAGCTGTTTTTCAAAAACAACTTCAAAATAACTACTACGCACAGTTTCAGAGAGTATGTATCAGTGTATCAGGATCCTTTCTGCTTTAGAAAAACCAATCCTAGAAAGATACTTCAAGGCTTCAAGAGCATTGACCGTTCAAATGGTGTCCAGCACTTAATAACGGGAAACGCTGTACAATTAAAGCAGTACCCAGGCATGTAGTTTAGATGTCTGGAATAGTCCTGTCAAACAGAAATTTCCTCTACCTTTCAGGTAAAATGGCAGAAATTTGCAGAGGTTTATGTGAAACATGACCTTGAAAAACTGTCACCTCCAAACTAAGCTTTTGGTAACAACCTGGGTAGTGCTGTAGAAGTGCTTTTGCACTGCACATAGCAACACGGTGCAAGATAAGTTTGGGTATTGGCAGTGAGCTTCCAGAACAGAGAATTCCAGGAAGGACACCCAGCAAGACTGAGCAAATTCAGCTTCTCCATGCTGCTGCACCCATTTCATCACAGTGGGAAGCGGGCATCACCTCCTTTCCTACCTAGGAGCACTGAGAAGCTGTGGGAAGTGCTCAGCACCTGGAACACTTGCACAAAACATCATGCTGGAGAAGAGGACTAGAGTGGCAAAGGGTGGGAGGAGAAATATCTACAATATGCTAAAGAATTTTACAGAAGCACCTACACATAGATGTTCTGAAAATAAAAAGTCACAGTTATGTTGTTAAAACACAAATTTTCGTATTATACCAAATACTTTGTGTACCAGCCTGTCCATTTTATAAATAGCTAATCTCTATACCATATCCTGAAAGA
This sequence comes from Aythya ferina, assembly GCF_964211825.1. Classification (NCBI taxonomy): domain Eukaryota; kingdom Metazoa; phylum Chordata; class Aves; order Anseriformes; family Anatidae; genus Aythya; species Aythya ferina. Next base: position 9,573,035 of record NC_140307.1, read on the forward strand.
AACAAAACAAAAGCAATTCATTTTCAGCCTCCCTCTTTACCAATTATTTGACTGTCTTGTACTCATATCTTAGCTTCACAGAAGAACGTTGCCATTTTGCATCACTATACATCAACTTATATATCAAACACAAATACATTTTCTCAAGATTATGTATAACTTTATAAAAGCATTTAAAAAAAAAAGTGAAAATAGATTGCTCACTGCACAACTTGACAAAGTCTCCCAATTTTATTTCTCCGTGTATTCCTTGTATTATTCTCAAAAGATCTTGATTGTAAACTATATGTTTTTGAAAAAAATACAATTAGAGAGGAAAGGTATATATTCAATACAAAAATTAATTTCAATTAATTTGAAATAAATATCTTATATAACTTAAATATCTTATATAACTTAAATATCTTATATAACTTAAATATCTTAAATATATCTTATATATCTTAAATATCTTTATCTTGCAAAAGTTTTAAAAATCCAAAAAACATCAGATCTGCAACATTTAGCTTTCCTTTAGAGAAAGGATGCTTAAGGGAATATGGAGTAACTTACAGTCAGGCTTTAAACATTTAACCTACAGGATTGTATAAGGTGTGCAGATTCCCTACAAAGCAACATGAGCATCGAGAATTATTTCAGAAGAACTCAGAGATTTCATTGACAATATTGAAAGGGCATGGCCTAGGCCTTAAAGTGCATGAAGTCAGATATGACATCACAACTTTCAATAAATACTGTAATAATGAATATTTACACATTTAGTTTTAAAATAAACTCATGCTAGTTTATTTTGGCTCAAGAGCATCATCCCTGTTTGTGTCTCATTCAGTGACAGCTGAGCTTTAGCCTTGACTTCAGTCAGTAGCAGTGGAAGGAAAAAAGGAGATCTGTGGTTTTACTGATACATTTTTTTTCCTATTACTTAAGACGTGTATTGAAAAGGAAATTTAAAGCTACACCACTACCACTTTTATTTACTATTTAATTAGCTTCAGATGCTCTGGTTAACATAAAGACTTTTTCGTATTTGAAAGGTTCCAGGTTACTGCTAGAATTCATTTACATGAGGAAGCCGATACTTGCACACAAAGTAAAGTCACAATTCATACCTAGTAGAGGCTCACAGATTCTTAGCATCTCTCATTACTTCAGCCTGCTTCCTGTTTAATGCAGGCCTAAAAGTTGCACCTGGCAACTTCTGTATTAAGCCCCTATCTTCTACTTTGTGCTGTACAATTAGGAATGAATGAATTAAAATTCACAATATAAGACTTCCAGTGATTCAGACTGCATCATGTTCTTATCATTTATTACCTACAGTCCTTCTTTCACCTTTCTCCAGGGCCTTACAGTACACTCTAGACACTATTCTACACAGAAAGAATACTCAAAAAGAATTCAGATTATATGTGTTTGCAGTTTACCCTCCTCCTCCAAGAGCAAAAACCAATCAATGCATTTTAAAAGATTCATTAGGAGGAATACTATACATTTCACAGCTTTACAAGAAGTAGTTGTCTTTGAAAATTTCTGCAGTTGCTGATAATTCAATCATCATTTGAATACATTCACATGCATTATTTTTACTATAACACTGATTTCCCACATGGGATTATAGCTCCATTATTCTCAACACTGTGTGATCACAAGTATCTTCTTGCTCAAAGAACTTTATGATGAAGAGAAAAATGACATGACTGAGTGCAACAAGTAACAGCAAAGAATCAAGTGAGAACAAAGGAAACAGGCTCAGCCAAAACATACACTAATTGAAAGTCTATTATTAATTCAAGAATAGAAAAAATAATAGAAGGCATTTATAATTATCCCAAAACTATATATTTTAAGCTGAGAATTCAAAAGAAAGCTTATACTGAAAGCTAAGACGATATGACCTAGTAAACCCAATACACTTAACATTTGCCTAGGGATATCAGAAGGAAAATACTCAACTACCTTTTAAAATTAATTTATTTAATCTGGGACCAAACTGAAAGCTCCTACTAATGGTTATTTTGTGCCATTCTCTACAGGTAGAAATACATTTAAGCATGACACAAGAAATTAATAAAAAAAAAAAAAAAAGCACTATCTGTCAAGATAGATGTTACTGCTCCATCCCCTGGGGATGGAGTGATCTGAACTATACAAAATGCATTCATTCACTTGAAAAAGAAAAAAAAAAAAAAAAAAAAAAGGGGGTAATTTCATTTCCAGAGAGCCCGAAAGGTTCCATTTAAATATCTGCTCTATCATTGGCCTTGCTGTGTTTATAGTCTACAAGTCATATTAATGAAAATAATAATAATAATGAATTCAAGCCTCATTTCTTTAAACATAGTTTTACGTATGATTTCTATGAGATTGTTTGAAATTTTAATAATACCGAGAAGTGGTATTTCACTATCTGTAAAATGGGGATGAGTACATGGTAGAAGGAATCTCTGTAGAGAAACCCGTGTTCTAGCAACTCAGCTAATGAGCCAAGCACAGTGAAAAAACACCACTTAGAATTAATTCAGAATGTCATAGAAGGGATTGGATAGAGTGCAGTTAAGGCTGCAAATGTACACTCAGTAACAGAGCAAATGTAAAACAAAATCAAGCAGCTTCCACACTCCCTATTCATCTTCAGGGAAAAAAGAGCATGAGATTACACAGAGTTCACAGTGTATCTTATAGAATTATACATTACTTAATTGGGATTCAAATAAAATGCTGGCACTTTTCATGAATATGCCAAGGCTACCTTGTATATACATGGACAATTCATGAGTAACTTTACACTGTGAAGTCATACCTAATAGCGGAAAGCTGGTAGGTCTATTTTGTTTTGTTTATAGGAGAAGAAACAGAGAAAAGCTTCACAAATGTCTCGTGATCTGAGACACAAACCATTTTTGCTGGATTCTCTGTTATACCACCACTGGGTTCTGAAAATGGTATTAATTTAGCAATTCTGCTGATGATGTGAGAGTAAAATGCACTCCCTCTGCCATCACTACACAGTCATTGCTCGTAATTTAATTGAAGGTTTATTTTGTCAGAAAAAATATAAGCAGGAATTTCAAAGTGACAAAAATCCCTCCCCACCAAGAGATTTGCCAGGTGGAAAGCTGACTGTTTTACACAACCATTTTTCCTACTACCACTACATTTTAACAAACCTGCTGTAATTATAATTTCTCCTCAGGGACATTTTTAGAAAACGTTGCCAGTTGCTCAAATCTCCATCTCCTACGCATACCCACAATTGTCTGAACATTTTTTAAAATGTGAAATTCGTAACACCTGACAGTGGGAACACAGATGCCATGGTTTGGGGGTAGAAGGGAAGGTCATGGAGGCAAGGGGTTGATGTTGTTGCTTAGTATTGGAGCACAATAGCCACTAATCCTAAGGAAACTGGCACAGAACAACGGTTAGCTGGAATTAACATCCCTCTGACTGATATTCCTTTAGGGCACCAATATTAGAGAATTCAGACAAAAGACCAGTTAAGCCACAAAACCTCACCAGCTGCACTTCAGATTAGAACATCCAAAACTGGAAAAACTACTGTATGTAATACTGCCAATACTCACTGGTTTGAAGGAACTAACCTGTTCCGGCTACACGCAAAAAAAAAGTTGCTGTCTTTTTTGTGTGCACACACCATCTGTAGGTGTTGCCTTTATTTTATTTATTTATTCTCCATTCAGTGTAGCTCTGTTACTTTATTTATTTTAAAATCTCTTACTCTATTGCTATTTTTCCCTTCCTCAAGTCTCTGTGAAGTCAGTCTTGGTTACAAGAAGATGAAATAAATCAGTATTAATATTGGGAAAAGACAGGTAAATCCCTTTTCCACTGTGTTTTCTAACACCAGTAAGGTAGTGTTGCCAAGAAAGATGAAGCTTACTGTTTCAAGGATTCCCAACTCTTTTGGTAGCATGTGACTTGGCTGGTTTACAGAGATGCTCTTTTTCCAATTAACATTAACATAAAATTCCTAAGCCAGTTACAGCAACTGCTAACAAAGAAATACTGCTATTGAAGTATTTAACAAATCATCCTATTAAGATGCTTTAGCTACAGGAAATGAGGAAGAATACACACCATGTGAGAAACCAGCACATACTTTGGAGAGAAACAGAGGTAAACAGATCATAGCTGGAAACTGCATGGAGTATTACTGACCTCAAAAATCCGTAGTTGTTTGTACTCAGAGACTTGACATTTGAGGTCACAAAAATAAAGTAGAAGATAACAATAAAGTACGATTTTCTAATCCATTTATAAAAGCTTTTATGATCCTAACATCAAATAAAGGAATACCTGACAAAAAAAAAATAAAAAAAAATCTAGACTTCAATTGTTTTAAACAATTGATGTGAATAGTTTATACTTGGACTCTTGCCCCAAACCCATTTTTAGCTCCTTCGATGGAGTCTTCCAAATAGTCCTACAATGCACTTTTTTTTTGGTCTTGAACAAGGAATTCTGATTTCAGGCTTTTTGTCTTACTCCACCTCATCGGAACAAAAAGTGCACTATCAGCCGATAACATTTCTTATCAGTTTTCCCATCTGCATATTTCCTTTACACCATTTTCACATTTACCTGTTCATGTCTATGTGACAAAGATGAACAAATGCAATGATTTTGAGGACACCTCCATTTACTGTAACCAGACCTGATTTTGAAAGAATTGCATCAATTCCCTTTGCCTTTAAGTATGAAAATGTATGTTGAGTTAGACTATATAAGGACAAAAATACTGACATATCTGTTACTAGAATGATAATTTTCATATACATTAGATTTGTTGCTGCATTTTTTATTAGTGGTAGCTTCTTTTTCTCTCCACTCTCCAAACAAGTTTATCAAAGAACTAATTTAAAAAGGCACATTAAATTTAGGTAAACAAATTTATGAAGAATCAGTTTCATTCGTGAAGCACTTAGTTTATACAGAAAAAAAAAGGCATCCCATCCAAAGAAAATATAAATACATTTTTGAACAGCATATCTATAAAAGCAAATAAGATCAATATAAAGTTACTTTTTCCTCTTCATTTCAAAAAGGAATTAATCAAATGTCTTGACCAAAACTTAACCTTTTCCGCTTATTATTCCAGTCTGCCACATCTACAGGAAATAGATCACCAAAACAGATGGAGTGAATAGATATTTTTACCTCCCAGTGGCTGAACACCAGCTGCGGACTGGCCAGGCCACTAGTTCTCTTCCTGATTTCATCAGCAAAACCAAAGCTTTCAGCTACTGGCAGGACTGCCTTAATAATAAACACATCCGTTCCCTCTTTCATCTCCTCTTGTAACACTCTGCCTTCTCGTTTGGACAAGACAGCATACACACGACCTGCAAAGACATCATTTCAGTGAGCTCACCAATACATTTATATTCATGAAGAGATATACATAAATATTTACTTAGGAAACTTCAGCATTAAGTAAAATACATCACTTCTTTGGCTCAAATTCTTCCTGTAAAATTTTAGGTGAATCAATTAAATTTACGCAAACAACATACTCTGCCAGTACAATGTGCAGAACCATATGAGTAATATTTAATAAATTATAAGTCCTGTATAAATCTAGACAATGCTTGTACTACATGCAGTTTAAAAAATTGCCATATGATTGTATAATAGGCACTTTGCCAGATTATGTGCCTAACTTTCTTTAGTTCTTACAAGCAAATATTTGAGAAGCATTACCAGCTAAGAAACTCTGCTAAGTAATACTACTGTGCTTCAGACATTACTTCTTAGCTACCTTTAAAAGTTTAACTCACCATATCCCTATATGGTATTTGTATCCCAAAGATTGTAGTGCTATTCTAAATCACAGAAAACTTGTTTATCTCATATATTACATGTTTATTATGTTCAACATATTCCATTATTTTTGTAGTTAATTCATCCTTAAGTTTGTAATGGATTTTATTTTTTTCTGCCCAAATATCCAGTTAGCTGGACTACATTGTATGTAGGATGAAAATAACTCTGAAAATACCCACGTTCAACTTTACAGAAGGCATTAGGTAAATTTGTATTTAAAATGTTTTTGTAAATTCATAGATTATGTGACCTTCAGACAAAAGCTAACAAATACATTTTTGCTGACCAAGGCCAAAAAAAAAACCACAAACACAGGAAAAGCTACATAGTGAAAAAATATTTTAGGAATGCCTTCATTCACAAATACGAATAATTAGTTAAGTATTACATGTACGAATTAATTTTAAAAGTACCTTGGAGTGAAGAACAAGTTTATAATAATTCTTAAGAAGTTCCAATATTTTATATTAGATTTAACTTAACAATACATTAAAGTGTACTGGTAGCTTTTAAACAGCTGGGCAAAATTGTCTCTTTCTGGAAATAATGCATTATCATAATACTTTCTAGCTATTCTGACTTGACAGAAAGATACTATTAAATACTACAGTCACACACGCTGATTTACATATACAATTTAAGTCTTCTATGGGATACCACAGGAAAAGTTGGCATGGGTTTGTTTCTTTTTATTTTTTAAATATAGGACCCAGTCCTTGATCAGGAAATTTAGCACAAGCACATAGCTAGTACAGTTAAATCTTCTTGTCAAATACAGGTAACGAAGCATCAGTTCAGTAGCAATCATTGCAGAGTTTGTACTTTTCTAATAAAACGTGGGTTGAAGTATTCTTTCTGCTATCACTGATGATTTTTATCTGCTCATGCCCTTCCCAGGACCTCCTCGCTGTTCCTCTGACTGAACTTCACCTTTACTATGCACAGTAGTCTTCTTATTGCTTGTGAGGAAATTGAGGAAATACTTAAGATTCTATATTTCAAATGACGAAAAGATTAAAGTGTGCTGAAGATAAGTCACTGAGTTTGCTGTGCATCTATAGTCTTTGTTCACGTAACTCAACGATTTCAAGCCTACGAAAATTTCAGAGAGAATGGCAAATTCTCAGCTATGAAAAGGTCATATATAAGCACAGCTCACAATTCAGTGTGTCTGTTGCTTTAAAATTCAAGTTAAACATGCACTTTGAAAAGAACATCACATCATGGTCACTGTTTATATAGTGTGAATGAACCATACAGTATATATTAAAGCTATTTGTTAAAGCAAGTAAGTCCAAAACCACTTTATAGGTTATTAATGTTATAATTCATAATATTTATTTTTCTAATTAAGTAGGACTTAGAAAACTTTGCACACATATTCATGAGATAAGGCAACATTTATCACAAAGCACTTTAGATGAACATATTTTCTGTCCATAATTCATTGAAGACTGCTCTTCCAAAACATAAAACCCAGAAGACACTGTATTTATCTTACTAAATGGTTTTCAGCTACATGTATTTCATCCAAGTAGTCTGGAGTATTGTCTCAGTTAATGTTATCACAAAGAAGTTATATGAGGTCTTTTACCACTATGGTAAGGCTGCAGTGTACTGGAGAAATACTAGTTCTACCTCTATGCTAATTAGCTGAAGTAATCTGCAGTTTTAGCAGCACCAATTCCCAAGGAATGCTAAAAGAACTTTCCATTCAAAAACCAGTTACTTTGAAAACAACGATAGCTGTTCTAAAACAGTTTCATGGTGCTGCAACATACAGAATAGATCTGTACATACAGACTTGCTTTGAAGATGTATTCTGCTCAACTACTTAAATATTTAAGTCCTGTTCAGCACTTTATTATACTGCAGCGTTTTTCAGTAGGTCAAGGGAAAATGCTAAACAATTTCTGCATTCCCTATATGTTTAAAAAAAAAAAAAAAAAAGAAGTTTCATACCGGATAGAAATACTGTGGAAGTACAATGGGTTCATCATTTGCAAGAATCTATAGATCAACATACACACAGCAAATAGGGAAGAAGGAGCTGCTCTTCCATTCTGGAATTTGTGTGTTTTCACTTATACAAGTTAGAGATAACATGAAGCAATGTGCCTTGCTTCCTAGAGCACTGTGATCTAGGGCTTAATTTTATTTTTATGTTTTGAATAAGGACACGAGCATAGCTAACAAAATCCAAAAACAAAAGCCACAACGGAGCCTATTATAATCCTTTCCCAACTAATTATCTCTCACATCAGCAAAATGAAAACAATATCATTATCAATGTATGGAACACCAACTGAAAGAACTAAAGTTAAAAAAGCCAGTGTTTTATCATGTCAACTGCCAAGTCCTACTGGATAGCAAGCACACTCTTCCCTCGCCCTCATGAGGATGCAAGGTAATAACTTAAACTTCCATAATAATAGATTTGTAATGAACAAGTGCATGCTCACAGCTATCACCACTTAACTCACATTCATTAAACTGATCTGCTTACACATCCAAGTTGCCCTCCTTAAAAACATATGTATGTATTAGAAAGCCACATTTCCATTTTGTTTTACGGCACAACTGGTAAGACAATGCATGTCAATCACATCACTATAAACAATCATGCATAGTGGGTGTTTTTTGAAAACAGCAATTTAGGGTTGTGGTTTTGTGATTTAAAATGCATATGCTTGCTTACGGTCTGAAGTAGGTGCTGCTCTAATAGTAATGTAACATATCAAAAGTTAGACTTTGTTGGGCATCCTTACATGTTAAAAAATAATTAAAGACAGTTTAAAAATGTAGAAGTTATATGTGGCAGTTTAAGGTAATGTGATAAGCTTACTGAAGGGCAACTTTTGCCAGGCCTACTAAAGAGCACCCCCAAAAAAAACTGGGATCATAAACCTGTACAAAACAGTTGATCATCCAAAGGCATTTCTTTTCACAACATACAATTGTAAATGTTGCTGTGCAGACCAATTTGTTTTATGTAACTGCTATCATGCTTGTGTGCATGACAACAGATTTTTACAACAAATAACCAAATCTTTCATTTTCATGTGTGGGGTGTACTATAACTTCTGTAATGAGTAGTATGCTCAAAGTAAATTTCTTGATAGCTTAAACACAATGGAAATTAGTTTTAAATAAAATCTCAATATATTGGATCAAATTCAGTGTGCAAGAAACTCCCATGGAAAACTCCATGAACAAATGTTAGAGTAAATTAAGTGGTGTTATAAGTAGGTCATAAAAACAAGTTTAAGTAGGTGCAAGTGGTAAGGTAATAAGTGACACAAAGCTGGTATGCACTGGGTTTGCAAAATGAGCAACTTGCATACCAGAAGGATGCCAATGTTAGCAAGAAAATCTATCAACTGGACTGTAATAATTATTTAAGATTCTATATTTTTCCTAATTTACTCCTATGTCAATTATTAAATTAGTTTAAAACATCAGTTTTAAGCCACACTGACTTGCATATACTAGCATATATTAATTTAGATTCTGTACTTATTTCACAAAAAGGACACGTTTCTTCATATTTCTTCATAGAAATGATGCTTAAAATATGAAACACCATGTTGTTGTGTTTACCTACTGAAGTTGGTATTACAAAATTCCATAAGGCAACATTTTGTATCTTGCACTTCCAAAAACATTTAGTGATCTTATTTATGTAGGTTTCAGATAAGAGAGAATTCAGAATTTTCAGTCAGAATACAAACACCACAAACTTCACAGAGTCATTGTAGAAATCTACTAGATAACTACAAAAAAACTCAGGCAAATCTTTTAATCTAGTTCTACTTTCTGAATCAGTCAGATTCTATATATGTTCAGAAAACAAGTTCTTGACAAAGGTTCGTTTTCTCTTACCTAAAACTTCTGCAGTAGCCATAATTTCACATGTGTACATTGCTGCCATAAGCCTCTGTGGTTTTGCTTGCAAAGCATAACGACAAGCTTCTTTCATGGTGGCAATCAATTGTCCAGAGAAAGGACCATAACAATCCGCAAGTAAAACTTCTCCCTTGTTTTTACTAACTTTCTCAGGTGACTTTGGAACACTTTCACTGCTGTCCTGGTGTTCATTCTCACCACAGACTTCAACTGTACAACTGCTTGTTAAAGAAACAGTATCTTCATTTTGTTCTACGGCATCACATTCCCCTGAATCTTGACGTCTAGTTGACAGCATCTCTCCAACTTTACTAATTTCCCATTTTTCCACTATAAAACACACACCCATAAGGGGTTCTTCACACATGGGACCTGAAAGTGTAGCCAGCTGAAATCCACTTACTATGCTGTTGTCAAAGTCTCTGTATTTGCTGGTTTCTTTCACAGCATTCCCAAGGCACTGCCACACAGACTTTGTGTAGCCCTCAAAATTATATAACAAGATATTAGGCCCACACTTCCGTGGTCCAAATGACCAGATATTATCAACAGCATTTCTCCACTTTCTTCCCTGCAGATTTTGCTCTAATTTTTGCTTGAATTCCTTGATCCTATCAATAGTCTTCTGATTTATCTCATGAGTTTTTTTATCTTCATTCAGAGATGTGTTGAGTTGTTCCACAGTTCGAATCAAGTCACTGTTTTCTTCAAGAAGTCGAGTTACCTCCTCAGGAAGTGGCACTGCTCTTACGCTGAGAGTAGCATGCTTATTGGGAGTAGATATTGTAACAAGCCCATCTGAATCAACCTGAATTCCTTCAGGAATTTTATTTTGCTCCTCTTTTGTTTGGTGTATGACGGCAACTTTCTGCTGTTTTCCTATTTCTTCATTTACCATATCGACTTTTGGAGGTCTTGTTATTGTCTCTCGGAATGGAATGATAGGTGCTGATACACTAATCTCTATCTTTGCAAACCTATAAAACAAAGTTTTAAGATTAGCTTAAATTTTAAAATTGCTTTTAAAATGGGGGAGGAGGAAGGTAAGACAGTGGCCTTAACATGAAACAGATCTTCATGAACAAATATGACTACAAGACAGATGACCAGATAATGCACTTCAAACTCATAAAGTCCTAAAAACATCATGTACTTCAAAAAAGAAAGGAACAGAATAAAACAAAAGAAAAAACATTCATGCCACTGGATTAATCACTGGTTCACTCACATCTTGAAAACTATGTACTGTTGTTCTTTCCCCTCAAAAGAAATATAATAGAACTAGAAAAAAATGAGAATAAGGATGATCAAAGGTATGAAAGTACAAGTAGTCTTCAGATGTTTCAAGGATATGACAGAGGTCTACAAAATCATGAGGGGTGTAAGGAAGGCTGACAGGGATCAACTGATAACCAAACCACAACAGGCCCTGAACTGTCCCTGAACTGAAAATGATTAAGGTCCAGGAAAGTATCAGTAGGGGATTTTTTTATATGGTTACTTTAATTTTACTCTTCCCCAGACATCTGCTTTAGGCCACTCTGCTGGAGACCTGACTCTGAGCTAGATGGACATTTGATTTGAACTAGCACAGCTGTTCTTACAGCACGACGTTCCATAAAAGACGCAGCACTGTGTAAACTGAACAGGTTTTTTCCCATCAATTATCAATAACAACTATTTTACTAAATATTTAGTCAAGAGTTGGACCACTGTCAATATAAAGGCATTTACACATCTTGGGGTAAAATGCTATGCTAACTGCTGCTGAAGACACAACTGTCTTTATTCTGACATATTATATTCCAGTGAGGTGTTTCAATAAAAAGCACATCTGTTTTCAGAAGTGGTAGAAACATGTTGCACTAAGTAATAATGAGGATAACAGTAAGAACATGTATTCAATTTTGTAAGTGATCCAATCTAACTTCCATAGGAAGTTAGCACTGTCTGATATTAACTAAAAGTGATATGGGCACAGTACGAGAGACAATCAACCATCTATCACCAAGTTTGGTTTTTGGCAGTAAATACACATGAGACAGAAGTATCACAGATATTTTTTTTTGTAAATAAGGTACAGGAAAGGACTGTACAGACTACTGTTCTTTCACCATTTGAAGAAACATTGTAAGAAACTACATGTATTCATTTATGGTTTGAAAAACCATGGTCATGAGTAAGAGCACAGATTAACGTTTTCAAAAATCAGTGCCAAGTGCAAAGGAACAGGATAAAAGTGTGCACATACAATTTTTATCTTGTTGTTTCCTAATTTTTGAGAGTTCAGTTGCCAGACCTAATTCCCCTCAAAGTTTTTATTTTGTACCAATTGTATATTGTGTTCTTAATTGGAATCTTGAAGCTACTGCAATTTATAACTTCTTTCAAGTGCTCAGAAGGTGCTTAAGTTTCCTAAAAATGTGGAACTAGTCAATTTTGCCCAACTGCACGTAACTTTATAACTAGAAAAGATACACTTACGAACCAAGGGTAAAAGCTGTTGGTGGATTAGGCTGCTCTTTTACCAAAATATAAATCAAAGACAGATGCATCAAACTGTCAAAGAAATACAATGCACAGTTACTTAATAAAAAATATTCCTTCCTCCTAGCACCTCTAACCTTTCTTTCAGGTCATCCAAGCAACGCTGAAGATGAACTTCTCCTGCTGTCACTAGCACATGCTCTCCTGTCTCCTGGATTAAAACTTGGACACACGGATCAGCTTGGTTTAAAAGCTTCATTCCTCTCACCAGTTGAGGCATATCACCTGGCAAAATAAGGTATTATTAACACAGCAATACTAAAGGAACACTTGAAGTAAGATATTCTTATATTGAGAAAACAGTAACAGCATCAACTGAAGACATAAGCTATACCTATAGTTTGTCACCAAGAATTTGGGTACTGATAACAAAATTTCCATTGTACAATCATAACTGTGGTATGCATTTGAATGGATTGCTTGTTTTTATTTAATGGAGTTTACAATAGAATTAGTATACCATCCCCCATATGAACTACTTAGAAGGCATGAAAGAGTGAATGAAGTACAAGGAGGATTTAAACTGTCTGGAAGCCACTGAAAAAATTTAATGCTATTATAACCTGAAAAGGGGAAAAAGATCAGGAATGTGTGCAGTTTTCAGTGAACCAAAACACAGATGTCCCTAAAACAAAGATGTTTAAAAAGAGTTGCCTTACAGTTAGTGAAAAATGAACAGTCACAGCTGGTTGGTCTGTATCTATGCACAAAACCAGCATGTCAGCAGCCTTTCATAATTAATATATATATATATATATATTTAACTAATTATGTTTCCTTTTTCTTATTTTACATATGGGGTAAAGAATATCCACAAGCTTACTAGGAATGCATATTCATATTCAGAAGAAAGAGTGACATTATACTTGTCATTCACTTGGAGGCTATTAAAAGAAATATTATATATTTAATGCTAAGCTTCTGAGTGCATAAAAGAAAAGTAACCAGACATAGAAAATAAAACCAGACATAAAAAATAAACAAGTAAAAAAAACCAACAGTGTCATTTTACATGGCCATCATAACTAAACAAAGAGCTTCACATTCGTACTCTGCATTTAACCACCCTGAGAAGGAAGAAGAGCTTTTCTTTCTTTCAGAGTTTATGGTAACCATACAGGCACACACATGGGATGACATGCTAGAGCCTCATGAAGACTACATGCAGCTCACTGAACAATTGATTACTTTCAAGCTGTGCCTGCCATGGCCTAATTTTGCTTATCACAGAATTTCCAGGTTGGAAGAGACCTCAAGGTCATCGAGTCCAACCTCCAACCTAACGCTAACAGCCCTCCACTAAACCATATCCCTAAGCTCTACATCTAAACGTCTTTTGAAGACTTCCAGGGATGGTGACTCCACCACTTCCCTGGGCAGCCTGTTCCACTGCCTCACAACCCTTTCAGTGAAGAAGTTCTTCCTAACATCTAGCCTAAAACTCCCCTGGCTCAACTTAAACCCATTCCCCCTCGTCCTGTCACCAGGCACGTGGGAGAACAGGCCAACCCCCACCTCGCTACAGCCTCCCTTGAGGTACCTAAAAAGAGCGATAAGGTCGCCCCTGAGCCTCCTCTTCTCCAGGCTGAACAAGCCCAGCTCCCTCAGCCGCTCCTCGTAGGACTTGTTCTCCAGGCCCCTCACCAGCTTCGTCGCCCTTCTCTGCACCCGCTCAAGCACCTCGATGTCCTTCTTGTAGCGAGGGGCCCAAAACTGAACACAGTACTCGAGGTGCGGCCTCACCAGAGCTGAGTACAGGGGGACGATCACCTCCCTAGCCCTGCTGGTCACGCTGTTCCTAATACAAGCCAGGATGCCGTTGGCCTTCTTGGCCACCTGAGCACACTGCTGGCTCATATTCAGCCGACTGTCCACCATCACTCCCAGGTCCTTCTCTGCCTGGCAGCTTTCTTCCTGATACTGCAACCAACAGGAGATTTTAAGGAAACTTTTACAGGTATAGCTACTTTGAGACTTCTGTCTCTGTAACAACTTCAAATCACTCTCAAATCATACAATTTAGAAGTTACCAGGAAGGAGACATTAATGATGTAAAGACTTAATGTCCTTAACGGGGAAAAAAAAAAAAAAAAAAAAAGAGAAAACACCAAAATTGTGCAGTAGTTACATTCCAATACCATTTTCAACTTAATATCACACTCAATACAACTAGAAACTCAATACTTCTAGAACTGCTTTAACAAACAAGGATGTGCAATATATGATTACCCATTACTCATATACCTAGGACGAATAGCTGCTAGGCTGTCCTATCACAAATGAATAAATAATGTAATTTTAATGTTAGTGGATTTTGTACCTAAATAGGAAGCCAGTCACTTTGGTTTTACTAACAACAAGAAATGGAAATTGGACTGAAATTGAAACACAGAGATACACTACGGATGGGGGCAGGGGTCAGAAATCAATTAGAAGCAATACTGCAAATTTGTACCACGAGTTTGATGATATAGCATAGGAGAACATCGGCAAAAGTGAAAAACCCAAAGGTATATTTACCTTCACAGTAAATGAATACTGAAATTTTAGTGTCACATAGCGTCTTACTTGTGATAAAGCTAAAAAGACCACAAAAAGCACAATAACTGCATCTGTATGTCCCCACTTACAGAGACATGAGCAAACCAGCTAGAATTCACAAGGACAATAAAATGCCATCTAGATAACATATATTTGGTTTATACTGGACTGTTCTCTGATTTAATGGATAGATCATAAACTAGCTCAATCAATAGCATCACCAAGGGTGGAAGGCTGAATTGCTATCACATTGAATTCTCCTTTAAAACTTACTTGGATGTTTTGGTTCCACAGCTACTCGCACAATTGGTGTAGCCTCAAAGTTGAGAGGTGTAAATGGTGGACAAGCTGGTGAAGTTGACAAAGTTGCAGACTTTAGCACAACATCTTGCAGGCCTCCTATTCCTAATAGAAATTAGAGGGAAAAAGAACAAAAAATATAGTGTCATATGAAAAGAGACTAAAAGTGATCATAAACGTCAAAAAAGAAAAATATTCTAATTAAAAAATCAGAATTAAAAACTCCTTACTGACAACAATAAACTTTACTATAAACTATTTGTTAAAATATATGTGCACAATCTGAATACTCAAGTTTCTGGTGTGATATCTGATATCCAGTCTCACAGTTCCTACTGCTTTCCCTCTGCTTATTAAATGCATGCTTTTTAAAATATAAACTCAAGAAAAGAAAGAATATGAGGACTTTTTCCACTTGTAAAATGCTCAAACCTTTGTACAGCTCAGACTTAGTTTTGGTGGTTTAAACTTAGAAAAATTTAGATTGCAAGAGGTCAAGGTCATCTAGTCCAACCTCCAGCTCAAAGCAGGGCTAACGTGAAAGTTAGATCAGGTTGTTCAGGACTTTGTCCAGTAAAGTTTTATAAACCTTCAATGATAAACACTCCACAGCCTCTCTCAGCAAGCTCCTCTCGTGCTAATTACTCCTATTGTAAAGAATGCTCAACCCCCATCCATTTAGGATTCCCCTTTTCTGTAACCGTCATCTTGTAAAATTAAATTCACAGATAGCAAGCTATCAATTCTAACCCTAATGTATTTTAAAAAGCAGGCAAGTTGGAGATAATAGCCTAAATTGTAGTGATAAGAAAATATATAGAAAAAATACTAGCTATAATTCTGCAAAACAGCTACTATATGTGCATGTTTAGTATTGGCTGGCTGGCACATTTCAGGTAATTTGCAATTATTGCCTTCAGATTCCTAAATAACAGAACATCATTTATAATTTAGTCAGAGCTATAAAAACACTACCACAAGTGGGTGAATAATAAAGATAACAAATAAAGCTGATATTGATACATGTAGTCATTTCTCTTGATTTTCCCTCAACCATATGTAACGAGCATTACAATACTTCTATTGGAGTATAAATTAAATGCACATGTAACTTATTACAAGAAAACTGAAACCTTTAGGTCATAATCAGTACCCCCTTAAAAATTAAATTTGCATTTAGAGATTGCAGGGAGGGATTCATGCTCCCTGCTCCTCGCTCTCCCTTACATACCAGAGTAAGGAAAAGCAGAGAAGCTCTTAACCCCAGCCCTCCATTATCACCCTAATTCTGTTCCAGGCTCTTTTTTTGGCTTGGTCTTCTCTATTTGAGGCCAGAAACAAAGGGAGTCAGCTTCCACCCTATGAGATCACGAGGGAGTTTAAATTTTGAAGAGCCTGTCTGCTGCGGAGTTATCATCTGCAGAATCAGGCTGTTTCTACAGCTAAAAAGGCCAAGTGTCTGCCCAGTAGGATATGCCAAAATCTAAAATGTCACTATTTAAGAAAACTTGCTTCAAAAATAACTGGAAGCAGAACAACATTCAATGGCTTTAAATGCAGAATAGCAGATGCTACAAAGAAAATAAATCTGTATAAACTCTGTGTTGCACCTGACCTATGACCAGCATGTATTTCCTCTTTTTCACTTATTCAACATGTGGTTTGAATGAAAAACAAATGCTGGATCATCACCATCACTAGGGACTGAGTAAAGGGATGGTCAGTTTTATTCTGAGCTTCTCCAGCTGGTAAAAAGAAAATGATTTAGAGTGGGAGGTGAACAGCTTCTTTTCACAGTGTAATGTGAACCAGAGAAATCAAGCCACCAAACCTTACTTCAGACAGACTCAGTCTTGACAGATTTTACAATATTCTTATTACCTTAAAGAAAACTTAAATCTGTCTACTCTTTTGTTTTACATTTGAAGGTAAAAGTATAAAATTTTTATTTGTCTGGCTAGAGTAATATGCTAAAATTCAAAAGATCTCCCACTTTCCAATAAAATCTATTAAGTTTACAACCTTTAATTGCTTAACTGTGTGAGCTAGCATACAGCAGTGTCCAACCCTGATAATCTATTTAATTTAGAAATTATTGGTAATGAATGTTGGAAAAAAAACTATAAATATTAAACTTCTTCGGCGATTTTTGCATTACATAATTAAAAGCAACTGCTAACATATTTTCTGAATAATATTACATGAAGATGTAGCATAACTAATTCCAATGTACCATATAAAATTACAATGAAAGAATTCTGCTATTTTGCTGTTATATTACTTACTGTTTATTCCCACTGAATTTTATACATTCTACTGGACATCACAGATCTCAAGTGCATATTAATGTTACCTAGTTGAATGGACTTAAAGCCACTCCAAAGTTAAAAATGGGAAGCAAACATAAGTTTAAGATTTTATCCTGTTCAGCCCTTGAAGAAATATGTCACTATAACACAACCATTTTGCTTCACTTTTCTTTTGTTGTAAATTAACTTTCAAAAAGAAAGGAACCAAAGAGAAGAACAGAATGCCTAAGCAAGGAAGATGAGAAAAGCTACTGTTCTTATGTTTTTGGTTAGCTAAGAATTAAGTACTAAAAAGCACTGCAAGTACTTTTGAATAGTCATCTCTCAAAGAACAATCTAGCCTACGAAGTACACAGTCTGTCACACTACTAAATAAATATGACATTAGGCAGTTCGTTGCAGATTGGTTTAATTTATTTTTATGAGAAACTAGAGTTACAGTATCTATAGGAATTTTTTAATCTGAGAATTTACTTGATCAGGAAACTTCTTTACTTTATTAACTCTGCCTGTGGTATGTCACCTAATTTCTGTACAAAAGAAAATGCTAGTTCTGACTCTTCTGGGGAGTGTGTAAACTTAAAAGACAATTTATTAAAAATACCTTATTGGAAATTTCACATATTTTGCTATATACTGTGTAACATTGTACTTGGTAGTAAGCCTTTTCTACCCAGTAAGATAACCTTTACAGATTTTGTAATGTATGACAAAAAGTGATACCTACTAAAAAATTACTACTGTATATATCTTTTTTTTTTTTTTTTTTTTTTTTTTTTTTTTTTTAACTTGTACACAGTCCTTTTGAGATTAAGGGGATTACAGCATAGAGGACCACAAAGCATGCTATCCATGCTGCAAAGTCAAGCCTACCAAGGGATACCATATGAGACTTTACAGTAAGTATCAGACTGGATTATTTTTTAATTTGTATCTAAATGCTTGCTCCTGCTGCAGAATAATATTTTTTGTTTTGAAAAAGCATTCCCATTTACTACATTTCACTAAAGTACCATAGGACCTGAACTCTACTGGATTTCAATAACAACTGACACCGAAGAAATACCACTCTCCAGGGCTCTGGCTCCAGGTGCTAAGGACTGCCCTGAAAGAAAGGTAATTTCAAAATGCTCAACACTAAGATGGAAACACCCTGACAGAGTAGCATTAGTAGGAACTTGACACCATCTTTTAAAGAAACATGCAAGATACAAAATATTTTGTAAATATCAAAATTATTTACATTTTTTAAAAGATTACAAATTCTCTCGTCTTAAAGAAGCCAAACCTACACACAGCTGTTTACCAAACTGACTGTTGGGAGCATATGTCACGAACATCATCCACATTTAAGGAAACGTAACTTGATGCTTTCTTTTTACAGAGATACAGATATATTCAGATTACTCTGATAAATCATCCTCAGTGACCAGCAACAAACATCCATCAAAATATTAAAGTTCTTATTTCAAAAGTAACTATTAATCCACAGGTAGAAAATAGATACTGAAGTTAAGATTCCCTGTTAATAGACAAGGAACATACTATGAGCCTATAAAATCATATTAAGGAAGATTTTCTGAGTTTAGTTTTGTCATTTAAAAGTAGACCAAATTATGGTGTGCATCAGGGAGTATGCCTACACAGATGGAGAATGTTAGGTTCATAAAGGTCCTTCTTCTGTTGAGCCCTTTATAACTATTACTCACTCTAGAAGATAAGAATACTAAATCAAGTAAGCATCACCAGTGTTTTTACCACAAGATAAAAACATGATAGAAATAGATAAGGACATAATGACTGAAATCATCAATGAAGTAGATTTAAGACAAGTCTCTATATACTTTTTGTTTTTTGCGTCCTCCTTGTAACCAGCATGAATTAGACACTAACTTTGCAGCCTTTAAATATGAAGTACACTCTTCCAGCTGAATTCAGTTCTAAAGATCTGAATATATAATAGATCAATTTCAAGATAGATGTAATTAGTTTCTTTTGATGTAGAAATATTCAGCATTTAATGTTCTTCCCAGATGCAAAAAATGAAGCAGACACCCGCACCATGCATAACCTTTTCAATCAGATAAGGAAATCATTCAATTTGCAGTGTAAAAAATCAAACAAAGAAGAATGAAAGTTGTTTAATTTTTAACTTCTGCCACATTGTTACTAGCCCCAACACATCAATTCAGTGGATCTTTATCTTCTCTCACTGATGATATCACCACTTAAGAATCCTTGGCTGCTTTGGAATGGAGACACATCGAGCTTTGACACTGTAAGGAGCTAAGTAAAGCCAAGAGCTAAAGTTAATCTTCCCAGTAAGGTTCTGTCTCCACTGACATATATAATTTCTTATCAACATTGTTTGTTTAGAGAGATTAAGATTTAACAATTTGCAAAGCCTCCTGGTTTAAATGCTCCAGGCACTGCACTATGCATCAGTGAAGAAAGGCCATGCAAGCTCATTCATAATTCAGCTAAGAGGTGTGATGCAAACTTCTGTAAAACTACACAATCTGGAATCTTAAAAACTAGCACGTGCCCTTTGTTTCAAAGGGAGTTTAGAGAAAGCAAGACCTTTATAATCTTCTTTGGACTGTAAAACAAATATTTTTCTCCCTGGTGAGAGACATTTTAAAATAAATACTTTTTAAAGGTGCTTTTAAAACTGTGTATGAGGAAATAAATTCACAAGCCCACCTTAAAAATACTACTTACTCTTAGACATTTTCAGTTTTTCCTTAAGATAAATAGGCTAATAGCCAACTAAAACAAAGAGAAGGGCAAAGTATATTTGCCATATAATGTTAAACTCATCAAGAAATTAATGAAATTAATTTCCATAAATTAATTTTCCATACCAATTATCATTCTCTTTCAAATCTGCCTACAGAATTCTCCTTTGCCCATTACCTACAATAAGACTGGAAAAATGTTATACCATTACCACACAATTACCTATTAGAATGACTAATACTGGTTCATGGTTCCCATGTACACTTTAAGCATCAATATCTATCTTTCCACTACTAACTTAAAAAAAAAAAAAAAAAAGACTTCTGCAAGCTGGAATTGATATTCGGTAGGAGTAAATTCAGACACAATAGCATGCCTTTTATATTCAAGATATTGTAAAATGTTTTACAAATTACTGGGATTAAATGATGGTAACTGTAGGGAGTTTGGACAAGTACGTAGCTACTATGGCTTAAGAATGCCTTGTATTATACATTTATTGCATGAGATTTTTAAAGCATGTTTCTCTTGAGTCTCATGGGCACTGCAGAGAAACATCTAAGGGCAGAACTTGACCTTTCTATATTAGAAACTGTTTCTGGAAGAAAAGGGAATGTAAATCAAGACACAGACTACATTCTAGTTGAGATTTCATCAACTTTTTCCATAATACAGTCCACATGTTAGCACAGATTGCCGGTGAGCCTCCTCATCTCCTCTGTAATTGTGCACTTCCCCCTCAATTGTTCATATTTGCTTCTGAGCAGAGTGAAATTGGTTGTACAAAAACCAGAATATTGTAGAGTATTTGCACAATTTTAGCTGTTCTCAGTACTTTCTAATCACTTTACATGAAAAGATAATTCAACATTTTTTTATATTACATTTCCTCTTTCCTAATGTGTTTTCCTTCAGCTCAGTCTCTAAAGATCACTAGAATCCAATAGACTTTAGAAGTGTCTGTCCTAGTTTCTTCATGAGTTTCAAAGAAATTACCTATAAAATCTACCTAAATGTGCTAGGGATTAGCAAGCAGACACTTCAATTCAGTTCCTCAATACAAAGGAGTTAATTCATAGTTTTATTGTAGTTTTCCTTCTAGGCTCACAACAGTCTGGGGGTAAATTTAGCGTAACTTTCTGATCAGATGAAAGAAAACTCAGCTATATTATTAAAAATATTATATCAAAATTCCCTCCCCAAGGGACACAATCATGCAATAGGATATTAAATGCAATAAGTGCCTTTTGACACAAGAAGCATCTCGATGGTTTACTGCTGAATCACTGAGCAGTAAAACAAGTACCAGGACAGTCCATTGCGTTCTTTTAGGAAAAAAGACTAGCAGTTCAAAGAAGGAAACTTTATGTCTGCTTTTAGAAGAAAATGGAAGGAAAGCAATAAAGTGACCTAACGCACATTCCACTAAAATTTCCCATTGCAAGATTATAGTTTCAAAGAGGACTGCAAATATATATAATGAGTAAACACCCATCATTTATCTTGCGCTGAGATTCTTTGGAAAAAAATACCATATACTTGATTATACATTTAGACTGCATGATAATATACACATTTCCAAACTGCTGACTGAGCTGACAATTGTAATTATGGTATTTCCTACAATTTCTCAGGCTAGAATAAAACAATTAAGGAAATTATAAACAAACAAACAAAAACGAATGAAAAACCCAACCCTTTACATTAAACAGTAATGCCTTTAAAGCAATGAAGTGAATGGATAGCAGACCCACCAGCACACAGTCCTTGTTTAAAGTCAAGCATTTACTTGTTAAAATACAAATTTGCTTTAAAGTAAACAGAATTAAACTAAAATCAGTTCACATTCCAAATCTGATTTCTGTGTTTACAAATAGGTATAGTCAAAATGAAGTACTGATTTCCTTAACTTGTTTAATGAAACAAATAAAGATGATGAAAGTATTTCAGATAATGATGTTTTTCTTTTGCTACAAAATTACTTCATTTGTCAAGCCATACTAATTTTTGGAGTTCAGATCTAAAGTAAATGATCCTGATTTTTAAATAGTTATGGTTGAACTTAATTTTAGTATGGAAATTTAGAAAGAAAGGTCATGCTTTGATCTGTAACCTTGCCGCATTCCTCTTTACTTGTTATGAAATTGATGCAATTATTTGCTGCCTTGTAGTTTCACCAAAAAACAAAACAAAACAAAACTTTATTCCAATATAAGTTACTTGAACCTTTTAATCACAAAACATTCTTGACACAGATAGCCAATTGTAGCATTTGTGACTTTATAAAAATGTTAGATCTACTCAGGAGCACAGATATTTTGTTCCAGCTCACACATAATTCCTTCACACATAGTAGCTCAACTCGACATCGTTTAAAAGCAGCAATACCAAACAACAGTAAATATGTGGACAGATCTTTACATCGTGTGACAACATAGGCCCTGGAACTAACTTCACTTAGCCTGTACATCAAATTAACACTTCCATTACTGCATGTGGAAAGCATTTAGTACCACACAAAAAGTCTTCAAGGGTCTCTGAAACATAAACCAAATTTCAGATTTATAATTACTTTGAATAAATGATTTTAATTTGACCTGACAGCAGCACATCTGAATGTACTTTTTTTTTTTTTTTTTTTTTTTTTTAATGACAACCAGAACTTCAGAGACAGTTCAGCACAGTTGTCCCAAACAAATGGAATTTAGGAAAGGTTGTTCCAACATATTTACTTTGATAATCTAAAAACCCTTTGAAATTTTGACCTTTTTTTTTTTTTTTTTTAATTGTAGTAGTAGTAAATGTGCTTTAGTAAATAAATCCATTAAATTGCATAATGTACTGGAAAACAGATAAGCTCAATTCATATGGCACATCGTATGCAAGAGAAAAAAAATTGCTCAGCCATCCTCTAAGGAAGAAGAAAGCCCTCCAGAAAACAGAGCCCTAACTGAACTATTCAGAAGAGAATATACATTTTTTTGGAGATGAGAAATGTGTCTCAATTGAAACTGTTTATTTCTAGAAAGCATTCTGACTTTGTCATACTGATAAACAGACGCTGGTTATCTCCTGATGATTTCCATTGGTTCAATGGGAAAAGTATTTCAAATAATAATAATAATAAAAAGACATAATATCTTTCATTTGTAACTCCTATACTGAAACTCTCCAAGACTTCACCTATAATGCTAATATTTGCTTAGTAGAAGCCAAGAAGATGGAGCTAATGACCCTTCACGAAGGTGGCTTATACATAATGATATGTACATTGATATGTACATAATTATTGATAATAATTTTTATCCATGGAAAAAAATTGTCAGGAAGAAAAAAAAAAAAAAAAGAAATCAAAAGATAAAGTTGAAGTGTTTAGCAGAATTTAGGCTTGAATTTAGGTTTAGTAGAAGTTAAGCTTGATATCAGCACCCAATTAGGATTACAGAAGGTATGTACACTAAAAGATTCAAAGTACTAGAAGAACAGGACAAGTCTCTATGCTCCAAAAGTCCTCCAGCTAATACATAGTTTATATTGCTTATATTTTGGAAATATAAAGGGATAAAATTCAAAATATTTTAAAATAAACCCCTCTGATTCACTGAATAAATCACAGTGGTTCATTTAAAAAGTAGAAAAATCTAATTCAACATTTTTGCAGTGCCATTATTAATAACATTAAGTATACCAACATGCTCAGTTCTGGAAATCTATTAAGATAAGATCTTATTTTCTTGTTTTTGTAACATGATTATAAATTAGACAATAAAATTATTAATCAAAACCATCACTTCCCATCTTACTCTATTAAAATACTTTAAATATTTTTCAGCTACCTTGAAATACATATAGAACTTTAAAAGACAGGTAAAGGGGAGACAGCAGCCAGAGACCGAGAGGAAGCAATTGTACTCTGAGACAGCAAGGTAAGTGTTTAACACTAATCAAAAAGTAATAGATTTCAAAATTAAGTCAAATTCATTTTGACTACAAAATAAATACATTTCAAGTATTTATTTTCCCAGTAGTCACTGGGAAGGTACACTATTTTCTTTTTTTTTTGAATCAGAATATTTGAGGCAAGACACAAGTGAGTGAAGATCTAAAGTTCATTAAGGTTTTTAGCACAATAGCAAATTGAATTCTCCTAGTTTCTTGACCCAACACTTTCCATAACAGAGCAAGATAACTTATTTCAGCTAACAGATCCACAACAGCAAATGATTTCTGATTATAAAATCAGAAGCTATAGCATTGGCTAACAACCAACTGACCCTTAAGAGAAAATGCTGTTTTATTTTTTATTCAGTTTTAATAATGTGTCCTGAAAACGGGCAGACTTCATGTGTATACTGTTTTCTTAAACTGTAGATTATAAAATAAGTAACATCTGTTACTCCCCAGAATCAATTATAAGTGGTGTTAAAATTAATGAGGCCTTCAGGCACTGATCTTGCAAAGAATTAATTTTAATCTGTGTAAGTCTTGGAGGTTTTGTCATGTTTGCCTAGAAAAGGCTACGTGAACATATTGCTACAAGTTCTGCATTACATATCCAAGGTACATAGGGAATTTAGAAACTACTACAAGAAGTGCCAATTAAAAAAGACAATGGTAGTTTAAAAACTCATTAAATATTTCTTCATTCTTGTGATGGATTTTAGAATTTAACTGTAGGATCCCAATGTAACTGACTTACATTTCACCAGTTAAAAAAAAAAAAATGAGACCTTTGTCATTCAATGTATCAATTAAATGCAAAGATAGAGCAATCAGTTATTGGGTATTTCAGACATTGCAAGCAGAAGCAGCACACCAATTACCAAATGTGTATAACAAATATCCTGTGGGAAATGCCCTACTGAGGCATTGACCATTTATCCTGTTAACTTGTAAGACATGCAGGTAACTAATTAAAATTCAATTTTGCAAGACCTGACCCAATGCCTAATGCTCTCCATGAAAGGCAATCCCCATGTACACCCCACTACATTTGACTAGAAATGATTTCTGTTTCTTATTTTGTTGCTTTGGGAAATACGGCTTGAAATGTTCCAAAGTACTATGAATAATGGATTATTTCAGTCTACATTATACAAAAGTTGATGTTTATTTTAATTACAATCATGAGAATTTCAGGAACTATAAAGGGTAATATGAATAATATACAATTTGACTTACAGTTAAAAGAAGCCTTTACATATCTAATTTGTAGTTACAAGCAAAAGTATTTTGGGGAATAATTAATTAGAAGAAGGATTCTAACAGAAGAAAGCACCTTTCCAATGCCTTGAATTAGGCCTGTTTGACATAATGGGTGTACAAATGACACGAGAGGGAACAGGGAATATTTTAATTACACTTGTTATATCAACAACCAAGGAAGTTGCTAATAGTAAATTATTTATTATGCATTTCTGTTTAATAGCAAAATAAATTCCAAAATGAACAGAAATGCATTCAGACACACAACAAAAAAAAAGTTCTTGCTACACACCAACAGATGACTAGGACATAAATATTGATCTCAGATTGAAAGGAGATTGCTCTATATACTTTGAATAAAATGTATCTGGAATAGTGACAAAATGTTTAGTGAAAAGTAAAGGTAGAATTCCAGAAAGTTATCTCAAAATACATACATGAATTAATGACAAAAGTACCTAAGAAATACAAAATAATGCAATTCTGGAGAAAATGTTCTATCTACAGTAATGACATGTTAGCAGAACAAGTTTTTGTCACAATGATAAAAATTCTCTTTTTTCCACAAAACCTAAACAATACTTAAATAATGAATTTTACTTCACATTAAATATTTCTGACAGCCTGCCTCTATGTAGATTAAACATATCAAAACCATATATTTAAAAATAAAAATACTTAGCAAATAAGACTGTTAATCCTTATCATCTCATCTCCTTTTCAACAGGATAAAAGATTGCCAGTTTTCCTCTATATTCTCATTGCTTCAATTAATGTATTATTATTGTATTTCATAGTCCATGCAACTTTGACTTCCTAAAGTATTATCTTCCTAACATGTTAACTTTTATTAACTTTAGGTCGACAAGAAAATGGGAAAAAAATATACCAAAGAGATCATTTCAAAGATAAGAGAATTCTTAAAGATACCTCAGAACACCACATAATTGAATTGGGCTTTAAAATGCTCCCCTATTTCAAAAAGGAGGAAAGAAATTAAATAGAACTGATCTTGATTTTTAATGCACCTTACAAAAGAGTCACTACCATGGTTTAATTTTACTTACATCCTATCAGTCTACATGAAGTGATAAAATCCACAATATTGCTCTCTTCAATTGTTAAAAACAGGCATGAACAGAGACTGACAGAAGATACCGGGAAGGGAGCTGGGAACTTTATATCATCTGCACATCTGAAAAACCCTTCATGTTTAATTTCCTTTTCACAAGTAACATCAGCCACTTCATTTGCATTCGAGGACAGAAGGGGAAGAGCCCCAGCTCCAGAAGGCAGAGTCTAAGAATGCCACCTGAAATCCAGCTAGAGATGATTGAACAGCCAGTTGCCAGCAAAAAGAGGAGTCCTGACCCCCCATTTCTGGCTTTCCTAGCACCAGCACTAGCATTTGTCAGACTCTTGCTGATCCAATTCAGAAAACTAAATAAACAGAATAAAATTAACCTAATAAAAAGGCAAATTCTCCATCTCACCCAATTTTCACTCCCTCAAGAAACAAAGCATGAATGTATTTGTAAAAGACAATGCCCTGCTGTACAAAAAGCAAGTCATCACATTAGTAAGAGGGAGACTCCTATGGCATGATGAAGCCAACCAGGAGACGAGGTTTAACAATCCGTCACAAAACTAGGTTAAAAGCCCCTTTTCCGCCCATCCCTGTGGAGCTAACATGGTCCTGAAACAAGTAAATTTGTCTCCACGCCTCACTGCCACCCCCTCTGAAACCAGATCAGGCTGGCAAACGTTTTGCTGACTACACAGAGCAGCCCGCAGATGCGGCATCGTGTATCACCCACAACCTCCAGCACTCACTCGGCTGCTGCTTCAACACAAAGTAAAACACAGCACGTCAGCTGCTTTACTGAACAAAAGAAACGTGGCCACTTGCCACTGCTAGGTATCAGCTTTAAATGCCTTGGAAGAGTTCTGGTATATGCTTTTCATCTCTACTGAAAATGGTTTGTTTCTATTAAAAAATGGTTGATTACTGAAATGACTTTCTTCGGTTGAGAAGCAGTGCTTCCAACCCAGCATGTCATACTTCCTGATGGGATTATGTATACAAAAGAATTTGTTAAAAATGGCACAAGTTTTCAGTCTCTTTTCCAAAGTAAACGCAACTCCTGTAATCACACAGTCTCCCAACAACTTTTCTACATGTTGTCAACTTCCACTAAGTTTAACTGTGACTGAGAGGAGAGGGTTCAGATATAATTAAGTTTCCACAAGTTATGTAAAAAATCAATGGCTGAGTACTGAAGGGAGACCAAAATTGGTAAGCTCACTAAGAAAAAAAAAAAAAAAAAAAAAAAAAAAAGTCAAAACATGCTCATTGCATATCCTGCCTGGAAGCAGCTGCCTGGCGACCAGCATGCACATCCTGGCTGGCCAACTGGGACATGCACAACTGGAGGGTGGGAGTAGCTTAGAGGGACGATGAGGATTTTAAGGACACCAGTCCACAGGAATACAGGCTTTGTTAAGGCCACTGCTCAGAGATCTTGCTTCTTGAAATTGCCATAAAACAACTAGTCTTTGGTGGAAAAAGTTCTCAAAAACAAAACCACGAGGGTTTCATATATTTTAGATCCTGTTTTGCATGCTTCTCAATACACAGCTCTCTGCATCAATGAATACTGCAGGCTGCCATTAGAATGCACTCAGCAGCTCCATCAGGCTAAAGACTTGGGAAACGGTGTGAATGTCATTGCTGATATTTAAATACAGTAACTGATATAACAAGAAATACCAGCAGGTTCACATTTCCATTCAGAGTAATGGGTTCACAGTTATGCAACACACAACTGTTAACCAAAAAACTTTAACATTGCATAAAGCATTATTTGTACAATTTTTAACATATGACACTTGCAAAATATCCAAGTATTTAACTGAGTATTTGTTCCTCAGTAACATTTTTCAGAAGTAGAATTAGTCACTGAAACAGATTTCTATCAGAGTTGGCAATGAGGGTACTTTAGCCAGTGAAGCTTAAACTGATAGCAACAAATAAATTGACTTATCCTTGATACATTAACTTAATCAAATATACAATATACACACTGAGTGTGTTGTTTTTTTTTCCCTCCAGAAGTTTTTTTTTTTTTTTTTTTTTTTTTTTTTTTTTTTCCTCCTCCAGAAGTATACTGTCTCGGTTTAGGCCTGCCTACATTCAAGTCCAGTATGTTCAAACCAACATCAAGCACCACTGAAAAACCTGTCTGCTTCAAACTCATTAGGATGACAGAAATGTCTCCTCTCTGGAAGGAAAAGCTCTCATCTGAGGTCCTTAAATTCATTACTCAATTTTTATAATGAGATCTCACTGCCTTTACACGGATTAACCCAGAACCAAAGATGCCAATACAAAACACTATCAAATTAAGTGAATTACCTACCAAACATGGATTCACAAAGAACAGCTGCAGAACACAAAGTTTCACTAGAGTCTATAACACTTTTGACAGGAGTGCAGCCTTAAAAAATGGAGCTGCTCATTTTTTTAAATCAAATACAGAGCACACCTCATTGAAGAGAATATGGTAATAGGGAAAAATGTGTTAGAAAAAAACTACATTTCTTTTATTCTTAATTAGATACAAAAAGTATTTAAATTTGATTCCAGATATCAATGCCAAAATTTCAAAATACTGTTGAGCAAAGTCAGCAGCTTTTCTGCACCTTAAGACAAAAACTCAAAAGCAGTAGCCCCTTAAACATCACTCTTGCCTACCATCAACAACTGGAATAAAACAATTCTTTATAAATAAAAAATGTATACAAATGTAAATTTTGAAACTTGTAAGAAGGTGCACAAGAAGCTTTATCTATGCTTACTATTCTCAATTCATACAGTTTTGACAATGAACTTAGAATAGCTATTACTAGCCAAGTACAAATGGAGTTTACACTCGTGCTGCTTGGCTTACAATCTCTACAGAAGAGTAAATACAAGCTTTTCCACTTAATTACCAAATGATAAACAGTGGTACACAACCTAAACTTTGAGGCTAAACTATTCAGTGCTGCCGCTTTAACACTGTTGTTTAGCAGTGCTTCTCAGTTTGACATCAGTTGAGACTCCTAAATATAGCTCTGCCTTAACTCCCCCCCACAGTTCACAAGCCAGACAAAGCCAACTTTATGACTCACGCCCTGATACAGGCCAAACAACCCTCACAACACTTTTGCAATTTAATTTGAAGCATGAAACAACATCAAAATCTCAAGAAAGTACTTAGAAAATAACTCACTGTAACAGCCGTTATTAAGAATCTCTTGACTTGCAACCTTCCTATTTTTTATACAGAGGACTGAAATTCTCTTCAACTGTGCTCATGTGTAGGGAGATTATGTGCAAAATTAATTACATTTTGGTCATCCTCACACTCCCAAGCCCTCGCTGTGACCCTCTCCTGCTTTTCTAACTCCTTGAAGAAGTTCTGGTGACAACAGACAAAAGGAAGCAAAAGAGAAATACACAAAGTAATAAGAGACTTTTGTGGCTAGTTCAGATGCACAAGCAGAGGCATTTCAGAGCCATTTGCAGCAATTATTGCAAGAATGCTGTATATTATGAGCACTAACTATTACACAATACAATAAACATTTTTCACACGCGGGTGTGAAAACGTATATTGCTTCCTTCTTGATTACACAGGAGGACTGACTAAGATTAGGAAGTGTTCTAGCACAATTTTAAAAGACCTTCAAATAAATTGCCCTTGTGGATTAGTGGTTTATATTGCATAAACAATGCCAGCGAGTAGAAGGGCTCTGGGATTTGCTTAGTTTATTGTTAACTAAAATATTCCCATATACTCCTCTTTTATTAGCAGGGGATAGATAAGCAAGGTAGTCAGAAAGCAAAGCTGAGGTAGAAAGAGTGACAGATGGAAAGGCAGAGAGGAAGGTGGAATATGAACAGTAAACAGGAGGAATTTTTAACACTAAAATTTGGTGAGGGGAGGCTCAGGTCAAAATGTGGATTTCAGAGTCACTCCAAAGACAAGCTGAGGGAGGTTAAGTCTAATTTCTACAGTCTGGCTGTTACTCTGCACAGAAGGCAAATAGTGTACCTATGAAAATTAAAGGGGCATTCAGATACTAGTTTTCCCATGTTTCCAATACAACTGTAACTTTTCTCAGGACAAACAGCAAACAACAAAAAGAGGAAGCCAAACAAGATCTTTTCATGTGACTGTAGCTACACTATACAGCCTCCAAAAGCAGTACATTATTTCCAAGTTGAGTTAATGAGAAAAAGTAGGCACCGTACTGACTTTCGGAGTGCTCCATGAGATTTATTTCATCTAGGGACACAGCAATTGCAGATTTTCTATACAAAGAAACACACATTAAAAACAAGAATCCAAAGTTGTTGCCATACTGACAGTGCTGTGAATCCACACCTTTACCCAGAATTGAAATAATTACAGATTTCTGTATTGCATGAAAAACAGCACCCTCTAGACTTACATTAAATGGGATTTAGAAAACAATTTAAAGGATAAAGTAAGTTAGCTGGTTTCTATTCCCATTTCCAGAAAATTCCTATACATTTCTTTACAAGACTGCTCCCTAACTACCCTCTTATGTCAAGGAATTGTCATCATATTAACACTAACAATAATAATCATTTAGATGCCCAGAATTTTGATTGCATTTGATATTTAACTTAAAATATAATCCTTATCAGATAGTCATGCATTTGTCATGAGAAACAGAAATTTCATTTTACCTTTTCAGAAAACAAAAACAAAGAGAAGTACCTGCTTTTTTCTCTAGAACTGCTTTGTTTGCTTAAAGTATGAAGAGGGGGAAAAAATCAATTTAAAAGGGTTTCAATTTTTCATAACCTTGGAAAAAAGATTATACACAAGTAGAGAACTATAAATTCAAGAGAATTACAAATTTTCTGTTGCTACATGTAAAAAGTGTCATATACAGAGGAAAAACTTCCCAATCTACTTTTCTGAAGCTGAAAAAGGTAAGATTAAAGCAAAACTAAGTCAGAAGATGTGAACTATGCAAGAACAGCAACAAACTGGATTTAACCAACAAAACCTACACTTCCTAGAAAAAAAAAAGTTATCTATCACTTATTCATTTTGTTCTACTTCAGGACACAGAGAGGATAATGTGATGACTAAACTAATTTCTAGATTCAAGTTTCTACTTCCCCCCAAAAGTAACACACGGTATATTTCACAACAGAAAGATATCAAAAGTAAAAATAATTTTTATCATTAATCTGATTATCTAGGGAGGTTGGTTGTGTTGAAGGATGTATTGGGAAGAGCCTATTGTTCTGACTGAGACTGCAAAAGGATAAAGAAGCAGCACTGTGAATGAGGCCAGGCAAGAGATAAACTACGTTCCATACACATTTAAAATAACTCTCAAAGATACAGAAAACAAAGATTATCCAAACAGGTAATTTCACAATTTAATGTGAATTTTTACACCCTCCAATGTCTTTTTCAATTCTATTCTTTAGTAAAAGCTTGGGCTAAAAGACACCTATGAGACAGTATTCCTGATATATTGTTGCTCAGCTATTTGCTCCCAAGTATAGCATGCTTGATACTATGATGAAGACCTATGTTTCATAACTACCTCGGCTATGAAGCTGAAAAGCTTAATTCATCTAATAGAAACTGAACATCATCAGACCAGAACAGCTGAAGGTACGGCCAGCTGATTAAAAGTACGCACTTTGCTTAGTGATTACATAAGTGACATTGATTACAACATATTCATTTAAAACTTTTTTTTTTTTTTAATTCATGGAATGGAAAAAAAGAAAATATATAAAATAGGTCTATATGTGTATACACACACTTAAGTGTGCTATTTACACTAAGGTAAAGACAGTTAATTTTCAGGCACAGTGAACTAAAATCAGGCTTAAATCAGTGGCAGAAAAAAAAAAGAATTTTCCTTTGAAAAGCATATTCTAGATTAATGCTTATTTTCTGGAATTAGTTTTCCATGTGTTAAGTCTTCTGTGGAAGTTTGTAGTCAAAAATATTTACAGAGACAATAGCTACACAACATTCATTGAAATGTTATATTTGTATATGTGAGCAATAAATTTCAAACCTGACTCAAGAGTCGCACCCATCCATTTGGGCAACAGAATTGTTAATTCTTTGGCAATCAAAATCACGCAGCACAGCTTGAATTTCATATAAATGATTCTGAATACTACTTGCATACAATTTCAAACCAACATTTAGTTATAGAACACACTGGAGCAGACCTTGATTTGGCTATGTTAAGTTATTCCCCCACTTGAAGCCTGTACTTAAGGTGATTATTTTGTACATATTCCTGAAATGGCATTGCATTTTCATAGTTTGAATTTTAGAAAACCACAGTCATGTTAAACAAAAGAAACATTCTTCTACAACAGCTTTCTGAAAGGTAAAGTTTACTATTTCTGCAAATAGAAGTCTCCAGCACATTTAATTTGGAAGTAGGAAAACAATCCTAATACCACTTAGTACAAAGGGATGAAAAGATCATTTTTATAGTCTAACACAGATCCTTGTTAAATCGGGTAATTTTCACCTCTGTTGAAAACTGAACCTTAAGCACCAATTCCCCGAATTTTGCATTCTTGCTGAGCATCTCAGCCATTTACTCTGGTGCCATAGTGTCCAAATTCATCCCTGATCTAATGTTTCCCAGTTCATCATGCAATATTTCATGGCTGCACTAACAGGTGGGATATTCTTAGATACAGAGTTCTGACAACGTTGAGTACAAAACTGAAGTCACTTTGGTTCATCTATCATAGATCCTCATTTAGTAATGGATACATATATCTCTGAAGAGATTTTCTACTAATCCAGACAAATTAGATATATCCTGTTAGAACCACATTTATAAGAAGGGAGAAAGCGCACAGCTATAACAAACAGCCACCTAATAAACAATACTGATATTCTACTTTAAAAGAGCATACTACCAGTTAGAAAACAACACAAAAACATACACCAAGTAAATGTTATAAGTAGAGGTATTTTCCCCCAGTCAGCAGTGATGTATCTCAGTATGTTGGAAAAAATCCCACACAATGTTGCAGAGGTGAGTTTAGCCGATGGTCTAAAAACTTCACCTTGAGACTTCTATTACCATTCTACACTGGTGGCACCAACTACTTTAACACTTTTGTTCTTGTATGGTATTAAAAAATATACAAATTACGTTAGCCAAGTAATAAGTATTTTGGTAGATAACTGTTCCCCCTTTATTATACATTGTTTCATGGAGGGAGAGACTGACAATAATGCCTCAATGCTGACTAAAGAATTTAACTGTGAAACACTGGGGAAAATCCCTATCCTTTCGTTTTAATCTAAAGAGACATGGAAAATCACACCCAACCAAGTACTCACACAGAAGATTTGGAAATTCTGGAGATAAGCCAGTTAGTATCTGGGACCTAAACCCACAAACATTTAGCTATTAAAAGGCTGAGTACCATCTGCCCAGAGGCAATGACTATACAAGTCAATTCTCCACCCTTACACAAAGAAAGGGAATCGTCCCTTTAGCACTGGCCCTGAATTCTGATCCAGACTACAGACGACATTTTTAGCAATATAAATTCATTTAATACCAGGCATCTAATAAATCTGAAGCCCCAAAGCCAAACATCACTGATTCCTGAAGCAAACATAAGTGATAAACAGAGATGACTGCCTGCACCTCAAACCCTCTTTTCCAGTCTATTTCTAGGTCTTCTCTATTAAGTAGCTCCAGAACATGTGCCTGCTGCTGTGCTGTGAACTTCTTCAAGCAGCAATGGAATGAAATTGCCCTGATTCTTGTAAGTCCCACTGCTGCCCACAGGCACATAAGTAGCAACAACAAACATCAACAAGTCTGGGCAGTTTTCCTTCTGATTTGGGAAACCTCAAGCATCAGCAGTATTTGTCTGCATACAAACCCTGAACAATCAGGAATGCTTACCTCTTATTTGGAATATTAACTATAAAAATAATTTTAATTTACATGAAAGCTCAAATTTTGCAGATAATAGTAACTAAAAGTTGCTTTAAAACTGATACAGAATGCTTCACTGAATTAACTCCTTTCCTCAAAATCTTAATTATTTGAATTTTTGACATTATAATCCAGTGTGGTCAAGAGCAAACTTAAAGGCATTTTTGGCCTGAGGAACATAATATGACTTCAACATAAATTATCTTAATGCAGCCCGATTTTAAAATATGACGAAAAACTTGCATTCCAGTGGAGAGACTAAACACATTTTTAAGATCTCATAATAAAACCCTGAAAATTAGAGCAGAGAACATTCCAGAAGCACTACAGAATTTAGAAGTGGTTTTCTTCAGAAAGAATTACTACACACGATTTCCTTTTATAGTCTTAAGAAGCTACACTCAGAAAAACAGAAAAAAGATCAAGCTACTGAAAACACCATTTAAAACTTTCAATATCAAAAGAAAAACAACACAGCTTAAAAGGCTTTATAAGGAAACCATTAACCATTTGAAACATTTCTTCCCCAAGAAAACTTTAGCAATGTTAACAGAGATGCAGATGTCAGTGTTGTATTTCTGACCTAAGACTTGTCTTACTTTTTCCTCTCCATTGATCTATGCCCTAGTGATATGTTGATATTGGTTTGAAAACAAGATCATGAATCATTTATTGCTTTTGCAATCAAGTTTGTCAAATCAAATCCCATGAACTGAAATCACAAATAAAACAATTAGCAGAAATGGTAAGGCAAATAGGGCAAAGGAAACTTATCAGATAATCAGCAAAATACACTTCTAATTTCATTTGATACCAGTGCATTAGCTGTGCACCATGCTATGCTACATTGCCCAATAAGCAGCACAAATTACTCAGCCTGCTTGTTGTAACACAAAGCAAAGAGCAGGAACTGCAAAAGGACTAAGTCCATTACAGCAAAAAGAGTTAAGAAAAAATGGTTTCAGTATCCAGCTCTGATAAAGGCCAAATCACAGATCAATTACAATGTCCTTAGCTCAAAGAAACAATTTAAACATATTCACGTTTTCAACAATTTAACTATGTATAAAACACTGACTGGTAAGAAGTTATTGTAGATGTAATAATGTCAGGTAAACTCATTGTTTCATGGAGAAAAAATATGCAATAAAATCCATTCAATTATATCTCTTACTGAATAATGCTCTATTATTATAAAGTAGTTAAAAATACAAATTCCTTTTTTTTTTTTTTTTTTTTTTAAATGGGGTTGTAAGATGGCAGTTAGTGATTAAAATCGTAAGTGTCCCAAAACGGAAGACAAAGGTTTGGGTTTTCTTTGTTTCATTCACTATTTTCTGCTAATTTCAGTAATATTCTTGAGAAAGACTGCCCTCCTGTGTTCACTGATCTTTTACTGATCTACACTGAGATGAGACAGGCCACACAGCTGGAATCACTTCAAGCTTTTTTTTTTTTTTTTTTTTTTTTTTAAAATAATCACATTACTGATTCAGAGATTGAAATTAGCCCACCAAATGTTTGCACAGAAATAAAAGGCTGGTGCAACAGCAGTACTGTTCCTAGGGCTTTCACATAAGGTGGTAATGCTTGCTGGCTGGCATGAATCCTAGAAAGCCATTCTGGGCCTTTAAAATGGCATCGCTGCTTGCAGCTGCTCTTTGCTTTTAACAGAGGCTGCTTATTAAAAGATCCTAAATTGTTCGATGAAGTCCTAAAGGAATAAAATGCTTGTTAGACACCTTGTAACGAGGTTAGCTATACTACTTACTACATAGCAGCTCTTCACACCAACTGCAGCTGTACAGCACACATCTTTAGAAAGGTACAGAAAAATCCGTATGTATGTACCCATAATCACCTAGTTCCCATGTCATATTGTTTAAGCTTCAAGATTCCTTTAAATACTTTATAAATAATTAAAACGTGAAAGAACACTGTGTGGGAAAGCAAGCATTTTAGAAGAGGAAAAATCTAAGGTACCCAGCAGTCAGTCCTCCAGGAAGTCAGATCATAGAGAGCTGACACCAGGAGTGACTTCTACATCCCTGCTTTTAACATTATCATTTGATCACTTAAAGAAACAAATGCTCTTAATTTCCTAGAACACTTGATACTCACAGGGCTAACTGCATTTGAAAATATTCAGTATATTATCTAGCCTCTTAGGAGCATTGCACTAAAGCACTACAGAAGCAAGCAGAAAACTTTGCTTTTTAGCAGTACTCAATAAAACACAAAAATCACTTACGTAGTGGTACCGGGCAGCTCTATGAAAAATCTGATTTGGATATGTGTTTGCTCACATTTGTGGTGGTACTTGTGGATAAAAACAGTATACAGCTCAGTTTTAGTATGCATGTTACTCTGTACTTGTGCACACAAGCATGTGGCACACTTTGAGATACACTGGAATAAAATTTATCACTTGATGATCCTTCAATTATTTACACCTAAAGACAACAACAAAAAAATCATCACAACACTGACAAATTTTAACAAAAATCATTTATATATATAGCCACACTTTAAAAGTACTGCCAGTGCTTTCAGAAACATGGTATTTTTTATTTATTTATTTATTTATTTATTTTAACATCAGCATTTGCTTAAATTACTTAAAATCAAGAATCAGTAACTTCAGCATGAGGATCCTATCCTTTCATCTGTACATGACATCACAACGAACACTACTTCTTTTTGCCTATTTAAAATACATTTTTGTACTACCTTCAACAACTCTTTTTTTGTTACTAAAACATTTCTAACCCTTTTAGATAGAACAAGAAAGGCATTTTGCCTTTTATTATAGGACAGCAAAATGAAAAAACAGATTTTGTGCCAAGCATATTTAACAAAAAGGAAGGAATTAAAAAAAAGGAAGCTATTATGTGCATCTGGAGGGCATGTGCTTGCTCAATCTTAACTTGGGAGCCCAAATTATTTGCTGCTCATACATTCCCTTCTAATATTCCTTTGTCACTTTGGGGAATGCCCATTAAGTTCTTTTTATCCTCTTCAACCACAAAAATATCAGAACAAGTGTTACAAAATGATGCTTTTCCTGTATTTGTACTTCTCCTTTGTTGGGAAGGCAGAGGGGGAAGATTCTATATATTCTTCCCCAGGAACAAGTGAATCAGCTGTCTCCACTTCCTTACATTCTCCAGAATATTAACACTTCAACACGTGTGATAGAGGTAGTCTTGCTTTTGAGAAAATATTCTTAATGTAGATATGCAACTGAAATAATTTTAAGCTTGCCTGTAATTGTCCTATTTGCTAAACTTTTAATGCTGTTTAACAAACTTCTTGTTTTGGCTACTGGCATAGAAGCAACATTTTTTTTCACACATTAAATGACATAATAAATACTGCTTCCATGCGTTTTTCATTAACAACAAAAAACAGCTTCTTAGTATTAATTTTTCTATTTGTGTTCTAGCATCAGCAATCTCTACAGTTAGCTAAATAATACCTAATACTACTTGGCAAACAGAAGAACTTGCATACAACATCCACATTAAATCGTTTAGTATTTCATGACTAGAGCATTTATAATTTTCCTTTTTATAAGAGAAACTAAGCATTAGTAAGAAGAACTGAGATGACCAGAAATTAACAGATTTCACTCAATAGCTGTCAAACACAACACATCTGGAGCAGATACTTGGATGGCAGCAGGAATCTCCAATACAGTAGATGTTTCCTGTGCAATGGGGAGCTCATCAATAAGAACCTAAGCTGCTGTAATAGTCAATAGACAAAAAGAAGTTAAACACATTTGGGTAGCCAGATGACTGTCTATATTAAGCTCCTTTCTCCAATACATTTTTGTCATAGCAAAAGAGGACACAAATATTTAAAGCGAGTGGGGCAACTACAGTAGCTTGCTATTTGCATAGCATTAGATTATGTAAAACACAGGTCAGAGTTAATTATAGTGCCACTAAGAACATGCAAGGATATATCAGTCAACTTGTCTCTGGAATTTAATATTGAAGTGCTGCTTCTCTCCTTACAGACATAAAAGGACAAAATTTTTAGAATAGCATGTGGATTTCTGTGATCACTAAGGTCCGTGATACCTTTTCTTTCCAATGGGTGCTCAGGCAGTTTTCAAAAGGTGAGCACTATACATGCCCAAGACATCTCAGAGTTAAAAAAAAAAAATATCCCAGCTAATTTTGAGAGGTATATTTAGGCGATATATAATTATCACATTAATGATAGAAAACACAGAGTACTTCTGTATTTGGAATTTAAGCATGGTTTTGATATACATAGTTGGAATTTACAAAACAGATTACAGTGTTTCTATTAAGATAATAATAAGCCAGGTATTTTGACAGAAAGGAATTTTGCTCTTCATAGAAAACTCCGACAAATCAGTTTTAAAAGATTTATTACAAAGCCTTTATTATCCTTGGTTCTCAAGAACTTCTTCATTTGTTTGTTTTAAGTTAAAGTTATATTTCACCCAAGGACTGCAAAAAATGTCGAATAGTCACATAGATTGCAAGGAAGAAAAATTGTGAATTATTAACTGCTATGTGGAAGGAGGCAGTATTTCATGTTTGCCATACCACTTGAAAATGACATACTGCTTAAAGCTTTTTGAGAAATACTTTTGACAAAACATTTGCACTGTAAACTTGCAATACAAATTAACAATTGCAATACAGGCTCTCTCAACTTCCAGAAACTCAGAACAACTTTCCACAGCTTCCCAAAATGGCTATGCACAGTAGACAGGGAAATGGTATTTTTTTTTCAGCTGACTCTTCATGAATTCTGTGTGTTCATGGTATGTTTCATTACCTTTTCCTCTTGTAGTATTTTGCTACTAGTTTTTCAGTTTTTTAACATTTATAAGGAGATTAGTATTTTAAGGAAAAATCTAATCCGCCACAAGGACCAATGGATGAAATCCTCAACTCCACTGACACAGCCTATGTCTTAAGCCATTTCTTTGATCATTAAACCTTTGCATAAACCAGTATGAAGAGTAAAAAGGCTACTTGTTCATTGTCACCAAGCAGGTTCTTCCTTGTAAGAAACCAACAAAAACACTGGGAAAAAAAATCCCTGTACCATGAGTTTTAAAGTGGAAATAGGCAGTCATGATCAACTGTGTATTCCTTATGGCAATAATTTAATTATACAGAATAAAACTACAGAGCTTTCAGAAAAGCTTCCTTATTTTACTAGATAATCTACAAGTAATTTCCTTATATGGCTGGAGAGAAATCATCACTGTATGCTTTGAAGCTGGAAGATAAATGGCCTTTGAAACAGAAATAATTTTTATTAAGAGGAATAATGAAAGTCCTGCTTCACCATTGTTAGAGATTCCATTTATATAAAAGTATTGCATTTTCTCCTGAATGTGGTACATCATGAAACAGGTAAAATGTTTCTTGAATTTATGTAAATTAACAATACAACATTATGGAGAAATGGGAAAAAAACTAGCTAGAAGTTATTTACGGCTTTTACGTTTTAAAATTTCTTTAACATCAGATTTAAAAAAAAAAAATAATTCTTGAGTTTTTATGCAGTAGGTAAAAATGAAAATCTAACTCGTCAATATGTAAACAGAACATCCAGTGATCTCAAAGAGATGACATACCAAACACAGTTTAGCTAAAAGCTCTGAGCATTAATTCTGATCTTAAGATTCTAATGCATTTCTCTAAAGATGACAAACCTTGTGTCACCATTTAGAACTTTTTTGTTTCCTGACTAGTACGCTCTTGTTTATGGAAAAGCTACAAACCACTGCAGAGTAGTTGTTCTCAGAAGCAGACTACTCACAATTTTTTTGTAGGATTAGCTGTTTACAGCTCTCCCACAAATTGAAAAAAACCCTACTTCTGAATTTTACACTCTCTAAATTCTAAGTAGTATTTTTGATATAAAAAAAAGACAAATGAAGGACAGAACAGAAAACGAATGCTATTTAATGCTCTAGAGCAAAACAACTCAAAATCTGGCACAGAAGAACATAACTCAATGATTTTGATGACTTATCATTCAGAAACATGCGCATGGAAAACGTTCAAAATTTGCCGTAGCAGTAACAAATAAGTTTTAGCACCATATTTTGCGCAGACCCTTTAATAAAAAAAAAAAAACTACAATTATCTGCATCACTAGAAACGTCATACTACAGTGTTTCCACTGTTGAGAAAATGTTATTTATAATCCTTGCAATTTAGAAAATATTGGGCCTTACTTTTGCCTTTGGCAATTCCTGGCAGTGATGCTTACCTGGCAATACTCCAACCTGAAGATAACAGTAAATAGGGCTCCTGTAATCCCTAGTTTTCTCTTTATGATTTTTTTTTCCTACTTCACCATTAAAAGTTCACAGAAGTCACAATGAGTGCCTTCATTTTTTGCATATATAATATACCTAAAAATATTCAGAGATTTATCCAGGTTTTCTTATCATTAATCATATCAAAATAATTTCAGTGCATATTGGATGCTATGAGCATTCAATCTCTAGGAAATGAAATATTAGTTAAGTCTTACCCAGAACATTTCCTGCAGGTACTTCTTCAAGATCTTCAAGTTCTCTTCCCATAAGCAAGTAGAGATTCTCCAATGTACAGCAAGTCATATGAGGTACTAATGGCAGATCATCTGTAGCAGAACACTGGGATGACAGCTACAAGGAGTAAAACAACCAGTGTTGGATATTTATTGCCTAGTACTGTTACAAACTTCTTCCTGAAAATCTCTTGCATTTCAAAACTAAGAAATACATACTTACATATCTCACTTCCAAAAACATAGTTTTGGGGCAAACAATGAAATATTACCAAGAAAAATTAAAAACAGTGTTTGCTTTGTTGTTTAAGTGCATGCTAATTCTCGCTCACTGTTCATTGTCACTGATAAAACGCACATTAAGGTAATTTCATAAGTAATTAACTTCTACAATCACATTCTCAAAACATTTAACACCACTCTTTTCAACACTATTACACACTCTCCTGTTCCACAAAATAACTCTTTTTCCCATCACAAATTTTCTTTACATATGCACATACTGGATTTGCTGTTAGTTAATAAATGCTTAGTGTATTTTGGTAATCCCAAGGCTTAGAATAATCAGTCGAATGTGCAAGAACAAAACACATGTCCACAGTAGCAAACCTCAAACTTCCAAACAAGATAAAACTTCTTATTCATTAGCAGGTAGACTTCTGAGAAGAAAGCCTGTATTGGGCTAGAATATGCTTGAGTAAGATGCTTTTATTGGGCTGCAGAAGTTTTACGTCTTTCTTTAAATTCTGCAACTGTATTTAAACAGTATAAGGAAGTCATATTAAGCAATTAAATAAGGGGAGTTTGATCCAGACCTCTAGCAAAATCCATCTTTGAAGAAATGCCTCTGTATTGGGGATACTAAGATTCACCTGTTATTGTCTGAGACATTTCAAAATTACTAAGCAATGTCAAATCTAACTTCAGCTAGAGTCAGTCATACCTAAAAGGCTAATGATCACTTCACCTTCACAAAATTTGAAATAGCTGCTTTTAATAACATTTTAAAAGTGCAATCTCCAAGCAGGTGTTTGAGGCACCATCTTCGCATTTTGTTAAGATCATAAACGTGTATCAAGTATTTATGGACATACTCCATCACCTTAAAAAATCAGGCTGAATGTGTTCTTTTTAAACAGCAAATAATCCACAGCACAGTCTAATCAAATGGATCTAAGCAGGCCAAATAAGCATGCAGGAAACCAAAGATTCATCAAAATTGAGACTGTTTTCCATAAGATAATGTCTGACTGCTTCCAGCCTCCCAGTAATTTAACATAATTTATCAGGTTTTAGAAACTCATTTTCAGTAAACATTCTAATGCCTAATGAAAATAATACAGCTGACAAAGTTAAAAAAAAAAATAATCTTACTACATATTATTTAAATCTCCTCAAATCCCCCTGACAAATGGTGACTGTATCAGAGTAGACATTTATTTATGCTATGTTCAAGTCTTTGCACAATTTCTCTGCAAAACTTTGCAGAATTCCATGGATGTACAACCAGTATGCTATTACGAATTGTTCTCACTGCAACTCACTGGATTCTGCATATAGCTGAAAGTCAGAACGAGCTTTGAATTGTTACGTGTGCTTAGAAATACATTCAGGCCCTTCATGTCTGTCTTCTGTTTCATAAAACTCAACACAAGGTTTTTAAATCAAATTATTTTGAATCTGATTAAAAACAGGTTGCATGTGTAGACACTTAACCAACATCTTCTCACAGAACAGCGCAAAACAAAATATCCTTTATTAGACACAGACAGGATGTAATCCTTGTATTTCAAGGATCATCTTTCATCTACTTCTCCTAAAGCATACATGCAAAGTCTTGAGATCTTCAGTAGAAATGAAATAATAAAGAAGGTTCATTCCTTCTTTATCACAGCAACTTTATTACTAAAATAAATCATATTAATTCTCTAAATTACTTTGCTACATTTTGGAATTTTTGATTTGAACCTTGTTTTGAGCGTGCGATGCGCAGAAAGTTAAGTCAACAATATTTCGAAAATAATGCCAAGTTATGGGAACATTTCACTGTCACCTCTTACCTTATGCAAAGACTCAGCAGGATCATATTTTGGTCCTAAAACAAAGATCTTTTGCCCTCTTTTCACTACACCACTGAACACTCTAGCAAAAGCAATGAAAGACTCCTTGTTGTCTGCTTCCTGTTTTGCTGCCTTTGAGGTCGCGATCTCTGTTTGATCAGTGAGCTGTTGCTCTTCACCTAATCAGTTAGAAAAAATACATCAACTCTAAATGCAGTTTCTGCCTCATCAGCTTAAAAAAAAAATCAATTACATACTATAGTATCACATCTGATGACATATTCAAAGACAAGAACCTGCCATGTAACCCATACTCCAGCCCCATTTTCTCAATTGCTGCTTTTATATATATATATTTTTTATATATTTTTAACTTTTATTTTTTTTTAATAAAACACTTATTCTGGCACTTGCTTAGGGGAAGTAAAGTTCTGTTGGCCTAAAGTACACTAGCTACAAGTCCATAAGGCAACTCTAGCAGTAAGCTAAACCTGAATTTTTCTACCCCATACACATGTGCAAAAATAAATCATTCTGTATTCCTATTCAGAGTGGAAATTACTTAATTTTTCAGCAGAGCATCCCTTAAGGCATCATCTATCTTCAAGTGACTCAAAGTACTGAGACCAAGAACATTCTCAGGCCATATAAACAGGTATCCATGGCATTATTACAGCATCTATAAATTATTGGCTTGCCTTTAACTCCCTCCTTGCTCTTCATTCAGTCCCATCTATTAAACTGTTTGGACTGGAGTGTGGATGATTCTTTGCAAGGTACACAGCTCCATAATCAGCTCCTTAACAACACCTAGATACTGATGTTAAATATACTATGAGAAAAAATGGATAGCAGATCATTATATACCTTTTGTATCACCAGTGTTTCCAGTCACTTCAGATGAATTTTCACTTGGGGGCTTTTCTGACAGCTCCTTCCCTTGATTTGCTGCCATTTTTTCTGCATGTCTCCGTTTTGCAAGTTCACGTCGTTGAGCTATTTCTTCTTGAGTTAAAGGCCTAAATTGTATTTTGAAGTATTAGCATTTGGAAACGCCCCTTACTTTAGAATAAATTGTAAGAATTAGAATACTATATTCAGCATAAGAAAAAATTACACAGAATGCCTTTTGTCCCTGTGATACTATGTATTTTTAGTTAGCTAAAATAAACAAACTCTTCCTCTACCAAGTTTAGAAAGAGGTTACCATTTTAAACTTATGTTTATTTCATTAAAATACATCTAGTTTCTCCCACTGATGTGTGAATTCTCACTCCAAACCAATTTTAAAAACTGCTTTTCACACTATGTCCAGTATGTTATTCTGAACTAGAATGACAGCTAAGACTAAACAGTGTATTAATCTAGACTTATCTATACCAAGCTAGTTAGAAAAAATACCAGACTTTTATTCCAAATACATAGTGAATCAAATATTGTCATTTCAATGCATTTGTAATATTTTTACTGTTCTAAGGTAGTCTTTACAGTAAGTGTTCAAATGCAAGAAAAAGACTTTGCCTTCTATAGTGACTTTTCTATTAAGTGAATAGCTTCATAATGGACAAGACTTCACTGAGGAAACAACAAAGAGAATTGTAATATTCTGATGCAATTTCCATCTACTCACTGGCAAACCCTAACTTAAAATAAAGTGCTTTAATGTAAGTTTAAAGCAAATAATAATAATAAATAATATTAATAATTAAACACAGGCATTATAGTCCTTCCCTAAGGCCATGTAAACAGATAATCCACATTTTTTTGTATAACATGCTGTCAGGTGCCTACATTAAAAACCACTTGTATTACTGTGGCT
The DNA here is from genome assembly GCF_964211825.1 of Aythya ferina. Taxonomy (NCBI): domain Eukaryota; kingdom Metazoa; phylum Chordata; class Aves; order Anseriformes; family Anatidae; genus Aythya; species Aythya ferina. Next base: position 9,617,899 of record NC_140307.1, read on the forward strand.
TAAAAGATGAAAAAAACTAAAGATATGTAGACTTGTTTCATTAGAACTAGAATGCTTTCAATTTTATATTTTTTCCCCATTATGAGCAATGGAAATATATACCACTTTCCAGCCTTAATAAATAATTTGTGTCCAAAACAACAACCAATGTATTTTTTACATTATATAATTATTCTTAATAGAATTCTAACCCAAGAGAAGAAATAGAAGAATTCTCTCCATCATAAGCATGCATTTATAAAGCACAACTGAACAAACTAATCACCTATATTATATACTGACTTCATCTCAAGAAGCGAACCTAATCCCATAACAAAACCCCATCTGCATGGAGTGTCCTTACACCTGCATTTGCTCATGTGCTGAGAGCAAGGCCAGCAATTCTTAATATTAAGATGGTTTAGGATTCTTTCACTATCAAGCACCCAATACGATGAACAGAGCGGTAGAATCAGAAGTGCGCTATTAGTTTTAGCTTGATTATTAGCCTTGTCTCTCTAATTTCTACACTTGTGAACTACACTCTATCTGCAACAAAACACTTCAAGATTTGCTGAGCAGTAGTAGTACTAATGAATAATAAAGAAAACAGCAAGAAGCTCTACAACAGAATGTTTCTTTAAAGAACAAATATGATCTCTTAAAAAAAAAAAAAAAAAAAGATTGAATCACATCCACAGATCACATGAACTATTCCACACCGCCAAACAGGGAAACAACCCACTTCTCAGAGGTTAAAGTTTTTGTCTGTAGACAGTAAAGGCACTTACTGGACACCAAGTCTGACCCTAACTGGATTAGTTATTTCAGAAAGTCATGAATAAATTATGTGGCTGAGACCAACTCAGTGTCAATAAATTTATTATATCATAATACATATTCTGTTTATTGCATCTCCTTTAGATTCTTTGAAAATGCTTAATAGAACCCTTCACTTCACCAGAAATCATTTTAGGACTTGAAGAAATCAAGTGTTATATTGTTATGTATTTTATATAGTTGTTATTAATTAATTATCATGCTTAACTTGATGCAAATATTCAACTCAAAAGGGCAAGAAAACTATGTATGAGTTAAAAATATCTTTTGAAATTACCTAGCAGAAAACCTTTAATCCTCTTTGGATAAAATGCCAGAATTTGATGCACACTTTCAGAACTTAGAACCTGGAACAGATTCACTACATGCTACAGGAAAGGCAAAAATGAGAAAAAAATTGCCCCTGTAAACTTCTCAGAAAGTTTTTCTTGTTTATTTATTTTAAATAATCTCTTACGCAGTCATTGTGACAGAATTAAGAATCTGCATCTCTGAAATTTGGGACAATGGGTTATTTCTGTTTGATTTGTTTATTTTATTGCAAAAGAGAGTGAGGCTTAACAATAGAAAATGCAAAGCAGATGGTGGAGAAGAAAACTTTTTTTTTATGGTGATTTTTTTCCTGAAGGCAGTTGTTCAAAGCTATTTAAGGGTTTGGAATGTCTGAAAAATTCCCAGGGGAAAGAGATTGATAGGGAAAGTACAGATGAGACAGCCAAGGGATAAATGCAGTCTATATATGATGGCATAGTATGTACATGAGGACATATATATGCATTCCAACACATTTTATTGTCCCAAACTGCTTTTCATTTGTGTAAATAATCCTGAGAGTAAAAGAAAGTTTGTTTGTTCCCCTCCTCCCTCCTACTTCTGTAGTATCTTTAAAAGTACCACTATATTTAGGTATCAGGTAGCCCTTATCACAAGTGCTAAAGGTACCTTAAAATTCTGAATGCACTGGTTGCAACATGAATTGCAATACACATAAACCCAGTTAATTATATTCTAAATTTCATAAGAAGCAGATTGAGTGTGGGTAGGTCTTTAGCTAGTATGTGAAAGCTAGACTTCCACTCTGGTTTGTGTCAGTGTCAATTTCCACAGAATTAGTCACTCCCAGCAGGATCATTAGAAACCACAAAAAAGAGATGTTGTTGTCATATAAATCCTTATGCATAATTAGAACACACTCAAGCAGAATACTGCACAAGACTGTTGCAGATCCAGTGTCTTATGTGCATTAATCTCCAGTTTAAATTATACCCTGATTTATTCAATTTCTCCAGTTGGTGAAACCAGTGAGAAACTAAATCAATTTTGAACAAATGTTGACCAAACCAGATGAGATGTGCTCTTTTCTTCCTCTTCTCTACCATATTTCTTCCGTTCCCCCTTTTCAGTGCATAAGAAAAGCTACAACACCTAAACTGGCAGAAAAAAAGGGATCGAACAGTCACAGAAAAAAACAGTAAAAGTAACGAAGGAGAAAGGAAAAGAGATTCTCTGCCTTCAAAGAGATGCTGAAACATTCGCACTGCACACATGAACGAGGCACAAGCAACAGAGCTGACTTAAATGGGCAGCCACATTATTACTAACTCATCTTTGAGTTGAGCTCAAACACATCATAAGCAAAAGCTATGAAAATAACATGGCCAACAGTGTAGCGTACACAATATTGTCGTCAGTAGACTGTTGATTAAATGAATTGGACTCGGTGAAATTAACATGCTAACACAGACTTTTTCTTTATTCCCATAGTCACCAGGGATAACTCAGTTCAGTTCAAACAATGACAACTAAACTTCTTCATCCTGTGAATGACAGCTTTTCTATCTATCCTTCCATGTTATCAAAGAGAGACTTTGTTCCAAAAGATTTGAAAAAATGATAGTGAATAATTGGCATTTGATTTTTTTTTTTAGAGACACTCTTACAGGTCTTTTTTTAAAAAAAACTAACTGTTAGACCATTCTACAAAGGAGGCAGAACAACTGACTTCCAAAAGACTGATATTACCTGAAACAAGCCAAGAATACTTTTTATTTATAATTTTTATCGGTTTAAATTCCTTGACCTCGTAGACATATGCTTGATTCCATCAGTCTAAGGAGGTAATTTCTGTTAGCTCTTAAAATCCAAGTAATTTACAGAGAATCTTCTGTATTGCTCCACTCTTCAGAATTAAGTTCTACTTCAATCACTGGCTGCTGTTCTGCTCACCACCTGGTAGTCAAAGACTTCAGACAACCACATCCCTAGGGACAGCTCTCTCAAGTGCAGCTTGTTTGTTACAATACAGCACAGAGTATGTCCAGTGGTCTTCCTAATCCTTCTGAAGTACCTGAATTCCTGGATTAAACTGTTTAATGCTTTTGCCTTACATATCTGCTATATTATTTCCCAGTCCAGAACTAAGAGCCTAAATTCTGAACAGCAACATCCGTAAAGATCACTTTAAAGAGCTATTTCCATTCATAAACTAACATACAGTAACTAAAATTATTTCATATACTTTCTAATGTAACTACAATCACCATGCAATTCACAGTAGAATTAACTGTCTATACACAAAACAGACAACTGAAAATTACCCAAAACAGTATTTACATAAAATGTTACACAGTGATCTTACTCTGCAAAGAGGTATACTGGATACATTTTTTCATGTGATATTGTACAGGGAAGATCATTTGCTCTGAGATACATAACAAAACTAAGATATTCATATCAAGCTGTCATACCTTATCTTGAAAAACGCCCTTGGCTGATATACTGACCTTTGATTTATCTCGCATACTAAATATGCAATAAAGACAGATGAAATGAAACTTGAAAGAAAAAAAAAAAAAAAAACTCTTCCAGAATGTTATATGCTTTTCTCTCTAAACTTGCAATTACGCAAACTAAACATGTCCAGAGATTCAGATTCCAATCTCTTAAATCAGTTCCAAAAATTTTAGCTGGAGTCAAATGTATGCTGTCACAATGAAATTTAATCATAATCAGATAGTTTTTTCATTTCGAAAAGCATATAGTACTCTATTAATTATATAACTGGTACCATCTTCAAACGTTAACTTGTAAATCTGACAATCTGTTCAGATGACTCATGTCAAATTCATTCCCAATGCACCAACTACAAGTTTGTACAAACTAAACTTCTGTTTAATGCACACAGAAGATGATGGCTTCATCTCAAAGTGAAGTCACTGAAAGTCATATTGCTTTTAAATGTAAAAATTCATTTACTCACAAGAAGATAGTAATTTTTTTACAGAGCTGGGATCTTTACAAACGTTCTCGTACTTTGATCACAACAACGTAAAGTACTTTTAGCTGAAGGCTGGGCAACATTTTTTTTTTTTTTTTTTTTTTTTTTTTTACAGTACAGTTTTCAGGAAACAATAGAAAGAAAATTAAGTACACTCCAATCTCTTGGTTTAAAGACATGTATACAAGCTACACCACAGGAAAAAAAATAGTACCATAGCATCACTAAATAAGTTTGGCATTATTATGTGAAGTAATCAGTTCCAAAATAAGCCCTATTTTCTATTGATTTTAGATATTGTAATATCTAAGGTGAAGTATATCACACTATACACTTTTAGCAGGGTCCTAATTTGCCTACTCTGCCTAACCACTAGTTTTCACAAAATTTACTGGAACTTGGTATCTCTAAGATCTCCATCTCTGTCTGATTTGGTTAGAATTAGCAAATTATTTCACAAGTTCAGGCAGAAGAAACTGGAAGACAAAGTATATTTACACAATTCTCACTCCATTATAAAACCTGATAAAGAAAATACCTCAGTGTCATAGTGGTACAAGATAAAAGTCAATTTTCAAGTCTTTCCAGAGCAAGATAAACATAAGCTGCCAACCAGTTGTAACCTGACCACAAATTAATTTTCCACATCTTCTACTGTTACAACAACTGACAAATTTTGTTATTCAACCAATAAAAGCAAAAACCTGGCCATTTGAGTATCAAATCTACTGATTTTTAAAGTCACCTTTTAGAGGGTATTAGTTGCCAACAGCAGTCTCAGAGGAGGTTGTTTTAATTAAAAATCCTTCCTTTATCATTTACTGTATAACCTGAACTTAAATCATTTTGCTTTCCCCAACCTATGCTTAAAAAATATTACAAGCAGATGGCAGAAATAAGGCAAAACATAAAAACTGCAAAGTCAATTTGCAGCTAATAAGAAAAAATAAAAAAAAATATAGCATTATGCAGTACTATCTCGCAAAAGGAGAGAAAAAGACAACAAAAGCATGGATCTACTTTATTCTCTCAAGAAGTAGAGGAGTGTAAGCCTTGAGGAAAAAACAAAACAAAACAAAACAAACAAGCAAGCACTCTATGGAAAAATGTCTGATTTTTACATGTTTTAACATGCTTAAAAATATCCACCACTGAAAAGGATGCAAATAACCTAGCCAACAGTTTGTATAGCAGTCAAACAAAGAACATACAAGTACAGAGTTACGTCCCTTGAAAATTTACAGGTAATTGAAATAGACAAAGTATTAATGTTTTTATATTAGTACACATTAAACCACTATGATAAGACACTATTAACCAACATATTTTAGGCATTCTTCATTCCTCCCTATGTTCGGGGATTCTTAAGGAACATTCCTATGGATCCTTATTTGATCCTCCTGGTTCAAATGCTCAGCTCAACACTCAATTATGTTAAGCACAATCTTCTCTGTGCAACTGTAAATAGCATATAGTGGCCATTATAATTCAAAACGTATTTAGGAACCACATTTAGACAGTATGTTTTTAAAGCATCTATGTATTGCTTCACCATCTTTCCTTCCTTTTTTAAAAACAAACTCCTTTCCTATTTCTTCAAGTACTGCTTACCTGTAGAATCTTAACAATTAAAAACTGAGAAACACTTTCAGCTATATTACTATTTTTCAAAAAATACAATCTGTCACTTCAAAACAAAATTGCTAATGCTACCTAATCAGCAAAATTACATGGTGCTGATAATGACTGGATATCACAGAGAAAGGCATATGGTTTCATTTTAATACTAGACAATTAGTAACTAATTGAATAATTTAATATTAAAGAAGGCAAGAAACACTTTTCAAACTATCAAGCAAAACACCACAATTTTCCATTTACTGAAGAAATCGGGGGAAAGGACATATTGCCAACAGCCATAGCTAATACCCCACAAGTCTACTAGAAAGAATTCCAGGCCAGTTATTACTCTCCTGCCTTATTGTCTCTAAAAACCTAATTGTCAGTGATTTCATCTAGATACGTTTTGTATTTTGCTTTGTATTTTGGACTAGCTCTGCATTACTTGAACTCAGTTAAATATAATCCTTTACTCAGCTCAATAAATAACTTGAGCTCTTTCAAACCAGATCAATGATGGTCAGAACCACAGATTTGTTACACAGTATGCATCACAGCACAAAAATGGAATCTCACTTGTATTCTCAAAACCAACAAAATTAAGCAGTGCATTTTTTCATATACAGAGAGAACACAACCAGGAACTTACAATGCACAAGCTTCTGTACTGAATTAATCACTTGATTAAAAAAAATGGAGGCAGTCATACACACTTTATGCACCAAAATACATGTACCATGTCACATGGCAAATTTATTTTACATACTCTTTCTTCAGTTTGGGGAATTTTTTCCTCTCATTTTTTCTCTTTTAAAAGAAAAAAAATTAACACATGGCATATAACCACACACATAAAACAGCTCCCTACCTCAATGGGAACAACTAAAGAGAATAAAAAAGGCAAATGAGAAAGATGGAAGGCAAGTATCTGAGAAGACAGAGATGGAGTTTATCTGTAAGACAGTGCTCATGCAGAAGTATGCAAATCACACAGACTGAAAACCGGTATCATTAGTACTGGGAAAGTCAGAATCTCTCATATATGGTCTTTTGCGAGAAACCCCAAAACAAGACTTTCAGTAAACTTTTTTTTTTTTGGACTAACATCTTGAAAATATGTCCAAAGCTTTCTGTGTCTGCTGAATAGAAAAGCTACCTTTGTCTCCATGTTCCACCCTCATCATGTAAGAGAACCTTGATCATCCCAACTAATAAAAAGTGAGTCATGATCAGTGGTAGAACAGCCAGAAAGTGGTAACCTCAATGTATATGCAATTAAAAATAACTTCTCTAATAATGAGAGTACCTATCAGTGAAAGCACGAATAGCAGTGCTATGCTACACTAATACCTGAGCAGGAGCTTTCCTATCAGATCCAGTTAAGGACAGAACTCGAAGAAAAACAGCACCATCTAGTGTTTGGTCAATCCATAATTGCAATGCAACTAAAACACCACAGGAAATATTTTTTTCCGTGGAAGATTTTAGGTAAGTATGATAGGAAAAAAAGTCTAGAAAGTGCATTTAAAAAAAAACAGTAGAAAAAATACACAAGTGTTAATACAACAACAACAAGATGTTGTGCACAAATATTTATCAGTAATAGTTTAATTTTGTAGAAAAACTAACTTCAGTATTACTTTGCTGTACAGTGACAATCTTGGAGTTTTTAAGAACATAAAAAAATGAAATGAAAAGTTTAAACAGAAGTTGAATACAGAAAGTGTTTCAGAGGCTTAGAGGGATGAAACATTAAGTTAAATCCCATTCTCATAAACTCATCAGAAAAGTATGTTTCTTCTGCATAGAAAGAGAGAGCTTCAGCTAAAGTATCGCACTGAAGTATGTCAGGGAAATGAAATCAAGAAGGATCCACCTCTCTGAGAAAATAAGGGTACCATTAAATAGACAGCTGTAACAAAAAAAATCTTCCAGAATTGCAAGAAGAAAGTCATCTAAAGTACTTAATGGCTTTCAGCTCTGTGCAAAAAAAGTTAAGATCCAAGGTTTGGATCATCTCCATTAACCCATTTTATTTTGTACTTCCAATGGACTGGATGAATGCTTAGCTTTTATGCCAGATTTGAAGGGAAATGCTTCCAGGTACAAATGTAAACTGTCATGATCATGCAAACACAGCCTTACTGAAAAGGTATGAAAGAACATTACAACTCAACAATATTTTAAACCAAACATCCTGAAACTACATCCAACATATGCACTAGGACAGTTTATTTGGACAAAAGCACTATTCTCCAATAGATTATTATTATTTTTTTTTTATATCCCCCAAAAGTTTCCTAAACCTTCTAAAACATACAATTAAACAGTTCTGATCTTCAACTCCATCAGAAAACCTCTTTCTGAAGACTGTATTATATTATATTATATAATATATTATATAATAATATATAATTATTATTATATATATTGTACACTTGCAAATTATTTTCACAGATCTAAAAAAAACGTAGAATAGTTCAGATGGAAGGAACCTTCAAAGACCATCTAGTCTAACTACCTGACTCTTCAGGGCTAACCAAAAGTTAAAACATATGCTTGAGGGCATTATCCAAACGCCTCATGAACACTAACAGGCACAGAGCACTGACCACCTTGCTCAGAAGCCTGTTCCAGCATTTGACGACCCTCACAGAAAAGAAGTTTTCCCTGATGTGCAGTTGGAACCTCCCCTGGCACAGCTGTGCTCTGCTCCTGCACATGCTTCCAGTAGTTATGAGGAAGAAGAGACCAGCACCTCCCTGTCCACTTCCCTCCTTGTGAAGTTGTAGAGAGCAATGAGTTGCCTCTTTGCTTCCTCTTCTCCAAACAAGATGACCCAAACATCCTCAGCCTCTCCTCATAGGACATGAATTCAGCCCTTTTACCAGCTTTGTTGCCCTCCTTTGGATGCTACCAAGGACCTTAACATCCTTCCTGTATTGTGAAGACCAGAATGTATGCAATATTCAGAGTGAGTCCACACCAACGCTAAATACAGCAGGAGAATCTTGCCAAAGCTTACAACATAACTTTATTTCCTGAAGGTATCTAATGTAGATCAGAAGTTAAAAGTTACATTTCCTTACCTTGGTTTATTGTGTGGTAGTGCCTTTGCATCGACAGCAAACATTTTGGAAACAAAGACAATAACTGGGGCCGTTCCTTCACTACTGCATTTCAGAAAAGCTGAACAAACATAAAATGAAGTTATTTGCATTTTTTTTTTTTTTTTTTTTTTTTACCAGCAGTATGGACAAAATTAGTTTTCCATGAATTTTATAGGAATCCATGTTTCTCTCCTATTTCAATGAGTAATGTACTAAAGACAAATTAACAGAAGTGGAAAATTACTCTAACCATATCATTTGATATCTCTACCTCTATCTTCAAGTATGTTTCACAATAAAATTAAACGAGCAAAAGTATAAAACCAGAACTTCTCATAATAATTGGAAACTATACATATTCAACTAAACATACTGTTTTGATATTTATAATTGAGTTCATAGGCTGGTTTAGATTACAATGACAAAAACACAGAACAGTGTTTTTGTGTTTAACATTTAGACTGAACTATTCATCCAGTGCCTCAAAGTATTCTTCCTCATTTCAAATTAAATGCTGAAGTCCTACAAATGTCTAGACACTTATGTCTTCATGCAATTGCAGCAACTTAGCTACAAGAATGGGTCTTTCTCAAAGGCTGCACGATCCACACAAAACTCATTCAGTATTTAGGAAATTCCCATAAACAATTTTTTCATCAAACCTGGAGCTCATCATCAAATCCCAAACAAACACAAAGCCATTTAGAACTTTTATAGAAACTGCCCTCTTCTCTTCTGCCTTTTATATTATCTATGAAAAGAATATATCGTAAAGTGCTTATGCAAAGACTGCAACTTAGAATTAACAAGGTACTCATCACTAAAATGTGATGTACTCCTTATTTTCATAACCAAGCACAGTAAAATCCAAGTTTATGGAGATAAATTTCTTCTAATTGACTTTATAGAGTATTCTATACTGTTTGAAGGACACAACCTTTGTTTCACTTTGGTGAAGGACGAAAACATCAGTTTCCTCACCCCAAGAAACAATTCCTATCAGCCTGTCAATTTGACAATCACATCTCAAGCTGGCATTTGACATTTCATCATTTTAGATTTCTTAAAGCTCTCTTTTAAACACTGTTCTATAAACACCTTTTATTACACATCCAAAGTTCAGAAATCCTTTCAACTGTTGCTAGATTAAGCATGCTATCTTCTCCTAATTTTTATTAAACTAATTCTTGAAGTACCCAAGAACATTCATTACCTTAAAACAAAATGCATTCTGTTATAAAGCACATGCAGTTAGAAATACAGTTTTCAGAAAAATAAATTAATACACTTGAGGTCTATTTTTCCCCCTACATACCTATTTGAAAAGACCATACGGGAACATTCTTTTTCAGACTACTGAATCTGGGGGAAAAATATCATTTTATACAGAAGTACCAACCCTATAGAGGAGATTACCACATATATCTGGAAAATGACAAGCTTTGTTCACCACTTGACTAATAATGTATCAGCATCATTAGTTTCAACTTTGATTTTCAATTTTGCTGAATACTTAGTTCAGCTTCAACAGCTCTCATCTGTCTTTGAGGAAAACAAAGTCAGTAGTTATCCTTTTCAAGGCATCAGAATTTTTATGACCAACACGTATGAACACTGTTTTTATTTCCAAATAATACAGAAATAGAAAAAAAGAATATTAACATGTTATGAACTTTTCTGCATTCAGTACAATAAGTTTATTTTCACTACTGCCTATATATAGTTCTATTACTATAGAACTATAGTAATTATTATTTTTAGATATTATTCTATTATTTTGTAGAAAAGCTATTTTACATAGGTCTTCCCAGTCTTAAAATTTTGTAGCACGGGACTTGGTGATTAACAAACTTACTATGCACATTTGCCTGCTTTGGCTTACAGACATCCCAAGGTTCAGCATAATACCTGAATATACTGCTAAGCCCTTCTTGAGGAAGAACTGGGCATGAAATCCTGATCTCAGCGAAGTCAATGGCAAAACTTAAAATCCTTAAAACAGGAGTTTGTACCTTCATTTTACATTCCAGATAATGAAATACATTTGTTGCTTTGGAAGACTTTTGGCTCTTACTTTTATTTGCTAATCTTTTCTCATTCTTGTATGTTATAAAATTACTAAGAAATCAATTTATATCTTGAGCTATGAAAATGTAGATGAAATACTTAATGACAATGTTTGAAGTGACAGTTAGACTACATCTTACTACTTCTAATAGCAATTTTCAGTACATAAGCTAATTCGCAATAAATCCAAAAAATAATGTTTTTGTTTTAGATTACTAGAACCTGGTACCTAGTTAACCGATGTACTTGTAAATATGAAACCTAAGTTCAAGTCCCTATTGGCTAATAATAAGTGTTTTTAGCACAGAAGACAGTAAAGCATTCTATTATTGCTCAGTTAGAATCTTAGAGTGATAGAATATCCTGAGTTGCAAGAGACCCATAGGGATCATTGAGTCCAACTCCTGGCTCCATGGAGAACCACCCAAAAATAAAACCCTATGTCTGAGAGCACTGTCCAAATGGTTCTTGAATTCCAGCAGACTTGTTGCCATGAGCTCTTCCCTGAGCTCATTCCACTGCCTGACCCTCTCGGTGAAGAACCTTTTCCTAACATCAAGTCTGAACTGCCCCTGTTGCAACTTTATGCTGTTCCCTTGGGTCCTGTTGCTGTCACCAGAGAGCAGAGCTCAGTGCCTACACCTCAGCTCCCCTCATGAGGAAGCTGCAGGCTGCCACGAGGCCTGCCCTCAGTCTCCTCTTCTCTAGGCTGAAATGAATTCCAGGATGAATTCTGCTGCTTAGAACTAAATACAAGTATTAACTTCATAACCTCCCCGAATCCCAAGTCCAAATCTTAGACTTTACACCATTTGCAGCTTCAGTTGTCTAAAATCCATGAACATATGGGTTTAAAGAAAAATACAAAGAATAAAAATAAGACATGCAACTATGATATGTCACTGATAAACATCAATGTTACTACAGGTAAAATAATCATGAATCTAAGTAGAGGTTACTATGCATCTTATGATCCAAAGACAAACAAAACAACCAAGATTGAAATAACTTTAATGTTAATGGAGGAACACTTACCACTTTTCAGTTCCTGAGTTTCTGGTGGTAAAGAATCAAAAGTTCTAGCTCCAACACACATCAATTTTTCCACTCTTTCTGCAGTGATGTCAAGAGGACTGGGAAGCTTATTACACACCATGGCTAAAGTGCATTGCTAAGGACATAAAGAGCCTGTTTATATTTCCTTACTGAATAGAAATAAAAGGAAAAGTCTTTTATGTCTGTTTCCCTAAATCAACAATATCATGCATGAACTGCCATCAACGACAGCTAAAATCCAGCTGTCACTAACAGTTGTACATAAAACTATGTAATAGAAGTAGTATTGCTAAAATACCTCCAGTTTCATAGATTACTTTCCTAATAAAAAGGTGGATGTTCAAGCATGAAGTTGGTTGAAATAGAATACTAACTGTAGATATGTAACTTAATACTATGACTGAGAAGATCAGTCCAGCTAGCATAGGCATAAACATGAAGAGAAGAAAATCATAACACACCACAAACGGAAATATGTGAGCACTCTTTCAAGTCTACAAACTGCCAATAGAACAAAAAGTTGTAATTTTCTTAAGGATACAGAGGACTGCATCAGATATTGGTAGCCACTGGCTACAAATGGCATTAAGGTGAACTTTGGGGTCTGTATGCCGTGACTCCCGCGCACCAATTTTCAATCCCAAAGAGGTGATTATCTTTTCAATTTTTTCTTTGTCTCTGTGCGGGAAAATACAAACCACATTAGCAATGCATAGCAAGCGTCTATAACATTCCTTGTTTGAGTATTTCAAAAATCAACATGGCACATGGAAAATGATTCCATGATTTCATAGGATCTTCTCACCTCTTCATAACAGCTTCATATAGACTCCATATGTTGTCCAGCACCAACTGCACAAACAAAGGTTTCTTTCCTTTTGACTGGCAGAACAAAAAAAATAGTTAATTTTCAGCAATTCCTTGCTTTTACAACAAGCTTGAGACTGCACTCATAACCAATCGTTTTCATAAGAAGCATGTAAAACCTTCATTCAAAATCAAGCCAGTTGCCTGTTTCTACACAATTCCTACTTCAAAAATTTAATAAAATGATGTTATAAGCCACAAAATAAGCATGGAATTTTAAAGTGCAGACCAAGGGTTTCAATTTCAGAAAAAGAGCCTGAAAATATGGAACATGTCTATCTTGATCCCAGTTATCACCACTTAACCCCCACCTCTTAAAAAAACAAAACAATAATAAATCATTACATGAAAAGAGAGGAAGTCCTGCCCTCTAACTTTGAGTGGTAGAAACACTTTATGCAAGAGAGGAGCAGTCTTCAGGCCAGTACCTCAGTACAGCATTCAATTACAATTTGGGGCCTCAGTAAGGCAAAATATTTTCTAAATCCTAAATCCTCAGCTAAATCCCAAAATCCTAAATCCTTAGCTCTTGAAGCACTCTTCAAATCAGATGACAGAGGCCCACTCACTCCTCAGGTTCCTACACTGCTAGTCTTCCATTCATCTCATACGTTTCACTCTATCCTGAATCCTTGAAGCTGGAATGCCTCTTATTTTGTGAGCAGAGAGATTTAAGAGCAATGGTGAGCGCTATAAATTGGATGAGAGTTCTTTCCTGTAGCCTTTGAATGGTTAAGTTTTTGAATGGTCTCATTTCTAAGGCTGCCATAGTAACGTTATGCTTCCACAAACGTTGACTAGACAGGTGGTTTGAGAATTGATCTCAGTACAAAATGATGAGTTGGACAAAAAAAAAAGTAAAACTAAATAAACCACAAGTAATATTCCTGACAACTGCCCTACCTGATCACCTTTCATTATCTTCTTTGCTTTTGTATTTAAGTAATAATCTCCCCATAAAGTCTTCAGAAGCACTGTAGGCTTGATTCCAATCTTCTGGCTGTACAATTTTGCAAAATGCTCAATACTGCAAGAAAACAAAAGGCAACTTGATAAAAGTGTAATGTTGTTTACAGGTGTTTATCAGCCTAAACAAGTGACAGCTCACACAAATATCATACATATCTCAAGTCTTCGTTTTGCTCCCACTTTTCCAATTACCTTCTCTTTAACTCCTACTTTTTAACATTTGTGCCTGCAAAAACATTCAGTGGCAACAGCTTAAAAATGTCAGTTATACATTTTTGTTTTGTTTCAAGTCAGCTTGAAGACTGAATTTGTTTAAATGAAATAAATATTCGTGTACTACTCTCCCCCAGTAAAAATAAACAAACAAAATCAAAAATATAACTAAAAAAGTTTCAAGTATTTGAAGTCATGACTCTCCAACTTACTCTATGAAAGAGGTTACCTAATGCATTTTACCTGTGACTAGAATGGTAAAAATTAAAAAATTAAAAATCAAGTATTCTTTCTAGCCACACTTCAGCCCTCAGATTATAGCAATTCCTTTTTAAGTTAACTACTTTAGGCATTTGTGGTTTAGAGCATTGCTTTAATATCAAGTCTAGCCCATAAAATAATACAGAAATGGTAATATTAAAAGGAAAAGCCAATGGTTTTCCATTGGAGCCCATGAATAAATATAAATAGGCTGCTTAGGACCCAAAGAAGGACTTTTGAAGCTTCTGCAGTCTCCCCACTGAATATATTCAATAAGCAGTAACAAAAAAATCCTACATATCTTCATCCCATGCATGCAGGAACAAAAATATACGCAACTGTTCACAACTGGAACAATTCTATTTGCATAATAATGATATTTGATAACCTCTTATTTGAAATCCAGAAGTCTCATATTTCTACACACCTAAAAAATACCTATGAGATTTATTTAGCCACATACTTCTTTAGCCAATCTGATAACTTCTTTCCTTAAAAGGTGTACACATTTCTACACCTTCTAAATACATTAACCATTACACTGCTCCCTTCCGTATGTTCAGTGTGCTCTCTCTCCAGCTAGAGACACCAGTGTGAGACACCTCTTAAACTGAAGGAGAAATATCAGTGATTTTGACAAAAGGGAAAGGGCTGCATTGCACAGCTGAGCGGGGTGTGCAGGGAAGGAGGAAGACGTTGTGGCATACAAGGAGGAAGATGTTGTGTCATACAGTCATTCCAGATGTAGGGAAGCAGAAACAGCTACTAAGTGGTATTTTCAGTATCAACATAATGCACAACAGTTCAGGACATGCAGTGCTGTGTAGTACTGCCCAGTTATGGCTGCGGGCACCATATGCAAAGCTCTCTGCTCCCATCAAGTGTGTGGACCACCAAACATATCTGATAAAAACTCTTCTAGCCTCCAGAGATGAAAATGTCTGCCTTCACTCATCTTCTACAACTAAATCTATTTCAGACTGAAGAATATTCCGAGAATCTCAAGGTTTTCTTTCAATTTCCTTTACACAACTTATACGCTGTTTTTTTTTAAAAAACATTATTATTCATAGCAGTTAATTAAACTAGTTATTTTATTTTTCCTTTTTCCTGCAGTGATTAGAAGTGTCTGAGTTAATTTCAAACTCTTCAGTGAACTTTAAATACAAGTTTTAATCCTTTTTTAAAAAAAAAAAAAAAAAAAAGGTTTTGCAACATTAAAGACATACTGTATTACTGAGTATATCTTTTTAATTACATAGTCATGATGAAGTCAAGGACTCCACCTTGCGGCCAGCAATCAGAACACATGTAATCTTTACTACAGCATACTGCCCTTCAAAACTAATTACCAAGAACAGGACTGAAAACCAGAACTGATCACAAACTCAGATACAGTAATACTGATAATTTTCTGAAATTGTTCTGCTCCCTGTTTCTTAATTTTACTTAAATATCTCTGCAGTGGTAACTGCTGAAACAAACATAAAAATATTAGGTAAAAGAAGATAAAAACACACTTGAATGAGGAAAATAATGGGGAAAAAGCTAGATTAAGACTGATAAGCATAAGCACTTAAAAACAAACACAATTTCAAATACAAGACAAAATCTGATTCAGAAAAAAAAAAAACAGACCACAGTAATGCTGTGACCCAAAACTATATTGGACAGAACTGAACAGCTGAAACAGCTGCCCTGATGCCAGCTGCCTGTTCTAGGCTTGTTACAAACATCACCAGCCCTGTAGCTGGAAGGTCCAGCTGACTCTCGAAACAGCTCTTACACTGCTGCAGTTTTAAGCCAAGTCTGGTAAAGCATATTGAACAGAAGTAATTAACAACACACAAAGTTTACCAGGCTAGGCTGAATGCTACAGCTAAGCAGCTGGTGTGTAAGAATAACATAGGTCTCCAAACCACAGGCCAGAGCTGGCAGTTTTTTCAACTCTCCAACATTATTTTATATTAGAATAGACAGATTAAAAGTTGCTTATCACAGAAAAAACGTTGACAAAAATCTTTAGAAATACAAAGGAGCTCAAAATTCTTTAAATTTGAGATTACTTGCAGAAATCAATTTAAAAAATCAAAAAGGGCATTCACTAGGTACCATACTTACCCAAAACCCCATCCATCAATTGCACTGGCAAACACCACATTTCCATGGTCTGGCGAAAAATAGAGATGGGAATCATCAGTATCTTCCAGTCCAGCACTCCAGTCATAAATTTGATCTCCAAGTGCTGTGTCTGAAATATTTTCATTTTCTGTTTCTTTCTCAGCTCTTTCTTCTAAGACTTTAGAGGTAAAGAGCGTTCCAGTGACTGCATTGATCTATGGAAGGGTATATAAAAACATACAAAGGTTTGTTCACTCTTTCACAACAATTGCAATTAAAATGCAATACCTCCACCCTCCAAAATATAAACACTTTTTTGTTCTTTTAACAATTAGTGCACTTGTGATTCATTTGACAATTTAAAACATGGACTTTGTGTATCTAATCCTATCCATTTGAAGACAAGGGGAGTATGATTAGACCAGCATTTCAGCTTAGGCACAGTGTGTTATCCAGATCAGTCAGCCATGTCAAGATCAAATCAGATACAGGGTATCATATGGAGAACACTTTGTTTCTCAGAACAGGGAATGATGAAATATAAATATTACTACCAACGAGTAAACAACAAAGAGGGCAAAGGAAGACCACATAGATAACTGTTTAAAAGCTCTTGAAAAAGTTTGAAAGCGATTTAGTTGCCTCCAAATTAACTTAATCCCTGCATAAATCCATTATTATCAAGAACAGTCTAAAGACATTCCTTGTCTATCCCCAGTCCAACATATGCAACAAAGCAAAACATACAGCACATGATCTCTTAAAAAAGACAGACTCTCTGTCAAGCGGTATTTGATTCTCTTTTCTCTATCAAGTGCATTCAGAACCAACTAGAAGTATAATAAATTAGACTAGATATTGTAGTTCTTGTAAGAAAAATTGGTTCTGCTGTGCCAAGTTTATTCCAGCTGTAAGCCACTGAAAATTAGTCTCTTTAAATTCAAGAATGGAGACAGGGCAGGGGGAACCCACGGCAAAATCCGTTTTGTGAACATGATGCTATGGTATAAATACCTGCTCTAAGATATTCTTAAGGTGTGAGTATGCTTCTTGAGGGGTGAGCTTGAGCTCTACAATCAAGCGATCAATTTTATTTATCACCAATACTGGACGAATATTTTCTAGCCAAGCTTGCCGTAGAACTGCTTGAGTCTATTAAGAGAATAAGAGTTTAAAAAAAATCCATTACAGAAAGCTTGATACCACAAGACATAGAATGTTGAAATGAATAACAATTAAATCTAAAATTTAATTCAACGTATAATAAGGTTCTGATTTGAATGTCAACTTATCATTTGACTTTGATGGTACATAGTGTTAGATACTAGTATTCTGCATAAAGTATTTTAATAGAAAAAAGCTCACGCTCCTTAGAAAATCAAGTCATGAATAAAACAAACTCGATATTATTTTGCATTATTTTTCCCATTTTCATTGCCCTATAAGCACACATAAAGTTACTAAATAATCTACCTTAATACACTTATTTCTTCTTCACACAAATAATCTATTACTAGAAAAATTATATACTCACTGTTTCAATCCTAACACCCACTCACCAGCTGTACCATGAAATTAACTAGAAAAAACAGGAAACTAACTATCCTCTTTCAGACCTCAAGTGCCCTATAATTTATTAGAAGTTGTTCCAAGCTTCTTAAAGCAGCATATCTTTTATTTCTACGTTATATACTTAAGACATATACGCAATTCTGGTTTGCTTACTCACTCTTCACTACCCTTTTTCTCAATTTAATGTACTTTATTTCACCTGTGGACAGACTCCTTCAACAGCATCCACCACTATGATACAACCATCACAGAGTCGGACAGCAGTAGATACTTCTGAAGAAAAATCCACGTGCCCTGGGGAATCTATTAAATTAATCAGATACTCCTGATCACCTAGGATCAAACAATAAATATTTCAGAACAGTTATTTATTTGGGCCACGTTGTTAATACTGTGCTAAACTAGTATTAATTTCTAGGGGCGAAAACTGCAGTAACTATTATGCGTAAGAAAAAGTACAAATAGACCAGGAAGATTGCAGCAGCATAATATCTAGTGGCTTATGCCTAAGCAGTTTCAATTTCACCATTCTTTAATGCCAGTCTTCACCTTTCAATGTCCAACTACCTTCAAAACAAACAGAACTAGCTTGTAGCAGCATTGCAAATAGATCAATAGCTAAAGCACAGAGAACTTCCCCACAGTCTGCATTTTAAGGATAAATCAGAATAGACTGTCATTAAAGTAAATCCTATACTCTTAGTAAAATGTTTTATTTCAGAATTTGAGATTGTGTTAATAAAACACACTTATGACTCCACAGTATGAAAACATCTATAAGCTATTAATAAGTTTTTTTCCAATGTTTTCCAAACTACTGTCCTTTTAAACTTCTGCTTATTGAAGAGACCCCATTCAATATTTTATGAATTTATTGTATTTACCATCAGCCACAACCAAAATAAGAAGAAATTAAGTTTCTTGTTTAAGAATTTATATTAGAATCTAAATTTCAGCAAAACAGAAAAACAACAGACATAAAAGGTTCTAACTAGTAAAGTAAGGTCATTTCAGAGACAATGATAAAACAGACCTAGCTTGCAATGCTTAGCTGGAAGATCACTGATCTCAACTATGCTTTATAAACGTATGTAGCTGAAATGGCGATAGTAAGATGACTTATGGTGGCTTTTAAGCTTCATGCATTTTTTTTTCTTCTTGCATAAGCCTGTGAGTAATGTATTTCATCATGTTTATGATTCACCTAGCTGAGAGGAAAACTGGCGAGGAACATAGAGTCAGTATAGCTACGCTATATAAAACCCTCTGAACAATTCACAGCAGAGTATAACTTGCATCTTGATAATAGGAGTATAGTGAAAATCTTGTACACAATAGATTGCGCACAATCATTAAAAATTGTTGTTTTTTGAAGGAAGTTCTTGACTTTAACTGACAGTAGTTTAAGTCTTAAGATCAAACATTAAGATTCAGATGTAAAGTAGAAAAAAAAAAGACGACTCTTCTAATTGCCTCCACTTAGAAATACGAGAATTTGACTTAAGTTCTACACTGCAAAGTTAGCTAGTTATTGTGGTTTAAGCACAAAAACATACAGAACTGAAATTACACCCTCTATGAAAACATTAACAGCAGATTTTAAATTTTGAAGCTCGTGAAACTGTGAAATATAGTAATCAAAAGCCGCAGAATACTATACTGAGTACATGTAAGTATCCAGCTGGCAGCTCTTTTCTTCCTTATGGCAAATGCTTAAAACCATTTTCCTAACACTGCGACAGAGCTTTATCATCTTGGCTAACAGTCGAATACATGCCTAAGTCTTTGCAGAACAATGGCCTAACACTGAGAGATACAGAAGTTGCAGAGAAAAAGATCTCAGCAGCAACAATGAAGAGGCAGGAAAAAAAAAAAAAAAAAAAAAAAAAGTATATTAAAGTTTATACTTGCCAGCATCAACAATTTACCTTTCTTAAAGTGCAATGAAATTGCACTAGATTTCATTGTTATTCCTCGGATCTGTTCATCTTCTCTACTGTCTAGGTATCTAAGCTGAGAACAAAAACAAGAGAACAGGAGATAAATCTGTGGAATTGTTTTAAAAGTTACTCATCAACTGTCAAAGAGTGTAACTGCAAGAAAAAAAGGTTTAGCAAGACTAGGAGTAGATTATTTACAATCCCAGCACACACACACCAGAATTTTAAGAATGAGAGCGTAACTTTACCTTTCCTGCTAAGCGGCTAGAGATTATTCCATTGCTAGAGATCAGACAATCAGCTAGAGTAGTTTTACCTAAAAACAAAAATAGATTACTTAATTTAAATAAACACAGACAATTGAAAAAGATGTGACAATACCACAAATGCTGACAACATCTTGTGTTCTAAGACAGAACCGCTCATCAACATCTCGTGTTCTACCAACATCAATAACAGCCAAGAAAGTACAAAATAACCTAAAAAAAAAATAAAATAAATCAAGTGACTCAACTTCATGTGTTAGGTGCCAAGAAATTTATTTTTCAGAGTGGGTATGCCTTTACCTGCTATGATCAGAGAAGTAAATGAAATAGCAAACCGTACTTCAGACCCATGACGTATCATGCAATTAGATAAGAGATTGGTGTCATAAAACAAAAATTTATTATTTTCACCTACGTAACACACTTCCACTAAATAGACGTAGAAATAGACCACCACATGCACATATTTAATTTATGCCGTCACTTGACAACATCAAAATGGAAAACCTTCAGCTGTTTCAAGTTGTTAAATACTCCAGTGCTTAAAGGACAAGCTGCAGGAGGGTGAAATTAACGCGCAACAGACAAAATGTACTTCTCAGAGTCAGGATCACGCCGGTTTAAAGCCGAACCCACGAAGATGTACTGCCTACAACCACATCGTCCCAAACACCTCACCACCACCACCGCCACCACCACCACCACCACCCGTCCTACCGTGATCCACGTGCGCCAAGATACAGATATTCCTGATCCCCGCCGTCTTCCTCTGGAGCTCTGCCATCCTCCCCGCGCCGGCCAGGACCATGCTTGGTGCCCCTGTGAAGGCAGAGGCGCAGTCAAGTGACACGCGACACACGAGGCGACATTTTTCTAATTACCCGACCTGCGACCGCGGCCACTCACGGGGCACAGACGACAACCTCACGCCACCTCCCCACCACCCCCAGATCCCCTTCCCCCTAGAGGTAACGCGTGTCCCCCCCCCACCTCACCTCACCTCACCTCACCTCACCTCAGCTCCCTGCCGCCCGCACCCGGAAGCCCGCTCCGGTTTTGCTCCGGTTCCGCTCCGGTTCCGCTCCCGCTCCCGCTCCTCCCCCCGTTGCCTGACGTTAGACGGAGGCCGGCCGGGGCCCTCCCGGCGCAAAGCCGTTGCCATGGAGCGTCCCCACGGTGACCGCGGCGGCCGCGGGGAAGATGGCGCCGCCGCGCTGCCTCTGCGCCATCTGCACCTGCGGGTGAGCGCCGCGGCTCCCGGGCAGGGCTGAGGGGGGGGAAGCGGGGTTGGTGCCCGGTGCCGGGACCCACGGACGGCAGCAAGGGGAGCCGGCGGGTTTCGGGGGCGTGCTGCGGGTGGCACCTCACGGGTCGGGGTCCCCAGGGGCTCGGCTGGTGTGTCTGGGGGCTCGGGGTCAGCACTTTTCGTGATTTCACGTTCTTCCCTGTGTCCGCTTCAAAAACCAGAAGCGTAATCGTCCTGGAATTGACACCTCATCACCACATTCAAGGATTCAGCCTTTTATATTAAATAAACAAAAACCCTGATATGCCAGAGAATTCATCCCGAGATCACGCGTGTCACTGCTGAGGGCACGCATGAGACCTGAATAGCTCCTGAAGACCTGAGGAATTTTTTCTGCTTCAACAATCCTCTCATCTCACAATATTCGTGTCAGGAAAGTGGGCAAGTAACAGATCCAAAAGCCGTTATCTCTGGACCAAGCAGGAACCTCCCTCACCATACATTTTGGTGCAGGAGGTCTGTCTGTCTGTCTGTTCCCCAGCCACGTCCAACCCATGGACAGAGGTACAACAGTGGCAGCGTGTAAAGCTTCTCACGGGTGGAATTTGCCCTGTAAATTTGTTTCAAAAGTCATAGCTTGATGAGGAATTAGAGCACGTTGTTTTCATGGTGAGGTATCAGCTCTGGCTCAGGCTCCAGTATGAAGATGCTGAGGTAAGGCTATCAGACAGCAGAGAGCTGAAAATTCTCAAGTCAAAGAACCACTAAAATAATACGAATTCAACTAATTGAATAAAACTCGCACAAAACACGTGGTTTAAAATAAACATCACTGACGTCTTTGTAGTCAGTGAAACAAACCTCAGTTGTTCCTAGTTCAGCCAGCACATTGTGTTTGCTGGGGCATAGCTGTGGAGTTTCTGTGTTCAGGGGAACTCTGGTCGCTTGGCACCGTTACCTGGATATTGCAGTGCATATAAGAAAGGATTTCAAAGGGAACAAAAACATTAATGCTTTGTAGAAGTTATCATTTAATTATTTGCAGGAAATGTAATGGTGATATAACTACTGTTTCATTCTAAATATTAAAACAGGTTACATTTGCAGTTCAGAAGGAACTCAAAAAATTTCAACAAAAAACACTGAGAAATTTATACATGAGAGGGAGGATATTCAAGTCTGGGCTCTCAAGGAAGAATAAAGCCCCTAGGTAGATGAAGTCTCTGTACTTAGGAATATTTGTCTACCATAACATATAATTGTGATGTGCAAGAGCACAGAAATGTAGTTTTGCAATATAAAAATAAATTACTGCTTTATTTTCTCTATTTGCCAACCCTTCCTCATTTATTGCATTTTTGTTGTAATTTTCTTAAAAATCTAGATTCCTAAATAAATTTAAATTAAACAGAAGAATTTTCTAAAATAGGGGACATATTAAACCTTCAGTCTGACAACACAAGTACATGTAAACCCACTAAAATCTACCAGGTCTCCTGTCAACATTAGGAAAGCTGACAACCCTCAAAAAATACAACATTCACATGGATCTTTTCAGCCACATGTACCATAGCATGTATGTCGGCAGTAAAAAAAAAAAAAAAAAAAAAAAAAAGATTTTTCTTTCTGTAATAACTTGTTTATGATAAGTATTAAAACTCCTCTCATTATTAGTCTAATTCTCTTGGAAGAAAATGCTCTGTGGGAAAATTTCAAGGCTCTTGCTGGCACTGTATGAAAAAACAACAGCGTGTGCCAGATCCTATGTAAGTGAAATTCACCATCATTCTGTTAAAATAATCAGAGCAATAGCATTTGGCACCAGAGACCCAGTAGGCTGTCCATTTTATCTTGCTGAGATTCTGTTCAGACATTATGAAAGTCACAAGTAATTAGTCTCCCTCAAAGAAGGGAAAGAATAATAATCCATCAAAGCAGGCATCTGTCAGTCATGGGGGAAAGCATGTTAGCACCACAGCCATGTGAATATCAGTAACTCTGGGGCTGAAGTTAAGATAACTGCAAGTAAGGCATTTAAAATATCCAGTTTCTCAAGGAGTTCTGGGCATATTGTAAGCAACATATTTCATTTATCAGAGCTGTAATTTGTCTTCTCTGATTGATGATTCTTAGCACAGAATCGCTAGGGAGCTGCAATGCCCCTATGCGATCAGTTTTAGGTAGTTGCTATCTAAATAAAAAATTGGTTTAAGTCAGACAACATCCAAAAGTGGATTTTTTGGTTAACTAAAAGAAGCAAACAACAACAACAACAAAAACAACACAACCAAATCTCTCCTTCAAATTTAACTTGCATTTATATTAAGGCAATTTTACAAAGTCTTTAAGCCTAAAATCTACTTTGGGACGTTGTCCTACCAACAGTCCTTTCACAACACTGGAAGGAGGATGTAGGACCCCCCTGAACAGTCCCATCTGCTCCTAAGTAATTTTGTGCATAGTTAGAGGCTGTTCTGAATTATTTCATATGCCAGAAATTACTTGGATCAAGGACACTCGATTCATCAATGAATTCTAAAGCAGTTACAAAGACTTCTTTCCTTGGAGATGTGCATCAGATTGCTTTACCAGACTTCAACTTTATGCTGAGCTACAGGCTCACTCTGCAAAGGTTGTTTTTCTGCTATCTGTGTCTGTTGCAGCATGCCCATTCAGCAATGGGGGGATGCTCTGACAATATTGCTTAGACAACAGTGACAGCTCAGTCTGTAAAGTCCTGTGATACCAAGGCAGAGGAGGTGTTTTGTTTGGTGATTGGTCTTCTGGATCAGCTTGTGGCAAAATAAAGATCGTCAAAAACAAAGTTTTTGTAGATGAGCATTCTTTGTTTCAAACTTGTTTAAACTGTATGCTTGAATATGCAAAGAACATAATGGTTTGATACCATGTATTTCGACTGGCTTTCAAAACATACATTCAATGGTTTCGTTGCTTAGCTGTTATTTTTAAACGTTATGTGACACAGCATGCCGTGTTTGTACTTAGAAAATTATTGCTATGGTAACAGCTGAATTTCATGGAAAACGTAGTGGCAGGCAAGCAGCATGCTGAGAAATAGCGCTCTCATCTCCTTGTTTTCCTGCCTTTCCTGTTCTTTCCCTGCTGTGTTCTGAACAGGTCTCTCAATTGTTACTTGACTGTCCCTTGACTTTGATTGGAAAGGAGTAAGTACCCCAGGCTTTGAAAGGACGTGCCTTCTTAGGTAGGGCTACTTTTGTCCTCATTTATTGCCCTCCTCAGCTGACAAAGTCAGGTAGCCCAAACACCAGCTCTAGGGATCTCCAGTTCCAGATGACTTCTTTCAGTGTCTTGTCTTGTCCTTCATACCTGTTTCAGTATTTTATTTTACCCTGCTTTAATTCATTTTTTTCTTTCTACTTCATATTTAGTGCTGGCTAAATTTCTCTGCAGACTTTTGAACTATTCCTAGCATATTTGGCTTACTGTAACTTGAATTTGCACCCAGCAAGAGCTGTACACTTCTACTCTTCTAATTCTGTTGTCATTTTTCTATTTAATTTACAGACTTTCCCAAGATTCATTTTTAAAGTGCTTTATTTCCTGTTATTCCCCTGTGCTCGTATCTGAACCTGTCATAATTTATCTCCTTAAAGGGGAGATTAAATAATAATCCTATGTGAGCCAAAATAAAAAATTAAAACTATGCTTGCAATTTAAACTACTACAGAGATGCAAGTGCCTATTATAAAAATTAAAATGGATCTAATGTTTTCTTTATTGCTTGGAAAATCTTAACACATGCATTTTAATTTCATGCATATCTTACACAAAACAACAAGGCATAAGTAACTAATTAATGCAAGTCATTATATACTTATCATCTTTGAACACAATGATGTCATTAAAATAAGTATTACACCTATCAATCAGGTGCAATTAAAATAACACCTATTAAGAAAAAGTGATGTCAACACTAAAAAAAAAATAGTTTGGGGGATAGTGGATTTGATCAGCACTTGGAAAAAAAGGTGCTGGAAAGTCAGAAATAGCCAGCGGAGTGATGGAAATGCAAGTGAGATTTTCTACCATTAAAACATTAGTCAAAAGGGATTAATCAAGAGCTGTGGTGAAAAGAAGTGAGTAGGTGCACAGAAGTAAAAAGATAAGAGATGAGGAAAAACAGTAAAAATGAGACAGTTGTCAGAGGAACAAGCAGAAGAGTTGCTTATTTCTACAAGTAAGAGTAGTAGTATCATTAGAGATTAAAAAAAAGAGAGGAAAGCATCTTGATGGTAGCATTGTCTAGATGGCTGACGTTAACTCCATTCATCTTCTGTATTCTGTACAAGGGGTATACTGATACTGCTAATTACTGTTAGCATACCATGCTCTGGGACCTGTACCGTTAGCACGATATTTTGTGTTTTTGTTGCTCAGAAAACACTTTAAACACTAACTACTGACATTGTTCAATCCTTCTCACTTGTTATTCATTCTCAGTAGATAGGACATGTTTTTTCCCCTTAAATGAAATTATTCAAAATGATCTCATCTGATGTGTTTTACCCAGGCGCCATCGCTGCCCTCATAAACCCACAAGGATTTATGATAATGGACAACAGCCGTGCCTCACAACGGAGTATGTGGAAAAATATCCCAAGTATAGCAACATCTCTCCTGCCCGGAGCCTTAAGCCAAAACAAGAGTACCAAGTGCATCGTGGGAAAATGGAAGGAATTACAACATTTAAGTAAACATTTTAAACCAACGTTTTACAGTTACTTTATAAAGTTTCTCATACTTTCTCGTTTAAGGGGGGGACTGAATATTGTATTGCAATTGTTTTCAAAACACAATCATCGCATTCCTTAATCTTTTAGTGTATTTAAAAACAAAATTTTGAGTGTAGAAATACATTTATCACAAAAGATCATAAAAAATAGTGAAGCAGACACACAAAAAGATTTGGATTCTCTACCGCCTCTTTTACCTGTAAAGAAGATCCCAAATTTTTGTCACTGTTCTGCCTGTTTTAGGAATCTAGGTCTCATCTAGCCTGAAAAGGTGTGACAAAGCAGGGACCTTTCTGTGGGACAGCTGTGGGATATTTGAGGTAGTGGGGAAAACAAAACATTTTAGAAAAAGAAACAGATATTTTGTGTTTTGTTCAAACTGTTCTAAAGGGTTAGGATTTTGAAGAAAACCAACTGTGAAGGGGTTCAGTCTGTCCCATCAGTGCACAAATTCTGACGGCAAGCTTACAGAATTAAAAAGCATGTTTCAAAAAGTTAGTAACAGAGCACTCATTCAGTATTTAATAATAATAACATGACATGAGCGTAACCTTTTCTTCTCCTTTATTTTATTTTATGCACTATGGGCAACAGGTGAAACTTCATTTCTGTATATAAAGAAGCAAGAGGAACATGCAGAGAAACGTCAAATGCCCTTCTGCAAAGCTGTTTGTGTACTACATGTACTGTTTATACATCTATATATATAATATAAACCCATTTTATGTAATGTGCCTGTATAAAAATGATCCATGAGATAAACAGAAAGAACATTTATTTCACTGTGTATATTCTGCTCTCCTCATGCAATTAGTAAATGTTGCCAAATATTGTCAAACACCTGTGGTAGTTTGATCTTGGCTCTGTTTCTGCTTTTTGGATCATTTCTTTGTAAAGTTATAGCAACTTTTTCTATTCTCCTTTCAAATAGTTTAAAGAATATTTTTAATCTTGGAACAAGACTTGGAAGAAGTTTTCTCACCTTAATAAAGGCTGCATCAGAGACCCTAAATTTATGTAGTATGGTTTCCTTTCCTCCTTGTTACCCTCTAACATATATTGATTAATTTTTCAGAGTAAACATTGCAAGTTGTTGTTTTTCCATATAATGGAAAAGTGACAAGAGTGACTTCATCACTTGTTAAAAATGTATTTTTAACAAGTGTTTCCCTCTTCCCCAATTCAGGTCTGATTATTTGCCATATGATACCATGAGACGACCTTTTCGTGTACAAGAAGAGTATAAACCAAAGACTGGAGAGAGAGAACTGGGAACCACATACCAGAAAGATTATAATGCTCATAAAATACAACCAGTGACATTAGTAAGACCTTTAGAGAGAAAACACACTATGGGAGGAAAATTGGATACCATACCAACATATCAAGGTAATAATATATGCTGCCTTTAGACAGAGAAATAAACAAAGATGAAGGTACTATTCTGAGTTATCTATGTTAGCAATGTGAAACTGGATTTCTTAGTTTGGGCTAGAGAGTAAAACATAATAGAAAGTGGGCAATAATGCTTTAATATGTTCAGCACTCCAGTTGTTTAGAGCTGACATTTATGGGTTCTAAAGAAAAAAACCTTCTCTAGGTTTCTTGGGGTAGAAGGAAACTAACATACACCTGCTAGGCTGTAAGTTGATTGTAGTTAAAGTGACAATATATCTTTCAGATATTTTTAGCTCAGATAGCACAGTGTTTTTCCACAGGGTAGGTCAAAAGTTGATTTTCGATTTCTTTCTCCTGGATTGTATAGCTTGCATATCATCCTATTAATGATCTGTCTTGACAGAAGTTTTCCTATTACAAGCGTCAGTACAAAGGCACTAAAGCTCCTTTAAAGACATTCTGGCAAGTAACTTTGATATTCTGCATAAAAGCATAAAAGTTTATATATATAAAGTGTAACTCAATTTGTTGCATGTACTGCATTGGACCCACAGTTAAAAGCATTTAAAAATAAATGATATTATCTGCTAGGGATGCAAGGAAGAAAATCAAGATAGCAAGAGATAACAAAAATCAGATACAGCTATTAAAACGGGAAGTTAGAATGCTTGGTGCAAATGAACACAGGAGAGAACTTAATAGGTACATGTAACATTTTCTCTTTTCTCGAGGAAATTGTCAAAATAAGGCATTGTACATTTTTCTTGTCTGCTTTTATCACACCAATAATAGAAGACAGATTTATCATATCATAAACACACAGATAATATTACCATTCTCACTAACATCCATTTTCTTTGGTTTGCGAGGTTTAGTACAAGAAGTTGGTTTAATTTTAAAGGAATGCTCCTAAGTAATAAGACTTATATGTTATTTCTGTTGAAGTTTTTGAAGTTTTGTTTTTGCCTTAAAGATGACTATAGGTCATGGGAAGTTCAAAGAAGGGAACCTAGTAAGGTGGACCATATATACCATCCACCTACAGAGAAGTTTGGAAATTCTACTACATTTCAAGATGACTTTGCTCCTAGGGAACTGAATCCCAGACAAAGTTATAAACCTCCATGTGTGGCCAAACTTTCAGATGTGCCTTTTGATAGTACCACGAGCCATCGCACATCTTATATTGCTCATCAACTGGCACCAAAATTTGTGAAATCGAAAGAAGAGTACAGGCCAAACAATCAACCCTTTGAAGATCTCACAACCCACCGTAATGATTTTAAAGGGCTAGCTGGGCCACTTGCTAAAAGCTGCAAGCCTGAAAATGCAAAAGTCATATCCAATGCTCATTTTAATGGAGTCACTGAATTCCAAGATCGTTTTCAGCCATGGTTGGTCTCCTTGCCTGAGGTCCGCAAAACAAAAGAGTACATTCCTCCCCTAGGTAGCATGGATTTTAACTCCACAAGCCATCTTGATTATGTAAAACATGAGATTTCTCCTGCTGTCCCCATACGACCAATTTCTAATACAAGAATAACCAATGCTCCCTTCCAAGGGAATACTACTATGAAGGAAGACTTTAAAGCTTGGGATATCTGTCAACAAGAAATTATTAAGAAACAACAGGAAATTCCGAAACCCACAGGGAAATTCTATGATTTAACTACATTCAAATCTCATTACATACCACATCAGATCATTCCAGCGCAAAGTTTCAAGCCTGTACATGTTATTCTTCCTAATCCAGCCCATTTTCAAGATGAAACCATGTATCGTACAGAATATACTCCGAAGAAACAGGAGATCTGCCCAGCAAATTATCCATCTCCTCCAGGTTATGTCTATATAAATACAGATTCTCATGGTCATAAATTTTTCCGCCAGCTTACGCCTGAATTTTCTGAGTTAAATAGTAATCAAATTCCAAAGGAAGTAGCTGTTGTGTCATAATACTTAAAAGTAATATTCTGAACATCCTGATGAAACAACTGGGATCTTTAGCTCTTTTTCTTTAAATCACATTAAAAAGGAATTAAATAATGCAAGTTTTGTTTTTAAAAGCATTTAAACTGATAATTTAATGAAAATCAAAGGAAAACCAAAAGTTTACTAGAAGACTTAAAGATTTGCCCGGTTTTGTGGGACTAATCTTACATGGAATCTACACTTTTTTGACTGTGCATTCTAATTTACTGGACTTTCCAGATTTAATCATGTTTCATCTCAACATGCTTATACGTTTCTTTCTGATCTTCTGCAAGTCAAATGATTGTTTTTGCAAAATAGGAATGCTTTTTTTGATAAAAGCTTTTTTTTTTTTTCCTAGTATTATAGGTTTATTTGATTACTAACTAATTCATTTACATTTTTTCATTTTATTAAGACTTTGAGTAATCTGATATGAGTTGTTGTTGTTGTTGTTTTTTTCAAATTATATTATGAGATTGCATTTTATCCCACCTAGGCATTTCTAAAAACCTGGGTTTTGCTTTGTCATTGTTACTTTCCTTCCACCTGGTTCAGAGTATAAAGGTCACCTTGCAATTTCTGATAGCAATTAACAAGAAGTAACCTTGCTCTTTTTGTACATATACATGAAATCACTTTGACATACATCAGGTCTATAAACTCTAATCCCTAATTTGCCAGATACAAAGCTTTGAACATGCTAAATGTGTCTCCTTCCCTAGTAATTTTTATACCTGGTGTGCAAATTAAATCAAATTTCTCAAAGAGATTTCACAGATGGCTGTTTTTCAAGCTATAATTCAGATGGTCAGAAAGAAAATAGAATAAGGCTCAAAAACTTAACACCCATCCACAACAATTTTTGATCCTGCTACCTCATTTGTAAAGCTAAACAGCCTTTTGTCACTGCAGAGGCAGTCT
Organism: Aythya ferina; assembly: GCF_964211825.1. Lineage (NCBI taxonomy): Eukaryota > Metazoa > Chordata > Aves > Anseriformes > Anatidae > Aythya > Aythya ferina. The sequence continues at coordinate 9,648,371 of NC_140307.1, forward strand.
AAAGAAAAAATGGAAGAAAAAAAAAAAAGTTGTATGTAGAAAAACAAAAAATAATGTAAAAGTTAAAACAAACAAAGTCAACTCAGATGCACCACCAAGAGCCTGGCTTCAGACTGTCTGCTGTTCAAAAATTACTTGTGACAAATATGAAGGAAAATAAATTTTAATAGAAATTGTATACATAGTGATTATGTTTCTGTATAAACTATTTAGAGTTCTCTCCCAATGTCTTTACCTGGTTTTGGTAAAACTAGATGAACTGATTTCAGTCCTGTTATATTCATGAGTTAAGCAAGTCCCAATAAATACTTTTTTTGATTAACAGTATTTATCATTTTCTATCACAGTACTGCAGTATGGCTTTTTTCAGTATTGCACATCTTGTACATATTGTTATAGGAAAATCATTTGGGTTCTGAATAATTATGTACTAGTATTTCATAAAACAAATCACCCATGAGTAGACTAAGATCAGTGAAAGATGTTGAAAGCAGGAACTGGATTGTACACAAGGAAAAAACCTGAACTGAACATATTAGCTGCGTATAAAGCATTGCATGACAAAGCTCCAGACAGTATTAGAGCATTGGTTATTTTTAGGTAATTTCTCTCTTTGTCCTATGTTTTTGTAATATGATACTTTGTTAATCTGTTAATGAAACAACAATTCAATTAAACTTTTCTCACTGAAGATTATTCATTTCACCAGCTGACAGATGTGTTTTGGATTGGGCATGAGTAAAACCAATGTAAAGCTGTGATGTCCTAAAAACAGGACAGGACAAAGTCCAGTTCATTATCATCCTTCTGTACCTCAGAAGGTACAGATACATTTTCTTCATGAAAATTGAGTCATTCTCTGTCTAGCCCCAAGTGAAGAAACAGTCAAAACATCCCACAGTTATACCTGCCCAGCTCTATATCCTACACGCAATATGGGTACCTTGTGAGAAGTTTACAGAAACTCTTAATGTTCTCCTAGCTCTCCTTTCTAGGGAGGAAGAAAGACTCATTGAGAAATGCAACCTGAATCCGTGAAGTTATGCATGCCTGTGTGTTCTGCTGAAAATGGCTCGTCCTCAGGGTCTACGAGTTAGCCCCAGATGCTTTTTGTAATATTACAGCTGTTTTTGTAGTTAAGTCACTTCTCCCCCACAACAAAAAAAATAAAATAAGAAAAAAACAACATGTGGGTAGGCATTTGCTGCCACCTACCAGCACAGCACAAAACATTTTGAGAGGAAGTGAAGGGCATATTCAGACACATTTAACAGTTCCTCTGCAAATGTGTTTGAAGATATTTTTTTTTGGGTGGAGGGAGCATATTCCCTTTCATTTTACACTTTATGTTTTCCCCTAAATTTAGTAGTAAAAGAGAACAGACTTTATTACATTACAGTTGAAAGAGCCACACCCTAGAGATTATGCTTCCAGGAAAAGCATCAAGTGATATTATAAACCTTTAGACAGTATTCAATATTTAAGGTCAACTTTTTCATAAGCAACATATTGAAATGCACAGAAAATGAACAGCAGGCTGGAAAACTAATATTTCTCAAAATAACAGCTGTTAAAAGAATATTTTATGATGTCATGCTAAGCCAAGATGTAAAAGCGGAAGTTACTTGTGGATCCAATAGCAATTCCAAAAGTGCTCTTCATGCACTATGCTCTATGTCATTATTATTTTTTTTAAGACTACAGAGGAAGAATGAGTTGGTGACAAAAAGAAAAGGAAATAGACCTGTGCCCCTTTGCAAGTGTTACCATCTAGGATAACTCTAAAACACTACTTCATTGCTAGGCATTTTCAATTTACAATACTTACAGAAATCTTCTTTCTAAAGACTATATATGTTGGATATTCTGAACCAAATTTATTACTATAGCTATTGCCATCATCCAAGTATAAAACATAGAGCCATTCTGTTGGCTCTAACAAGCTCAGTGCAGTACATGAAGGCCTGGCGAAGAAACAAAACTTTATTCCACCTTTTTGCAGAATCGCAATTCTTGATTTCAGTGAGTCAGAGTTGACTTATTTGGATCTCGGCAAAATCTCCTTCCCACTTTTTCAGTCAGGTAACATCTATGCTGCCTCTTAACAGCAGTGCAAAGCTGAGAATCTGTCTGGTAACTGTCAAAAATAAGAACTAATCTTAGCTTTGAAAATCCTAGAATTATGGACATGGTAGAATAGAACAGTCCTTGGAAGAAAAGCATAGCTACTGTGAAAATCACAGTAATAAAAAAATCTCTGGGAAATCAAGATGTTGAATAATCAAAGTAGAGTTTATTTCAGAAATATCAAAACTACGTTCAAGGAAGCTAAGTATTAGACATCTTCAGTTACTGGAGAAGCAATAAAATAATCTACAGAGGAATGTCATGCTAAGTGCAATAACAAACATTTACAGCACTGCTTCTGTATATCATGCATACTTAACCAAAGACAAAATTAAAACAACAAAAGAATTCTATGTGTTAACATTTGAAAACTTTAAATATAAAGGAAAAACATGAATAAGAAATTTTGGTAATAAGAAAAAATATATGTCCAAAAATCTTTATTAAACACTGTACAAAACAAAATATTGCACTTTTAAATCAGACAATAAATATCTACAAAAGTATCTTACAAATGTTTTTCTTTTAATTTAAAAAAAAAAAAAAAACTGCTTAAACAATCAAGACCCATTGCTGATTAAAAAGGTAATGATCAGGAATATCCTCTCCTTGCAGTCAGCCTTGGACACGATAGTCCACATTAAACATTTTCTATACAGTAGTGCTAATCTAATTTTCAGTGATGCAAACCCATTGTGCAGGAATGCTGCTTCTAAAACTGTCTGACAGCATGCCCACTAATTAGAATGTAGTGTGGTTCAGTAATGTAACACCAGATCCAAGTCAAGACTCACATTCAGCCTCCAACATGTGCAGTAGTGTGGAAAAGAAAAACATACAAAAGAAAAAGCTGTCTGCTGCCTCCTATGGGGTTCTCTGCTTACAGCCCGAACGAAACATCATCTGTGATGCAGAAAAATAATATACCCAGGAATATTGTAATCAGAATTTGTCAACTTGCAAAGACTTGCTTGGTTCATGCTCATGATGAAAAGTCATCGTGATGGAAAATTCCTCAAAATAGACTTTCTGCACTTTTCTGTCTTCATAATTAGTATTTCTTTATATTAATAAAGTATTAATAAAATTTTCAAGACAGAAAATCGGACAGGTGTGTTTGGCTAATTACTGGCTCTCCATTTGACTACATGCAAGAGAACAGTGCTCACAAATGTTTCTTTCACAGCTCTGACAAGAAAGCCTTGTTTCTAATTTAAAATCAGTAGAGAAGTCTGATCATGCCAGAACTTCGATTGTACTTCATTCAGTGACTGGAGCAGAAGATTAGAAACAATGGAAAATGACATTTCATTTATTCAAAACAGATCTATTGCTGTTTTGAAAATTATACCAGCATCTACAATGTCTTTTACTGCATGCACATAAATACAAGCACAAAAAATGAAATGTACTTCTGTGCATCCATCTGACAGCTAATCTCAGTAAAACATCCTGTGAGACTGACCCTTAGGCTCTTGCTGGTTATGAAAATGAAGTAACTGCCAAAAAGTTTACAGCTACAAGCCACAGTTTCTGTGAATTCAAAAATCATGTTAAATTTGATAAAACAATAAAAACAAAAACTAGGGGTCACTCATTGCTGCATTCCGAAATTATTCATAGGATTTTGTGACTGTTTCTCAGAAGTTATGAACAGTAAGCACTACCTGGTGCTTTTAAAGATAATGTTATTCCCCTGATAAAATTATAACATGTTAGCCTGTAAAATTTTACAGATGATTTGCCACGTTACTATCTTCATTATCCAGACACAAAAATGTTTAAAACATTGTTTAAAATGTTTAAAAGTTCCATTACAAAGAGTGGATAATAAAAGATCCCAGAAAAAATACCCTGTCCAGCATATCAATCTGCAATACTGTTTTTTCATTAGCCCCATGTTTCCATTTAACTGTTATGACTAATGTCTGATTTATTTACAAGTATATAATTTGAGCAGGCTAGTGTAATGAACCTCTCTTCTCATCTCTTCACTGCAGCATCATGAACTTTCCATAGAAGAGTTACATTTCTTGACATGACCGACAACATCTTTGTTTGTAGATGTCTATCAAGCATAACTTTAGCTGCTTTACAAATGTACAGTAGTGAGTTGTATCCTTGCATTCGCCTTCTGAAAAATATATTTAAATATTAAAAGATTTTATAATGGACAAAAGATAAATAGTAGAACTAATCATCATAATTGTAAACAACTGATGGATTCCTGGTAGCTTTGTAATTATTTTACTTGGCATTTCTGAGAACAGCTAAAGTAGGTCACAAATAAGAGGTGTGATCTCACTGCATATATTTTAGAGAACTACCCCACCTTTCAGGAATTAGCAGCTTGCTCAGAGGCTCATGAATGAGTCACAACTGGCAGACATGTAGGAAGTTTGCATAAAAACAACTTCCTAAAAATCCTGTTTCTAAAAGTGCTTTTGAGGCTTTAATATCAAACTGGCCGAGTCGTGAAGAAAAATAACCCTAGCATTACAAAATGTTCTTGGAGAGGTAAGTTTTACCTTTGAGATGTACAACCAAATGCTTGAAAATCATCAGTGTACAATGGTGAGTCACTAATATAAATGCTACAAACTATTACTATGCTCAGATATAAATAAATATTTACATACTGCCACAGGATGTGACATTGCAGTGCTGCCAGGTCACTGGTCTCTTCTTCCATCCACAATACTGATCAGCCACAGGTTGGTTGGTCTTTCTGTGTACACAATACACTCGCCTTGACTGAAATCCACTCCCACAATCCACACTGCAAGGCCTCCAAGGCCCTGTCCGCCAATAGACATCGCATGCCTCTGAAGAACAGTTTCTTCTGACAGCAGGTCTGCAGAGGAAAACGAATGGCAGCTAAATGTTTGCTGTTGTGCTAAACGTTTATTCACAGAATCACAGAACCACAGAATGGACCAAGGGCCAGAAGGGACTCTGCTCATCACACAGTAAACTAGGCCACGTTGCTCAAGGCCATCTCCAGTCACGTCCTTAATATGTCCAAGGACAGAGACTCCCAAACCTTTCTGGGCAGTCTCTTCCTGTATCTGAGAACCCTTAGAGTACAAAGTTTTTCAGAAATTGAGTATGTGTACTTCAAATCATGCCCTTTCATCATGCCTCACTCATGACAAAAGACAAGCCCCTATTAATTTGAACCAGTTCCTAAAACCTGGAACAGAAAAAATGTTTTACCTTTAGGAAATTTTATTGACCCTGAATTGTTGTATTGTGGATACTGCAGGTGCTTTTTATTCATAACCTCTCTCATAAACACAAGTAACATTTCCATGCTGACACAGAACCTTCTTGCATGACTGAAGCTGCCAAAGTGAAATCCTGTCTCTTCCTAGTAAATGCAAGTTTCACCATTTACTTTAATACAGCCAAAATTTCATTTTATATGGAACAAAAATATTTTAAATGCTCACAATGCAGAAGCACTTCTAGAGTGAAAAATATGAAGAGCTGCTTTCTATAATCAAGAAGCATGGTAACAATTCACATGTATGTCCTCTTAAACAGAATGACTGGGTAATATTCATTGCCCTACCTACGCATTTGCTCAGGAACAAGGCTTTGTTCCCTCAGAAACTCATGTTCAGATTTAATTTGTCTTTAGTTCAGATTTTTTGAGGTTACAGTGTTTTATAGACACAGCCATCTATCCACGTGCTATAGCATAGCCCCAAGAAATTAAGATTCTTAGGAGCCATAAAGCTTTTACTTTTCCTTTTAAAATGAATTACTTAGAGACAGTAAAACAAACTGAGTTCTCACAAAAATAAAAATGCAAAACTAAAAAATGCATAACTTGTGGTAAGGAAAAAAAAAAAATCACACACTCATTCATTCAGTTTTTGGCCCAAACACATCCCTCAAGAGCACATACTTAGAGATATAATTAAATCTATTCATGTGGATACGTACACTTTATTTTTGTAATTATTAAGTAATAAATTTACATGGTCTACAAAATAAGGCCCAGAAAAACCCTTACATTGTGAAATCTAGTCCCAAACAGACCAGAATAAAATTGTATCAGAAGAGAATTAGCAGTAATAAGAAAGTTACGACAGATCGCTCCAATTTCTGCTTTCTTTGGGAATCAAGATTCTATCACTTTTTCTAGCATTGTCATTAGCACAGAGGAGGACACTGATCAAATTCATTACCCGCCTTGGGTTCCTGAATTTGTCCAGTGTACACAAAGGTATGACTTATTCTCTCCTATCTTGTGTTTGATTCGTAAGAAGACTTTGAATATTTATACTGCGTTGATGATATTGTATCTTTAATTTGATATATAGAGACTCTTAACTTGTACTGCTTTGAACTGTATACCTCTTTCTTTCATCGCAAGAAGAATTTGGCACCAAAGATCCGTTATGAAGTTGACATACAAAGTGGCGATGCTGTAAACCTGTAGGGCGGCCTATACAGCGACCAGAACACTAAAAAGAGACAAAAGGGTGAGAGGAAAGAAAAAGAAACAACTAAGTTAGTAATGACAGAATCACCCTTCTAGGCAGTTATCCAGTTGCCCAACACAGTCATAGTTCTCGATCTGTATCTTTAACACTCAGTTCATATTCTCAGTTCACACTTCTCCAAGATATTGACTTTCCTACTGAACCATAAAGCTAAATCTATCATCTATTCTCTCATCCTTTCTGTAACATTCTTTCTCCAACTCTGACAAATACCATCTTGCCTTGCTAATATCTGTATCCAGAATGTGAAAACAGCATTTCTCCATCATTACTTTGTTCATTGAATACTAAATATTGTGTTAATAATTGTTAAAGCTATATCAAAAGGAACACAAGTTTACTGCACAAATGAAGATACAATAGGAAAGCAAAGTTCTCTGTATTGTATAATGGCAACTGTTTCTGAAGCACACATCTTTCTTTGAGCACTTCACAAGTTCTGCTATGTGAACTGTGTATTTATAAGACTGCAATAAAAGCAATATACTAGCTTAAAAACAGAGTATGTAATAATGAATTAGCTTATAAAACTGAAACTAATATTTGGTTTTTGGGTCACATTCTGCTTATATTTCATTCTCTTTGATGAACAAAATTAACACAAACTGAAACAAGGATTTGAAATTCACTGTACTGAAAGGCAACTACAACTAGTGCCACATAGCTCTTCTTATGTGCAATAGAATACAGATGTTCAGACAGTGGTATGATGACACTGATGTGCTTTTATAATATAAGGAGTTTCCAGACAAACTGTATAACTTACTTGTCCTTTTGTCTGTGTTGTCCCTGCTGAACATGAATAACCCATACAGGGTTTCCTTCCCACAGGACGATCCTGGTGCACACAAGCATCTGGTAGGAGTGTCGCCACACTCCCGTTGGCTTTTACTTGTTGACAAGTTATTTGGCGATAACAAAATCCATTGCCACAAGTTGCAGAGCACTCAGACCACGGACCAGTTACCCACCTACAGGATGCAGAGACATTTACAGCAGATATGAAAGCACTGGAATCTTGCTAGTAGTTTGCAGTGATAGTAGTGGTAGTTTGCAAATAAAAATCAAGACAACCTGTCTTTGTAAGTTTCAGGTGGATAAATAGAACTTTGATGTGAGAAAAGGTAGAGTACGCTCCTTCAGTTGTTATGCATGATCTTATAAACTTGGTTACCTGATGACTTCTAAGACGTATTGTAGCTCAATATATGCTGACTGAAGTTACACTGTTTGTTACCCAGAAGGTTATATTAGGTAAACCCTATAGGCCCTGCTGGATTTATTATTTTTGCAGGAAGCACAGCACGCTATTCCATAACTTGCAAAATGGATGGTACTGATTTAGTTACTACTAACGTAGCAGGTGTCATAACTCATCCAAATTTATTACATCAAGATCCCGCTAGATAATGGCTGAAGGAGAACATTTTATTTATTGATTAGAAGTTGCAGAGATTTATTTTGTCTTTGCAGCTAAGAACAATACCAGGGAAGCAGCAAGTGGTAATATAATTTATTCTACTTCATCTTTTCATAAATCTAGGCTAGAAAAATGGAATGGGACTCTACTTGTAGCACAACTGCAATAACAGGAAAAAATATTCTGTTCTCTTTATCAATTATGTCATTTTCTTACAGTCAAAAAGCTCATATCAATTCAAGGAAGTTTAATCTTTTACAGTCTGGACTCTTGGTTTTTTTCTCCTTTTTAAAGCTCAAGCACTTTTGTAAATATTTGGTGCAATGTATGCACAGCAACTCAACAATGCACAAATTTGGCAAACACTTAAAACACAAGTTAAATACATGCTTAAACCCTTATATTTGCTTAACTATACTTGTATGCTATGCTGGAGAGAAGTGGATTAAACACATGCAAGATATTTTGAATAATAAAGGCCCATGACGCTGACTGTACATCTGAAGCTTATATAATTCTAGATACTCTCTAAACAGTTGCTGTAGGATGAAAGATGCAAAAATTAGGGAACAGGGAAATGGAAGGGGAAGTCTGACCAATTTGTACTTCTTTCCCTGGTCAGTAATCACAGCATAAGGGGAGACCTTGGAGGCATCCGACACAGGGCTTTTTTCCAGGCACCTGGAATGTTCCTCCTGTATAGGAAGCATGGGCTACTTCATAACACAAAAACAACTTACATGGTAACACACATGTAATTTTAAGTATCATTAACCTATGTTAGTATACACACAATTTCTTTCTATGGATTAGCACACAAAGCCAAATTAAAAGCCAAATAAATCTAAGCAATTTAATAAGGGAGAATTTAGTATGTTTAACTGCCTGAAATAACTGCTTAATTTTTATGGTGATTACTCTGGCTTCAGTGTTATTTAGATCATTAAGTCACACCCTACAGCCCACTCAATGCATGTCCTTCACTTAGGGGAGCACTGGGCCCCCAAGTATCCTCATAATTCTGTCTCATTGCTCTGAATGGACAGATTTTAGAGGGAAACCTGCAGCTGAGTCTATGTTACAAACTATTAGTTCTATTTTAGTATTTTTCCACTGGCAAAAAGTTCACTTGTTATGGGCTGGCTGGAATACAGACTCGCAATTTAGGATGATCTGTTTTTTTGGCTGCTAATAAAGAAATATAAACAAATTTCTCCCGATATTTATCTGTTGCTATGTTTTCTGTATTTAGAAAAAGATTTTGGAACATACTGGCAAGATGCACTCCCACAATGTCAGTTAAGGTCTTAACACTTCTCTCCAAAAATTTTCCAGTGAGGGACAACTCCAAAATGTGTGCATGACTTTTCATCCCTCATGGATTTTATGTTGCTGACAGTGATGGCCAATCCTTTTAAGCAACGGAAAGCAATTTTTTTGGAGGATGCCTGTGGGATTTCCTGCTAAAAACCTAAAGCAACGCCTTGCTGAGCTGGAACGCTCAGTGCAACCCACCAAATCCGTATGTAACATTTTGGAATAAGATGTTGTGGTGGTATACTAGCCTGTGATATAAATATTTTCTGCTCCAAAATCACACAGTACACTAGTTTATCCAGACAGAAAATTGGCAGAGAAGTGCATGCAAGGAGTGTGACACTGTGGTGAGGAGGCATTGGAGTCAAAATAGGCATTCCACAGTAAACACACTGCTCTGAGCTTCTCTGCTAGCGTGGAAGGAGAGGAGGTGAACACAAGGTTCCACTCATGAGCATATCAGCTGCTATAAACATGAGTTTTTTGTCCGGGCATTGACACAAATTCCACAAAACTAGTACGTCACAGTATCTCAGAGAAGCTTCCAGCTTTGCTTTCAAATGCGGTAGCAGCAAGATTTGCTGCGGCAGCATGTTGTACACACAGCTAATTTATTCAGCCGAATCAAGAGTTCTCCTGCTTGCTTGTGATCCGTTTCACACCTCTCTTGCTTTAGGATTCATGATGAAATAATACCCACAGTTTAGACTTGCAGTACACAGAAACAACTTCAGGAGATTTTAAGTGTGTTTTAACACAGATAAAGCACATGGAAATACGGTAGAAAGGAGTTTACCTGGCAGGGCAGTCATCTATGTTGCATGACTGGTAAATAATCCCTGGCTTTTGCAGAAGTCCGCATAATGATTCATTTACTTTTTGCTTCTCTGAATTCACGCACTGTGGACTTCTGGAGCAGGTGCCTGAATTGCCACAACTAGCAGAACAAGTGCTCCACTCAGCATATTCCCATTTATAATCTAATTATCAGAAAAGAAAGGCAATTGTAAGCAGTGTGAGAGAGAGATACTGTACATTGTAACTGCATCACATTTTAATTGATATGACAGCATATTGTGTAAGGTAGACAGACACCATGTTCTCTGTAAAAAGCAAATATTTCGGCATTGTGAAAGGGGACCATAAACCAGAGTAGAATTTAGTCCTACCCAGCTTCCTCTAAAGTTCAGTCTTTACATATGAGCATGAAGCTCTCTAGAAGGCAAATGGGATCAGCACATGTGCACTTGCAGGGCAGAACCTGGCTCACAGTAGGAACTGATGAACTTCTTTTAAAACTTTCATAACATTTTTATACAATGAGCATTAAAAAGAGGAAATTGTAAATCAGGCTCTTAAAGTTTCCTGCTGTTCTACAGCAAGTTTATTCTGAAGAAAACTCATCTTACTCCAGACACTTCACATAATTTCAAGATTTAAGAGAAACCTATACTAAACTATAGAAAATTACTTAATGCATAAATAATTTGCTACTGGGGCATCTGGCAAGATGAAAATGAAATTTGTTTTAAAGACCATTTTATATTAAAAATCAATCACCTCTAACAATTACTACCTTTATATTTAGTCACAATTCCACACTTACCCCTTCCCCCCAATTTTTTTTTGACACTTGGTAAAAGATGAAGTACCATGCAATGTTGACAGATTTTTATGTGATCACAGAAGGAGTCAGATTTTTCTGTAATAACCAAGAATAATTGATAGCTACCAGCTGTGTCCACAGGCTCACTCTTCCAGCACATAATGAATTCTTTAACTTATTGTTTTTCAATGTTTCCTTATTACTTCTGGGTTTCTTAAAATAATACAAAAGGGTCCTTTTCAAAGTAGAAACAGTTAAATTTACTGACTGCAACTATGATGGAGAGACTGTATTGTTTGTTTAACTAGGATGATACTGCTCAGAAGTGCCCTCAATATGCCTACTGTGCAAAAACCACCGAAGGAGATTTTGCAGTCTCAAAAAGGGATAGGTATTGCAGTGATGAAACGTTCACATAAGCAACAATCAGAGTTAAGGCTCCTGCCTGGAAAATGGAATCCCCAAAAATACTGAGAAGCCTCACTGGAAAGGGCATTAGGCAACCAAAAGGCAGTTGCAGCTGGAGACCAGTGATTGATAGTTTGATACCTGGCTAGACACACTCAGAAATTCCAGCTTTAATGAGATCTATATTAGGACCAAGGCCTGGATACATTTTTTGATAAACTCTATAGGGATATTTTATGAGTAATTTCGTTAACATTTTGATTTACTTTTCATTTCATACTTAATACGAAAATAGCTACCCTTTATCTATGACTTTAACTCTGCTGCCTCATGCGTACAGACCCAGCCCTGCTCATACAGGTAATCCCCTGGCAGTCACTGGGAATACACTCCTATGCAGCAGAGGGGATTTGCAAGTTCTGATCTTAAAGCTTGTTTCAGTCCTTATCACATAAACAGTAAGCTGAATCATATATAAATCATGTATGAGAACTTTCAATTTCAACAGATACTTTTCAAACCTGTTTTGCATTCTCTGCAAAACACCAAAACACTGGCTTATTGTTGGGTTGTTGTTGTTGTTTTTTTTTTTTTTTTTTTTTTTTTTTAAACTGTCAATTGGAGTTTGATGGTTTTTGCTGCCAGAATCTTAGAATCTACATTCCTTACTCTGTTTTTAAAAGCCCATCAATTATAACGTAATTACTTTCCAAATCTCTTTAAATATTTACAAACTCCATAAAATGTTTGAAGACACAGTTGATTGTCCTGCTAGTGCACATGTAAGACATGTGCTCTGCAAATTCATCTACAATTCTCAGTTCCACATTTTAAAACCTGCTAATGGAAATGGAGTTTTGTGCAAGTACATTACATTGGAGGACATTACAAAATGTTCTTGAAAATTTAAAACTGAAATTGATAATGAGTATGCAACATGCTCTACTTACTACGTTGATATGTTTAGGGGTGACTACAGTAAGATGGCAACCACATTATTGCAACCATATCACTTTGCATGACATCAAAAAATAAAAATTAAAATTATTTTGATTATAATTAATATATTTATAAAGATAGCCTCAAAGTCAGTTTTCTTTCTTTTTTGGTGGGCTATTATGGTAACAGTTTGCATGATTTGCTGAAGAGAAAGTTCAGAAAAAGCACCTGATTTAAAATTGTTTAAAGCAGCAAAACACCAAATTGGGCTACATCCTCTCAGATTCGCAGCTACACGGTTAAGAAATGGGAAAGACCACACGGTATTAAGTCCTGCTTCTGCCCATACTCAACCCTGGGTATGAACATCACCTATTAGTTTAAATGGGATTATGCATACACATGAGGTTATACATGTTTGTGAATTACTTTTCATATATAAGAACAAGTTAATGTGCAAGGAAGTCTTTACAGAGTGAAAGAAAACAGTATTCAAAAGTGTAATAATTTGTCATATAATTTTCCACAAACCTTCCTTCTTGACATTTACCCAAACTGACATTGGTTTTGCACTAGCTGAAGTCCAACATCGGAACCGTCCAGCAAATTGCCCAGAGTTGGTGTTCACCTCCAGGATGCGACCCCCAGCCAGGGTTCGGTATTCCAAGGTCTTAGCTTCCTCAATTGGAGTACCTCTGAAAAGCCAACGAACTGTGTTTCTGTAGCTTGGCAGCACTGGGCAACCTGAAAATCAACAGTATTTTAGCGTTTTCTAATAAACGCAGGAGCTACATTGAAATATTTTTTGCATAGGTATGTATGATTGTGTGACTCTATATACAAGACCTCAACAGTCAAAATAAAAACAAAAGCATGCATTAATTACTTGAAGCCCAAACTATGGCCCCAAATCCTGACCACCCTCTGAGGGCTATCAGGTATGTAAGGTGATGTATACTTACCACATTTCTTTGTATTTTTGTTTTCAGTAAGATCTCACAAATTTCACTTCTATATGAATGCAGGGGTGTGTGGGAGAGCAATTATTTAAATGGAGCGAAGATTTCACACCATACCAGCAAACCCAGACTCTTATGAATTACACTCACTTTCTCCATTGGGCCTTCTCTGTTTTAATGAGCAGAACACATCATTCAAATGACGAAGTATAAAAAACCAGCATACCTATTCTTAATGGATCTCCAGGTACCACACTAACATTTGTACCAATTCCAGATGCCATTAGAACACGCTTTTTTCTGCTTCCCTTTGATAGTGGAGTGTGATTTTCTGTAAATCTTTGTTCTGTAAAACAACATACAAGATCTCTCCTTAGCAGGAATTAAATCAAGATGCTAAAAAAAAACTTTCTATCAAAATATCCAGCACCTTAGTTATGAAGCACAAGGATAACAGTGCTTCGGAATTATTTAGGATCACCTTTATTAGTGCAATTTAATTGTTCATCTAATATATATAATTAAGATACAAAAACAGTGAAATGTACAAATTATTTATAATGTTCATGCCAATGTCTAAATTAATAAAATTTGTTGAGTTGTATTTATTAGAAACAAATAATTGTATTTATTAGCAAAAATTAGCATGTTTGTGAACAAAATGAACATGTTTACAAACAAAATTTATAGGATGTATGATCTATTTACTGTTACAAATAATACTATTTATTATGTCGTTACCAGTCATTCACACATAAATCTTAATAATTCTCTCACTGGAATTTGGCCAATTCCTTTGTTTCATTTGAAAGAATTGTGACAAAATGCTACAATAAAAAAAAAAAATCTCTTAAAATCTCATTAGGCATAGTATATAATATAGGCAGAATCATATACCTATCACTATAGCAACTCGTTTTTATCATATGACAGCATAACTGCCAGAAATGTGGGCAATCTGTCAGTAACATGCAGTTCTTGCCATTCAGTCAACATTTCTGTTTTAATGAGTATGCATAATATCCATGATTCTCCTTCCAGAATGGTTTAAATCTTTTGTTTTATTCTAACTTCCATGGGTCATTTTACATTGGTTGGATGGATTACTCAAGATTTTTCCTCAATGTACAATGTCTGCACCAAGCTTCCTGCTTATCTATGTAAATGCTGGGACAAAAAAGTCTCATGTCTTTGGTACATCTTCCTTGGCCAACAGATCCAAACATCCATAACCTGCCAACATATATGTGCCAACATATGTGTACAAAGCAAGCTTTGTAGCAGGATTAGCCATGTATAACTGTGCTGTACTTTGTACACCAAAATATTGAGAATTAATCTCTAGAGCTGAATGATCCATTTACTGGAGCTATTTGCAAGGTGTGATTGTATTATACAGTATTACATGATTAATCTACTTACAATAGAGTCATTTAAATGTAGTTTTTCTTTACATTTTCTATTCTGAGAGTTAGCAGTTCATATTCTGATTTTTTTTTTCTACATCCCTATGTTTTATCAGCCTTTATGATTAGAAACAAAACAACAACAAAAACAACAACAACAAAAACAAAATCCTTTGTTTTCATTTCACTATACTTCCCTGAAGATTTTCTGAACCCAAGCCTACCCTGTTCCCCTATATAAAAGGGCTGGACATAATGTAATATGACATTTGATTTAATTTTCTAATATGTCTCATGGCTTAAGGGCTTAAATTTGTTCCATAGAAGCAAGAAGATGGAACAACTTTTGAAGAAGTCACAAGTCAGTCCATCTGTACCTAGATGCACTATTACAGGAAATGAGAGATCAGACCAGATCCCAGAGAGTCAGATCAAATAAAAAACTCCTAGTTCATAATTAAGTGTTAAATATCACCCCACTTCCCTCCACCCAAATTGTTTAATCAGTAAAAATTGATAATAAGAGTGGGTGACTGTTGTTAGCAGTAAGGAATTCTCATTCAGCACTTACCAGTTAAGTGGAGAACAGACGCAGCTTCAGCTTTTCCGAGCGCATTAGATGCTCTGCAAATATATGTTCCTGCATCTTCGTAGGAAACATTCCTCAGAGATAAAGAGCCATTCAAAGGCAGGAAAGAACCAATTTGTTGGAAGTCTTTCTTCTTAAACCACATTACGTTTGGTTGGGGAACACCTTTTAAATACATATAATTAAAAACAATAGGGTAAGATAAATGGTATATTTTTTACTGCTAACTGCTACCATAGAATCCAAGAATCTTTGTTCTTTCACAGACAGTGTAACACTATCAAAACAAAACAAGTAATTTTTCCACTCACAACAAACCTGCTTACTTGGAGCCCTGCAAATAATTCAGCATCCCCGAGAGATTAAAGGTTGAGAACTTCAAGGTAAGCTCACAGAACAGTTTCAAAAACTGCTACCCGTCCTACAAAAGCCATGTGCTCATGTATCTCTCTATCAAAATATGTGAGACTGCTAACCCAAGTCAGGGCCAATTAACACAACTATCTGCATCCCAGAATGGGTGAAGAAAGGAACGAATATCAAATTTCTAATTTAAAAATAATATAGCAGAAAAATAAATTGGGAAAAAATGTTTTTCTTGAAGGAAAAAAAACCCACACACATATTTACCAATTAGAATAGAGAATATGTGGCCAATTTCTACCCCAAAAAACACCTGAAAACTTCATGTAGTGGATGTCATAAATACAACTTGTAACAATGGAGCGTGAAGGAAAAGGAACAGAAAGAGCTATTAACAACTGGGCAAGGGGCTCAGCTGTTGAGCATTCTCATTTACCACGCTACAGAAAGCCAAAGGCCTATCCCTTTCCTACTGTCAAGCTTGTACTCTAAGAAACTCATTCTAAATTTTGATCCACGAATGACTTCAGATGTTTATTTTTAATTAGATGATTTTTCCAATTGCACAGTATTACCTCTGTGGAAGGACCTCTACAGATGTTTTATTTTCCTCAAACATTTGCCTTCCAAAGGATATCTTGCAAGCTGGCAGATCCGCCACCTTACTGTTTGTGCTCCAGTTGAGCTGCTGCAGATGAGGCACTCTTTCAAGGCTCCAAAATCCTGGATAAATCGTGGGGTAAGTCTGACATAACGCGGCACAGTGACGAGCCACAGAGGCATGTGAATACACAAGGCACAAGCCAGAGCAGCTGAAGTGCCTTTTGCCTGAGCTCTGTTTTCTTGTCTAAATATATTGATCAGTGCTCCCTGAAGACTACCAAAATGGGTTCTGCTAGAGAAGCTGTCCCAAATGTGGGACATTTGGAAGTTTCAGCCATATTGAATGCTAATTCAGGCTCCTTGCTTCACAGATCATTGTGCAGTATTACTTTTCAGATGATGTCTTCATGATGTGGAATAGCCTTTAGGAACAACTTTAACATTTCAATCACTGGCTTAGCACTTTCAGTGCACACCTCAAGTTTTTCCTTTACTGTAATAGGAACCAGACATATTTTTTGGATCCTGCCATTGCACTGAAGGAAAAAGCTCCACACACCATTTTAGTCTAGAAAGACAGCAGACAAAAACGCCCTCCTGCATAATCACAAATTTAAATTCTATGCAATTTAGCAAATGTTCAGTGCTTTTAAACTCATGACGTTGTGTTTTACTGAGTAAAAATGTATAAAAACAAGATACATATCTTCAGAGCGCACAAGGGTCCAAAAAAGCAGGCTGTTTTTCAAGTTTCCAGAAGAAGCTTTATGCCACATCGAAAAATCCTTTTGGAATTAGGAAGAGGTCCTGTTCTAAGGGTCTTTTTTTCATTATACCCCAGCTTTCTGGCTAAAATGTATCATACTCAGACACATTTTTCCTTTACAGTGTATTTTCCATGGCCATTCCAGCATACATACTCGCTACATAGATGGACTGAGGAGGTGCTGTGAGGATGCGGAGTTGTTTTAATCCAAGGCCTACAGGTTTGCAGCCAGACTACCCTCACTAGCACCAAAGTCCTGCAGGCTGATCAGAGCCAAAAATATGTCAGAAGGAGCATGGTTAAGCTGGGACCAGAGTTAAGAGCTTTAAAGTTAAATTCCACAATACACAAAAACAAGAAAATGTTTGGGAAGGTTCAAATTTAACTTTTAACCTGAGCCTCTATCAAAATTCAGGCCAAAATATCATCCCATGATAGTCTTCCCTCTGCCTGCAGCACAGTATTCAAAAATGTGCCACATTCCTGGGATTTCACTTAAGTAAAATGTGTCTTTCTTCCAAATTTCAGTTGTATCCTAGCATTTATGCCAGAAGAATTGCCATGTCTCTACTCCTCTACCTCTCCCTCATTCAGGGGGATGTTGAGCCTTTTAAAACCTTGACTGGAGTTCAGTTTGCAGAAGAAATCTGCAGAATAGCTTTGCCTCTCCATTGAGGTTCAAAACTGAGTAGCTGTCACACACCCTTAAGTCACTAGCAAGTGATTCCTCTTCTTTTTTTCTTTCTTTTTTTTTTTTTTTTTTCTTCTCTCCAAAAAGCTGTATATATTTCTCTTTGGTAGAAACAAGCAAGCAATACCACACACACATAAGTAAATCAGATCACTGCCAAAGTGAATAATGTGAACACACAAATATAAATTGTAGGTCTAAGGAACGTAAGTGAGGAGAGAGCTCCACATGGCAGTCCAACAGTCGGTCCAATTGAAATGCACAGTTAATCCAACCAAGTAATCTTTGGGGTGCTGCCACTTACAGAAAAAGAGGCAAAAATGTGCATTTATAATGATCAACTAAAAATATCATGGAAAAACCAACATTATTAAGCACCGTCTGGTCAACACACACTGTTATTACAAAGCACAGATAACGTTATCTAGGTACCTTCGGAGGACATCCATAAATCTGAGCTGATCACATTGAAAATAGTAATCAGAACACCTCTGTATTGTATTTTATCTAAAATTTCTGAAAAGTTAGATCTTATTTAAGTT
Source organism: Aythya ferina (assembly GCF_964211825.1). Lineage (NCBI taxonomy): Eukaryota > Metazoa > Chordata > Aves > Anseriformes > Anatidae > Aythya > Aythya ferina. The sequence continues at coordinate 9,666,621 of NC_140307.1, forward strand.
TTTATGTGAATTAGGTGTTTGACTCCCTCTGAGTTGGCCTCTTCATGGTCACCTGAGGACCCTTCAAGTTTTTGCATTTGGTTTTCCCTTTCTGTCCCCTTTGTATTACATGGAAAACAATCCACTGTCTGAAAGCAAAGCTGGGAGATATTGGATCATCTGCTGAAGAACAACTGGTAATTGCAGTCAAAGTCCTTCTGCATCCCTTTATAGGTGGTTTTGGGTAGGCTGCCATTAAGCAAACCTTCAGTTTCCTCAACTAAGGAAGAATGGAAAAACACCTTTCAGAGAAGAGTTTGGGGACCTGCTACAGGTTGTGGTATCCTGCTGGTGTATAGCATGCATGGAGGAGAGGGCATGGCTCTGCATGCTTCAGGCAGGATGTGGCTGTCTGCTAGATAGCAGGGGCCTCTACCCCTGCCTTTCAGGGAAACCCAAAACTGGAGAGCTCAAATGTTGTATAAAGCTTTCAGAGTTGTGCATCCAGAGAGATACAGAACAGAATCTGGCCAGAAAAAAAAAAAAATAAAAAAAAAAGTGTGGTGCTATCGTATCTGCTGATAGACACCCTATAAATGGATTAAAGAAATAAAACAGACAGGAGAAAAATTTAAAGCCATCCATTCTATTCCAGCTCCTTTGCATTCTTGGGTAAAGCAGCATGTACATTTCAAGCTCTTCTGGACAGCTTCAGTTTATCTGTATGTTTATATTGCCAGCAAAAAAAATCCTTTTCTGCCATAACTCTGATGAAAGACACTGAGTTCTTTTGCATACTATCACTTCTGGAATTCCTATCAGGAGAAACTCTTACTGTTGGAGGATACTCAAAAAAATTATTTTTAGCCATTCATTTACCTTTCTAGTAGTCTCTGTTCTTAACAGTGCTTTGCGTAAAACCCTTGTCACAACACACAGCACATAGCACAACCCCACCAGGCAGTCACCTGTATACATATCTGTTGAAAAGGCTTCCATCATGCAGATTGTCAACACTTTTTCTTTAGAAATTAGACTACATGCTTATTACCCTGTAATAAAATTTTCTACTGGTATCCAGCACTGCATATTGAGTTAAGTCTCATCCATCCTGTGAGAAAGCAGGCAAAGTATGCAATTCCCACATTCTTCTTGTGACAAGACTGTTCAGAACTGTGACAAGCACCAATTTTCCTACACAGAAACAGTTCAGGTACAGTTCAAGCATACCATCAAAATGAATAACAAAAGAAAAAACAACAACAAAACCCACAACTTTCTACCTTTTCCAAAGAGAATCTAAACTAAGCAAAAAGAAGCCATTAGGTGATTTATTTATTTATTTTCTTCAAGGTGACAAAGTGAATGGAGGTGAAATTATCCTTGAATTTAGGGATTTATGGAGGACTTCATCCTATGCATAAAGTTTAATCTTAATGCAGATGCTTCACTCTCCTTTACACAAACAGATCCACACAAAGACTTTATACAGACAAAAATAACGTTCACTTTGTCTTCAAGAGCCCAGGATTGTATAGAAAAGACATATTAAATAGGAAACGTGTGTTCAGAATTCTTAACAGAGATGTTTAAAAGCTGATTAGAATGGCTTTTTACTCCTCACTGCTCTATTTTTCCACCCTCTGTTAGTTAGAATTGAAGATGTTTCTTCTGTTGTCATTTGTCCTTACTAGGACAGTTTTAAAACATGTCTTTCCTTTCATCTTAGTGTCCAAATTTTTCAAATCTACATAAGCTTCCTCTATAGAATGATTAGATTACCTTTCTAGGTGGGTCAGAAGACACCAATTTTTTCTGGGAATCATTTTCTAGACCTTCTCTTTGGGAAAGAAAAAAAAAAAAAAAGAATCTTCCAGTTTGTAACCCTGGAAGGAAGTCATTACCTATCTACATCCAAAAAAATACTGCTTTCAAGCTGAAGAATTCCTGATTTGATCCCCTGCCAGTACAAGAATGAGAAGAGGTAAGAGATGGCTTGTAGCCACCTTTGTTTCCTTCATACCCCACCTCCACTCAGATGCAGCTGAGGATGAACCCAAAGGTATCGACTCACCCAAACAGCCAAAGGTTCAGAATCCCCGAGTGCAGTTTAGATCCCAGTGATTCAGAGGAGAGATGCATCACTGACTTCAGCTAGTAGCAAACTCAAACAATCATATCCTGTGGCTCCAAGTCAGGAAAGCACTTAAGCATAGGATTAAATCCTTCCCTATTAGGGAATGCAATTAAACACATGCTTAAAATTAAGCATGGCTACAACTGTCCTTCATGAACAAAGATGCATTCCTGAGCTGGGGCCTTCTTACAGCTAAAATACCTTAAAAATCAGAATCTTAATCTTGCAATGGATCTAAATCCTCTGATGTTAAAAATTTCGTCTATAGACCTAAGTGGCTATAAAACTTTAAAATTAGTTTAATCTATTTTTCTGACCTCAAGCACAGGTTATTTTCCACTAGCACTGGAACAGCTCTAAAATACTCAATGTTCCATGAAAAAAAAGTCATTTTCCACCATGAGTGGCCCTGGGACAGCAAATGTTATGGAAAAAAACTCTAGCTCCGGATGGGACTGTGAAACACGTGTTTAAAAAAGGAAAAAAATGGAATCCGCACTATAGGGTGCCCTTAAAATATTCAGTGTTCAAAAACAAATTTCCTCCAACCTTGAAAGCCCTATGAAATATTACACACCATAAAAATCTTGGCCTACTAACTAGTCACTCTAAAACATTGGATATGTCTTCAGAAAATTTTCCCCCAGCTATGTAGAATCTCATAAAGTATTCTGTATTTCCCATTCAAGAGCAAGGCAGAACTGCGCTGGCACAAATCACATTTTGCTGCACTTCTTTAAAAGTTTACCTAACTTTAGAGGATAACTGCACATGTCATCTTGCAGAGGAAATGATTCTGGGTCAGTAATATACACACCGAATGTCATTTTATTCATTCTGCACTTACTAACACCTACCGTGGATTTAGTGTAACTCACCATACAACTTCTTTAATTTATACATCTTCATATTTTCTTCAGCAGAAATTGCAAACTGCCTTTATTGTCATCTCAATTATTTTTTTGATTGCTCAATTGAGCAATCAACTTCTAGTGAATGCTAATAGGGCTAAACCATGCTGCTACTGAAATTACCTGCACGAATCTTGCCCACTTCACTGGGAATAATAGACTTGGACTGAGAGCTGGAGTGAGACATTTTGGCACCTCGTACAATCCTCCCTCCTGCCTTCTGATACCACCCTGCTCTTTTGCAATCTTTCGAAGTCATAACCTGTGTCTCTTTGTAGCAGCCATGCAACAGCCCCTCTTCCTAGGTGGTAGCAGCATCTGGCAGGATTTAGATATACTTACTGACATCTGGTGACCTCCTTAGAGAGGTTCATGAAGCAAGACCCCTTCTCATCCCACCATTGCTATAGCTCTGTCAGATCCTGTTTAGTTCTCTGGCTGTCAGCTCAAAGAGAGCTTGATCTTTTTTCCAGCCACAGGTGTTTAACACTAAGATTTTTCAAAACCAGGCAATAAAGTAAGGCAACAATATTAGGCATCTAAATAAGAAGGTCTGAGTCAAGTGTGAACTCAGAAATCACTACTGGACTAAATACTCTAGTTGATCCCCAAACAAAGCTTTGCCTGGTGTACATCAGGGCAATTCTACAATTCAGCACTATTATCAGAGACAGTTTTGCCCAACTGATTAGTGATTGCATTTTCACTTTACTAGATAGCCATGGCTCTATGACCAAGGACCCAGTCATTTATGGTCATAAAGCAGGAACATTCTCAAGGACTTGGAAAATAAAAATTTATCAGAAATTAAAGAATTACACAGGCATTGCTATTCTTAATCAGACCCGAAGTCCATCTAAGCCAGTCTTTTGTGTCCAATGATGGGCAGCTGGGGATGTGTAGACAAAGAGGACTAAAAACATGTCATTAACTGAATGACTCTTCCTCAATGTGAAGGGCATCAGGAATGTGCTTATAAAAAGAGATAGCTGGTACTCAGGTCCTGAAACATATTTGATGTCTGTTTGGGTGAGGGCTTGCCTTGGACTGCTTGGTGAGTCCCACCTGGCCCCCAGGACTTTCTGTCCATTAGTATTTCAGAGCCAAGGTACAGTCTGTAGGCACACCTTTCAGTTTAGTTTGATCCAGAAGGATTCAATTTTTAGGCTCCCAGACTGTTCAAAGACACAAAGCAAAGGGAAGGACTGGAAGACTTACTATAAAGCTTATGTCATATCCAAACTAAAACTAAGGTATGTGCACTTATACTAAAAAGGAGCATATGATCATCAGATTCCCCCTTCGTTTTCCTAATTTTAAGGGGCATTCCTTCCTCATAAAATAAAGCTATACTTATCGCTTTAAAATCTGTTGTTATTTCTAGAAAAATACACAAAGGAAAGAAGAGGAAAGAAGAGGAAAGAAGAGGAAAGAAAAAAGGGAAAGAAAAAAGGGAAAGAAAAGGAGATCCAGAATCCAATGTAATAAACTGCTATTCTTCACTGAGATGTCTTCTGAGTGGTTAAGCATAGAAGACAAAAAACAACATCAAAGTTACATTTGGAATACTGTGGGTAAATGAAGGAACAGATGGAAAATCAAATTCTTGATTTATCTCGATTTGTTTCAAGTTCCAATACTGACAGTAAGTAGCTGGTCCATCTTTGTGAAATGTGTGTGCTAAAAGATGACCTTGATTCAACAGGTTCTTTGTATTCTTTGCCTCTTTTTTTAATCAAAATGCTATTCTTAGAGAGTCAAAGTATATTCAGAGGCATTAGCATTTGTATCAAGATGAAGTTTCTGCTCTTAAAAGCCGTTATGCCAAGATATTTTAGAGATGCAATATAATGTTTACAGTCTAAACAACCTTAACTCAGTATTTCCTTTCTGTTCTCTCACCAGCAGGTGGCAGACAATGCATATTTTACATATATATAATTTTCCCCTATTATACTTCAACTTAGAACTTTCAAGGTTTCACAATAAATGGAGTCTGACAGTTTTAGTTTATTTTAGTAATAATCACAAGAAGATCTTTTCTGCAAATACAATAAATGTTATCCAAGAGTAATTTGGAGCAATCAGTATTGATATTTATAACATATGTGTTGATTGAAAAGCTCTTGGCCGTAAGAATGGAATATGAATCTGTCCAGAATGTTATGAATATCTTCTAGCATATGCTCGGGTGGGAGCTATAAAATGAGCTTATAACAATTAGTGGAAAAAAGTTTTAATATAAATTAAAAAGAGAAAATTATACTATTAGCTTCAGCGATTTACTTAAATTTTCTTTGCCTGTTCCTTATGTTCTTCTATTTGTTAGGATACACTTCTCTTTAACATTTCTAAATGTTTTTTTTCTGAAAGCAGTTTTTAGGGTGCACAAGATACAGCCTTGAAAGAACAAAAAGAACCAAATCAGTAACAACAAGAAAAGAAAAAAAATGCAGTCAGATGACTGTATATAATATTAAACTTTATGTCCTTTCCATTAAAACCAGAACTGTTCTGCATAACGTGGCCTTAATGAACCCAGAGTCCCTGAGGCAGAACACAATTGGTTCTCCTTCTGGCCTTGAATAATTAAAGGGTTAGCTATTAGCCAGCCTGTAGAGGAAGTTAGAAAGTTGGAAAGTGTACCTTTCCCTGTAACATCACTTCCACTCTACCTTTCACAACTGTCTTTGTCAGATTGTTGGGTAGGTTGATCCTACTTGCAGCTGGCATGGTGGTCTCTCCTAAATGAACAATTAACTTACCTTTTTAGCATATATACATGATTTTCATGTGTTTCATAATGGAAAATATGAATAGATCTTGTGTGGCTAGACAAAACGTAGAACTTGATACATATATTTATGTACAGAGAAAGCAATGGTTTGAACAACTGTAAACAAGGATTATAGGTTATTCAGTCTACAGGGGAAAAACAAACAAACAAACAAAATCAGAGCTCAGAAGTCATTGCAGCCAAGAAATTTGAAAGTAATTTAAGAATTCTGTTAGTGGCATGGCACACAGATACCTTCTTCATAAGCTACTACTTCTTTTGCCCAGCTATGCTGTGGGCTAGCAAAAGTCCAACAGCTCTGCTGTATCTGCTTGACATCACTGAGAAATCTGTGTGAGTTGTCTGTGGTGATGGATACCATGCAAGTGTGTAGCAGAACGTGAAGGCACACAGACTTATTTAGTAATATTTTTCTTAGATAGACCAAGAAGTTATCACAAAAAAATACATCCTCTCTGAGTGTTCAGAGGAATGGGCAATGAGGAAAAGACACTCCAGATCTAGTCAAGGTCTCCACGAAACTCAAAGAAGTGCTCTCTCTTGTAATTACTTTATTTTCACAGCCCGTTCTAAGATCCTCAGCTTACAGCTAGTCACATTCAACTACTGTCATTTTTACATTAGATATTCATTATAAGGATTTACAGGGGACTGTTACTCCAAGAAGAAACCACATTATTATTATAAATCAACATGTCTGATGAGAAAAGGGCTCTTGCAGACTTGCATTATCTGCTTGTAGGAACAGAACCTTCAGAGTATATAGAAATATTCACTTTTTTTTTTTTTTCCTGATTCAAACGTTTGCTCATCTCATAATTCACAGGATATTTCATCAGCATTTACAACAAAGTCCTCATCTCACTACACTGTAAATGGACATATTTTTGGTTCCCGCCCTATTAGACAAACATTAGCAGAGTGTTATTAAGTTCAGTCTACTAAAGTCAGTGGTGTATTACTTTTCATCAAAAAAGGAGATCAGAAAAAAACTCTGCTTACATTATTTCATAAGTTTTTCTGCTTCTAGGCTAAGAGAAATTTTAAGACATGTAAACTCTATTTTATTCACAAGCAGTAATACTCATTTCCTTGGCAATGATGGGAAATAAAGCAATTAGATAAATCAATTTTAAGTCAACACTGGTGTCTTACCATAACTAAGATTTGGCTCAGTAATATATACAATTCTAAAGCATTTGGAAATCCACAGTCCCATGTGAAAATATTAATTTATATTTAAATTGCTAACTGCTTACCCATCCTAACAATATTAATATTAACAGTGTGACATTAACTCTCTGCTGAATTGGAGATGTAGGTCAGTTCTGCACAGAGTTGCCAAACTGTAGTTGGAAAATATTACTTCATCAAAGAATTAGCCTTGGTACAACAGCAAATAGCAGAGCCACATGTCCTAATATATGTCAGCCTGGCGCCGCAATTGTAGGCAGAACTATTTGCATATATATTTCTATCAGTATATCAGTATTCTGGTTCAGTATCAACACTCAGATACGTGCTCCCCCAACAATATAAATGTGAATGGCACACTGATTTCTCTGAAGTCTCTTTGTATTCAATTGCAACGTCTACTGTTATCAGCAAATATTTTCATGTATGTTCTTCAATAAGGCACAAAAGACTGACCTTCGCTTATTAAATATTTGACAGAGTATCACCACTGTGAGTTAAATCTTGCAAATGAAACTTAAAAGATAATATTGATGAGATTGAAAAAGAAAATATCAACCTTTCCTTTAAAAAGGACAAGAAAATAAAATGAAACAGGGATCTGCTTAATGCATGTAGCTTTTGATTAACCTTAATGCTGCTTGACAGATGTTGTGCTAGACAATATCTATATGCTTTCATGGCTCGGCACTTTTCTTTGTCTTCTGTACTGCAGCTGCAGACTGATGGCTCTAAAAGGTAAGTTTACTTCACTGTCAGGTTTAAAGTTCTATTAAACTATGGCTGGAGATTTCATTTTCAGTTTTAACAACAGTCTAGACATATGGGCATCTCAAATAAGGATAAGGAGAGCTCCCTGATGAGCAAGTCAGCTGGCTATGCTTGCTATTGCAGTAAGATAGTTACTCACTTCAGTGGACTTTAAGTTCTGTAGTGGAGCCTCAGACCACCTGATGGAAAGAAAAGTACTTCTAAAACAAAGCCTGTTGAACACATAGCACATATGTGTAAACTAAAGTGACCAACAGAAAAGACATAGGACTTGTTGAGTGACACACATACTGAAAAAAATGACTAATGATCAATGATCTTGCTGCCTTTGCTGGTAGCTCTTTTCTAGATACAGAGTAAACTTCTTATTTTAACATTACAAGGAATTTCAGTGGAGTTCTTGCTTACCTTTCACTGGACATTCAATCATAATATTTGCTCCAATTCTTGCCATGATTGTATCTCCAACGATAGCAGAGAGATTGCTGGCTTCCAGATTTGTAACATTTAACACAGAGGACAAGATGACAGGAACCTCTTTGAAATGAAAGCAAAAGAATAATCAATATTAAAAGCTTTATCTGACTTGTAAATATAGAGCTTGTGTTTAAATTTGTCATGTTTGGAACAGATTTCAGTTTGAAAAGAACCACCCCAAAAATACAGGTGGGATACACAAAAGCAGACTCAGCTCAAACCTGCTCTGGTTTTAGAGCAAGACCATCTCATTACTACCTATTAGATCGGGCAGAATTTCATAAACTGCCAGCAAAAGAAACTATATCAAATGGAGCTGGGGATAGGTGTATGAAAAGAATACATCCCCAGTTCTGTGGATGCTACAATTCCTACCTGCACGCAATAGCAAAGATGTTTCCATATCAAAACCAAAGTCATTAACAACCAGGCATCCATATGTACCCAGTTCCTTTTGAGTAGGACTCTGAATCTGCACTTTTCCAATGGTGTCCAGGATCATGCTGCAGAATATTCAAGAAAAGACAAGGGTTACAGCCCTAGGACAGACACAGCTGAGCCTTCTATCTGCAAGAGTTGAGGATACAGCAACAAAACTTTTTAGAAACTTACTGTACTAAACCAATGCATGCAGTAACAGTTTTGCCTTCTCTTTGGTGACAAAGGGGGAGAGCTAAAGGATACATGTATGTAAGAATCTTCAGATATCCTTCTTCTGCAAAGCTGTGTCCTAATTGCTGCCCTTTGAAAGACAGCAGATTTACTACTGCTAACCAGAATCCCTCAGGAATGAGAGCATGAAGAAATCAGACTACCACAATTAAAAGTATTAGGCTTGGCAAGAAATTAATTTCTCCAGTGCAAGCTTGTTTTTTTTTTTTTTAGCAGGATTGTGGAATCTGCAAATATATGGACTAATATGACTCCCAAATTACTGTAGTTAGTTTGTTAATTTTAATATCATCATTAAAGCTGAAGTCTTCTACCAAAAACTCACAGGTGTCTTGAACACCTTGCCTGCCATCTCAGGGCAAGATATGTGAGGTGGCATTGCAGTACAACCTACTTACTTGCTCACATTCTTTTTCAGATGCAATATTATTACTGTCACTGGTTTTTGAGTACACAAATGTATATACATATATGAATATAAACGCATACATGCATTTGTGTATAAGAAAGCTTAACGTGGAAAAAAAAAAAGGGCTTGGGAAAGAAAACTAAGTAGCCAATGTATCCTAAGGGCAAGAATATCAGTCTGGGCTAAAATAAAGGCAATTTATGAAAGTAGACATTAGGAATCAAACAGATGCTCACAAATAAACAAAACATCATGATGTCCAAAAAACCGAAAGTATCACTTGCAACAAATTAGTGGGAAATTATGCACAGTTAACAAAATAAACAACTGGTGGGAGCTACGTGGTTCCATAAACATTTGCACTTTAAAAAATGGTTTGGTTTGGTGTCTTTGCTTTAATTGATAGCCCTGCAGAAGTATATTTTTCTTGGCAGTGTGATTAATCGGTTAAGTATGTTGAGAAATATCCAAAAATGTCTATAATTTCAGAATCATTTTTTTTCATTACTCAAGAGCTAGCTATAATTCTAAGAGGCTCTCCAACAAAGCTAATGTTAGTATTATCAGGTGAGTTTCTAATTTATCAACAATGAGGTATTTGCTCTGTCTTAAGTAAACAACTGAGTATAATACACTTGCTGTACTTGTTCTTCAGGTGTAGTTTTGAAATGAGATAGTATTAGAAGTTTTTCGTTATTTTGCACTGCACTGTCCTTAGCAGAAATTTTTACAAGTTCTAAAGTATTACAAAATTTAAAAAGCTAAAATAAAAAAGTTATTTTTTATTATTATTTTTTTTTAATTTAAGTTATGCAGACACAGGTATACCTAAAAATTTACTCCGTGTTGAAGGATGGTGAAGAGACAACTGATATTTTCCCTCCATAAGATGAGGCATAAGAAATACTGCTTTTCATCTATACCACAGCAGAAGTTTTTAATGTGATCTCACTGTATCTGGTATATGAACAAATCCATCCAATAGTCGTCTTAATTTAATTGAGTATAAATCTGTTCATTTTCTGATGCAGCTGAAATGTTTAAGGCAGATCACAAAAACAGCTACATCCAAAATTAACCTAGTAAAAAAAATAATTCTTCCATGTAATATTGTGGAAATGGACACACACTTGGAAGTTAGTAAAACAAAACAACATGACAGACATTTGAAAGAAAACAAATTAAATAAAAAGATGGAAGGCACAGGATTCATGCTTATCTCATTTTTACAGCAGTATGTTTTAACACCACACAGCAGGGTGTATTTTAACAGTTTATAGTGACATAATTCATTCAAAGAAGATATTTACTTACTTCTCAGAGGATCTTAATGTCTCCCCATCTTTTGTCCAAGTATATTTCACTTCACTAATACCAGCTGTTTCACACAGTAGATTGACAGCATGAGTATTCTTGGTCAGAAAAACTGTATTTCCAATTCGTACAGTTACTGTTTTGTTAAAGGAAACTCCAGGAATTTCCTTTTGCCTCATAATAACTGGAACCTTCTGGTCCAACATTAATTTATCAACAGCTTTTGTGCTAAAATGTTCAGATTTGTTTGGTGATTTGCCTGTGAATTTTGAGGCAAATTTCTCATCCTGGGCCCCCTTCCATTTTTCAGTGGTTGGTTGTGGAAGCCTAGATAATTCAGCAATTAATTGATAAATGACCTGGGATGCCAAGTCATCATTGACTTCTCCAGTTTCAATGAGCTGACTCATGTTGCTTATTAGTTCTTCAAACTGCACGGTATCCATGCTGTAGGCACCTTGGAGAACTGCTGCCTCCAGTCGTTTATTCTTGAATTCTCGAGAGCTAAATTCTTCTGCTGAATTACTCCCAAAGGTTTCAAGATTTCTCAGAAATGGTTGATCATTTACTTGCCTGTCACCCAGATAGAGCTCATTCTTCTTACTCCACATTTGCCACATTTTGCTCATTTTATGCCATTTGGCCCCAAAGCTGTTGGCCTCGTTGTGATCTGCATTAGCAGTCTCACTGGCATGTTTTCTAAGATTTGGTGGTTCTATCAGTCTGTTATCAGTACCAATGAGTTTGAGTACAAATGTCTCGTGCACAGAGCCTGCAATACACCGGTACACACCGATATCAGTTGCTTCAAGACAATGTATTTTCAGTGACCCTGACTTGGTGATGCCAAGTCTTTTAGAGTTTTGTAAGTGTTGTCCATCTTTCTCCCATCGGATAAGTGATTTCTGGAATCTTCGTACAGGGCACTTAATTACAACAGATGTTTTTGGAAGTAAGTATGCTCGGCTTCCTATGGTAAAATTGATGCGCTTCTCTTGTCTGGTCTGAATATAGACTCGGTGAATACTGACAATCTGAGGTCCATGAGCAGAATACTTTTCTGGAAGCTTTGGTTTAATCTCTGAAAGAAAACTAAGTGTTGAAAAGTATCTAATCATTGGCACTCATGCTTACAAAATCTGCTTTTTACAGAATGCTTGACGGAATTTTTCCTGACTTTGTTCAAGTCAGATTGCAAAATGTTGAGCTTTTATCTAAGTCACAAAAATGCAGGAAAATGAACAACATGAAACCATAACATTCCCCTGCTCCAGCCAAGAATTCTATTACTTCTTCCCCAAAACTCCCAACAATGAGAAGATACCAGCAATGTATACTTATATGAAGGACATAGATGGTGCACACATACCTAAATGTATACTGAGATATATTATATATTATTTTATATTATATACATAATCCTATTATGGTTATGTTTCCTATTGCTGCCTCAGAAAGGCTAGGCATGAAGGGAATGGAAAAAGTGAATCAAAAATTTGAACACATTATTACTTTCCCTACATTAGTGCACTGTCAAGTGTGGAATGACCTAAATAAAACACAATCCATCTGAAAAGCAAGGCTCCCCTTGACTGTTATTTAAATTGTTGGCTGGCCTTGCTTGTTGTCTGCCTGACTGAAGCCAAACAGCGACATAGGAGGTGAAAGAAGCAGTCAATGAAGACACAGTACATGTAACAAGCAGAGCCACCCTGTAATCACTGACTGAGGGTAATTTCTTCAGGTTGAAAGATGAGGTGTTCACAGCGCTATGCCAAGAATGAAGAGAGGGAAGTGAGGAAAGAGAAAAGTCAAAACTTGGAGAGGCCAAACACAGTCATCAGATGAATTGACAAAAGCAGACAATACTGCATAAAGCTTCATGCAGACAGGGTACAGAGACACCGGGTATTACAAAGCTCCTCCTGCATCCTACTGCAGACAGCTGGATGTGGAAAGGTTTCTAGGGCGCTGCTTAAATGCTACCACCACAGGCAGGCTTTCCCAGAAGTGGCCGGGTAGGCACACAGGAGGCAACAGCAGAATGACTGCAATGTTTCAGATACCACTGTGTTGACTCACTGCTGGCAACTACTGTGCCCTGCTTTGATCAGAAGAACTAATCTGACTGAAAAAGCACTAGGTAGGTGAGAAACAAAGCTATCTAGGAGGGGAGCAAGGGCATGCACCCCCTGAGCTCATTCCATGCACAATGAAATTGGCCAGCTGGGAAGAGGCGGGAAACACTCTACACTGGTGCTAGAAAACAATTCAATCGTATTTGGTGACCCAGCCTTTTGGTATGTGACAGAAAAACACTGAGCCTGCAGAATGAGTTGATGAGCCAGAAAACGGACACAAATAAAAATGCTCCTCAATTGCCTGAATTTGAAATCATTACTACTATTCCACTTGGTAGGTACAGAAATAAAATGACAACCACATTGATGGCACACAAACAATATTTGAAAAACTGCATGCTTCTTAATATACATATGCTTCAAATATGCTGTGAAGAAATAGGTGAAAAGCTAAATGTTTCAAGCATTCAATAAGTGTGTACACTATATGAACTACACCCTAGAGTGCATTCTTATGCTTATAAAACAAAATGGTTATTTTCAATGTTTTGGGTAATGAGTTCAGACCAGTGGGGATATCATGGTTTCATAATTACACAGCTTTTATATCAGTTTTTGTTATCCAGATACATGGTTCCCTCAACCATTTCACATGGTACAACAAATAAATTGCTTTAGGCACTTAGTTTACTAAAATTATTAAACTAGTGTCCTGTTTTTAATAAGTTATTGGGCCCCAAATATTTATTTTTAGGGAAAGGTTCCAATATTAAATCTTCGATTTCCAAAATCCAACTTACAGACACAGTAAGTGTAACTTTAAACACACAAATTAAAATACTTCAGGCTGTGCTCTGTTTACACTAGTTATTCCAACATGGAATTAAATCCAGTGCACACTTATAAATATGTTAACAAGTCTCATCCATTTCTTCTTTTTTTTAAAAAAAGAAAGAAAGAAAGACCTCTAACTCTCATTAGCAGTTCAACACTAAAGGGTGTGTATATTTTTACTGGTGACTGGTGAGCAAGATTAGGAGTGAAACAAAGTTCAGAGCTGTGGATGGCAGGCCATGTAAATATATAAAGTCATATAAATATATAAGGCCACATAAGTGTTTCTAGATCCTTAGTATCATCCAGTCTTGCAGCTGCTGAGGTAATGGACCGTTTGAGAGAGTTTTTTCTACGAGGTAAATCTCACTTAATGATTAGATTGTACTGGAGCCATTGGACCTCATTATCACCTGGTACAAATCCATCTGAGTCTATGACCTCTAATGGTCCTGTGCAGCTTTAGCTGGGCGTCAGGTCCTGGTGACCTCAGGGGTAGATGGGTGTTATTTCCTTTTTCTCAGAGTCAGGAATGTTCTGACTTAATAGATCCAATATTAAGTAGAAAACTGCTTCAATTACTAGTCCCAAGGTAAAAGATGAAGTATAAAAAGCCCCAGCATTGTCACGAGACAATGAAAATGAAGAAGCTCATCTGAGGCACAGATGAGAACCAAGAACGCCTAAGAGCATGCATGCCATGCACCACACTGAAGTCTGCTTCACTCTTCATTGCTAGCCATCTGCCACCTGAGGGCCATGCTATATTCCTGCCTTCTATCCACTCCCCCTTCTGGGGGGCCTGAACCCACAGCTGCAGGAGGAGGAATGCCTCCTGCACGTTACTGTGCGTCCAAAGCCTGCTGCTGCTGCTTCTGCCCTGGCTCCTTCTGCAAAATTCAGATTGAAACTAGAGGTATGGACATGTCTCATGCCTTCCCCTGCCCTCCTGCTCTGTACTTGCCATGCAGACCTGAGCTGCAGGGCCTCCATTGCTGCAAACAGTTCTGGAGATGAAGGGAGAGAATAGTGGGATCACTTTGGTCACTTTGATCCATATTCATTCAGTTCAGTCACATTCCCTGTGCAGCCCAGTGTCCTGCTTTTTTGGCACTGTGGTGGAAGCTGACAATGTAATTTTAATATCAGTCTGTGCTATGCAATTTGCAAACCAGCTACACTGCCATTCAACTATCCACAATTAATTAAATTCAGATAGATATGCAGCTCAAAATATTTTATTAAACCTTATGCCAAGGACATTCCTGAAAGTCCACAGGGCTTTATTTAAGTGGAGTTTTGAACCTCAGGATTTTGGCATGTTAATCTGAAATGCAGGCCAGGAAAAGAAGTTTCATATTATGTATGAATCAGTAATTATTCTATTTCTTATTTTGTTTTGTGAATAATTTTTAAAGCAAAGCCTCAAAGTTTATAAAGTAGCTGTTTCTTGATAGCACTACGGATTGGGTCAAAACATGTCTATCTTTGTGATCTGTGATCAAAAGCGGGCCACTAATGAAAGCTTTTGGTTTTCCTCATCCCCATACCTAAAAAGCGAGTCTCCTTTTTTTCCTTTCTGTTCAGCTCCCTGCTCCCCAAACCTACAAAATGATACTCTCGTTTACAAAGGAAGGGAGAGGCCAAGTTTTGTCTTAATGAAACAGCATTTAGAACTGCTCATTGTAAATTACTGTATGTAATTGAACATACATTATCACGGAATCATAGAATGGTTTGGCTTGGAAGGAACCTTAAAGATCATCTAATTCCAACTCCCCCTGCCATGGGCAGGGACAACTCCCACTAGACCATTATATTGGCAAGGTATTTCCATGGCAGTTACACATACGCAATTTGTACAACTACCATCAGTATCATGACCAGATTGTGCCCAAATTATACAATTCCTATAGACAGCTTTTTCTTAATAGATTTTTATACACAGTAATAAAAATACTGTGATTTTTTATTTAGTTAGTTAGTTATTTTGTTTACTGTCATCAATTCCTACAAAACTCATGAGACTGGGATTCTCATTTCTATAAGTAATGACAGAAATTACACCTACAGTTATCACTGGCACAGAATGTCGGGTTTTGAATTCTACTGTACTAGACTAAATGTCCAGTGTAATACAAACATGCAATGAAAACACAAGCCAGAAATGGATTCTTATCTTTTCTAACATCCTTTGCAATTTATACTCAATTGACGGATGTTTTCACAGTTGGGATACTGTAAAGGTTAAAAGAAAAAAATCAACAAATTTAGGTGAGTATGAGTGTGAGAGGTACATAACATTAAAGTGTATTCAGAAACTACTTCTTTAGATCCTGACCTTTGTTTGTGACTGGAACAAAATAAATTAAGAGCAAACCTGTTATCACTGGTCTAGTAATTATGACATTCCATTTATGCCAGATTAGTAATGTTATGAAAGTATAGGGAGATGAGTGAATTAACCTGTGTTCAGATATTTCTTTATAAATATATCGTTCCAAATCAACAGGAAACTACATAAAGTAACATACTTACTGTTGCAGGCATTCATCTGACAAGACCTTACAAGCAGTGAAGGAGACAGACCACTACACATTGATCCATTTAATGCAACATATTGGCCCTTTGCTGTTCGGTTTTGGCAGGCAACTTTCCTTCTCTGGATTCCAACACCACAGCTTACTGAGCACTGTGAAAGGAAGGATGCAAACTAAACTTGCTGTCCCATGCCACACATACTAATTTTAAACAGTTTGAGAGAGACAGAGAGAGAGCTCTCTTCTCCATATGAATCCTTGTGTTATCCAGACATTAAACCCTCTGCACTTTTCCAAGCAATAAGATTATAAGATAGCTAACTTGTTCCAGCAAGCAACTCGGGAACGATTAAAATAACATGACAGTATTTCTTTATGTCCAACCATGGGGAGAACAGACCAATGTGATCTATTATCTCAGAGAAACAAATCAGCACGTTCTAAAGAGTCTGTGTCAAGTCTCTCAGCCCATTCTCCTAGTTCATATTGCACAAGCTTGAATTGCAGCTTCTAAATGCCCTCCTATAAATCTTTTTGAACAGGGAGTGGTAGCATGCTTACATTAAATGGGAAAGGAGAAAATGCGATGCAAATATTTTCTTTTAAGAAGCTGTACTATGAAATAATTGATAGCTAAAATATCAAATATTAAATACCAAACTATGTCTGGCAGAATGCATGCAATGCATTGTAGCTTTTGTTTCAGCAACCCAAACACAGCTCTGGAAGAGGGACATAAACAGTCTGATTGTAGGCAGAGATGCACAACAACTGTACACACAGTTTAGTCCAGGTATGTACATGTCTTGCAAAGCATTCAGCTACCCTGTGAGTTTACTACTCCGATCATCCACTAGTCACCCAAGCAGAATTCTATAGAGATCATGTTGCACTTGAAGGTTTTGGAGCCCTCCGCCACTCCCCCGCCTTACTGGGGGCTACTCACCTTGGACCATTCTCCTACAATGAGCTGAGGAGGACAGTCAACTTTTGCACATGGTTTAGTAGTTGGCAATTTAGGTTCCTGGCAGGTGTCGTCAGAGAGTTTCAGGAAGCTTCCGTCTGTCAACAGCTGCTTACAGTACACTTTGCGGGTCTGGATCCCTCCTCCACAAGTACGTGAGCACTAAGAAAAGAACATAGCGTGTAGACCTGTATGTATGTCTGTGCTTATGTATCACACCATTATTGTACATAAACACTACAAGGCTCCCCATAGTTATGCACACTTGAAAAATGACATCTAGTTTCAATTAAAAAGCAAGCAGCTTGTAGAAAATTCTTCAGCTAAAATGTTTAGTTAATATATTAGAAATGAGGAGAACCTAACCCACCTGAATGCAATTAAGTAGCAGAAATCTTAAAAAAAACATGCATTTTACACGTAGATCTGACCATGCCCCGCATCAGTTAATATACCTACTGTGAGTTAGGAAATGTTTTTGAGTTAAATAAACATACAAACATCTCCAAAAGTATATTATTGCATTTGCAGAGTATAGAAAGAGAGGTGATGTCTGGAGTAACTGATATCCAGCATTTTGAAATCCTTAAAAATAATAATAATAATAATAAACAAACAAACAAAAACAAAAACAACAACAACAAAAAAAACAACTTACCACCTCATCCTGTCAGTACTCATTGGCATAGTAGTGAAAAGAGGTATTTTTGACTCTGGATTGATTTATTCTAACAGAACTAGTTAAAACTCTTAAATTCAATGTCTAGAAGCTATGTTCTATGTTATTCAGGCTAGAAAATTTGAAGTACCTAACCAGAGGAACACTGCTTGCATTTAAACTGTTTCCATAACCCAGTCATACCTGTTGCCATTCCTCAACATGCCAAACAGGGGGACAATCAATCTGGTTGCAGGCTTGCAAAGAATGAGGCTTTTTGTCTTTGCAGTCCTCAGTAGCAACAGTAGGCCCTCCTGGCTGCTGGCAGTATACATCTCTCGTCTGTATCCCAACTCCACAGGTAGCTGAGCACCGTCTCCAGGGACCGGTTTGCCACCTGTTCCAAGACCACAGCCAAAAGATCATGTTTTAGCAACTCACTTTGGGTAAGGAGAAATCAAACCCAAACAGAACCTAGCAAAAAATAACTGAAGGCATATTTATTGATAGATGGATGAAATATCCCATTGGTTTGGCTGGTAGGCCAAACTAGATTTATAAACTTCCCAGGAAGGAAGAAATGCACAAGTATTCACAATAAAGTAATAGACTTATGTCAAAGCAAATTTATTTGACTCCAGAATTTACTTGAGGAATGCTTCTCATGAAAAGACATGCACACACACAAAAAGAAACAAAACCAAGAAATAAATAATAAAAAAAATAGCCTGTTGGCAACCTGCTGACATTTACTTTTATAAATGTAAATATGTAAATAGACCTTTCTTACATTTACAAAACTTTCTTTAATTGTGTATACATTTTCTATAAAACATCCTGTTCCTGTTAACTTTTATTCCCTACATTTAGCAGGAGGTGGTTTCTGCAAACACATTTTAGAAACAATATGCAAAGGATCAGGGATGTCAGAGATCAAAAATGGGTAAATAAGGCAACACATGTCAAAATTTCACATATGGCCCTTAGAAGTGACCAAACTAGCTAAGTTTATGTGGATTTTGACTTTTTTTTTTTTTCTTTTCCTAGGATCTCCATGCACATATAAGAAATCTGTAAGAACTAGATGGGGCTACTAAAAAGGCATAAAATTAGGATAACTTTAAATCATAATTTCAGTATATTTTTTTATTCAGTATGAATTGAAAGTAAATATACTTTGGTTTTTAGTGAAAATTTTCAAAGAGTTAAAGTTGTTTTTCTAGCTCTGGAGAACATCCACACAGAAGAGATTTCTCTGTTTAATTAGTGAGATGTAAAGAGTGGAAAAAGAGTGAAGAAAAAAAAATCACAATCCATCATCAAACACAATCCAAAAATTTTGTTAAAGACAGAAGTAGTGAAATCTCATCCCAAAACAAGATCACAGTCTTGCAATCTGGACCTTTTCTGAGAAAATCAATGTATATTTAAGTTATATTGTGGCAAAGAAATGGTTAATTTCATTATTACAGTGTACCTTGGAGGACAAAGCTTGATATTGCAAGCCCGAGTCATTGGTGGAGGTCTCTTGGAATTGTCACACAGGGTTTCATTGACGGCTTGTTTTGTTTCTACATGCAGACACATTGCAATGGCTTCTTGTGTTCCTGGATTAAAAAGGAAAACACTCATGAAACTTTGAAGACAGACGAGATTTCTGTAAAGCTTACTCTTGAATAATACTCAGTAAAAAAGCTCCAAATACTGAATGTGATGGCAGGCTTAAAAGTAACCTCTCAAATCAATACCAACACTGAGATAATTTATCCATTTAATCTTCAAAATGTATTTGTGAGTTATATGTAGCAACTGTGCCTGTGATATTTAAAATGCTTGCTTTGACTTTCTACCTCTTTGAAAACCAGCAGAAAATATACTCTCTCTCCCTCTCTACACCAGCAGATTCTACATCTGCCTGGCTGTATAGTGGTCTCAGGCCAACCAGCGGTGTCATTGCCAAAACCAGGGTACAGGCGATACCTTCTCACTAACCTTGAATTTAAGGAGCCAGAGATCTGTGAAAGATGTAATAAAAAATGCAGAAAACTTGCAAAACAAAAATCAGGAGAATGGGTGTCTAAACATAGCCTGTATGACAAAGGTCCAAAGAGGTGTGATAGTTTTGCTGAAGGCAGCAAATCAGACCCAGTCCTGAGTTTTCCTTACTCATGACCATTCTTGGCACCTTCTCGTCTGCAGCTCTTAAGACCTGGATCTTATTACTGAAGCATGAAAGATTACTAATACTCAAATTTCTATGAGTTGAAAATGAAATGTAATAGAATTTTGCTTTAGAACAAGTCAGCTTAGCAAATGCACATTTAGTGAACTTTTTAAAATTACTATTTTAAAACTTTTTAACTATCCAATCTTATATATCATTGTTTATCATTGAAAGCCTCGCTCCATTTCAAAGCTCACCCATATGTACACAAAAGACAGGACAGCTTGTGAAGTACTTTGAGTATCCTGTTGTCCTGGTTTCAGTTAGAACAGAATTAATTTTCTTCCTAGTAGCTGGTGGAATGCTGTGTTTTGGCTTAGGATGAGAAGAGTGCTGATAACACCCCGATGTTTTAATTGTTGCAGAGCAGTGCTTATACCAAGCCAAGGACATCTCAGCCTTTTGCTCTGTCCTGCCAACAGGCAGGCTGGGGGTGCAGTAAGAGCTGGGAGGGGACAGACCCAGGACAGGTGACCCAAACTAGCCAAAGGGGTATTCCATACCATCTGACGTCATGCTAAACAATATATAGGGGTGGCTAGCCGAGGGGAGGGGGCCGGACTGCTCGGGGTTAGGCTGGGCATCGGTCAGCAGGTGGTGAGCAATTGCATTGTGCATCACTTGTTTGTACATATTATTATTACTTTCCTATTATCACCATTGTATTATTATTATTATTGTTATTATTATTTTGTTATTATTATTTTCCTGTCTTATTAAACTGTCTTTATCTCAACTCACGGGCTTCACTTTCCATTTCTCTCCCCCGTCCCAGAGAGGGAGGGGGGAGGGTGAGC
Organism: Aythya ferina; assembly: GCF_964211825.1. Lineage (NCBI taxonomy): Eukaryota > Metazoa > Chordata > Aves > Anseriformes > Anatidae > Aythya > Aythya ferina. The sequence goes on from NC_140307.1 coordinate 9,687,380, forward strand.
GAACGGCTGCGTGGTGTTTAGCTGCCAGCCGGGTTAAACCACGACACCTGTGTATCTGGGATATTCTACGTGAGCAATGTTAACGATCATAATCCCGTAGAACAGAAAAGCACTGAAATGCTGAGATCTATATTTTGCTGCTTCCAGGTAAAAATGTGTTCTAAAGAGTCACAGTTGAAAGAGCTTAAATCCATTTCCTTATCCTTCACCTATTTCCGGTGATTTTGTAAGGATACATAGCTGCTTTCAGCAGCAGCTTTTATTTCTTTTCTTATGAGCAACTTATAAGGTTTCAAAAGGGGTTGCATTTCTAACTAGAAACCTTCACTAGCCACTTCATGGTATCACCTATGACATTACCTCACAACATGACCACTATTGCTACACAGAGGCTACTACAAGTACTCCTGTTTCTGTGTCAACTGTACATCAGGAAAGGTTTCTTGGCTGATCGTTAGCTGCTCTGGTCTCAGTGGGCTTGTTGATGGATCCGACACAAAATTCTGTGTCCATGCCAAGGGTCCATATTTCTCCATCTTTTACAACACATTCATGAACTCTGTCATTCTTTTCATGAGCCAACAGTTCCTTTCACTTATAAATAATTCCGATGTACTCCAGCAAACAAGCCAGCCCAGGTCACGATCCTTCTTTGTGACACTTAAACCGGTCCAACTACTTCAGACACTTCAACAGGTATAGACCAGCAGTGATTTTTCACAATAACATACATTCCAATTTTTTTTAGGCTCTCTGGTAGACCTCTAGATCCCCTGTGGGACTCATTTGTAGTTCAGAAAGAGCTTGTTATATAAATGTTTTGACTACATCTACAAACTAATGAATTTTTATAGAACAGAAGACCTGACCTTAACTATGATTGACAATCTATTCATTGCTATTACATCAAAGTATTGATAATCACATTAACATAGAACACACACATTGAGTATAACATGCTTCACTGTCAGAGCTGAGTAAGCCTTTAACAAAGACCATAAGGCAATAAACACAGACATGAAAATGCTCAAGCAAAAGAAAGCTGTAAATACATGCTTTCTAGAACTCTACTATTTTTTCCAAACCAACTACCATGATAATCAAAAGTTTTCTGTCCAACTTTCCCCATGTGTTTCTTTAACAAGAGCAGCTTCCCTGTCCCCTTATGTACATAGGAAATGCCCACCTGACAGTCTGCAGGTGAGAAACAAAGTTTTAGAAATTGTCTTTTGGCAGAAGGAGCTTATGAACGACATTACCAGGCAAGCAGTGAAGCACACATAAAGCATCCACATAATCTCTATTTTCAGTCTAAAACTACTCTGTGCTACGCACCTTCAACTTTGCTGATCTCACTGCATTCCTGTGGGAAAACTATACTCAGACGTGATGTTGCTCTAGACCAGGTTGTGATAAGTAATATCTTCTTAATATCTCACACAAAGGAGGGGAATGAAATGAAATTCCATTCAGACCATCTAAGTCAGCAGTAATCCCACTGGAACTTTATATCACGGTGTTATAAAAACTAAATTGGTCAGCCAAATGAACAAAAGGCATGTCATACCAGGTGACTGCAGCTTGCCACCTGGAGTTCATTAAACCACTTCTGCCTTTCAGCACAACCTACCTAGCTTTCATTGTGTTACCAGAATAAAACATTGATAATGTTGCATATCCTTCATTTGACTTAACTACAGGGCACAAACTGAAGTAGTGATTTCTCCCCATGGGGGCCTTATTTCAAGAAAAACTGCAGCCTGATTTCATGCTGTAAGGACAAAACATATATTGCAGAGCTGTTAAAACATCCTCCTTCCTGTTCCTTGGTTTTCAGTTTAAGGACTCTATTCAATAAATAACTACACCTAATTGATGCAGCATTTGCTTGAGCTTAGTTGTCAAAACGTCTCAACAATTAATCAGATTTCTCACCCCAAACTATAATTTTACATTAGTTGGGAACTTCAATCATGGATAAATTTCTTATTCTATGTAAATTGGAAAATGGAAAAATCCATTATTCAAACAAGCAATGTTTTATATGTATGACTTTCTTGGCTTATAATATAAACATAGTAGATAATTTAACTAAAACGTTATGTATGCAGCAGGGAGCATTAAGTATTTTTACAGTAATCTGATGCACTATTGTAGTAATTATCCTACTATTCAGTGAAATAGAATATTTTCTATTTTAACCCAGCATTCAAACCACATACATTTACATTCTTTTACAAGCTTTTCTGTGCAGTGAAATATACAGTGTATGAAGCTGTTTTAAAAGATCAGAATGCTTGGAAATAAAAGAAAAATCACAGACTTTTTGTTTCTGCCTTTCATTTATGTATTTAAGAGTAAAAAGCAAATGGGGTTTGAAAGTTGCTGTGAGTGTAAGAGGCTGCATGTCTTCAGCTGTGTGCCTGGAAGAGGAAGGACAGACATTTATTTCTATCAGACACTCTCTGTTTGATGACTGCTTAAAAATATGCACTATCAGTTGAAAACAACTCAGAAGAAGTTCCAAGTCTGACATGTGCTTAAGCCTTTCTGTAAATCTATTCACACTGGCAATCCTATTATATGCTCCTTCCGCAAAAGAGTAAACAGCCTCTGTAGTTAATGAAACCAGTTAAAGGAGTAACCAGTTACCAAATTGCCTATAACCATATAGCAAATGATCTTGACTTTATTTGCAAGACTCACAACAGCCATTGTTTTCCTTAAAAAAAAAAAAAAATAAATTTGGCTAGAATCCACTGTTGTGGTTTTTTTTTTTTTTTTTTTTTTTTTTTTAAAGAATCTCAGGTTTCTTATAAATAAAATAGTAAACTTCTAGCCATTATGGTCCAGACAAGAGCCTGAAAACAAAACTTGACTGCACCCTAAACGTTCCAAAGCCACAACTTATGGGGGAGGGGGAATCAAATAAATAAATGAATAAATAAACAAACAAATAAATAAATAAAAAGGAAGTGCTTATGTATTTATTTTTAAACTTATTATTTTTAAGCCAATATAATGATTTTGGAGGGCCTGAATCATAATTTTTGAAGTACTTGGAATATAAATAATATTTTAGAACAGAGACCCAGAAAGAGCTTGGTTATTTTTTATGTGGAGAACATATCCATTTAAAATATTGTAGGCTAGTTAAATGATTGACAACACTAAAAAAATACTACAGTTTACAAGAAAAACATTTATTCTCATCAGGCATACTCATTATTCTGATAATAACTATTGCTTCTCACTCATAATATTACGAAAATTAAACTTGTGCTTATGTTGAAGGCTCTGGCATCAGGACCAAAGTTCTTTATATCAGGGGGAAAAAAAAAAAAAAAAAAAAAAAAACATTCTGGGAAAACGAGGGCAAATCCTGAGACCTCCAAGCAATTTCTACTACGAAGAATACTCCTTGTCATCTTTGCTGCCAGAGCACACTGTTGGCTTATTTTCAGCTTGGAATTTCTTCAAGTACTGAAGATCTTTAGTTTTCAGGATTGTTACAGTTTCCTACAGATGTTAAAGGTGACGTCTGCCTGGTAAAAATTAATCTGGACATCTTTTGTTTGTACTCATGGATGAAAGAAGTATTAATTATGATAGCAGGCATAATATAATGTAGCAGTCCTCAAAGACAGTAAGATTTATAGGACCCAACATGCTGCTTGACAAGCCACACAGATTTGGTGCAGAAAGTACACAAAATGACCCAAGACTTATGTTAGCAATGCTCTAGAACCCCGTAAATAGGGTGAACTGGAAAGTAAAGGTGATGTTAGATAATGTGCTGCAGATTGCTCGCTTTCTGTAATTCTAATACCTCAAAAGCAATGTTACCATCTGCATTTTTACATTTGGTTTGGACATAGGCCAGAAGAGAGTTTAAATTAAAAGTCTAGTCTGTATCAAGATTGAAAAAATGAAAAAGAAAGAAAAGTGCAAGTGACAAGCACTGAAGCAGCAGTTCAGTCCTTGCTCATACAGTGGCTATAAACCTTGTAGCCTACTTAGACCCTGCAGACTTTTGCCTCATTCAGAGAGGGGCAAGCACTAAGAAAGGAGGGGGGAAGTCCCAAGGACACAGAAACCCACAGGAATTTATTTTAATAGCCACTGCTAGATACATGCATTCTAGAGAAAAAGTGCCTAATATAATTTACATCACATTGGAATATTCCAAACTCAGACAACATTTATTTCTTGTAACTAAAGAGTTCATCTAATTGAAATGAGATTTGAACATAAAACTTAGCAGAAAGGGATCAGATCCTTTGAACTACACAATGGAAAAATAGTAGACACAGTGAGATCATTAGTTAGTACACTGAAATAAGTTGGAAACAGAAGAGATGTCTGGTTTCCTTAAAACTATTTATCGGCAGGTAATTTTTGGTCTGTTTGAAAGTGTTTGCCAAGGCAGCAAGAAGACCAGAACTGATAGAAGGAAAAAATCACTATTACTTAACTAGCATAGCAGTAAAGGACTTCTGAAGCTGTTCATTGATAAAATATCCTGACAACTTCCCACATTTCCCGGGAGCAGCACGTAAGAAAAATGTCTAGACATAGTACCAGTGATACCACAGAAGTCTCAAGACCAGAAAAAGACATTTACTTTCAAACTTCTTTAAATGGCTCATTCCTACTGCACATCAAACAAATGGTTAGATTATTATGAGCACCTACAGGAAAATTCTGGGTCAGGCAACCTCACAAATTCACCACAGGGCAGAATTCACACTCAATTCCATCAGGAACAAAATTAAGCCAGATGCGATTCTGTTCATCAGTCATTTTGAATTTCCTTTGTACCAGCAAATGAAACTGCTGTCTTTAGTATAACCTCCTTAAATTACCTTTAGTTTGCACTCTAAGTGCAATTTGTGAATGTTTTTGCATGGACAAACTCACATGTGAAAACACTGGCAATGCAAATATACACATGTAACAGCAGACAAAGATTAGAGATTATTTCAGCCTAGACTTCCACTGATCTTCTCAAAATTCAAAAACTTTGGAATCTTAAAACAACTCTGAGAAATATATTAGCTAAAAAGTAATAAAATACATTTAAGATAGCAATTAAATGATCTTATATTCCAAAAATCACTTGGGATCTGAAATAAACTACAAATTCAGTAGTGATGAAAGCCTCATTTCTGCTTAGTTCTAAAAACAATTCCCTCAAAATGAAGAAAAATAGACACTCAATAGCAATAGCTGTTGCTACCATCACATTGGTATGCATACATAGTTGCACTATAGCCTTGCTATTGGTCATGTCCACTGAAGGTAGTGGAAGAATAAGATGCATCACCTTTTGTGCATGTGCTGTTATTCCTATGGATCAGTATTCCTATGCTGATCAGAAAACAGCAGTAGTAAATGATAAATGATGCACTTATCAGCCACTTACCATAGCATTCAGGGGCATCCATCCCAAATTCTGTCTTCAAGTTTTGAACTGGTGAATAATACAAAAGAAGGCTGCTTTCTGTGAGCTCTAGACTGGGCTCTCCACTTCCCTTTGTAGCTGCTCTCCCCTTTCCTACATTTTTTATTTCTTCTATGGGTACAACTGTCTTCACTTCCCACTGATGTCATTATTCCTGTCATATATAGGTGTGTTCACAATTCCACTGACTCCACTTAACACTTCATAACTCACTTCTGTGTTCAGTCCCAAAGTACTGTATGTAGTAGCAACACCAGCAACCTTGTCTAGCTACATGTTCTTAGGACGACAGGGAGATTCGATTACATCCAAAAAGGAATGTGCCTAACTACCTGCAGACAGATGTATGGCACGGAGTTCCTATAGAGTGATATACTGTACCAAGACCTAAACAAATTCCTGTTTGATCTTCAGGCTAGTCAGACTGAAAACAATATATATTACACATAATTTTCTATGTGTAATAATATATAGAAAACATAATTTTGTATTCCTACTCTACTGTAGAAAATTGCAGCATTTTGGAAGATAATGATTAATTAGCAAGGGAATTTATCAGGCCCATCACTGATGCATTAAATATAGTGTTACCACCAACTGCCTGGCAGCCAAGATTCCTGCAGCAATAAGGCTGAAGAAAGTTTCTCTGGCAAAGAGTTCTTACACCTTACTTAGTCAAATAAACCCTTCTGCTTGAGTATATGAAATAAAGAAAACATAGCTTAAATTACTCCACTGATAACTTAAAAAAAAAAAAAAAAATTAAAGTTGAAGCTGCATGCTTTTCTACATATCAGCATAGCTAGTTTGGGTTGACACTAATAGAAGAAACAGTAATTTCAAAAAATTCCAAAATTCTCACAAGTCAGGATTTACAAAAAAAAAAAAAAAAAGAGGTTAAAAAAAGAAAGGTTAAATAAAAGTACCTTCAAGACATGTGGCTGAACAAGGAGTAAAACCAATGTATTCCCAGTCATAAATCACACTCCCATCTTCAGCATGTGAAAATTCTGGTGTGTAGGGGACAGGATCACTGTCACAGGATGGTTGGTGACATACTCGTTCTGTGGGGGGCTTCTCATCTTCACATTCCTCCTCAGGCAGTTCTACCTCGGTCTGAGTAAATGCAAGAAGAATTCGGCACTTCACATCTCGCACCTGTATGCCATTGCCACATGTGGCACTGCATGGAGACCAAGGCTCTGGAATAAACCTGCAAATGATCACAGTGCAATAGAAACATTTAAATTTAACTCCATATACTTGTGTCCAGGTGTGCACAGAGACAGCATAGCTAAAACATAAATGTATGCCTATACACAAAGTAGGTAATGCTTAATACTATTTGATATTTAAATTGAATGCATGATCAAGTGTGTTATTTTAAACCAGACCATTTCTCAAAATTCAATACATAAGAAAAGATATAGGATAAAAGGCAAAAGAAGGCAAGAGCAAAAAGACAAATCATGAAGAACAGGGAAAACCGTATCTTTTTAGGAGGGAAAAAAAGACTTCACCTAGATCTCTTCACAAACTCTCACAGCAGAAAAAGAGGAAAAATTCCATGAAGACATAGCTGTACAAAACATTTATCTCCCCAGGTACACAAAGTTAGGCATATACCAGAAGTGTATTTGCTGTCTACTTAAATCTATGAGAAAGGCAATCACCATACATCATACTAATAATCAGAGACCAGAGAGAAGAAAACCACTTTCAAATGTAGCTCTCTCCAGTGTGCAACACCTCAGGCTGTTCTTCAAGATTAATCTTATAAGAAGCCTCTCATCTTCAATAAAGAGGTCTAACTAGCTGAGTCCATAATCCATCATTTTTATTAGAAGGCATTTATGCTCCTGATGAACTGTAGTAAAATTTTATTTTACAGATCATGAATTTACTAAATAAAAGTAGCTTTCAGTCTATGATATTCTCTGACTTTGAGGGTCACATTAATATCTGATGATAGTTCTCAATATCACACTAAAGCCATGGGGCTGAATTTCATTAATAAAGTCATCTTAAGTAGCTTTGGGGTACAATTTATAAGAAACCAAATAGAGTTTCACAGAACATTTTTTACAAAGGTTGCAGTTGCACTTTATTATATGCTCAAATACAGATGATGATCAAAATGCAGCTGGCAGATGTTAGAGAACATATTTGACCAATGCTAAAATGTATATGAAAGGAAAAAATCAAATTAGGATTCAAAGATTTTCTCCTTATCTTTGATTAAGAATACTCTTCCTCTGTACTGTAGGAAAGCTGCCTTATGAATATAGGAACAGTTGTGTAAGACTGAAAAAAAAATGTATTTACAATCTGCATACACAGTAAGCATAGAAAAATGTCAACACAGCGTGGTTGATTCCGTGGAGAGTTTATCATCTTGAGCCAACTAGTTCTTGCCAGTATATACAGAGGAAGAATCAAATATGAAAAAGGAGAACAGATGAGTGGATAGCCTGTGCGGATACTCTAACTCAGTTCATGGCATAGTCACCCAAGCTATCCATGTGATAGACCCCAAAACAGATTGTTTCCTTTTTCTTCCTGTGGAAGAAAAGAATAGCTGTTCTTCCTAATTCTAAGAAAAGTTAAAAGGTAAATAACTACTGCTTAAGGAGAAGTCCCTGACGTACTTCAGTAAAGGACTCTGTATTCCCTGCTCCTACTGAAACCAAAGAAAACTACAAGTGCTTGCCACCTCACAAGTTTGACAACCTTTGAAGTGCACGACCAGTTTGGTTTTTATTGGAAGAGTATTGTCAAAATGATGGATGGTTGTGTTCTACAGTGGTAAAAAAAATAAAAATGAGTAAATGTCATACAAGTGTAACCTAATGGGTCATTCTGTTCAATGGCAAAGCTAGCAGTGGTCAATGGCCAAATGCTTTTGATAATGAATTCTAAATGAACATCTGTGGGAAAAGATGTGAAGGAAGGATTTCTCTTACTCCAGCAGATAAACTCAGTGTAACCCTTAAATATCAGATTTCACAGTCTTCCCAAATACAGTCATGTAAACTACCTAGGGCAGCCATGGCAAAATCACCCTCATTAAATGAAACACTTCAGCATGTGCCTGACTAAATGTATTAGCAGTCTTGAATTCTGTAGGACTGTAACATGCTCAGAGTTAAATTTATGCTTAATGGTTTTATTGGATCAAAGTCATTGTGCATAGGCTTACAAAACTCTGACTTCCCTCTCCAAAAATGACCGGTTTCTGTATTAAAAAAAAAATAAAATAAAAATGTCCATTTGTAGTTGTGTATCTAATTTGAAATACAAAATCGATGGACATTCACAGTTGAAAAGAGTTTGTCAGTGTTCTAACCACACCTAAGAGTTTACAGTCTGAAAGCAAGGAATTCTTTTTGGTAAAAGTATGACAGCAACATACCAGAAAAGTGTCAGTTTTGTATACTGTTAGCCGAATGCCTTAAAACATTCCAAAAATAACCTATGATGCATTCTTTTGAAATCCTGTGTAGCTGAAAGGCAATTTTGAACCACATCAATCCATTCATTCAGCAAACGATTGAAGAAACTCAGAAATATAAAGAAATTCAGAAAATTCTATCCGTTTTTTTCTGTGACTTATAGCAAGCCTATATTATAATTAAGGCTTTCCTGCTGAATATTGGTGTCTTGGATTTTACAGTGAAGATTAAAAAAAAAAGTATGTTTTAATCTACCTTGGCATTTGCTAAACTAGTCGTGTGATTATTTAGCTATTAAAGTCCTTAATTATAAGTACCTTAAAAAGAAGCCAATGGAGACGGTTAAAACAACAACAATAATAATAATAAATTATTATTTATAATAATAATTGGAGAGTGTGAGAGCTCCAGGGGTTGGCATTATATCTGCATTTTGAGTTCACATTTATTTATTTATTTTTAAGATTTAGTTGTCAACATATTCTCCACCAAAGACTGTGACAGAGATCATTAAATCAAATTCGATCAACCTTGGAAGTGATATATTTTTTTTATTCAGTGGCATTCACAGCACACATATGGCAAGGCTTTAGATTTGATACTTCCCTGAAGCAAATAGAAATTCAGTCTTCTTTTGTTGGGCATACACTCAGAGTGATTTCAGATCAGGATTAAGAAGCATCAAAGCAGTTGTATTATGATGCCCTGTAGATCATCATGAATTTAAAATGGATTCAATTAGATGGCTGTAATTCTCAAACTTTTCTAAGACCTTTACATTCGTAGATGAGACTACTCTTTGATTTAACAACAACAACAACAACAAAGTAAGAAAAAAATGCAAATTGGAGTAGGCACAACTTTTCACAATTAGAATTTTTCTATAGATATTCTTATGAAGGCAGCGTCGTAATCTTATACTTCTGTTATCATGTGTTCAGGTATTAAAGATGCACACACTACAGAAGCAGTGTAGAGTATGTCCACCCTGCATTGTTACCAGTTTAACACTAAGGGAAGCGTGCATTCACCTGCACACTTGGAAAAAGCCAATGTGGGATGACCTGGAAAATAAAGCAGTAGCTTAAACTACTGATGGTAAGAAGGAGACTGACCAGCCCAACCCAACCCAATCAAATCTGAACTGAAAACTTAACTCAGCATAGCCTTCTCCAGCTTTCTGAAGATTTTGAAAACATGGTGTCTCTCTCTTTTTTTTTTTTTTTTTCTTAATGCCTGCAGTTCTTGTTTTCAGTTAAGACAAGAAATGCCTAAATCCTGAAAAAAGGCTGCTCTTGTGATATTTCCAGTCCAACCCTACTGCGCCAAGGGGCCTGGATAAAATTTTGCAGAAGCATCTAAAATGTTGGCTGCTTACTGGGGCAGAACTTCCACAGTGCTGGCACCCTACCCCTCCCTGAAGCACCACCTTTGCCTTATCTAAGCGGAGTTGCACTGTCAGTTTTTATCAATCTTGCGTGTAATGATATACAAAATCATCAGAAAATTTTCAGAGAAGTGAAAAATGTGTAATTGTCTATCACCATGGCCACAATGGGGGCATTTCTGTGAAAATGACTGGGAAACACAATGAGCAGTAACCTTCATGAAACACACCATATTTCACCTTTACTGAGTGCAACTCAACAAACCGAGTGATTATTTTTTAGCTCAGGTTGCTGAAAAAATATATCAGCTTTTGAAGACATTTCAATTTTGTCCTAAACCGTGACAGGGAAAGGCAGTTGAGGTGTCTATTTCTTTAACTTATGATACAAAAAAGATGCAAAAATCTTGCTGAATCTTCTCTGTGAATCCCACTGTAACTAAGAAGGCTCAAGGGAAGAACATTTAAAATAATGATCGGTATCAACTGTCATCACATTCCACAACTGAAAACTAAAAAGGTCAGACCTACATTTTTTTTGGCCTCACTTTAAGGGCAGTCATATTTTATATTGCTAATAATAAAAAAAAAGGAGCTTTTGAATGTTCCCTCTCTATGTAAATTCAGGACACCAACCGTGGTAGACCACAGTGGCAGAAGTATTTATCTTCCACAAGCTCCTTTTGGCATATCCACACTTGTGGGTTCTAAAACACAGCTGCATTTATTCTCTTATTCATTATCAACTAAAATATCACACAAAAGCATAGAAAGACAGTAGTAATAAGAGGATGGACAAGAAGTTGAGACTTCATATTGTGGTTTAAGTTTGTATGACAAGAGAATAAGTAAAACTAGAAGTGATGGCATTTTACCAAGGAAATGATAAGGCTCCTGCTATGGAGCGGTGGGCTATGAGTTATCACACTGGACCATGTGTAAATTAAACAAACAAACAAACAAACAAAAAACACAAAACAAAAACACAAAGTGAAACATATCCAAACCAGAAGGAAATCTTGTTATAATTTACTCTGGGAGAAGTAACAACCTACTGGTACAGTTTCTTTTAAAATCCTAAACCCTGACCCAAAAAACTTACTCCAACTAGAAAAGACTGGAGCAGTTAGGGCATAAGATTTAAAGCATCTCGTGAGAAACTGCTTTGTTTGCAAAGCACTGTCTACATGACCAACAGGCAATCTGCAAAAACAAATGAGGTCAGGGATCAGTTATTTCTCATTTCTCCTTACTCGACGGCTTCCTTATAAGAGTAAAGTAAGAGCAGGTGGCAGCAGGTAGAAATAAACAAATAGAGAATCTGGCTGGAGCATTAGAGCCATGTCCCAGGAGAGCCCAGAGTACCCTGACTAGGAAAGCAAGAGAACCTCAGCAGCACAGTAAAGAGGACAGCTGACTAGGGTCATCAGTGAGAAGTGGCCGGAGAAACCTTTTAGATGTGGTTGAAGATGCTTCTGGAAAATGTGAAGGAAAGATCCTTGGACAAAGTAAGGATCATGAATGAAAGTGAGGAAGAGCTAGAATTCCAGAGTAAGTGAAGAGAAAAAAATTTAGGAAACTGCATTGCTGCAGAGCTATGACAGAACGTATGCTATGACAGAATGTACACATGGCTGCATTCACGCTGCAAGGCCATGGTGGAATAGATCAGTCATGTCTAGGAAGGCATGAATAACTGCTTTCTTTTTGAGGAAAAGGTAAGAGTGAACCCGTTACAAAGTTTCCAGCTCAGCTCTATTATATTCTAAATATACTCTAAACTGGCATGCTGTGTCCCTGCCAGTCCTCCTTGCTTATTCTGTCAGACTGCTGCTGAAGAATCCTAAAAACCTAGAGACTTCATTAATGCACAGTTACCACAGGATTATTTTGTAATGCTAGAGATGATTTTCTTTATTGCTTCATGCTGAATCCTCTTGAGATGTGGCCTCCTATATATTCATTCTGATATGCTGACATTCAACAGGCACATTTGATTGCATCACTCCCTTTGACAATCACACTTTATTTTTATAACTTTGCTACTACTCTACCTGAATTCAGGGCCACCAATTTGGAGAGTGAAATAACCACTCACAGTAGGTTGACCCTTGACTTGAGAGGCTAGTGCAGGAAAAAGTTTAAAGTACAGTCACCATAACAATGCAAACACCTGTTTGGCAAGAGGTTTCTTCCGTGAGTCACTGCAGGTGTAAAGATTTTATTACTCATGATCACACCTGTTGATGCACATGTGCCAAAAATCAGGAATAGCTAGATGGAGGAATTAAAATAAGAGGTTATGGGGCATACTCTGCTTTCAGATAGAGCAATATAATTCCAAAGTTAGATGAGCTTTAGTAAGCTCATTTAAATTATTTTAAACTGTAGCTGCTACAAACAAGTACAGAATTTGGCTAACCACAGCAGAGCACTGTTCAAAAACTCTCACAAAACCCTTATAGAAAGATTCTACTTCCTAGAAAGTTATATACTAAATATTGGATATATTAGTTGAATATATGCAAGAAATGTACACAGCAATACAAGCAACTTTGTAGATGTCCTAACATACAAGGGACAGGAACAAGTTTAGCTGGATTTAGGTTATTCTTTCATCCCCAGGGCATAAGTGTTGTCAGGCTTATGCTCATCAGCTTTTAAGGGACTCAAAAAATCCAGATGTTATTTCACACACACGTGTGTAAAATGTCACAGCTTATCCCCACAGATTCAGCTAAGCTCATAGATCAGCAGGTTTTTCTCACTTTCTTAATGCACTGTCCCCCTCCCCCTCCAAGGAAATCCTGGCAACCCTACGAAGTACATTTTTAATAGAACCACTACATTCTTGAGGTAACGGCAATGTGTGGGATAAAACTGAACTTATTTACTGCACATCAGCTGAAATGCTTCCACACGCATTAATTTTAGTCTTAATTAGGTTAAATTAAGATCCCTTTACTTTGCTTGAATGATAATAGGGACACTATTAATAGAGTAGCTCTATGTCATCCAGAACAGGAGCTCCAGAAGCAAAGCTGTTGAGATGTAAAATTAGGAACAGCTCACAACACAACTCATCTCCAAGGAGGGCCAAATGTCAAAGCAAACTGCAGAGCAACAGTCATTCCAGATGATCTGCAAAATATGCTGGAAATGTTTCTGCACTCTAAAATACAATGTACTTACGTTGGCTCTTCTGAGACTGTTCTGGTCTCTTCCATTTCATGTGCCTGTTTAAACCATGGCAATTTTGCTTCCACAGGACTTTTTTCTGGTAGAGAAAGAGAAAACAAACACCTCAACAATTCCTCCAAATATAAAGCAAGTAGTAGATACTAGCATTATTCATCTTAACATTTCACACTGTACACTGCCTATTGATCTAATGCTTATGAATAAAGATATACTGGATAATAAAATAAAATTGATTAGGAAATTTCTTCATGATGTTTGAGATCCATCCTGACACTATGCTTTACTGATAGGGTACCAGTAATCCAATTTTATTTCTATTTAATCTTTGACTTCTTTCCTACATCTTCCCCAAGTACAAGCAGTTTCTATTGGATTGTAGCTTATATTTCAGTGTAACGAATTATCATCATAACCTAAGTTTGTAGCTGAAAAAGAAGTCAGAACAAAGCAAAAACACATTATTCTGCAGATGGAGTGGCTTCATTAGATTTTCATATGAAATGTTATTTTTGCTAACCAAGTTAGCCAGCTTTACCAAAATTACAATTCACCATAAAAAAATCAACAAATTCTAGCATCTTTTATCTGTCTGAACATCCTAAACTTCTGTGATTCTTTTCTTGGGGTACTGTTAGATAGTTGAGGATGTCTACCTCCAAACCTAAGTGAAATCACAAAAGGTTCTTAGAATTTCAGTGCTGGTTTCTACCTCATGGTTTAACTCTGGATTCTTTGTGCTTGAAGAATTGTCTGGAATCTGAAAACATTGTGTAGAGAAACATAAGGTCATCTACAGATAACCTGCACCTTTTCTGTGTAAATTTTTATGGTGAATGTCTGAAATGTTGGGGAAAAAAGGAGAAAGTAGCACCAACCAAAATTTTCTGGGCCCAGAGGGAGAGAAATTAGCAAGGAACAAGACATACTACTTCCCCACCACCAGCCCAACACATACACCTTTGTTTTTCCTCTCACCTTCACATCTACTCTTTTATGCCCTATCAACTCTTTTAGAGATTGTGCCATTTCATTCACCAGGCATTTTATATAAACAAAAATGGAGAAGAGAGAAAGAAAACAGTTTGTCTATAACTCAATGAACTGATGAAGCCCACCGAGAATCTTGACACATTTCATGAGATGCAAGCAAACAACATCCCAGATGATACATACAGACTATCATTCCCATTTCAAGTGTTACTGAACAACTCTTCCTCACCATCTTGAACTCGTTAATTCTGTTTTTCCCGGTTTGACCAAGCTGTATAGAACTGGTTAGCATGTTCACTTCATGACAGTCTGACCACATTATCAGCAAAGAATATCAGCAGGACACTTTTCCTAGCACCAATAATTAAAATGCCTATTTCTGCCAAGACTGAAATAAGTCCTAGTAAATTCCAGCTTCTGGCATTTCTGAAAGGTTACCAGGGGCTTTTAATTCTCTTAACAAAAATGTAAAACAATAACAGACCCAGACAAAATTCCAGTTACCTCTTGGCTTGTAACACGGTATTGGCACGATGCACTCTTCTTTTATGTGAAGTTTAAGTTGTGGATTACAGCCACCAACATGCTGCCCACGGTGGTCAATACACAGCACTACTCGGTAACGTAAGCCTCGGCCACATGTGACTGTGCACTGCAGGAGACAATGTAATCATCTCATTCTCTCTCTTTTTTATTCTATTTACAGATACTGACAAAAAGCAAGTTTGAAGTACTGGTATGTTCTCTAAAGTCTTTCCAGAATTAATCAGATATCAGAAACACGTGAATATGACCTTGCATTGCTAGGTGAATAAAAAGAAGGTTGATGCTGGAAAAAATGCCTAAGTTTTGGGAATACAAATGATTTCTTGGGGTTCTATAAAGCTTATCTGATTGGCAACAGTCTAAAACAGAAGTGGCTATGTACTGAGAATATGCTCTCTCAGAGTGGTCATTTTCAGTTTAAACTGGGTCAGACGTGCTGCAAGAACTGTTTCTTCACTGCATGTCAGTGATGTCATTTGGATGAACTAAGGAATTATAGAAGCGTTGAGCTATCTGACTGTATCAGATAACTACAGCCAAGATAAGTTGGCTTTATGTTCTTGTTCTTATAATGAAAGGTAAGAATGCTGGAAAATTACCCTTGCAGACATGTCAGCCCCTAGACAGCCATGCCTTTAGCTATTATATGGAGTGAAAGATTACATTTATCAAGAACTGAGAGACAAACAACCTGATTGCAAAGGGGTTTGACCTCTGACTCTAATTTCTCCTCTGTGTAAAGCAAGAATTCAACAGGCATAAATAATTCTATGTGCTTTTCTTTACACAGGCACGTTAACTATTTTTTATTATCAGGCCAAGTTACTTAGCACAAACTTCTCCTAGTAAGTGCTATGAATTATGCTTGCATTTTTTTTTCAGTAGCCCTGAGCTCACAAATACACGGTAACATAATAATACAGGATTTCTTTAAGAAAAAAAAAATAATAAAAGTAATAATAATAATAATAATAATAATAATGGTCCAAATTGCTTTTCAACTTACTTGAGACCATTCCATTGCCACCCATTTAGGACAATCAAACAGATTACAGGTCTGAATGACTTTGGGTTTAGGGGCATACATGCATTTCCATTCTTCCACTTGCAGAATCTCTCCATGTATGGTCTCCTCTACACACACAAAACTTCTCCTCTGAATACCACCTCCACAGGAAACAGAACATGCAGTCCAAGGGTTATGTTCCCACCTGGAAAAAGAACTCATATATATTAAAAACAAGGCTATTTTTTATTTCTCTAAACTCTTTTAAAGTGCAAAATACCGATACCAACATTAGTGTAATTAAAGCTCACTGATACTTCGTTGCTTGATTCTTACCACACACTGAATATAAATACATTGAATTAGACTTAACTTGCATTATTCCAGACTTAAATTCATGTGCAAAATGAGAAGACAAAGAACTATAAATTTAAGTTTCCCAAAATAACTGAAGCCTAATTCTCACATATATGTTAAAGACCCTAAATGTACCAAGTTTGATTACTGGAATGATTTTCTTGCAAATAGTCTACATCACCTAAAAAGAATATTTTTCACAGTTAATTTACATGGTCACATTGTACTTTTCTTACCATTGTCAGAGACCAGACCTGAGATCTGTCTGTCCAAAGACAAAGACAGAACTGGCTGTGCTGGCTGAGGTTGTTATTGCCCACTGTTGCTCATTGCTGCCCACATTATGCAGACTACCCTTAAAAAATCAGTTCATGAAAGAATTTTTATGGCAATTCTAATACTTGCTTTGGACAAAATCAGCTATTCAGCTATTTCAACTCGAACTGTCTTCATCCATAAGGACCCTGAACAAATTAAATTGCGACAGGTACCATTTGGCTGGTCACCACTGCAGTTCTGCAAGAGTTTTCCACCCACATTAAAATGCCATTGAATGAGTTTGTATTTTCCAACTTGTTTCAAGTAAAAGGCAGCTATTCTTCCATTTCAGCCACTTCAGCTAACCTAGCTGATTTCTCCTGAAGCAAGGAGATACAGAGATCAAGGAAAACTCACACAGCCCTGCCAACAAGAAGGGCTGTGGGGTAATAGCCTCCAACAGGAGGATGAAAAACAACTTGGTTGGGAGGGAATGTCTTCAAAATGGACAATTGTGCACAGTCTTAGACCTAGCTACGGCAAAGATGGAAATTACTGCATGTTCCTGGAGAAGAGGAGGCTCAGGGGTGACCTTATTGCTCTTTACAGATACCTTAAAGGAGGCTGTAGAGAGGTGGGGGTTGGCCTGTTCTCCCACGTGCCTGGTGACAGGACGAGGGGGAATGGGCTTAAGTTGAGCCAGGGGAGTTTTAGGTTAGATGTTAGGAAGAACTTCTTTACAGAAAGGGTTGTGAGGCATTGGAACAGGCTGCCCAGGGAAGTGGTGGAGTCACCATCCCTGGAAGTCTTCAAAAGACGCTTAGATGTAGAGCTTAGGGATATGGTTTAGTGGAGGGCTGTTAGCATTAGGTTGGAGGTTGGACTCGATGACCTTGAGGTCTCTTCCAACCTAGAAAATTCTGTGATTCTGTGATTCTGTGAGAACATGGATGTTTTTAGGTTACAAGCTTTGTTTCAGTTATTTCTTGATCTTAGCATGAATGTACATTTAAGCAACAACTTTGCAACAAAAATTAACCTCAGTGTTCCAGCTCTTGCCACTTTTACACATTACAAGCGTCTATATCCTTTACCTATAGTTTCCAGTCAGCCCCGCAGGATTTTTTTCACCCTTCACTTTCTATCTCTTGCTTTCTTTCCATCAGCTACCCAAACTAAAACCATAACTATGGGAAATGATTGAGTTTTGCAGCACATCTTATGGTACACGGTCTTGTTTAAAAATAATTCATACTGACAATCACAGGGGCTCAGAAAGGATAATAATAATAATAATAATTATTAATAATAATAAACCAAAAAAAAACCACATATCTGTTATAAAAAATGGACACAACACAACAACTACTATAATACCCCTCAAAAATCAATTCTTCAAGATGAACTATCATAGAGGAAGTCAGAATTTTGGAGCAGATGAGACAGAGGCCTATAAATCAAAGGCAAATTTAAGTAATTATTATCCATTTTCTATGATGGTAGGTAAATCAAGGATACTTCCTGTTTTAAGCAGCTCTTTAGACTGCCTATAAAAACATATTAATCATGCTTAAGGTCAACAGAAGAATGAGTATGAAACATACAGCAAGCCATGGAACATTAACCATAGAATATATACTCAAAACCATTCAGAATAAAGCTAAATGCCTAAACATCAATATCATATCACTAGTGTAAAATACATTTGAAGAGGAAAAACTACACTTTTCTTTCTTTGATTTAAATGAATGACCATTGTTAAGTCATTTTCTTCCCCAAAAATAAAAAAGAAAAAGTCAGGAACTAAAGAGCAATTAACTGTTCAATGAATTAGCAGCTCATGGATTTATATATATAAGGCTCACTGTGCTATATGTAATACTAGCCTCACAAGTGTTTATAGCATAAAGTTTTATAGTTGTTTTTCTTTATCTCATCAGTTTCGAACACACTCCAGATCCCATACTCCCATAAGCATTTTCAAGATGGAGTGAGGTCCATGGCTACTGGGGAAAAGGGGGGTCTTGGGCAAGCAGTCAAGGAGATACTTTCCAGAACCCACAGCTGTCAAGGGATCCTCAACAGTCCAACAAGTCTGAAATAAATGGAGGCATTCCAAAAGCTTTAAAAGAAAATTTTCATCCTGGGAAATTTTTCTATTTATTTCAAAAGAATTCTCCATCTGTAAAAATATTTCAGTGGGGCATTTACAACTCTAGCCACAGGAGAACTCTTTCAAGATCTTGCGGTGCGCACCATGACTTTCCCACAACTTCCTCGTGTGAATGGGAAAGTAGTGGTAAATGCCACAGGACTGCAAGGCAGCCCTGCACATGGCCCTTGTGTTATGTAGGAGGTGTGATGTATGACTGCTGGTCAAGGTGAGGGAGCCTGTACAGCTTTGCTCAAGTATATATACAACGCTGATTTTGTGCCTGCTTTGCAAGAACAGTTTTGAGTTAGCATGTGAACAGGTAAGAAAAGACAAAGCAGAAGGAAAATGTGGAAAAAGGCCCAGCAGAACTGATGCAGACTAATGCATTATGCATATGCAAATATATATATATATACACACACACACACATATATGCAAATATATGCAATATATTTATATTGTGTATATATTATAATGCAATTACTTTACAGGCAACAGCACTGAAGCAAGACTTGTGTCCACACTGAACCAGGTTCACATCATCATGCAAGTACACAAACTGTTTCAGCTGCTGTTTTCTTTCAGTAATTCCAAAAAGATAGGGTGTTTTTACACCTCTGGAGTGTTTCTTTAGGTGCCCTCCCAATGGAAGGGACCCAGTGAATCAGCCTGCCCCATTTCCTCTCTTTCCATCCTGATGGCATCAACACAGCACCCTGCTTGGCTGTCTGCTATTTTACAGTTCTTACTCCTGAGCACTGCCCTATCAGGAAGACCATGATACCTTCTGACAGTACACACTGGGGTGCTGAAATGAGGCAGGCCTTCGTCTGCAGTTCTCAACGTTTGAAGTCAGAGAACCTGCCCACAGCTTTATCACAGGCATGATCTATCTCACTGCAGTATCATGCAAACATGCTGAGCACAGTAAAGCATAGAAAGGAGATTAAATTTCTCTTCTAACTGTTCTTCAAGCTCTGAGTAGTTCAGAAGATAAAATACTTGTGTAAATAAGTTGTGCTGACTTCCAGAGGATATGCGAAGCACAAAGGAACTTAAATTGGCAGAAGAAATGGAAGGAGAGAGAGACAGAACAATTATGGAACTTTACAGGATAAAGCTGTAAAGGAAAAAATCTCAATTTATGTATGAAAGCCAAAATACATCACTGGACAGCAGATCCACAGCAAGCGTAAATTGTTACAGAAATAAACTATGGCCATTTATATCAGCTGTAATCAGTAGCTCTACTGAGCCATGTAAATCTATGATTTCATTCATATTACTTCATATCTTCACTCCTTTAGAAAAATATACATTATTCATTTCCTGGTATACCAGAGCAGAGCTTCAACTGGGATAAATACACATCTAACTCCATTGACTACAATTCTTTACATTAATAGTAAGTCTAGCTCAATGCTTTTTTAGTCCTAACATCATTCACAAAACATTTAAACCTTCCAGAGAAGCTTTACAATCCCATGATTGACGCAGGTGAAAAAAGTAATAAAATGCAACAAACTGTGCTCTGATGACAATTTTAGGCAATAGACATTCAGACAACTCAGTATCTTTAAAATGCCGTGTCAGCCTTGAAGTCACTAAATAGAAAGTAGGTTTAAATAATAAAAAATAAGATCTTTCAAGTGAAGAGGAAGTGAAGAGTCCTTTAACATAGGAAGACCAGTTGTATAAGTGAATATATTCACTGCTTACAGCTTTAAACTAAAAATCTTTCAGTAAGAGAATCCATGGATGCATTTTAAAAGAGACGTTCTTCTTGACAGTACAACAGGGGTAGGAAGTTAGGGGAGCAACTCTTTATTCTGAAGTCTTTTAAGTCAATGTTTTCAAGAGCAACATATTAAGCTCTTACTGTTAAGTTAATCGTCCAGAGCATATTGAAATAACTCATAAGCTTCAAAACTGAAGTTCAAGACTATGTTATATGCTTGCTCTCCTGTACAACAACAACAACAACAAAACAGAAGATGATTTTCCACAATCTTAGTACTCAAAAAGTATATTTGCAGTCAAAACTGTGCTAACACTGACACACATGCTATTCTGATTATACATACCGAGGAAGTGGCTGGAAGTGATCATAGGGCATGATTTCTTTAAATCCATCACTGTCAACAAAATAAATATTGCATGATTATTTCTCATACCCAAGACTATAAACTAAGTACATACTCAACATGATCATGCTTAAAGTAAGCAATTTCCAAAGTGAAATGATGGAATCTTACATTTGTTATATTACCCCTGTAGCCAGCAATGACTGGTATAATCTTAACTGTTCTGCAGGGATAGAGAACTATTCACCACACAGTTTCTTCATTTCATTCCACCCAAAAAAATAAAAAATAAAAAAATAAATAAGGAAACCTTCATCAGGATCACTAAAAAATAAAATTCTCTATCTGTGCTACTTTATTAATAAGAAAATTCTCGCACATATGTGATGAAGGCCTGTGAAGAACATGAGTAACAGTGAAATAAATGCACTGCAGGATTCATTCTAGATAGGTCCGAATGGTGCTTTAGCATCCTTCTAGAGCTGTTTACTATGAATCGCACAGCATAAAGCCTTACTTCCAATACTACAAAATATGTTATTATATCTAGTAGTACTTCCTTTTTTTTTCTGTCTATATAAGCTAAATGTGAAAGGAAAAAGCTAATTGTCATTCTCTAATTTTCCCGTTCCAAGTTTGTAATATTTGGCAACCACATCCATTAAGCATTATTGAAGTCATACCACTCCATAGAGTGATCAACTCTCCAGGAAAAAATCTTGAAAGCCTGCACATCTATAACTGTTAGAGGTCATTATCAATGATTATGTTCAACAGGAATGAAAGGAAATGGACAGTTTAGCTATAGGAAATGAAATCCATTGAGAGTGTTTCCTTTTCTTCTTGCATATAAGTCTAGTTTGGCCAGCTGGCATATTAATGTGAGGTTCTGGGACTTGATACTGCTATGTTATTTTAAGATTCTTTAGCACAGCCAGGAAACCTCACCAGACAATCCAAAAGTTAGTTTGAAATACTGTAGTGCAATTCAATACAATTTATATATACTGTAGCCTTTATAATTTGGCAATAATATCCTTTGGCATTTGTACCACAAATATATTTATTTTGAATATTTTTTCCTATTCTTAATGTAATAGTAATAACACCAAAAAGAACACAAAAAGCATATACACACACAAACAATAAACCACCACCACCAAATCAACAAAAGCTCCAAACTATTGTCAATTCCATGGTACAAATGAAGAATGAGTTTTTTTTGTTAGGCGTATGAATAAACCAAGATAAACCACAAAAAAAAAGCTTGTATGATGACTGAGAACTAGAGCTACTCCCTGTTTTTAATGAAAAATTCTGAATAGCAGCATCGATAAAATTGAAAAACAGGCAAACAATCATTCCTTCTCACAAAACCTTACAAAATCTTCATGCTAGTGCCTTTGCAATCAGCATAATAAAGAAGGTAGAATTAGCCCTTGAACAAAGGCAAACTGATATTTGCAGTATCTATGCAAAGCGAAGTCTCCTGCTGTACAGCACTTAAGTGGCACAAACCCACTGATAGTGGTGACAGACATCAGCCTTTAATGTATGCAATAATCAACCAAGACTGCATAGTCTTAAAGGTGAAAAAAACAAAAACAAAACAAATTAAATATATACAATTGCTTGTTCCTTAGTAACTGTCTATAGCACACACTTACATTTATTTCTCATACAAACCTAGAAGGACAGGGATCCATGTTGCATTCTTTTAGCTTGGGCTTTGGTTTCTTATTTTCTG
The DNA here is from genome assembly GCF_964211825.1 of Aythya ferina. Classification (NCBI taxonomy): domain Eukaryota; kingdom Metazoa; phylum Chordata; class Aves; order Anseriformes; family Anatidae; genus Aythya; species Aythya ferina. The sequence goes on from NC_140307.1 coordinate 9,710,027, forward strand.
GATAATAGTGACAATAATGATCAGGAACAACACGCTTCAGACGAATATCCATACATTCAGCGGAATTAAGCTGATAACCTAATGCAGAAACAAAAATAAAATATGGTAATTGAGATAAATTAAAGCAGGTTTTGTTGTTCTTGTTTCTTTGTTTGTTTTCCCTTCTCAAACAATTTGCTGTCCATTTCATTAATTTCCAGTGTTACTTTCCCTTGGTTTGCTTTTAGACAAGGAAACAATGCACAGGAATGTGCTGGACTATGTCTTCATTTAAGGTTCTTCAGTATAACAGTGATGTTAACCTAGCCTAACACTAGATAGACTGACATGTAACTCTAGTAATACTGTAAGGATACAAGTGAATGCATGCATATTTTTGTGACACAGGTGTACGTGTAATGGTGTAGCTCACCTGTCACAAGGTTGAGCCTACAATGTCATACAGTTTTACTACACATTCCACAATTTCCCCAAGGAGGAGTTACCAGATACGTTAATAAGAGCTTTATTACATGGCCATGAATGCTAAAAACAAACAAACAAACAAACAAACAAAAAAAAAAAAAAAAACACACACCAACTTAAAACAGAAAGACAGAGGAATTGAAGAGGAGATCCAAAATCTTTGTTAAGTTAAACCACAGAAAACCAAGAAATAGTTTCAAGAACATTCCTAGTTGAAGAGCCAACAAAAGAAAACTTGAAGTAACTACTTGGTGAAAAAAAAAAAAAAAATCCATGTGGAAAGACTGGTTAACAGAAGGGATCTGAGTTTTATAAACCACTAGGTTTCTTTTTTGGCTAAGAAAAAAAGACTCATTCAGAAGAGCTGACTTGGACTTAAAATGAGGAGAGGAGGAGGATGTTCTGGTATGTGCAAAGAAAAAAAAGTTCGAAACCACAAGAATGAAAATCCAAATGGAGTCAATAAACTAACAGTGCAAGTGCCAGTGTCTACTGAAATTGCTATAGTATCATATATCAATAGCTTCATTTCTGTGTCTCTTGGCTGATTCAAAGTGTCATCGTGCTTGAGGGTGATAACCATAAAGAAGAACTAAGCAGTTCCAGTGCTCAGAGCATGTTCCTGTTCTTGTAAGCACTGAAAGTATCCAGGAGATATGCCACTTGCAAACAAGGTTAATACAATTTTTAAATGTTCTTGCTCATTCAAGCTTGACTGTGTTTTCTGATGTGTCCCTGTCACACTCCCCCTTCCTACACATGAAGATTACAGAACAAAATGTAGAAGAATTCAAGTGAGGAATGGTGGTGCAGTGATTCCAAGTCTCTGTTATGAGGAACTTTTTCTTTTAGTGCCAGTGAGAGATGCCAAACACACAATTTGGATACCAAATCGGCATTAGATAACAGGTTTAATCATGCAGCTGTAATAAAACTTTTCTGCATGCCTCAGTAATATGCCATTCCTAGCACTGCTGCTTTCATGGGTAAGCAGTAGCTTGGTTTTGAGCTTTTTCACTCACTGGCCTCTCTCTGAACTGCCATTAAGAGTGTCAAGCTCTGTTGATTAAGACACAAGCTTCATATTGTAGACATGCAGCCAAAAAGCCACAAAGTAGGGCACTGAAAACAAGGACTAATTTCAAAGAGATTAACATATGCCTAGAATTTTCAAACCATAACACTGGTCTGAATAAGGCCATATCTGAGCCACTAACTTTGTGTTTACACGCAGTCCTCAAAAATAACTGTGAAGCTTTATACTTCTTGCCTTGTCACATAGATTAGGTAAAATTCATAAATACAATTAATTGGAATCATCAGGGAATATGTATTGCCATTCACATGTCTAGTAAGTGTTCCAATTCAGGAGACCAAGTATCTTTTAAGATACAGTAGTTTCACGTGGAACCACACATTTATATTGTGTTTCAGATTAAAGTGAGGTGCGTGTGCCAAAGTAGATGGTCCATCAAAAGATCCCCAGACTCTTTACTTGTGCCTTAAACATCTTTGATGCTTTTTACTCATGTCCCATGCAATTATTTAAACCATGTGTGTACTCTCCTCGAAAATCACTACACCAGTATCACTAAAGGATCTCTCAGTTTGTTTTTCAGGTGACCTGGCTAAATTTAAATAGCTATCTGTGATGTCAAAAACTCCTCTCAACACAAGGCCATGCTTCTTCCAGAATGAGATACGGCAAACGGGACTAGGCTGGATAAGCAGTAGCAAAGCAGACCGGCACTTTATCAAAGCATTGTATAAACTGTAGTGTTTAAGTCAGGACTAGAAGCTACAACATACTACCTTCTGCTCTAACTACAGTCATGACCACGTGTCTAGGATCAGACAGTCACAGATGTCGATAGTAGCTAGTAGATAGTAGTCCTTAAATTCTATTTATTATTCTGCGTTCTGTGTAACTAATTTCTAAACTAAGTGTTCTAAAACTCAACTTCATGTCTACCACCATAGCTAGAAGTGCCTTCTTTTAACCTCTGAATTATCTTTATTTTCTCCTTTAATTTCTTTGTTTACTCTCCTAAAGTATCTTTTAGGAATCAATATTTTCCACTCTGAATGCCATATTGTCCTGGTTTCAGTTAGGACAGAGTTAATTTTCTTCCTAGTAGCTGATAGAATGCTGTTTTGGCTTAGGATGAGAAGAGTGCTGATAACATGCTGATGTTTTAATTGTTGCAGAGCAGTGCTTACACCAACCAAGGACATTTCAGCTTCTTGCTCTGTCCTGCCAACGGGCAGGCTGAGGGTGCAGCAAGAGCTAGGAGGGGACAGACCCAGAGCAGCTGACCTATACTGGCCAAAGGGGTATTCCACACCATCTGACATTGTGCTGAACAATATATAGGGGTGGCTACCCGGGGGAGGAGGGCCGGACTGCTCGGGGTTAGGCTGGGCATCGGTCAGCAGGTGGTGAGCAATTGCATTGTGCATCACTTGTTTTGTACACATTATTATTAGTAGTACTATTATCATCATTATTGCTATTATTATTAATGTTATTATTATTTTCCTGTCTTAATAAACTGTCTTTATCTCAACTCACAGGCTTCACTTTCCCATTTCTCTCCCCCATTCCAGAAAGGGAGGGGGGAGGGGGAGCGAACGGCTGTGTGGTGTTTAGCTGCCGGCCAGGTTAAACCATGACACATATCTTTATATCTTAATCAAAGATCTTACTCAAGTGATCATTACTTATGATAGCTTGACTTCCGGTAATAGAAGATGAGAAACTTTTCTCATACTAACTGAACCAACTTACCTGCTACTCTGGCATGTATTTTTCTGAAGAACTACCAGTGTGCAAAGAAACACAAACATTTCAAATAATAAGATGTAGATGAAAGTTGTAGGTCAGCCACTTTCAATCTTCACCTGTAAACACTTCTGAAGAATTACCATTACTTACCTCCTCCACATGTCACTGTGCAGGGGAAGAACTCAGTTTGTCTCCACTGATGACTGATAGGTTGATAGAAAAAGAACTGAACCACACTTTCTTTGGATCCAGAGTACCTGGTCTAGAGAAATTTCCATTACAACACATGTGTATATTGTACTCCACTGTTCATGACATTTCAAAACATAATTCATATGTAACAACAGTGCAGACAGTAATATGACAAGAGGCATAGAACCTCTAGAAATGACAGAGTAACAGTAAATTTAAGTTTCCAGTGGTCAAACTCTTGTATATTACTTTGTTTTTCAAAATTTTCAAGGTACTAATACGACTATTTGATTATCAATCCTTGCTTGGCAAAGCTCCCAGTTGTGTTCTTCTTCTTTATCTCTTTATCAGCAAAATATTAAAAATTTGCTGGAGGGGAAGTGTAGAACTGACCTAAACATACTAGTTCATATTTAGGCAGGTATTACTGCACATGTCATAACAAAAGTGCAGAATAATAAACATCACTGAAAGCCAATTTCTACAGCAAAACAGATAAAGGCAAGTGGCACGGTAATACTGAAATGCATGCAATTTCCAGTGGAAAATTGTATGACTACCTTCCTTTGGCAGTTATTGATACATTTCTACTTAAAAAAAAAAATGTACATATATGATGCAAGACATCGATATGTGATCTGGGTATAAGAGAATTAGAAAAAGTAGTTGGATCAGCAATGTCTAAAGGAGATTTTAGGGTGCTGCTGGAAGCAATGTTCAGATTCAGTAGGTGGCAGTCTTCAATTGGATTAACATCAATCCAGTGCACAGGACTATGCTTTTACTCTTTCAGTAGTAGTTAGAAAAGTCCTGGACATTTTTCCATTAAAGATGCCATAGTACTTTCTACCACACTAAAGATGTTAACCTCATAACATTTTAATTTGTCTGGATATGCTTACTATAAATTAATGCTTGGCTTTAGTTAGGATTTCTTATTTGCTATATAAAATATTTTGTTGTATTACTATAACCTGATGGACCGCTGCCTACTCTGTTACAGATACTTGCAATATGTTAGTAGACTTGTACATACATGCACACATCGCACCTTCATAATGAAATCTGCTCCAAGAGGTCCTTGGATCTTTATGATTTCCCTGTCTGTACTCTTCTGAAATTCAACAGTTGTATTTTCTATTTCAAATGTTCCAGGAGCATCAAAACTGTGTTCTCCTTTTTCTCCTTGTAGTGTCTTTGACTCTATAACTAGGGAAGAAACATGCAACTTGTAAATTTAAACAGGATATTTTCTCTTTTCAAGGAACTCAGAAAGTAGTGTTTGTAACTTTGCGTTGCAAGAAGTAGCAGTATAAATGCATTAAAAGAATATACAGAATATCTGTGAGACACCTCAGACTATAGGCTGATGCATGATTGCATGTGTCAATACAGGATCATACTAACCTTTCATACCAAAAGCACTTCTAAGACAGTTTTTCCTAGAGCAAGCACTCTACACAGTTATAAAGCCATACGTTCAGCAGAACATGCTTAAACTCACAAAATGGATAGAACTAATACAAAGAAAAATAACTTATACTTGATGCAACTCTAGAGTAGCAGTTTCAGCAATCAGTCTCCTGAGAAGCCTGAATGGCATCAAACTCACTACTCACCTCAATACTTTTATCACTCTACCCATTGCAGAGGTCATTAACTTAACTCGAAATATTTCCCATGTTAGCAAAAAACAAGGCCAGGAGGTCAGTAGCTGCAGCAATGCCTGATGTATGTCCCCTTCTCTGAACAGGTGGTGATGAAAACCCTTTTTGTGCTGTTCTGCATTCCTTGGAAACAGATTAAACTAACAGACCACAACCTCCAGAAGACAGATTAAGGATTTTAGGACTGAGTCATTTCCAGTAAACTGACTGAACTATAAGCTGACAAAGCTAAAGGAAGATACTCATAAGGAAGGCAGAATTTCTGGGATCTGCATAATACAGTGTATGTGCACAGCAAGACATGACTTGAAATACACTGGTCTGGTAACAATCCATCAAGGCAGTTTATGAGAAAGGCATGGACTACATATTACTATAAGCAAGCTCAAAAAGTGTTTTTATTTTAATGATTTTAAGTGAAGCTGCTGTTTCACCAACTTGTGATCATTTGAATTTACGGATGCAAAGACTGCTCTGTTTATAGCTCTACTAACTTTGCAGCTATAAATCCAAGAATTCAGGTGCCACAGACTGGCATGTGGGTCAGTGGCCAATGTGGCCACTGCAGTACTACTCTGCAGGATTTTACCCACGTCAGGTGAATGCTGGCATGGGAATCTCACCTGAAGACTCCACCTTCATCAGGAGTACTAGCAATAGGCCAACTTTATGTCTGCTGTATCACTGATTTTTCCAGCTAGCCATTTCCTCTATACTTTCATTATGTTGCATAAAGGAGAGCAGACAATACTACTATAAGCCTGTCATGGATAAAGGTGTATCAGAATGGAGTAGTTTCATACCAATAAATACTGCACAGGCAGGACAAAAATAGAAATACTAATCTAAAGCATCTTCATACTTTGTTCAAATGTTGTAAGCTTATATTGTATAAATGATGCAGACACAGTTACAATGATCGAATGCAGTTTACATTATATAATGTGAGTAGACATATCCCCAGAGACAGGATCAGATAAATTAGACTTTCTTTAGTGACTCCTCATTTTTCTTCCTCAGCCAACAATGGCCAGTTCTTCCAACAACTATTCATTTCTTGAAAGAATTACAGTTATTTTGCAATGAAGAGCATTCTTTTTTTTTTCTTTTTTTTTTTTCCTCCAATAAAGGCTCATAAAATCACTAATGTGGGAAAAAGATATTTGCATGACATTGAAAGAATTCCCTTTATCCCTTTTCTCTTCAGATTGATTTATGAAAACAAGTAGAAGAATGTCCTTAAAATAAGGAAGGGCTCATTTCATTTGATCACAGCCACATGGCCTCTTAACAATTGAAGAATAAGACAACCAGTTATAGAAAAGGACAAAGGATAAACTGGCAAGCAGTAGCTGATCTGTGATCAGCAGCTTAATTAAATATATATATATATTCCTACAGTAATTACAAGTTGCTTAAAAAAAAAAAAAAAACACAAAAAACAACAACAACAAAAACACTCAACTGATATTGCGAATCAGATTCAACTGTTTCTATGATATCTGATACTGAATACAAAATGAAAAAGAATTTCTCCTAGTACTTTGTACCAGAACCTATGACACAATCTTACACAGTATTGAGAATGGAAAGTTTTCCTAAAGGTGTACGGAAACACCTGCAAAACAGAACCAAAACAAACAAAAAACACCACCACAAAACAAACAAACAAACAAAACAAACAAACAAACAAAAACACATAAGCATCATGAAAAATAAGAATAAGGTACAACTAAACAAATTCATTGTTTATCAGCTTCACCAAAAGCAAAACAGTGCAAGTACAACAGGGAAAAACAGGCCCAACACTTTGCCTAGACAAGAATATTCCCAAGTGTATTTGTGTATATTGTATAAGTAGTTCACTGATTTTCTTAAAAACAGGTAAATACTCAGCAGCATTTACAACCAATGTGAGATAGTGGAGTTTGCCTTTTTGCTTGGTGGACACCTACATAAATGCATTAAATTTTGCTTTGAAGTGATTTGAAATACCACAGATACTTTAAGAATTAGGAGATATCTTAAATGATAAAATCAACCCCACAGTAATTCTAAAGAATGGTATATTGCTCACAAGCACATATAATTCCTACATCTTTCAAGAAAAATAGCTGCAGTACAGATGTCATCGTAAATTCACCAATTCTTCCAAATCAGAACTAAAATACTGAATGCCTTCCCAAAAAAGGTTTGGACAATTCAACCTAGCTCCCTAATGAAGCAACATAAAAAAGAAGAAAATGATTCAAGAGATTCACAGCCATTTTTTGATAGTTTGAGGAAGTCTTCAGAATGCAGTAGGCTCTACAGTAATGAAGTAAACTTACAGCACTACTCAAAGGTTGTTTCACAGAAGTTGCTTGTAAAATGACTTGGAACAACACAATTTTGCTCATGATATCATGAATAATGAGTTCATAGAAAAATGGAATAAGGCAATGCTGACAATGCTGAAAAAAAAAAAAAAGATATGATACTTGGTAAGATAAGCATCATTTTAATGAATAGTTAGAAATAACTTATTAAGCACTTTAAAGTGCTAGATCTTGACAGTCAGCTTATTTCATCCTGTCTCGTGGAAGAGATATAAAATTTTGCAATTTAAAAACCTGGTCCTTTTCCTTTGGGTTATCTCCTAATCCTGTTACTGAAATCAAATACAGAGGTACTCCCTCAAAAACTCAGCAGGAGCAATCAATATTAAAGATATACTAGATGCAGTTTTTAAATAAAGGATTGTTATGGAAATGTGTAAAAAGTTAACGTAAAATCTGTCAGTTTTGCATGAAAGCGCTTTGGAGGACCATCTAGCCATGAAAGTGCTGTCATTCCTTGTAAGAAATCACATACTGCCTTACCACAATATTTTAACTTTCTTCTCTGTCTATACTAAAGTTAAGTGGAGAGTCACTGCTCTGCCCATAGTTACTGTGATTGGACTGTGGCTGCCTCCAGGGCATCTTCTCCACAAGAACCCTCTAGAAATTGATTTTAATACACAGGTAGAAATGCTCAGCTCCATGTGGCAGAGACTTTATGCTAGAGGCATACCTATGCCTAAATAACATAATTAAAATGCCTGTCATACTCAGTGTAATGTCACAATTGTATAATACAGCCTATTATTCATCCAGGTTAGCTATCACAACACAAGTGAGAGGTTAAAATAGCAGAAAATCAATGGTAGGTACCTTTGATTTTGAAACTGGAGCTCTCAGATGAGCTCAAGCCTATCTGAAAGGAACCTTTTAACGAGTCGTAATTACCCTCTTTCTCCAAGTACCTTGTATTTTTAATACTTTACAGTTATCTAATTTGGACTAGATAATTTATGTGAAGAGCATCTCTTTTTACCTGCAATGAAAACATATTCTGATGCTGCTCCAAGAGCATCTTTACTGTCTTCTTAAGATCCTCTAAAACTCAAATCTGGAGCACACCCAACATAGACAGAGATGCCATTCTAGAGTAAATTAACTTCCTCAAAAAAGCACCAACATTATCCCAAATTTTTAGATATTAGGTTCCACTATTCTATGGAATAACAAATTCAATGTATATGTTATTCTATATATAGCAAGGGTCACATACAGGGCTAGAAGGAAGGTTAAAGAATGATGTTTCTACAAAATGACTTTTCCTTGGTCATAGGGTAGGAATCTAGCGATGAGTCAACTGTACTTTGTCAAAGTGGAAAAATAATTCCCTGGGAATTAACATGCACCATTGTCTAATGCATTTACATCAGACACAAACAGATAAACAAATCACAGAAAAAGCAACAAATATTTAGATGATTACTACATACATTTGTTTGTTGTTTTTATGACAGGTTTTTTTTTTTTTTTTTTCCTGACAGCATTACAAAAATATCCTGAACTCAGCATTCTTGGATTAAGTTTTTGTAAGACTTGACACCAAACTTACACTGCTTAACATTAAGTATTAATTCATGGTGCCTGTTATTGTGTCATTTTATTGAATAAGAGTCAAATTGGCAGATCTCAAATACTTTCAACTCCATGTAAAGTCAATAGCATCCTCAGGAGTATAGGACTCATGTGAAACTAGAGTTTCAAAGTTTTACTTCAGCAATCAGGTTCCTCGTTCTAAGTTAAGGAAACATTTCCTTGGATCTTTAGGACTCTAGACACGTAGGACAGGGAATTCTCCTGACTAATCATCTGTTTCTAACAAGATGTTCACAGGTGCCAAAGACCTAGAACAGTCTTACTTTGTGCTACTTCCTCTGTCAGGATTAAAAAAATAAATAAAATAAACCCCTATGGAAATTTCTTACCAGCTGTAGTTACAAGACACACTGCAAAAGCCTCCCACTCTTAGTGGCAGGCAGGAGTACAGCAAAGCAACAAGGGGAACTCACTGCAGATCTCTCACTGTGTCTAGGGATGCATGGAAGAATTCCAGGGAAACAGTTCCTGCTCCCAGGGCAAGGAGGAGCAAGTAATGTTGCTGCTCAAAAGCTCTCTTATCAGTGCAATTTATTCATACATAGCACAAGACAGTGGCCCAAAATAAAACAATTCATTCTTTTAAAAATACAAGCAACATTGTCATCCTCTTAGTAACTGTCAGAAGACAAAGCAGTGCATAGATTTATAGCTAAATGTTGTCAAATGATGCAAATCACTGCAAGTGAAGAAGAAATTGACAAAAAGAGGAAAAGAGTTTCAGTTCTTTTTAGTGAAATTTAACCTCCCTAAGTTCATGAACTGTTATCTAGCATTAGCCACTTGCAAAAATATTTGCTTCTGTTTTTCCTGTTTCTTCTGCTGGAAGATTAATTTCAGGGAACTTTCAGTCTTTCTTTTGATTATAATGCTCTTAAAACAACCGATCAAAAAGCCATAATATAGTCCAAACCAAAATGAAACCAACACAGTTAAATATTTCATTCATAGCCAGTTTTATACAAATTATTTGGTTGTTTTCCACAAAATAATTCATGAAACCCAAGAAGACAGATGTAAGAGAGACCTATCTGTTAAAAAAAAAAAAAAAAAAGGCAAAAGCATCATCAAAGTAACACCCATGCTCTCTGATGACACTGTTACTTATGTTAAGTCATCCTTAAGTTGTCCATAAACACAAACAAAATACTAGCTACAAAGAAATAATAACTCTCTCTAAAACATAAGCTGCTGACTGCAAAACAGTGTTCAGAGCATTTATTTGTTTCAAATCTGTTGTGCACTACAGCTCCAACCAGATTTCCATTTTTGATTAATCCAACAGCTGTGCTTCCCTGGAACAAGAGCAGATCATAAAGCCCAGGATGAAGCACAAAAGAACACAGGATAAAGGGAAAAGTGCCAGACACTCCATAGTGCTCTTTGAGAGTTTGCTATTGCTGCTTTTACTTGAAGAGCAAACATATACAGGCAACAGGAGGCAGTATAAAATTCTGCAGTAACTAATCTCTGCCCACCTGGTAAACTAAGCTCCTTACAAGCCAGGAAGAACATGTCTCACAAATGGAGCTTGCAATTATAAGTGATTATTTTTGGAATTCTGCCTTTACTTGTACTTATACCAGCATATTCTCACTTAAGTCCATGAAGTTGCAGACCAAAGATCACTTGATATTAAAAGTGACAAACACCACCCAAAACCATATGTGCAGTTAGAAAGAAGGACAAACAAATAAGCCTGAAGCACATCCTCAGGAACATAGGTTACTGAGATTTGACTAGGCAGCACTGCAATCTCCAACCTTCAGCCCCCACTGCTGTCTCTTGTTTTTTACCTCTGTAGTTTAAAATACTTTAGGTAACAAACGTCTAAATGCTCACAGATTTGCAAACAGATGTGCTGGGGGAAGTGGTTAAAGGAACATTTCACAATTCTCTTCCAGCTAGAGAACTAGCTAACAAAGGTAATGCCAAGCCACAGCTTCTTTATGGAACCACCCTGGGTAGGAAGCCAGGAGCACTCTGTACTTAGTTAACGAGTTGCTGCTGCATTCCTCTGGAGCTTTCCAGAAATCCCCCAGGAGCCACTGAATCCAGTACTTTTTCCTCATATGAAGTTGAAACAATAACTTCCTTCTGCAGAACTAATAAGAAAGACCAAAACAAGAGTCCCGACTCACAGCGATCAAGACAACTGCTTCATACACTCCTTGCGACATTTTTGCACGAATATTGTTTATTTTAAGATTAAGTTTTGCTTTGCACATTGTTGATATCAGTATTGTGTCTAGGAGTGATTCCAGAGCTGCTCTAAAATGAAAGTCTTATTCAATTTTCTTTCTTCAAAATGACAGTATTTTCTTCAAAGCAAACAGAAAGAACAATTTTCAATTAAAATGCATTTCTTTCTTCTGTTTACATATCACATAGCAAAAAACGTCCTTTTTACATCTGTGATTCAGACTAAACCCTACACTTCTACTACTAAAAAGTTGTTCAAAATGTTAAATGAATGGTTTAGTTCACTGCTTGGTATGGCAGCCCCACTTACCATTGAAATGATTAGGTCTACATCTAGAGAAGGCTGATGGGTAAAGAAATTACCATAGATACTATCATCAGCCTCACAGTAAAAAAAAAAAAGAAAAAAAAAAAGAGGAAACCTGACAGAATAGCAAGCTGTTTCTCATAGATCATCATGACCAAAAGTATTACAAGGAAACATTGCTTGTGTAGATTATTTCATGTCTTTTGTTTACCTTACTTCATTTTACTTAGATTACTTTTACTTGAACACTGCTCATCGACCAAGTGTCTTTATTAGCTCTTAGGTCAAAGATATGATTTCAATTAGACAATTTACATGCCTAGTGTTAAGCCTGCACTTAAGTGCTTGGCTGAATTAGAGCTAACATAGCCAACAGCTTGCAGGATTAAGCTCACACATGTCCATAATTGCTCCTAGTTCCAAAATCACAGGACTGTGCTAAGATCCAGATGGAACTAAATCACAATGCTTCCTTCACACAAGACATGGAAATTATCATGTTTGGTCCTTTTATGGATTTGAAGAGTTGATCTAGACTCCACAGTCCATTACAAGTCTTGTCTCTATCTGAAACTCTTCAACAGAAATCTTGTGCTGGGATGAGTGCAATCAATCCCACGCACAACCCTTTCTAAGTAATTTTGATGGAACAGTTTGCATGTATTTTAAGGCTGTAGCTAATTTTACATTTCTTGTATAAGAACTCTGTTTTAAATGAATTAAGAAACTACCAGTGTTTATACTATATCTTTTTACTAAGTAGACTTTCGGTGTTCAGTAGGACTATGTCAAAGCTAGACATAGAAGATCGGAAGAGGAATCAAGGTCATGATCTTACCCATATTCTCAAAGTTTGGATAAGTTCACATACAAGGTCCTTCTGCCTATGAATAAATACATAAAACAGCTCACTCATACCAAGGTGTGCTGGTCCTTTGAGTGTAATTCTCACACTGCGACTCCCATGTGGTACAGCAATCACGGTTTCTTCCCCTAGGAAAATTAAAGAACTGTTTTAGAAGTTATCCTACATAAGGGAATTTGCACATCACATAACTAGACTGAAAACTGTCAAATGTGTCTAAGAAAATATTGAACAGGTTTCACAATTTTTCTATTAAAAATAATCATATGTTATTTTATTAAGTACAGTATACTGAGTCCGTTTGCTATGCTATGTAGCTATTTAGACCTACACATGGACTTGTAAATCTTTCTTGCTATTGGAAAATTATTTGCTATTAACAAAAACAACCAAAATGTCAGTAATGTATTAGGAACATATTTACACTCTGTTGTCTTAGTTTTGTTTCCTAATCACCGAATTGACATAAGGAATCTGCTAAGTAGTGCTTCCCCCTTACAAAAACCTGCAGCTGTTCAGTCTCATTTTGCCCACACCTCATTTCCTGCTGCAGGTCACAACTTTAATAAGTGGCAGGACTTACAGGAAATAAATCATCTACTTAACACCAACCCTTAACCAATTACAGGCCAGTTAAAAGCAAATATATATCAGCTATAATGTATATATTATAACAGAGAGTCTACATCTAACTTACCATATAAGATCATTCCTTCCAGTAAGAGCCCCAATTTAAAATTAACTATAAACCAAACCAGCCCTGAATAGAACATGTCAATACAAAACAGCTCTTAGCTGCCTGAATAGCCTCTTCATATATAAATGTACAACACACCTACTTCAGTACATTTTACAAAGGCAGAAAGTTATTACTTTCCATTTCAAACATACGAAATCTATGATTTGCCCAAGCAAGCTGAGTTAACAGTCAGAACAGTAGACTAGAGTCTTCCAGGCAAACAAGACCAGTGCCCTCAGAAAAGGGTATGCACAATGCACAACAGGATATCCACAAAAGAAGGGGAGAAGAACCAACATGTTTTCTTCCATTTCCATCGTGGCCAAGCTACAGTACCACTTTGAGGTAGAACCTGCAAACATGGACCTTTTGCAGGCACACCCCGCAGGGGGTTGTTCAGTGATGGCATTAACATACAACAGGAGGCTGGGGTACCAGGAGCTCATTCTTGCAAATTCAAAAAGTAATTTTAACTGAAGGTCAGTGATGCATTGCTCCAGAATTACTCATACAATATTCAGAGGAAGAATATTTGAGTTTAGTTTGAACTAAAAAAGAGTTGAAGAATGTTTCTTTCCACTTTAAACCAGACCCTTTTATAGTAGATGCTAAATTATCAGCTTCTGGTTTACATCTCCTTAGCATAAGTATGAAATTCTGCCAAATGTTCAGGATACTTCAAGCAAATACTGCAATTATTTTTTCTGAAATAAACACCTTCTTATGTTACAATTTTTATATCACCAATTTCTAGGAAGGTCATTTAAATATAACAATTTATTTTGGATGTAATAAAATATGATCTTTATTAATTTCATACTTGGGTATTCCACCAGAGTGCAAAATACTACAGTAAGAACAATAATACATTTAAGGAGCCCTGGAAAAAACATTAACTACTGAACCACTTAATATCTTCTTGCATCTTGGTTTTTCATCAGGCGAATTGCTAAAGATAGCCAGAAGGTAGTGGATGTGTATATCTTTAAAGCAAGGAAATAACTACTGAATTCATATGTGCTCTACAGCATTTGAGAGAAAGCAGGTTTGAGGGGCCCATCTGTCCCTACTTGGTCAGGGATTGTATCCCGTCTTGACAACCAACCAGCAGTTACAGCACAAAGCTTCAAATAAGAGTCTGATCGTGACCAGTTCTGAATACATGCAACTGCTGTTTTGAAGTGGAACCAAGGGTACTCTGCACTTAATGGACGAGGCCCAGATTTGCAGATGTGCAGAGATGTGTAGGACTGCTCCTCTTGAGAACAACCAGGGTCATTCTGCTGTGCTTCCTCCACCTCCTTACAGCAAGCTCTGCTCACCACGGCAGGCCTTGTTGATCCCTTTTCAGGATGCTTCGCATTCCTTTAACAGTACTACAGACATTCCACCCTCACCAAAGCACTCACTGATATGGTCCAAAAGTCTCATGGGGGTGCTAAATTTGGTGTTTTTCTGCAGCAGAAACAATATTACCAGAAAGTATTTTATTTGCATTAGAAGAGATGACTAAGTTCACCACCACAACAGTGTTTGACCTCTGCAGCCCCACAGAACTGTCAAGAAGTTTGACAGTATTAGATGCTTGTATCTTACTGAGATGGGTACAGCCTGGGACAGCCTTATCCTGAGATGAAGTAAATTATAGGGATGGAAAAAAAAAAAAAAAAAAAAAAAAAAAAAAAAAAAAAAAAAGATTTTTTGAAATTTTGAATGAAGATAAGGAATTTGAAGACAATGGGACTTCATTGACCTAAGGGACTCATTCAGTTTCTCCTGAAAGATAGCTTTAACTTCCTACCAAGTGGTAGTTATGACTACCCAGCTCTGGCTCCAAAACCATATATTCCAAAGGTCTCTGCTTTTCATCTGTAACCATGCCATTAATATCCTTAAAGGGACACAAGGCACTGTAAGCCTATTTACATGATGGTTCTTAGGCTGTGCAATCAGTAGGATCCATAATGTTAAAAGCACTGTGCTCTTATGAAGACATAACGGGGAAACTGCTACACTGAAATCCATACCTAGGATTTCTAATTCTCTTTCTTTTTTTCTTACATATCTTCAAATGTTAATTATTGACCTTGTTTAAACTGAAGAAAAAAAAAAAAAAAAAAAAAAAAGGAAAGAAAAAAAAAGTTCTAAATCATCTGAAACACGCAGAAATGTTGGACTATAAAATCTGATTTTGGAGTCAAAAAGTTCTCCTTAACAACTAAGAAACAGATGAGTGAGATGTTGTCCCTCTCTTCTAGCACCACTTCAGCTGTACGGGTTTTGGAGGGACTCTGAGGCATCTTTGGCTCCTGGTTGACATGGGCACTCTGCTCTTAACCTGGGACTCTCAGCAAATACTTGTGCACACACTACACACAACACTTGGCTGATTAAGCTCCTGGATTGCTTTTACTTTAGATGGCAAGGTTTGATCCTGTTTCTATGGTGTTAATGTGGATTTAGATTTTGGATTTCAATGAGAGCAAGATCAGACTCCCTGCTATGGTAAGACTGGGAGCTAATCCCCAGGATCAAAATAAAGGAGCCACATTCCTGAGTACAATCCAATTCAGCAGGTTTTATTTATTTTTCCATGTGGGCCATGGTGGACCCATTTACTCTTTCACATATGGGCCAGTTGGGATTTTTCCTTCTCTCCTCTTACTGCAGGGCAGAGGATTTATTTCAGGCCTATAAAAACTGTTTCTTTCCATGTATTTGCTCAGCACTTATCTGCTGGTCCTCCAGGTCTGATTGAATGCTTCTGTGCACTCAAAACACAATAGTCCAGAAACAACTGTCAGCACAAGGGAACTGAAAATCTCAAAATGTTTGGAGACATTACAGCGGCTCCCCTTATCTGCTCTGATGTTATGTTTCATTTCAGAAGATTCTGGTGCTGGGGTGTGTGCTAACCTGCCTAATGACAAGAATCTACAAAATAAATTACATACTCTTTAAAAGGCACCTGACCTAGACAAGTATGTGCTACTGGAAACAGCAGCAGTTATGCACTTAACCCTAAGAGTCACATGGCAAAATCTGTATGCATACGCCCTCTGTCCTTGAGTCCTTCACTCTCCAGTCTCACACCCTCCCACCTCCATCCCTCGGTCCTCTGACTCAAGTCTGACTCCTTAGCTCAGAGCACCACTCCTTGCACCGCTGAGTAATTCACGTGCGGCTATCTGCTTTTGAGGTGGATACTGTGGCCTCAATCTGCCATCTACTGTGGCAGATTTTAGTTATCTATTCTCTACTACAACTTTTTTGGGACACCTCTTTAAAATGCGCATGCACTGGAGAAAATTTAGATGAGCAGTAAGCAAAAGACAGATTGGTTATTCTGATTCTGAAAACAATTTTCGTTGGAAAGGACAGGAATCACCAACCCTATGGAACACTGCAAGATACCATCACCTGAGACTCCAAGTACACATGAGAGTATGAAGAAACATCCTTCTTACAAGCTCCCAAAAATATGTAGTGGGAAAAAAAAAAAAAAAAAAAAAAAAAGTCTATTCGTAACATCATTCTAATGCAGAATTACACAAATCTCAGTATTTTCAGGATTTGCTGGGATGCACTACAAACTAAATAATCAAATAGCCAGTGTCCTTATGGAGGAATTTCTTCACAAAAGATAAAAGATCACAAAAGTAAAAAAGGAGGCCTCACAGTTTCTACAATAGCCCCAGATAAACCAACTAAACTAAATTCCCATGATGAAATGTGACAGTATTCTTCCTTCACAGAAATATAGAAGTGCAGTACAGTCTCCACACTGTAGAGTTACAGTTAGTTGTTTATTAGGGTGTGGGGGGAACAATTAAACAAATGAAACCACCAGGAACCAGAATTCCTACAATGCACAAGCCCTCCATTTCAAATCATGATGCACTATGCTCATGTCAAATTTTACAGAGCACATCCTTCGACTTCGTCTAAAACCTGACACTCAATTTCTTCATTAAAAATGTTATTCAGAGCATCCTTAACTGGAGTGTCATAAATAAACCATGGAGGCCACATTGAACAAAGACACAAAGCCAGAACTAAAAGGATACTAAATAGATGTCAGGCTTCTGCTTTCCCAGGTAGGACCCACAAATAGTATAATTCACATTTGTATCCTAACACATAGTGGGGTAAATTATAACTGCACAGGTCACTTTTTCTAACTTTCTTTGATTTCTTGTGCATGATTTAGCAACTTTAAAAGTGCCTTTTGATACAACTTTGAACATTTTATTTCTTAGGTTCTTTAAAAACAAAAACAAACAAACAAAAAAAAAACGAGGAATTACCTCATGTAGTACAGAGCTACCTGCACCAGTTATCAGGAGTGGAAACAATCTCATGGCAGACCTTTTCTATGTGTGTTAACACAGGAATCATGAGATTTTCATCACCTATGCAGACCAGCACTCTAGTGCTGCAGCACATGGCATAGGCACCAGTAGCGCATATTATATTTACTTGCCAAGAACAGGGAACAGTCAGATGTTTTTATACCCTGTTCTTGGCATTGTTATTTCTAAACCTCCATAAAAATAACCTTCTTGGCAAAAGAGGGCTTCTCTCTGTGACTCACCTGCCTAGTGCCAGTCCATCTATGCCTGCATTACTAGCAGTACAACTTAATAGCAATGAATCTGTATACTGTAACAGTTTGTGCTGAAGACCCAGCATCTGCACTATTCGCATGTTTTCTGGTACCTTACTTTGAACTAACTCTAGTCTGATCCCATAGACTGCATATTCATTAGCTGTTGGAGAACATTAGGTGCTTTTCTGAGGCACATCTTCCAGTTTAGCTTCATCCAATAAATTCAGTTAATGTCCTCCAAGAACTCTCCATGATGTGAAACAATGAGCAATACATATTAGGACCATCAGGAAATTTGCTTCAAAGAGAATACTCCTTATTCAAACTGAAACACTAACATATTGGCATCCTATCCCTCCCTGTACATGGTTTTCCTGCCAAAGCAGTCCCAATTCCCTCTCCTGGCTTTACATACAGTTGATTTCTCCCCTTCTTCTCAGAGTGTTTCTTACTTTGTTTCCCATCCCAGATTCCTTATCTAATCTCAGTCTTCCACTCTTCCTTTTACTCCTTGACCCAATGTATCTGTACAGCCAGTCCCACATTTTCCTCCCACATTCTCTTATCTATCTTTCCTTCACCCTTTGAATATAAAGTTGAATTTTTCTGTTCAGTTAGTCTCATCTGGTCTTATCCCTTTCCTCATATGATCTTGTCATTCTCCATTAGAAGTACGAAGTTTGGGAGAGTCAGAAGCTCTCTGCAAACTGCCTTCCATAATGCTTGAATGTGAGACAGGAAGCGTCACTGATAGTTCATCCCATGGTACACATCCCACACTGTAGCAAAGAAGAAAGCAAAAGGAAGCACAAGGCCACTTTTTAAAACCTTAGTTCTGGAAGAGCAATATGTGAATTTATTGCAATATGTTAATTTATTCTAAGAAGAAAATTTATTAAGTTAATTTATTCTAAGAAGAATTCTAAGAATAAATTAAATTTAAAATAAATAAATTTCCTTAAAGAGGAATTTTTTTCAGGAATGTTAGCTGTTAACATCCAAGAAGCCTGTACAGAGCCTGAAGAAAAAGGGCTTTTTGTTTGTTTGTTTCATGAAAGGTTGTAAGTAAAATGTGTTGATGTGCACAGATATTGCAAAAAAAGACTTGTCCATGCACACAAGACCACTGCCTGCCAAATTTCAAATCCCTGATCTGTGATCAAGTGTAACAAGGGATTTTAAGCCATATTAAAGAAAAGGTTTCAAGAATGTTTAGACAATGGGAAACAACATGTTTTTCCTTGGAATATGTTAAGTTATTTTGGCTGAAATTTCTCCAAAACACTCAGCACCTGGCATGCAAAGTTTCTGACCCAACTGCTGAATTTTGGCAAAAAGTCATTCATATAAAGTGAAGTATCAGTCAACCTCGACAATGAGGGTTACCGGCTCCATATATATTGATTTCAAAGAAGGAAGAAAGATATAAGGTAGCAGGTTGTCAGATAACTGAGCCAGCTGATGGCACTCAACAAACATGTGACAGTAATTAACCATTAGTAGATTATGTGGTACCACACGAAATAGAATGCATGGCAAGAAGGAAAAAAATGTTACAAATCTGTACTGAATTCTTTTGCATTAAGCTTTTAGCAAAAACTTAGGAAAGCTTGCAAGCATCTAATGATTTTTAAGAATGAAATGAAATTAGATTAGGACAAGTCTGTGTCTTCAACTTAATTCCCTGTTAATTTCAGAACCAGCATCTTTCTTCTTCTTTGGTATCAGAACCAGAACACTTTCCTACCGTTTCTTGCCAATAATGGTGCAGAAAGCAGACATCAGGGCCCAATCCTACAATTTTTCCATGTGCACAAAGTGCAGTAGAGTTAATGGGAGTTCCATGCATTTAGTACTAGAAACATCAGGCCCATGATATCTCATTTCCCAATGGGACGGTACATTTTACAACCTATTACACTTTCTGTTTGAATATCATTAGTCAAACCTTTAATCATTTTAACAGAATGTTAGAATCTGGCTTGTTGGCAGAAGTCTAACTTACGTTGTCTTTCAAAGGCAATTAAGTGTTAGTGGAAAAAAATAAAGAACTTTTGAAATGACAGTTCATTTCATATTTGCAAATCAGGCAGCTTTCTTTCAGTGCTTTTTAGCTTTCTGATCAAAGCATCCTTTTTTTTATAAAAACATACTAAAAAAGATAATAAAACAAGGTAAGTCATGTATGAGAAATTATTTATCAATGCCTACATTTTTTTTTTAATTAGGACCGAGATATCTAGGCACTTTCATTTCCCCTAATGTCTCTCTCTTTTTTTTTTTTCATAATAAAATCTTTGGTTCTTGTTTTCCTTACAAACCTTTAATTTGCCTCACTGCACAGTAAAATTTACATCCTGCTCACAACCTTACAAGCTCCCTTTTAAATATGTCTGTCATATGGTGATAATTTTACTTCTCACCAATACCTCTGAAGCTTCCAAATTAAGCTTTGGAAGACAGTCTACCTCCCTTTACCATTAGCACAAAGAAAGTATGGCATTATTTCCACATTGCATTCACACACAAGATGATTATATGGAAGTTTTTCCATACAGTGTTGAACAACGTGACCCAAAAAAGATTTTGCCACTATCACAATACCAAAAAATCATCACAAGTTCTGAGTTTAGTAGCATGTGTACTGTTTTCCTTATGTGAATGGTTATTCAGTCATACAATCTAACCTGCTGCAATGGAAGACAAAAGCAAAACTTGACGTAACTGACATCTTTCCCTAGAACAGTCTTTCTTCATCTCATTTTAAAGAACTCTTCAAGAGCCAGTGAAATCTGACAGAGGGAAAAATAAATAAAAATGAACCATGGGTATTCTTCAGAACCTATTCAAAGCAATAAGAGACCTTCCACCAGATGAGGTCAGCTGTAGTCAGCTCTTAACCTGTGTCAGAACATCACAAAAATTAATATTTTCTGTCACAAAATTACAGTTTCAAAACCAGATCCATTTTACCTCCTCATCTTTGCTTTATTTACTAAGTAGTAGTAAGTGTAGTATTTGATATGACAAAGTGAAGAAAGAGCAACCCTCCATGTAAGCTCTTTCAGCTCGGTACAAATGTTCAAGACTTTTGCTCAGTGTTTCAGGATGAGCAACTTTATAAATTACTGAACTGCATTCTCTCATCTATGAAAAAGGCCTCGAGTAAAGACAAGCAAATGCTGACATTGATACCCCATCCAGAACACACACAAAAAAAAGGTTCTTTTTGACTTGTGAAAAATTCCGTGACTTTAAAAGAGGTTGCCACAAAAATATTCATTATTTAGTTTAGATTACCTTATGTATTGAATCACAGAACTTATGCAATACAAATAATCACACTGTACAGTAACATGCATTAAGATACCATACATTGCTTTTCAAATTATATTCACATTGAAGCATACTGCAAACAGTGTCATAAAAATATCACAGAAATATACATACTGCAATAAGAATGAAACATCATTTAATATACAACAGCTTTTTCCAAAGTCAGGGCATTACTGAAATCTTAGCAGGCTGAACTGTAACAGTACTAAAGTATCTGCAGCTGTCTGAGACAGGTGCTTCTTCCATTTAAAGAATACCTGCTTTAATTTGAACTTTGCATATTGACTTTAATAGCATGTGATCATCACCCTAGCATCTGTGGCTGTGCAGGAAGGTAGCAGACCCCAGAGGCTCCATCTCCATGTGACAAATACTTATGCACATTGTGTGTCCATAAATAAATAAATAAAAAAAAATAGATGAGGCAACTGCTACTCCCACTTGATAAGTACACTGGACACATGAGATTACACAGAGCATCATCTGTGAGGGTGGAGAGCATATAAAACTATAGGCTTGTGCCTATTCTCCTCTCATCTGCTAGAAGAACCTGTTCAACTGGAGAAATTGCAGCTTCAAAGAAAACAAAAAGCAGAGGCAAACCTCTGTGTACACTTTATACAAGGTGTACAAGGTTCAGTTCTGATATCCCTCTCTTGTATTCTCAATACTGCTAAGACCTGCAAAGTTACTCACAGTAAGATGCCAATTATTTTGAGAAGGAATGCCAGAATTTGAGTCAAATACACAAAAATGAGAAGTGTTACTCCCTTCTACTTTGTGCCTTTTGTACCATAGAATTAGTTAACTTGCTTCTGAAGTTCAACTGTCTATAGGCATTTAAAAAAAAAAAGTTAAGTTGAAAACCAGGCACTTTCAATCACACGCCACAATTTCCATAAAACCATCTATAAGATGTTTCCATGATTTAAAAACATTGCTGCAGCATCACACAGATTGCAACATGAGGACACCCTCTAAAATAAGATGTGTATCTTGATGGTTATTCCTGATAGAACGAATTAAGTTGCTCTACAAAAAAATGCATATCTCAAATTCTTTCCTAGCTATACCCTTATGTGTGGTATCCCTCATGGAATTTCAATTGACTAATCTAGCACAGACTTCAGGGTAAGTAGCTTTGGAAAACTTAAAACAAGTATATAGTGAAAAGGTCATACTCTGCAATATGTGTGTTAATATACAAGCAGAAAACATAGTCAAGGATAAATCATCACAGGATCAATTTGCAACCTACTTTTTTCTGGTGAGACATGTGCCTTAGCTTGTCCCCTCACAAGCCTGCATGTCGAACCATCTCCTGCACAGATTCCACAGTTGTCTTCCTTGGCATTGCTCCCAAGTTGTCGATCACAGCCTACTGCCTGCCAACATCAACACCACAGTCAGAAGGAGGGCAAAGCTGTAGTAGACATGCTCAGGTTTCTGGAATTTTATTTATTATGTTATCCTTTTGATTTTATGAGCTAGCCTCATTTATTCAAAGCATATCTTGCCATATATTTTAAAAGCACACTGTCATTTCCACAATTTTAATGATGATCCACAGCAACTGATACATCACACTATACAAGCGTAAGCAATACATGAATCAGTTTCCCACTACTTATGTGAATGTAGGCCATCGAGCATTCTTCTTTCCAACATGAGGGACAACTATATTTGCAATTTGTTTTTCATCACCTGTTTAATTACGTCTGAGAAAGGATTAATGCAAGGAAATAATCCAAGTTAAATATTTAAAGGACAGAGCCTTCAGTTTCACAGACAAGCAGCTGTGAGCAGTGGTTATAATCTAGTGGCTTGGCCATTCAGAATTTAATTGACATCAGTATAGATAACCTATTTGGCATGCATATCAAAACCTACATGATTCAGGTTGTTTTGTTTTTTGAATATGAGACCCAATCTATAAAAACTTTGCAATGGTTGTTGTAAAAACACCCAGATTTAATCACTGGCAAAAAATCTGTAAGTGAAGTTTTTAAAAAACCATCAACTGAAAAAGATCTAAACTATTAAGAAAACATTTTTGCTGGTTTTCCCTTTTCTTCATATCAGTCACCCTACAAGAAACATGGGAGTGAGAAAGGGAAGGCAAAGAAGAGGAATAAACATTAACTAGAATTTTCTGCTGAAAGGAGAATAAAGATTTGGTCTCGCCTATCTTACCCTTCAACATTTTGTAGAAGAAACTTGCAGAGAGGACCAAATGCTGAGCAATGTGTTAAGAAAACTAATCTGCAGCTTCAAGTTTATTCAGCTCAGCCTATATGCCTCATATCCACACTTCCCTGAGAAGCAAGCTAATTTGTTACGGAAATTAAATATATATATATATATTTAAACAAACTCAGAACTGACAAATGGATAGAAAGCACTATGGAAACTCACGGTTAAAAGCAGTGCTAGAATTTTGAAATTGGCCAGTACACTTCTCTTCCTATATAAAAATGCTTGGAAGGGGCAGTTTTAGCTGCCAAGATCCACTGCATCTGTGCTATGCCAAAACTGACACACGATCCCCTTGGAGAGGTGGGGATCGAGTCCACACGTAACAAGCAGGGCTGGGTCTTCCAGTCCCTGAGTTAACACACACACTGCACGCCCAGTGCCAAACAGGGAGAAATGTAACCTCTAAGTTTCATTTGTCTATAGAAAAGTCAGCAAAGCAGCTCCTTCTCCCACTCCTGTTCTCTTTACTTTCCCAGTTCCCCACATCCCACACTCCCTTGAGATGAAGGCATTATGGAGGAAAATTAACTGCATTAGCTGTTGTACTTCAGCTGAGAGACTTGCTGCACTGAATGGCACCTCTGTAATTTTTACCTGTTTTTAACCACTTCACAACAGGTCATAGGGAAGCAAGTTCACACACTAGAGAACAGCTTATGCACTAGAGAATAGATTACATCAAAAATCCTATTCCCACCTTTCCTTTGGAAGCCCAAAGAAATTATATACTTGATGCTGACCCCCCTATAAAGAGTTAAAAAACACTGCTGTTTGGTAGGCACATGCAAGATGTTCTGCTGGAATTAGGTAATGTCGAAAACAACAGGAACCTAGAGGACATAAAGAAGGAATGCTGCTAATATCATTAGACTCTTCATTAATGCCTGTAAAACAACCACTTGTAAAGACTGACCTGCCGATGGGCTCACAGGTGATAAGAGAACATAAGAACATTATCCCCAGACTGATCTCCTGAACTTACTTCTGGGCAAAGGCCCACATAAAATGCCACTTGATGGTTTGGGCTGGCCATCACATACTCAGAAACGATGTAGTGGTGAACACAAGTAAGATTCTGTAACATTGCTAAAGAAGCAGGTTAACTTAATGATTTAATGGTAATGATATCTTAAGTGATAATAAAAGCTTAGTTGTAAGAGGCAGCAGATTAACCTACTCCTGTGGTAAATCAGACCATCTCAGAACAACCGCTTATTTACAACACAGAAGCAAGTCAGGAACTCGTACACAATTCCAGTACTATAATTTAGGATTGAATTAGAGGTTAAAATGTTTTCACTTGAAGATTTTTTTTTCCATTTTAGTTCTGGGTTCATCACAGATGCCAAAAAAATAACAACAAGAAAATTGCAAACAAATGACTGAACAAGTTTATCTCCCCATTTTATCACCAATTAGCATTGAGAAAAGAATAAAAATGACAGTTTCAGAACCAGAAGCAGACTGGGCCACTACATGGATCAGAACACAAATACAGTTTCAAGGGATATAATAACTCAGTGCTTGATGCTGAATTAAGCCTAAGTGGCTTTAGGCTTGACAACTCTTTCAATTCACTACTCCACAACAGACTTTTTTTTCCCCTTAGCAAACTTCACTGTGCTTTTTGATCCCCACCTATGAAAGGGGTGCAATTCTGCACCCCACAGCAATGCTGCAAGAATAAATGTCCTGAAGATCCTGAAACATTCAGGTGGTGCTATGATGGGGACCAAACCAGTAGCTGAGATGGCCTGTATTACTCTAGGGTGGAATTTTAGAATATTTACTGCTCCCCACTGCTTCTCCTGCTCTTATTCACAGGAAGATAATACTAGCACATGGCGGTAAATTGTTACAGCTACCGCAAGGGTAATCTTTCTGCAGATCTCACAAACACATTTCCATTTTATACTGTAATCTCATTTCCTAAATATTAAGAATATGCTTATTCACTCATCGGTTAATTCTCAAAGGAAAAATTCAGCTGCATATTATGATACTCTATGTGAGAAATTGCTATTTTTATTAGCTTAAGCTGTTGTATATTTGTAGGCTACAGATCAAGCAATCCTTTGGTGAGAGAAGGGTGTTGAGCAAGCAAAGGACTTAGAAGACCAGGCCATTAAAGCCCAACATGATAATAATAAACACACAGTATAACTGAGCTATTACACACAGTTGCTATGAAAACAAACTTTCATCACATATAACAAAATAATACAACTGTGCAAACATAAGGCGCTGTTGTGTCCAATGTGGAAAGAAGAAAAAAGATAATCAGCACAGCAGCATTCTTTAGAGGACAGTTTCAATAGTGTTATTGCTTATTTTTTTTGATAAACACCCTAGAAATAAAGCAGGAACACTAGCTGCTCATGCAAGGGAATTAGAGGAAAAGCTTTACAGCTTTCTTGCCAGCAAAGGTTCAACTAGATCCATGCACCCTCTGTGGACTTCCTTCTGAGATTATTTATATCAACTATCATGAGTATGCAGTGATATCCCAGGATGCAATTTAGAAAATAACTCAATTTAGGATCGCAGTTTAGGCCTAAAATGAGCACAGAATTCCAGATAATTTAGCATATGGTATTTTGACACCAATCATTATAAGTATTAATATTTAACTAATAACTTTACTATAAAAATAAAATGGTATTTGAGGGAACATTTTGAAAAGAGTATATGTATATTTACATGCAGAGCTGTAACAAGGTCTAGTAAATGATACATGGCAACAACCTTCCCCATCTTACACATCTCAGCAAGCCAAAGGGGTCTGATGATTTTCACAATTAAGGTGTTTGTTAGGATTAATTTACCCGACATCGCTAGCTGTTTACAGAGCAAAGGGATCAGCTATAAATATTATAGGTAGATTGGGAAAACATCTGCAGGCTTTTAGGGCATAGTCAAAAATAATTATATTAGGTGATTTTAACATAGACTGCATAAATGAAACAAGTGACAATTCAAACCATGTAATGGAAGGATTAGGACCCTGTCAAGTTAAAAAAAAATAAATCCAGAAACATATACAAAGGCCTGACAAATAGGTCAAAAGAATGGTACAAGTATTGTAAGGATTCAGTTGCAAGTGTGTTCCCCATACAAATAAACAGCTGGGGAAATATTGACCAATGTTTAACAAAATGAAAAATGCGTGGAAATTTAATACAAAAAAGGCTTTGATAAATGAGTACTTTGTGCATTTAATAAATTGGCCATGATCAGATATCTATGAATTCGGACAGGGTGAAATTATTTTCAAAGCGGTTATGAACCATGACTATTTTAGAACAGAACCTGAGCATGTTGTTTAGCTGTCTTTTTTAAAAGGAAAAATAGACACATGCAAACAAATAATACTGTTTTGTCACAAGCAGGTAGGATAGAAAGCAGTTAAATAAGCAGTGAACAGAAGGACTCATGAGCTTCAATGAACTTCTAAACTAAACGTTAGTGTGCCAACGCTATTGTGAAACACAGTACTGAGGGGTGTTAAATGTTTTGTAGCATGCTTAGAATAGCTCATGTAAGTTCAGAAAGGCAGAGGAAGAGCAAAAGGTCATGGCATAAAACATAGCAATACAGATGAAAGAAAAATGAAATTGCTGCTGCTATGTTAGAGGTGACTATGGAACATTACAAATATCTTTGCAGATAGGAATCCAAAAATCACTCAGATACTCCCACAGCTGTTTCTTTAACTCTTATGCACTTAGTAGGGTTTCAGTCAAGGTGTTAGACTTAAATGAAGAAATCAATATTGCATCTTAATTCTGATTTATAGTCAAACTATAATTTACTAAACTAAAGGATCTTCCTTTCTTAAGAAGCTGTTTATAGTAAACCATCATTAAAATAGGATTACAGAGGGACAGATTTGTGACTGTTTCCCACATAGCAAAAAAGCATTGTAGGGAATACCTGGCAAACCCTAAGACCCCTTCAGTCTTACCTTAATGACCATGCAGAACTGCCCATGCAGGGCTCATTACAGGATCAGATTTTGAAATTTGAGTTTTTGCTTATTAGACCATTGATTTAGGCATCCTTAACTTGGTTATTCCCTTAATTGACTGCTCACCTCCATCTTCAGGACCTCTCCTTCAAAACAGGTATGACACCATCTTTTGTAGAATACAGTTCAGGGAGGTGAGTTGTCAATTATAAAAATAATGAGTGTGTCAATCATAAAAATATTGCTGGAATACTAAAGATTCAAGGTTCTATGCTTTGAATAAGAAGCCTGAAGGTATAGCCACACTTCACAAAACATGAATACTGAAGTTAAACATGAGTAAAAACACCAGGATCTGTGCATAACAAGCACTGAGCATTAAGTACCACTTACTATCGAAAGTATGAAACTGTATGTAGCAATATATAAAATAATATACAATATTTCTCTTTAGAAAAGGGCTCCCTGCTTCTCTGGAGCCAGAAATCCAGGTGCAGCAAGAAAAAACATACTGAGTCGTCCTAATGGAAGTGGCCACAAAAGAATAAATCACTGCTGATTTTATTTATGGTAGATATATAAAGATATATAGATAGATATATATAGGTAGATAGATACATATAGGTAGATATATACATTCTGTGAAATGTTAAGATTGTTGAATGCTGAAGTTGCACTTGTGTCATTTTTTTCTCTCTACCGTGTCTTAGACTAAGCTCTTAGCAGACAGACAATTTAAATTTTCAGCAAATATCCACACTGAAAACAAGTATGTGCTAAATACTACTTTATTGTCCTCAGCTGATTCTAACAGTATTTTTTGATTTATAGCCTCATTTATCAGTGATTCCATCAAAATGACAATGTAAGTTCATTACATTTTTTAATGTTCCATGTTTGCCCAAGGGACTGGCAAGCCTTATGTCAGGGAGTGATGCTTTTTATTAACTTGATTAGTTTTAATAAACTAAAAATAGAAAACCAATTCAACAATATCTCACAATGACATAATTAGCATCCTTCTAGAGTTGCTTTGTAAACCACAGAATGGTTAGAGAAATCCAGATGAAGTCTACTCAGTACATTTGTATTTTCTTACTTTCATTGGCTTGGCTATTTCAAAAGACACACATCTGTGTGTACTCATGAAATAGATTGCGAATGGGGTAGTAACACAAATGTTCAGCTGACATTTAGTCAAATTCAGCCAAAGCAGAAAACCCAGCAGAAGTGCCCAATATTCTTAATTTAAGAAAGAAGTACATTTCTGCTGCACAAGGAGCTGTACTACAGAATACATAAATGGAGATAATTATTATATTTCTTAACAGGAAAGTGATAGTTATTCTACAGGGAGATCCTTTCCCTAAAGGCCTGACCAGTCTGTCATTATCCTGGTACATGTTGCCCAGTAGTTTAAATTTTGCAATATTCCTGTAACAGATCTGTTGCTAGTCATTCTCAGTAAGTGAATCCTGTATTGTTTGGACCACTGCCACTGATCTGCTGAAGGGTGTAAAGACTATGTGAACCAGGTGCAATTGGTTTTCATTGCCTGTGAAATTTGTCAAGGTGTGAAAAACATTGAATAAAAGTAGGCTATTACACCAAACAGATCCAATGAAGTGATGGGGCTGCCCTACCACCAGAACCAGTAGTAGCTGGACTGTCATAACCAAATTATTTATTTCATCCTTAAAAGAGATTGGAATATAGATTGAAATGGAGCAAAAATATCTACATAGTTTTAAAGGTTATCAGCATTGCACAAAATACAAGATATCCTCAGAACTATTTCTGGCAAAAATAATGTTCTCCAAGTCTTGTGACTTGACTAAGGAAAGACATATGTTTTATTTCAACTTTTGCCAGTAAAAGAAAAAAGAAAATAGTGAGAAATCCTTACATGCTCACTAAAATAAATCTGCAATAGCAGTTTATTAGAAGCAGTCTCAAGAGGGAAAATTAAAATCCTCAAGGTCTTGGTCAGAGAAAAAAGATTTCTATTTCTACAAAGAGACGAACCAAAAATTTCCAAATTGAAAAATTAAAGCTGCGTTTAACTGTACAGGCACATCTGCTATCACACTACACAGATCTTGTTGCATCAGTGTCAGCTATTTGTTGCATTTTCTCCTGCCCTATTTGTCTTGCCACAGAATCACAGTGCAGGCAGATGTTAGGAATGTCTGCATCCACACAACAAATAACTTTAAATATGGCTATGGGAATTTATGGTAATAAAAACATAAGTATAAAATTCATCATGGGAAAATCCTGCTCTGCCTTAGTCAGTATTTTCCATGCATCTTTGCCCTGCTGTAAAATCCAGAGGCTATCATTCAAAGCCCATCTATTCATTTACTTTGCAGTCTATGCTCACATCCTTTGCTTTGCGACAACTTCAGCTTGTAGTTTATTTCTATGCAGATAAAATATGTCCATGGAGAGAATATAAAGTAGTAACTCCCACTCTTTCCCATGATCATCATCTACAAGTGATTCTGAATAATAGAGGGCTAGATACCAGGATATCCCCTCTAATTCAGAAAGTAACTTTTTTTTTTTTTTTTTTTTTTTTAAGGTAGAATACCTTCTACTGAAGGTAGAATTCTGCTTTATCATCCCTAAATATTTAATTGGTCCTCCCTGAATTAAATTGGTCTGATTTGTTCTCCCACTGTCCTGTCTCATAACTCTTCATTTACGTCTATGCTCAACCTAACGAAGGTTTGATTGTAGCACAGGGTCTTGCGTCTCTGCCAGCAAGCTAGTGCAGGTCAGTAGCAGCCCGGGCAATCTGACCTGTGTGTCAGCATATTTTAAGAAACAGATTACGGTCCCTTCAGGGACTTTGAGCATGTACTCTGACAGTGTATGTCCCAGCCCATTACTTCATTTTCTTGGGAGCAAGAAAAATGATTTTGTGTTTTCAGTTGTTTGTGGATAAGAAAGCAGGGAGTAAAGAAAAGCATGTCAAAATCCAAAGTTCAGAACAGAGGAATAAAATAAGTCAGAATGATGGGCATGAGAAGACACACCATGATGTTTAAATTCCCCAGCCCTCAATACAGAGAAAAAGAATGTAAAACAATAAAAAATGAAAAATACAGTGCATAAAATTCATTGCATACTAAAGGGCTCCTAAAAAAGACTTTCCACATATTTCTGCAAACATTTTTATATCTGAAGGCAAGAGGCTAAGGAGTGTTCCACAATTCTGCAAATCCACTTCCATCAAATAAAACAAAGTGTTCCCAAAACATTTAACTCTTACTACAGGATCTGTCACATGCTAGAGCAGCTGAGAGATCATAGGACCACCCAGCAGGAGAGTAAGTACCCTTTCCCACACTGTTTCCATTTTAGAAAATACACATACACACAGAGGGTAGGACACAAATTCCCATTAGGCTTCTTGCTTGTGAGAATGCTTTTGAAAGGAATCAATATATGGAATCAGATTACTTTTTCTTTTTGGTTGAGCCCAGACAAGTCTCCCTTGCAATAGGAAGGTGAAGCTAGCTCCAGGGAATTTGAAGGTTACTAAGGCAAGTTCTAGTTCAACAAGTTCAGGGCAAGCTCTAGTTCTAAGGCAAATTATCTAGTTCAATAAGATAACCAAATCCTAAATTATCTTACCGACTTTATCATTGTTCACATGCTGTAGGACCTTGCTAGGCTGGGAAATAAAATCATATTTGTACAAAGCTCACTAAAACAAAACAAAACCTGGCAAAGAGCTTCAGTTAAAAAAAAAAAAAAAAAAAAAAAAAAAAGACATAGATAAGAAATGGAGATCAGAAGGAACCCACCACTTATCTGACAAGGAAGGATAAACACAGACAGTAAGAAATCCCCATCAGCTATATTTCTCCATAAGAAACGGTGGTGTGGAGAAAAATAAAAGGTCTAAAAAGAAATGACAGTTTCTAGTAGCAGCAAACAGCTGTAAACTAAAAGCAAGGGATTCCATATGATGTTTTCAGTGCATCTTACCATTATGTGCCACAAAAGCTCTCCTTTGAGCCGCCAACAATGTCATCTCATGTGAACCACTACCCTGAGGTTGGCTGTCACATCAGAGGGGTTTGAATGAGCCCCTATAATGTGGCTGTGCAGTCTGCTGGCTTGGGCAGTGCTGAGAGCCTCCATGGGAGAGGAAATGCCAACTTCTGTGACAGAGGGTGGCACTGGCAAGTCACACAGGACAGGTTTATGAGATGTCACACGAATGTAGCTATACGGAGATTTTGGTACATAGATCTTCAGGACAGAAAGATATATTGGAACTCCATGAGTAACTCCCATAGTCACTCTGGATAAATTCCAGCTCTAGTGCCTGCAGAAATATGTAGCCAGGGTATGGGTCTCTGAACTGGGATCTTTCCATGCTCCTACTTACTTTTGTACATAATTACACTGTCTGTTGGCTACTTAACAGTACCCAGGAAAGGGTATAAGTATAAAAAAAAGACTTAACAAAAAGCTACTTCAAAATCAATTCTTCCCATGAGTTGAGGTTTGAAGGCTAAAAAGATTTATATCTAGATTTATATCTAGATAGCCATTTAACTCCTAACATTCAAATTAGAGTAAATTCAGGAAGGAACATAGAAGAAATTTCTGTATTTTTAAGGAATCAAATCCCTCTTTAAAGCATAAGATATTCTTCGATACCTCATTATTCATTACAATAATAAAAAATTAGAAACTAGCTATAGACAACTATGTTTGTAGATTCATTTCCTACATATATTTATAAATGAGATGAAAATCTTTACCATTTCCTGTGGTTTTTACTGGGAAATCTGTGGTAATTGTGGATAGAAGTATCCTTCCTAAGTATCTGAACACCAAACCTCCTGTGCATTTTGGGAAGTCCTTTATCACACAAGCAAAAAGAAGTATCCACAGCAACTCACAGTAAAAGGACACAGAACACCTTAAGCGAGCACTTTGTGAAAACAACTCTTAGAATACAGGGAGTCAGAATCAGAAGAAATTACTAATCTGCTATGATTTTATGTTTTAAGCATGAGCAGAGCTCATGAAAAATCATGAAAAAATGTGCAGACTTCTAAAGGCTTACAGCAACTGTTTTCAATGAAAACTGACAGATATTTATATCAAGAGTAAGACTGCTTTGGTGGCAAGTGTGCGAGATACCTACTTGGCATATCGTGACATGTGACAGAAAATAACCAACATGGCAGAAGTCAATGGCACTTCACTTGACATATGGGATGTGTTCTGATGTCAGCTAAATTTATGCCATATGCTACAAAGCATAGTGTAGAGTCTGCCTTTTTTGGAACACAAACAACTTGCTGACACTAAATGGAAAGTTCACCACAGGATTTACATCATCTTTGACCTAATTGTGACAGCCTAGTACAAAAGTAGTCAGGCTGCTCCTCAGGACTCCAGAGTTCTTGGGTGATGCATGAATTTATTGTCCAAACACATGACTCCAGATTATGAAAATTATCAGTGTAACCATTTTAGGTACTGAAACAAGTAAGACCCCATTTTGCATTTTGGAAGGAAAAAAAAAAAAAAGAGAGAGAGAATTAAAACCCAAAAAAAAAAAAAAAAAAAAAAAAAAAACAAGGAGAGGCAAGGCCTCGAGGCAGATGGAGCAACTGGGTAAACGTTGCCCACACATGTGTCTGACATACAGATGTTTTTAAATGTCTCCACCCACATCCAGATGGGCACAGCAGGAACATGTATGAAAAAATGTGTTGGGAGTTGTGCAGACTAGAAAAAATATCAGAAGTTAAGTGTGAAAATCCTCCTGGCAGTGAAGTTTTGACCTGTCCACATTTAACACAACAGACCCAGATATTTGCTTTGGTAACACAAGCAAGGCAATAGCAGACTTAAAAATAAATAAATAATGATTAAATTGCTTGGCTCAGTTGAGCCTTGAGGAACCCCAAAATACCTTATTAAGTTTCCCAATAAACTTTTCCCTGCCCCTCTGCCTTTAGATTTTGCTTTCCCTGAAGCCTCAAAACTCTCATGCAGAGAGCAGTTTTGTTGTCTCATGATTTTCTTTGACAATGTTTTTAGTTTGAGTCTGCTTGTTAAGGGAAGTGCAAAGAATCAGCACTGAATCTCAACAATACAAAGTTATCACCCTTGTAAATTCATGCTCTGCCCAGGAAATCTACAGAACAAGAATCCAAGAGGAGAGCTTAGTGATGCAGCCTCTAAAGTAAGCCTACCTTATCAAGAATAAGGAAACAGAGGAAAGTGCAATCATGCTCGTGGCAGGGGAAGCTGAGATCTTATAAAACTTGCCAGCTTTCTGAGATAATAAGTGAGCAAAACCAGCAGCAGTTGCAAAAGGACTCGGGCAAGCCAGTCTCCTTATACTAACTCTTTGGTGCTCCCGGGCATAAAAGCAAAGATATCCACATCAGCAGAATGACATGTTTATTTAGATGAGTTAACTGTAAAAACACTTGCCAAGTTATTTGCAGGCTGTGCCAAGTATATGTCAGAACCCAACAGACTGATCTTATAGCAACAATCCTGGAGAATCACATTTTTTTGCTGTCTCTCAAACTTAACAGCAGTTGACTAAACAATCGTATTCTTCCAGGAAAGATTAGATGTCAATTTGTTTTCTTTTCCTGCTTAAACAGGAGTAGCAGCAAAGATTGGTGTCAGTTTCTGAGGAAGTACCCCCCTCTCCACTCCCTTTCACAAGAAAGCAACCTTTCCACTCTGCACCCAAAACAGTCCACAAAGAGAAAGATTAGTCAAATGACTATCATCTTTAAAGGTCTTTGGTAAATAAAACTCCTAGTGTTGATAACAGCAGAACCACTAAATAAATAAATGAGTAAATAAATAAATAAAATTATTATTGTACGATCTCAAAGTACATCAAAGGTCTTGATACAGATATAGATACCTCGATAAAAATTTCCAATTCTAAAACAACAAATCTAGACTTAAAAAAAAGAATCTATCAGTGCAAAAATACTTCACCAATAGCCAGTGCCTTAAAGGAAATGCAGAGAAAGCACCTCAGAGCTTATAATTTTAGATTAAGGTATAAATGAGTAAAATCACATATGAAACTGCATACTATAACCTTGGATTTTTTCCTAAAAGATGTTCTCTCACACTGAAAAATATTTTTGCACAATTAAAATAATAATAATATAAAAAGGAATAGATGGAGAAAAAAAAAAGATCTCATTAGCAGTGTAAAAGAGCTCCAGTGCCTATTTCTGAAATGACTAAGTTCTTGAGCCACTACTTGGGTTATTCTAAAAACTGATTATTTAAATTTCCAACTATTTGTCAAATATACATACAGAAATACTGAAAAATACTAACACGAAACATTTAAGACAACAATTCTGAATATGTCTTTCAACTGTTCTTCATAAAACTTGGTCCAGCCTAGCCAAAATGAATTTTACACTATTTATTAAAGATTCTGGATGTTCAAGGTCACTGTGGGAGACACTGGAAACCTCTCATCACCGAGCCAAATTCTCATTCAAAAAAAAAAAAAAAAAAAAAAAGCTACATTAGATTCAACACCCTTCTGTTCTGCAATAGATGCAGAGAAAGGCTTCTGTAGATGTATCATCTACAAAATGCTTTGGTAACTTCCAGGGTGAAAGTTGATACTAAAAGAGACATCACTAAGAATATTGCCAAAGAAATGTATTATTTTGCAAGTGCTTCCATTGTTTATAGAGGTATATCCTATCTAAACACGTACAGTAATGAATGCTGTTGGATACCTCTGTGAAATACTATTGACAAATGCTGTCTCTTGAAGGGCAAAACCGTAAGGAACTCTTCTTCTATTTCAGAGGCAGCAGATGCATTGTATGTTGGCATGATTGGTATTGGAAGTGCAGTATACATAGAAGTCACAAAACACGCAGCAAGGTCCAGATCATATATTAATGTTGCTGTAATTTGCACACCAGTCTTCTGCCAAACATCAATTTTTCCCCAATAATGGGGCAATTTTGCTCTCCAGACTATATACTGCATTTTTGAGCCACATTCCTTTCAGGCATTTAACACAACAACAGATTCAGAGAAAGGAAACTAATTGCAATAACATATCCATTCTATTAAGATGGTTCTGTTTATAAAACTTAATATTACAATATTTATTTGATAGTGAGACATGATCAAAGCCTCAATTATAGCCTTTTTTTTAAACCCTAACTGAAGTTAATAGCATAACTCTAATAATAACTGTAGATAGAAAGGTAGATTTCCAGTAAAAATACACTAAAAATCAAATAATTCTATCACAACTTCACCCTGTATAATAATGGTTACCACTCTGGGTAGAGCTCAAAATAACTGGTTCCAAGTTACTGAGTCTGAAATTGGTTCAAAAAGCCATTATGTTAAGCTATTAATATCACTTATAAAGGCCTCTTACAAACCTAGCATGCAGAGCACATTTGTACATTGACTGTGTCTGTGCAAGGAAAAATCTTATAACCACTTCCAACTGCCTGAAGCCTGTCTTTCAGCTGAAGCAGAAAAGGTGGTGATATGGAGACTAGGCAGACAAGGAGAGAAGTCTGGGTAGGACTGGGTAGAACTAGGCACAATGCTGAATGAATATCAGCTGGCTAGAACTAAAACTGGGACAGATGAAAAACGATGATATTCAAGCCAAGAGAACCAAGGAAGTATGGTACTGCCCTTCCTCATGCATTTCTGTTTTCCAGTTACTAAGGCAGCACAAAATACCGGGATCTTATGCTGCTGTCTCTCTTTGCCTTAAGGTTATCAGGAGGCTAGGTCTCCTGATCCAGGTCGGCCAGTAAAGATGTAACACCTCCTTATGAGGTGCTAAGCCTGGAGAAAGAAAAAAAGAGAAGTTTCAGCTGGTTCTACATGAAGTATTATCCAACTGCCAGCCACTTTTGTTCTGACAGTGAGCTTCTAACCCAATTATCAAACTCATGTGAATATCCATCTTAAGAGGCTGCAGAGGCCTTAGACTCCCTCTTCCATCAAAGGACAGCAAGTATGATGCAAGTATGTAAAGCAAGAGTTTGGCAGCTGAGCAAGCCTTGTTTATTTTTAACGTTTTTATCAGAGGCAGAACCTCCCCTCTAGCAATGAAATCTAGAAATTACAAATATATGATAGGAATTTAAGATTCAGATCTTTGGAATGCACCTTGTGAAAAAAAATACAAAACTATTGTAGTCATATTCATTGCCTGGATTAGGAACTTCTTAATGAAACAAAGAGGCAAGAGTAACACATGTAACAGGCAGACATACACACTCCCACACACCCAACTGCCATTCTGGGCTGGAGCCTGTAAAATATAATTTTTTTTCTATAACAGAGTTCATGCGATGAAAGACTTGGAGAAGAAGTAAAATGAATCTGAAGTCTATGTAATTTCATCATACCATGGCAGACATACCAAAGGTTGGGGTTTAACTAGTTTCAGTAATTTTTACATGACTAAAAATTACAATATAAATACAAGAATGAGTGAATGTTATTGAGTTGTTATTTGTATATAAAAATGTCAGTGGATAAGACAGTCAAGGACTCCTGTGTGCAAGAGAAAGGTAAGTTATCTACAATCCAGGTGGCAGTACTTGCAAATACTTCTAAAGAAAATTGATATATAAAAGAGAAAAAAAAAAAAAAAGTGGCCACCTCATGTGCAAAGTGCCACAGAACAAAGGCCGTATTTGGATTTCCACTACAAACATACCTGGCATATTCCACTGATGCACATATCCAAGGATTCGATATTGCAACGAGTACCATCTAGAACTTTTGGGGCAAGCTCCACAATCAAGTTCTTTCCCAGAGCTTGACACTTCAGGGCACATGGTGCAGTAGGATCATTATATACGGGGATCCACTCATAAAAGTGTCCCTGGTACTTGACATCATTGTAGGCTGAACACTGTTGTGCTCTAAAGTCACCAACATCTGAAGGGCAGTCCTATAAACAAATGAAAGAAGATAAATTATTAAAAAAAAAAAAAAAAAAAAAAAAAAAAGTGAACCATCTGCATTTTTAATAAAGTTATCTGAGAATTAGATAGAACCTATTCAGGTAGGCTTGTTTCAGGAATGTTACAAAAAATATCACAGAATCATGGAATATCCCGAGTTGGAAAGAACCCACAAGGATCTTCAAGTACAACTCTTAAATATGTCACACTGCAGTGTTCTACTGTGTGTATTAAAACAATTTATGTTCCTTAATCCATTGCTTACAATACAGGAAACAGAATATTAACCATATCCCAGTAATAACACAACTGATACACTGATACATGAGAATAATTTTA
Organism: Aythya ferina; assembly: GCF_964211825.1. NCBI lineage: Eukaryota > Metazoa > Chordata > Aves > Anseriformes > Anatidae > Aythya > Aythya ferina. The sequence continues at coordinate 9,747,725 of NC_140307.1, forward strand.
AAACGCTACTTTTTATGACACCATATTGTACATTCACTTCTAAAGCCTGAAAGACACCAGAATTTTGTCCTTTACTATAGTTACAAAAAGATCTTCACCTCAATGGAAAAAGTAGTACTTTGTTGAAATAAAAAAAATACTTCAAATCAGTAATAATTATATAGTGCTAGTTCTAAGGAGACAGTTCAATACTTCCTCCCATACAGAGCCTCAGCATATATAGCTAAAATACAAAATACAATAAATGTCTCGGTAACGAAGTTTGGAATATTCAAATTTTATTTTTATTTTTTATGTATAAAACATTGCACCCAAACAATGATGTTAATATTAAACTACAGTGACAGGAAAGGAGATGAATATTGATTTATTCAAAAGGAACTTTGGTAAAGTACTGACAAAGGAGTTAGTGTGTCAAACAATCTCTCACTGAAGACTTCCCTTAGAAGTATGTCCAGTGTCAAACAGTCCATATGCCAGACTGAGAGGATATTCTTCCAAGAATTCCAACTGCACATACATGCCAGATGTGGGGCTGATTTTAACAAAGATTTGTTTTCATTGGATATAAGGCTGAAAGATTGTGATGTGTCGGCTGAACTCCTAGAACTTATTACTCAGAATTAGTTAAAAATACTAATCCTGAACTGTGCTTCAACATTATCAGAGAACTGAGCATCCCCTGAAAAAAAAAAAACTAATGAAACAGCAAGTGCATTACATGATACTACGGATTAAAACATACATAAGAATGGTATGAATTTACTCCAGTGTCCTCAACATATCTTCCTGACACCATTTTGTCATATGAATCTAAATGAGTTGGTACTGCATTAGCATGATACTTTGTCAGTTCCTCATTTTTTTTTATAATTATTTTTATCTTCACTATAGGAAACGGCAACAAAGAGATGTCTCTGGCTCATCTGTAGTTCATAAAAAACTTCTAAAATCAGTGGTGCCTTTATAGATCAGCACAAGGAGCTTTTGCAAAGTGCACTGAGCAATTCACTGATCATTCCCAGCAATGCTTTTCAACACTGCCTGGTCCTACGCCTTACAGTGACAGTAAATTAAAATTATGCTAGTACATCTCATATTTTTAACCTGGGATACTTCTAGGTTGAGTCTAGTTTGTTTAAACAATAACATGATGAAATAAGAAAAGGAAAATTTTAAATTACAGTTTATGTAACACTTCAAGAGTTTTGCCTGTGCAAAATCCCACAAGTGAGAGCTTCTAAAAACGTGAAGCAAATACTGTTAGAAAGTACCTTTATTTACTATCATTCCAGAGAAATTCCCCAAATTTGCATGGGTGTAAATGAGAACAGAATTTGGCTTGGACTTATCTGTCACCTCCCATTTACCATAACTACAAGGCTAAAAAGCAGGGAGGACACCAGAATTCATATGGATACCATATGGTTCCCTTCCACCATTGCAAATGGAGGAGAAGCTAAGGATAAGAAATAGTAGAAGTAAAGTTAGAAGCAATATTTTGGACTAGTGTTATTCAACCATGCACAGCTTCATTTTCATAACAAAGAACTAAAATGCTATCTGTAAAATAGGCAGAGAAATGTCCTTAGGCTGAGTTTTGACAGGCTGTTCTTACAACTCATTATCGCTAGGTGTTGATGCAATGCCAAGACACAAACACCACAATGTCAGAATGTCAACCTATGGTTCCTGTACGCTTCTCACTGATTCAACACAATGCAGCCCCTTCCACTCAGTTCCTGACTGCTGGAGAGCAAGTGAATTTTCATCTCCCTATTCTCTTTTGGCATCTTCAAAGAACACAAAGAGACTGTGGCAACTCCTGATTCACATGCCAACTCCACCTGCTTTATGTTTGAACTGTGTTCAAAAGCAGGAGCCTAAAAGGAACATCACAAAGGGATATCAGAGGGCTGAAATTATCATTTACGTTATTGTAGAATTTGGATGACAACCGAGTTCAGATCCGTTTTCCTCAGAGCAATATATATTTGTATAAAGAAAGGAGTTCATAATCTAAACAGAAAGACGAATAAGCACAGAAAGGAATGTAATCAAGACAACAAGAGGATTCAGACTTCAGATTGATTTCATTGGACTGGGTCAGAAAAGTGAGGGGGGGCTTAAAAAGTAGAAAGGAAAAATGAGGGGACAAGATGTGGGAGAGGTAGGCAAAGGAGAAGCATGTGTGGGAAGTGGGCAAGGCTGCTTGTCAGCCAATGATACAGGAGCAACAATCCTTACTCTGTGGTTTTAATCTATTTCAGATATCAATTCATTCCTTCTATTCCTTCTTTCCCCCTACCCTGTCAATATTCCACACTTTTTTTCTTATTTTTTTTTTAATATTTTTGCTATCAACTTCAGGATTTTTCACATTTCCTAACTTCAGCAATCACTTTTGCCTTGTACTCAAAGCACTGAACCAAAGCCAGGCCACTCGTAGCTTCATACAAAACATAAGGAGCTGAACAGATATCTATGATGTCTAATACATGAAAACGTTGGCAAAATAATCACATCCAGATTTCATAGTGTAATGAATTGTATTTATGACATGACTTATGAACATATTAGACAGGCAGATCTGAAAAAGATGCTTCAGACATCACTACCATGCAGTTTAAAACATATATATAATCTCCCATTCTTTTTGTGACAGATCATTAAAACTACTGCATTTAAGGGCTGGCTTCCTATGAAATGTATCGTTTTAGTTTTGGCAGTGACTATTCATAGTCTTTGAAAACAAAGCTAACCTGGGAAATCTGAATCTTTGTAAGCAATGTTCATGGACAAAATATGAAGGTTGCATCAGACCCTGTGATTCCTGCCAACAATTACTCTGCTGAAAAAAGCACAAAAGAGAAGGCAAGAAAATTCCTAGTAAAAATGATGACACCAAAGAAAGTCTAGTCCTTTGTCTAGTTTTGTTCTTTGAATCTCAGTTTGTTTTAACCTAGCCAAAACTGATGAAGTCATTGTTTTGTTTTCTTTTTGAAACTAGCTTCAGGTTCTAAGTTATTCAGAGGCAATTTTCAGGCCACTTCTTAGTAAAATCAAGATACCTGAGCTAGAAACCCTAGCCAGGACAGCTATAGGGTATATCAGCATTATTAAATAAAAAAAATAAGCAAACAGATTAGAAAGAAACTATGCAACTCATAGTGAAATATTATAGGAATAGAGCAGAGATAGATCAGCCAAGATTTTCTGAATAAGATAAGTGAACTGGTTAATAGGTGGATGCTGAGACAACAATACAATAAATATGCTGAACAGGTGTGAGCATTATCTGTATATAATAAAAGTTTACAGTGGAATTAAACTTGAGCAAATCTGTTACAAAATGTTTTTTTTCTTAACTGTAGGAGAGTCACTCTGGCAAACATATAAGTGACTTTTTGGCACGTAAGAATGTGAAATTTATGGGGAAATGGCCCAAATAACTTGTTCTATGAATAAGACCCTAAAGGATTATCTTAAACACTTCCATATAGTGCACATCATAGCATCAGAATGTAACAGTATATACAAAAATGGAAATATAAAAAAGGGGTTTAAGAAAGACTGAAAATCACATTGAACAGCATATAATGAATAGTTTGTATCATTTATTTCTCTAAAGTTTCTTTAAGAAAAGCTGAAAGCACACATACAGTTCTAAGAAACCAAGCACATGGCATCCCAGTTATAGACAGAAAGATAAGCAGGCTAAACATATGTATGCCTTAATAATCTCAGCAATTATTTTGTTGCTAAGACCTTGAATTGATTTTTTTGATTGAAACATCACTAATATTATTCTGGAACTATGCTTGAGTTCAGCGAACTTACTACTATTCTATTACAAATCCAGATGAAACCAATTTTCTGGTAAAATGATTCTTGCTCTTTTCATTAGAATGACACACACATTAAGTTGTGCTTCATTTGTACTCCCCAATATAGATGTTAGTGGTGTAATGTATCATGTAGCAAAATTACATTTGCAGACGATTTTACACTGTATATATACCGAATGTCTCATGTGGTTAACAATAATACCTACTAATATGGAAAGAAGCTAGTTTAAACTCTTAATTTTCAAACTAAAATTTTACTCTTCAAGTGAGAAACATTAATTAGAAATAATGCTTTGGGGAAAATTGTATCATTTTAAAGAGGACTGGCCTAGTCCTAGTCTGGCATTAGGTCTAAGCTCCCATTTCAAGGTTAAATCAGGTCTAATACTAGGTTTTAATTCAGTGAGGCCTAATTCAAAGATCAACTTTCCACTGTACTAACAATGGAAATCTCATGAAATTTATTTTTCTCTGGAGTGCTCCATTATCTGATCCATAATCTAGCAAAAACAGTTCCTGAGATATCTGGCTCTATCTGAACTGAAATAGAAAACTGACCCCTTTCAGACATGCCCCAAAAGCAGAACTGTAAATGCAGCTTCCTGTCTGGAAATTAGCATTTGAATCATCATAAATTCAAACATATTCACATACAAGATGCTAGCCACTTATCGCTTTAAAATAAGTCTTAAAGTTAAAAAACAGGTCCTAGTGATTTCAGAAAAACTCCCTGGGGGTTCAGAAAGGATATGGTATTGAGTGCCTTCATTCTCGCCATAGATTTTTACTGCGTAATCCTCAGAACAATCAGTGTCCGCAATGGATCTTATGTTTCCAAAAAGCATGTAACTTCTGCTATAAACAGAGATCTATGCACAAATTGATCTCATCTTTCTCCTTTTTCTGTACACTATGTAGTTTCCTGATTGTTTCACTGGAGGAACATAGTATACTACACTGACTTGTTTGTACTGTTGCATAGGAAGTGGGAGTGCACTGCATCAAGCAAGGATATACATGTATATCCTACATGTATATTATATTATATATATTATACATATACATATATATCCTACTTATATATTATTGCATATAAAGTACATTTATCTAGATCAGGAATGTAGCAAGCATTTTATACGGTGGCATTTTGTTTATTGCTTACATACTGTCTGGCTGCAATCTAGTTTATCACACAGCTTTAAGAGACTGATTTTGTGTGTGTGTGGTATTTTTATTTATTTAAAATTTATTTATTTATTATTTTTATTTATAAGGTAAGGACATGCTGTACTAAACTACTAGGCCTTTACTTCTGAAAGGTCAAGTGACAGGGTTTGTCTCCAGGATCTGACTTTTGCATGTACTGGGCCTGATTCATTAATCACTTCCACTAGCTTCTGCCAGGAAAAAAACCTCCATCCAATGGTGGAAACTCCATCCAACACCAAGAAGTGGAGTGTTAGAACAATTCAAGGTGCTAGTAAGTCTTGTTCCTGAAGAGGTCAGAAGCCAACTGGCACAGAAGAAACCATAGGTGTGGCAAACTGAAGAGTGGGGATGGCCAGTTCTCCCAGGAGATACACTGATTCAACATACTTACTGGGCAACTTCCAGAATCAGGTCTCCTAAGGAGCATGTGTCATACTTCACAGCTGCCTGACACAGGCAGAAATCAGAGAGTTGGCAATACCTTGATTATCACCTGGTCTTCCTTGGGTATAACTCAATGCAAGGCAACTGCACAGCTCACCTTTTAAGGGGTATTTGTGTGAAAATTGTTACCTTTCTCCCAGAGGCAGAAGCAGGTGAATCAAATGCACTACAGCAAAATGGAGATAAGATGCTTTTACTTTGTCTATCTTCCCTCTATTCTGGAACGGGATTGTGAGGATGTCATATTGTACTGTAAGGTAACCCATACTAGGAGGTGACTGCAGATCATAAACCGCCCCATTATGAATTATTGTGTTTGTGCACGTGGTCTGATGATCAGTGGTATCACAAAATCCTGCATGAGCTGCACACCTTGAACAGACTACAACATCTGGTGTGAAAGAAAGCAGCTGTTTAAACAGCATAAAGCATCACTACAAATCAGTTGAGTGCACGTCATGAAGTATGCCATATGTGACTGGTTTTCATAAAATGTGTCTGTAAAAATAAAATTTGATTGCATCATAGTAACAGTAACTGCATATTCAAATCTCCAGCTTCATATTCAGTCACGGAAATTGTCTATGCCAGTGTACCTAAATATACATACTTATACATATAGAAATATAAAGAGCTGGGCTTAGGCAAACAGAGGGAATGTAAGTAGTAATTATCCAATTTAGGATTTGAAAGCTACACAGGTGGTTACCTTCTTTGCTCATGTGACGAGTGGTGTACTATCGCTAGTGATTACAAATGATCAGGACCCCAGTTTAATGCTTCATCTGAAAGACAGCACCCCAGGAAAAGCACTTGCTACTTTAAGATGAGAACTGATTTGTTAATACTCCAAAATGTGTAACTTTCCTTATAAATGATATAAAGTGTTCTAAATCACAATTGGCACTACAATTTGAAAAGAAAATATCCATTTGGGAAGCCTAAATTTCAAACTTCATGGTGTCATGCAGAGCGAAATCTTAAAAAACGGTAATAATGATGGAAAGAAAATTATCCACCATAAGTTTTTAAATAGGAAGCAGCATTTCTTAAACTTTAACACATTGTTTGAATAAGTAGAAGAAGCTGTAAAATAGGGTTAAAAGCCAGACTCACATTACTACTGCAGGTTTTGTATCGAATATTCCGACCTTCACAGTTCCTGAAAAATAGATTAAAAAAGGTTACACTGCATTACAGCAAAATACAACCCTGCATGTTTTAGAGCTAGTTATCCTCTTGAAAATTAGACTTTTATTACTTCTGCCCTACCATAATTTGAACTCAAAATACAAGGTTTAAATACAAAGGGGATCTGGGGACTCAACAGGTTACGCTGCTGTCTCTTCAGCAAAGAACATGTGGCTTTCTCTGTGAGCCCAATTTGCTGCAAATCTTATGAAAAACACATTTATTTTGTGAAAAAGAACTCATAATGCATCCATAAAGCCTGATCGATGCTGACTTCAGCAAGTTACTTCTAATCCATGGGATGTAACCCAGAAGAAAAGAGGATCAGAATATCTAAGCAATTCTTTAATCAAGCTTATAGCTAATGAGCATTAATTTTACTTCCCCGAATTCAATTAGGAAAGAAAAAACAGCCTCAAAACTTTCTTTATCCCCCCACACAATGCACTATGTTGAAGAACAGCATGTAATTTTACTGATCTGAAGGAATGAGCAGAATTCCTAATTTTAAATGAAATGTAATTCTCAAAGACTGCCTGAGTTCCTAAGGTTCCCAACACATGCATGTGAATTGTGAAACCTAGCTCCATAGTGAAATCTGTTACTAGTAGGTGAAGTAACAGGCATATAATAAAGTCATGATTATTTATTGTTCTTTCATAGAAATATGGGGGTGTGAGGATTTCACACCTTTTCAGGGACAGAGTTTGCCAAACTTCTGGATAACTGACTGGCACTTTTTCACAGGGTAAGATATTCTTGTTCTAAAGTAAGAATGGCAAAATCAAGCCCTTGAAAGAACTGGAAATGTATTCTTCATGACTTGATGGGAAATTACATTTAGCGATATCTCTAAAATCAGAAAAAGTGTTTTGGAATAATGCCTTTGAACTGTAAAAAGACCTGCCTAACACTGAAGAAGAACAAACTGATAGCTGGTCATTTACAGCTCTTGGACTAAATTTTTCACTTTTTGTATGGAAATTAATTGCAAATATTAAAAAGCTTTTTAAAATGCAAGAGACTGAAAAAATACATTTTTAAAAAAGAAAGAGCAATTGATGTCTGGAGCAAGAGTTCAACCAGCTGAGCTGAAGGTACAGTTCTCCAAGCTCAAGATATTACGTCTCAAATTTCCAATTTTTGCAAGAATGATCGTATCACAACGTGCATGTAAAAAATGTTTATGATACATACAAATGTGAAAACTTCGTTTCACAATCGTGCATTTCCTGGACATTACAACAGTAAAGCACAGGAAAAAAAAAAAAACTTTTAAACTACACATTTGTCAAGGTATGGAAAACACATGTTTTTTTCACAGGGGATCGCATTAAAAATATTAATAAAACCACAGTGGAATTTATATTGCTACAATTTATTGTGCTCATTTCACAGTCACTAACACACTAGTAGAATATCATGGCTTCTTGCTGGAAATATTACTATTTTCAAAGATCTTTGTGCATTCTGCACTGAAAGGAATAGGCAGCATTTTAATCATCTTTTAAACTTGTATTTCATACAGTTTGCACATCACATTATCAGCCTTCTCCAAGAGAAATTGACTTTCCGGGTGATACTGCATTTAACTCAAAAAATTAAGAAATAATCAGCAGTTTACAAAAATGGTTAGGAACAACTCAAGTAAAGCAAGCAAATATGGATGCCAGCACAGATGCTTCTAAGCTGGTTGAGATCTCTTCTCGCCTGACTACAGCCCTATTGCATTACTCATGCTTTTAGGATTGTAGTAACAAGTCCTATATTAGTTCAGTTTTACTACTGAGGTAAATGCTTTTCACCGCATACACTGTTCTCTTCATGCTACACTGAAGCTTATCCACGAACACATATGGCCACCAGCACCACTGCACAGAAAGAACTGGCAGAGGAAAACTTTTCATAACATAAAGCAGCATTTGATACATCTATACGTAGAGTTAGTCACTTGGATTTTTTTGTTTGTTTGTTTGTTTTACTACAGGGAAGAGATGGAGGAGACTGCATATTGAACATTACTTCAGATCCAATTTGTATCCAGGTAACCCAGCATTCACTTTGCATTCCCATGGCAGAGATTTCTCTTAATACTTGACCATACTAAAATCATTCTTGCTATTCCATTAACATACTTAATTACACCCTTAAGATCTATCAGAGTTGAGCATTAAGATATTTATCTAATATAGTAAAGAAACATATTAAAAATAGGATTTTATGACACTTGATCTGTAATACAGCATTTAGTTTCAAAAACAGAAGCATCGCTGTTTTCCTATGAGCACAATTAGCAGACAGGGAAATATGGTATAGCTTACAAGCATACATAAGCATGTGGCTAACCTGCCATTTAAACATCTCCTCAGTGAATAGGAGGCTCCCCCACCACACGTCCGTGAGCAATCACTCCAGGCTCCCCAGGCATCCCAGGAGCCCTCCTTATCTTCATCGGAGCGGGTAATTCTGGAGGTCTGAAAAAAATGGAGGGTAGAGAGAAAAAAAATAATTAACTGACTTGTTACATGTTTTACTGCTTGACATAATTAGTAGTGAGTATATTACTTTGCTGCTTATTTACAACATCTCAATGCATTTACTATTTTAATATACAACAATTACATGGGAAAATACGCTGAGTGTTTGAAGATGCCGTGTATTTAATGCATTGCTTTCTGCACAAGGACTGCTGTGTCCAAATATGCGATCATTGCCAACATACAGATGTCCAGCAAAAGCCTTTTGTAAAAAGCAGCCCCAGAATTGCAGTTAGGGAAGTAAAACAAGAATGCAACTTCATGACAAAATGCCTTATTAATTTAAGAGAGATTAGGAAAGGCTTAAAATGATTTGTAGGCTACAGCAATTAAACAGTGATTTAAGCTTCTCACATGGTCTTCAAAAACACATTATTACCAGACAACACAAATAAAAAGATATTGGATCAAAAAGAAAAAAAATCTTCTTGACCCCCCCTCAGAATATCATTTTTGATTTGAATTGTATCCAGTTGAAGAAAATTCATATTTTCCAGAAAAAATTCTCCAAGTATTTTAGAACATGGTAAGCTCTTACCATAAGAATTCAATCTCAAAAAGCAACATGAATCTAATTATTCCATAATGTTCTGCTTCAGGAGAGTACCACTTTTATTTTATAAATTTCCTTCATGAAGAAAGCATAGGAAAAATCAAATTCAGGGTTTCCCCAAGCATTTCTTTCTGATTTCACAATTGTTCGTCATGTGTTCCATTTAAATCCTACTTTCATTCCTCTGTCCCTGCAACTATTAAAATTTCTTTCTTGAAAAAACACATGCAGATTTTTGTAACCAAGCATCCCATATGATTCCTTGAGAGTCATCAGACATACGTGATGGGTTGTCATCATAAAGAAGTTGAGATTTTTTTATAAATCCTGAATTATACCCACCAGATGGAGATGAAAACACTAGCCACTCTAATCACCATGTTGATAGTGTTTGCACATAAACTCCAAACATAACTATGTGCCTGTTCTTTGCACCATTATGAGCAAAAGCCATAGCCCAGATAGAAGTAAGGCAGCGAGAGTAATTTATCCCAAGTGACAGAATATTGAGCAATGTTTACCCTGTGTTCCAGCACAACTGCAAATGTGAGAGGATGTAGGGTACACCCGAGCTTAACTGAAATAATTATTTGTACAGCCAGTATTTCGTTCCTATTGACTTCAGTGGGCACCCAAGTCACAACTCACAGAGAGAAACTGAGGCAGCACATCCACATTTCTATAATTTTTGACTGCATAGAAAGGCACAGCTTAATCTGATAGCATTGTAGCATCTTCACTACCCCTTCCCAAAAAACAAGGGCAGAGAAACACTAACCAAGGTCTGTGTGTCAGCAAACAGCATAAGGAACAGAGACAAAAACATTACTTTACTCCATAAATTACATCCAAATGAGCATTCAGGTCTTCAGAGGTGCCAGTTAAAAATAAACGCTTAAAATACTTCAAAGATTTTTGTGTGTGACTGAATCCAGAGAAGTGCAAGACATTTGTACACATCTTAATACTAAACCAGATGAACATATTTTAGTAATCCAGGTGGTTTTCTTGTTTTGTTTTGTTTGGTTTTGGATGTGTGGTTTGTTTGTTTGTTTGTTTGTTTTGAGAAAACGTAAGTAAGCTCATGAGACAAAACTTAGTCTTATTTTCTTCCGAAATGCCTCAAAAAAGTAATTTGAAAGGAAGTGAGGGATGTATAATTTGAATATTATGGTACAAGAAAAAATAATACATAACTCTCCTTAAATTTCAACGGCACAGATAACGTCAGCTCATCTTCAGCCATGAAGAAAGTTGACTCAGACAATAGCCTAACAACTCGAAGCAAAAATGGCAAACAATAAAAACAAAGCTGTTTTCAAAACAGAGCCGTACAAGGAATATGACCCAGTACCATGCTATGTAGACAAAGGGATTTTCTTCTAAATATAATGTCAATAATCAAGTGCCACAGAACTTGAGCGAACTGCTCTCTTTGTGCATCAGCTGTCACACAGGCTGCATTTGCATTGCAGTCGGAAGCAATAATATTGAGCAAGCATCCTTTTAGAAACCCAAATGGCACATAGTTAAGCTTAGCTGTACTTAAACAGAGTTAAGGACTATTCAAACACATTTTAAAGGCATTAATAAGAGCAGGAAGATTTGATATAACACCACTATTCCACAAAGCTAAACTGCTAACAGAAACATCAGCAATTTCCAAACTTTTTCATCCCTTCCTCAGAAAACTAGAGCTTTTTGAAGAATTTATTTTGTTAATTAGATAACTTATCACCATTTGAACAGCAAACTGCAGGCACTGGTCTAAACACATCAGTGGCTCCTTAACTTTCCTGCTCCCCTCGGTTTACAAATTTTACAAACACTTACTTTGCTTTAAAAGTGTACTTAAGCCAATCTACTATTCCAGAAACGATAGAGCCCTGCTCTGCCAAGATCCCCGAGGAATTTTTTCACTGGCATTGGGCTTGCTTTACATCAGAAGCCAACTCTGAAATGTCTGACACTGAAAATGGAAGTAACTGCCTTCAATCTTGAGCAAAAAGAGCTCAGCACTTCCCAACAAATCACTCAGCACATGAAAATAAGTTGAGATGAACAAGAGTCACTTCTTTCAAATTTATGAGTGCAAAATTAAAGTTTGTCCTCTGTAATCCCAAGGCAAAGAATTGGTTTTTAGTACGTTAAGAATGGTTCAAAATTATGATATTTAAAAAAATAAATAAATAAAATAAATAATAAAAAAGGCAGTACATGTCACAATCTCTTGTAAAATACAAAGTTTCTTTGGACAAAGCAGTGACAATGCCTAAAATAATCCTAACTTCAGCATTGTATTAAAACCAGCCACATGATATTAACAGACAGAATGCCATCTAGAGCTCTAAACAATGTCCAGTTGTTCACTTACCAAACTGTTTTGATAAAAATCATTGTTCTGAACTGTATCTAATTAAAAAGCTGTAAATACTAGGATGATCAAAGCAGAAGTTTATGCCAACAAAGCCCTCTTCAGAATCATTGACTAATTCAGTGCCCACAGTGTTGATTTAAACTCCGGCTAGTTCAAACTACTTGTCCCATGGGAAAGAGTTAAAAGCAGCTTGCACTGCCTTCGTAATTTACTAGCAAAATAATATTGATTTACTAGCTGTCTGGTTTCATAAACTCTACATGTTACATTTGTCTACACCACGGTACCAAATTAAAGTAAAATAAAGCAAAGATCACCAACATCATGATTTAAACCAACAAAACCTTGGAAGCTCATTTAGGAATTAAATCAAGAGCTAATTGCAATTGGGCACAAAGAGTATTATTGTATCTCAGAACTACATTCAAGGCTTGCTTCTTAACTTTTATTTTTCATGTTTTTACTGTCTTAAGTCATAATTCTAATATGTTTCAGTAGTGACACTCTGCTACGTGTTTTTCATTTAGTGGCTCAATTTTCCAACAGACGTACTACTACATATACATTAAGCTTACGGTTTACATGCTTCATAATGAAAGTACTTGTGTACCTACACGTGCATGTATATGTACACATGTACATGTACACCTGTGATATAACATGATCAAATAAAGCCGCCTGTGCTGTAGTGAAACCAGACAAAATAACTTGAAACAGCTATTAACATAACTTTAAGAAAAACCTGGATGATTTGCTGCTCTTTACATAAAACTAGATGGCAAAAGGCACCACTCTTCCACTTGATCCAGCCACATTAGCTGTAGTTGTATCCATTCCAAAAGCACCAAATGGGAACACAGGGTTAGAATACAAGCATTGCATTTAAGGCAAATGTATTTCAGAACCTATACAGCTTTCTCTGCAGAAACAACTCCAGCACATATGATAAAGATAGTTCAAAATATTCCATCCCAAACTATGCATCCAATATATATTATTAATTTTCAAAATAATAAAAGGGTAAGTCACAATGCTGCACATGAGCCTTGAAACGCTTGAATTAGGGGATGGGGGAAAATAAACTACAAGTTTTGAAACATTTCGTGACACAGGCTGAGCCTCAAAGGCTGAGATGACAGTATGCCAAGGTTTCCTGAAGGTCTGAGGCCCAGCAATGTGCAATCTGAGCCTCTGCTGACAACCCTTAACTGACAGAGACAGCCTTGTTCTTGAAGAACTTTAATGAAAGTATGGCACTGGAAGATTTGGAGGGGGGGAAATGCTAGTGCCAAGTTCCCTTCTTCCGTCCAGGGCTCCGTGTTGCTTCTGCCACATATGGGCATATACAGTAACACCACCTTCTGCTAGCTGTGCGCACGCATGCAGGCTGTGCTTGCTTTGCACTGTGCTTCTCAAAGGAACTGACTACTGCAGAAGTGGGCACTGAGGTAAAATAAATGAAATACAGATGTTACCAGGGCTGATCATTAATCTAAAACAAGGGGATTTTTACTGTCACTTGTAACAGCCAGTAAATAACAACAGCTACATTGACACACATTGCAAAATCAAACACAGTGCTGTTATATGGAGAAAAAATGACTATTTGGCCAAACTTTTGTTTGGCTGTTATGAAGGATGACATAATTGTCTTGAATTTGGTCATGCAGACTTCAAAGGGGATGTGGTGCCAGAGAATGAAGGTCAGTTTATGCAGTTTTATTATTATTCAGACATCCATTACATAAGGCTTGGATATGTAAATGTTTAGCATTCAGTGCAACAAAGATTCAGCTTCTCAACAGAAATGCTCTGATACCTTAAATGTTTGTTTTCCAGAGCTTTTACATACATTTTTACTTTAAATACAGACACAAGCCAAGCACGTAGTGTTTTATACATGGGAATTACAACAATGTACAACAAAAGAAGCAGAGACCCGACACATTGATTCTTCTGCAAGAGAGCCCAAATCAGAGTCCTTTTGCCAGGTACACATCACAACCCCAATTACACCTAATTCTGCCCTGCGATGTGTCCCAAGGCCTTCCTCAGTGCAGCTGGGCACAGCTCTGATACTTGGCAAAATTCAGGGATTCAGTGCAATCTCTGGGCAGCATCTTCCAATGCAGACAATGCCCAGTGCTAAATGGGAATTTCAAATGCTCTACACAAACAGGTTAGAAAAATATGGCTACAAAACAAGCCTTTGCCATGGCAGTAAGGACCTAGTTATGAAGGAATATTTGCCACTGTATACGCTGCTATGCCAATGTTAGTGCAGATCCCTAGGTGAATGCTCTTTGGTTTTTCTTATAGCTTCTTATCAAAGCAGTTTGTATTCATTCGTAAAAGCATGCCAAACTCCAAAAGAGAATCCCCAGAAGGACTCTTAGCAATGCTATATCATATTGCTATTTATTAACACATGGCATATAACTACACTTCTCCGTACAGAATTTAGATTCTACAGACTAAATTTGTCCAAGTGAGAGAACCTACTGGAGGGTATAAACACCACTTCGGTCCCACTGAAGGCCTAAATTAAGCAATACCCAAAGCTCAGTACTGGCCTTTTTCCCTGGAGTGGATTTCATCCTTGATGGTATTTTGAACAGAGATGAAGCATTTCCTTTTTATTGCTTCTTCCCACTCTCACAACCCATAAATACTATTAACACTATCCTGACTTCCAGAGACTTCCAAAGCACAAGGTTATGTTGCTGTTCACTAATCTTTACACACAGCACTGCATTTTGCCATTTTCTTCTCCTAGTACCTACAATGCCTCCAAACAGAGGCAGCACAAGGAATTATGGCACTGAAGGGAAAATATCCTGCCTGAGTAGCTGTGATGTGTTTCCCAGATTCCTCTTTCCAGACACTACAGTGAGTGGAAAAGGTATCAGATTGCACTGTTGACTGCATCCACGAGCCGAGTACATAACTGAAAGAACAAGTATTTACCTGCCGATAACCACTGGAGATGCTATCCAGCCTCAGAACAGTATCCGTCACTTCCAAGTTTGGCTGTTATGCCCATTGCTTTGCAACAAACTATCCTAGAGATCTCTTTCCCTGCTAAGGCCACATACAAAAATGATTTACACCACTATTTCACACAATCTAAGTAAGGCGTAGAATGCAGATTACAGATTTAGAGAAAAAAACATTCCAGTTATGGCAGCAACTATATAGAAGAACAGTCAAATCTTATTTCCAGACAAATAAGAACCATTAATGAGATCTTGTAATACCTGATTTTAGCAGAAAAACTTCCACTTTTTTCGTTATGACCGATTTCAAGACATTTCCTGCTATATTTCCACTATTGCTGGGTACATTATAGATTGCCTAATTGTGCACTGCATATGTCATTAAGTTTAATAGATCTTTTATTTATATGTACCAACATAAATTATATGTTATTCCTTACACTGAAGAAAACATATCTAGAACTATAAAATCCTTTGCAGAAAACCATGAGAGGGGAAAAAAATTAATGCATCACTTCAGACTGACAAAAGACACCTGGGAATAACTGCAGCTATTTTAAGCAGATGTTTTGGAGTAATTAGTCTTAATATTACTAACATTATTTCAGTTACATTAACCATTCCTTGCATTTGGCCTTGCCACTGTCAGGCTGTCCACACACTAGGAACCAACAGCAAAATGGAAGTTGTGTCTGGTAACAAAAAGAGTGTTTCAGAAACACAAGCTGGTAAAGCTCAGTGACAGACCAGGAGAATGACCAGCAAGAAAAGAGCCAAAAAGGCAAATGATGGACTTGTACGGCTATATGAAGGAACACATCTGGGGACTCAGATGTAGTTTAACACTCTGTTGAATTCTGCTCTATATTTTCATTCTACAGCAGTTTTGAATAAATTCAAATTCAAGTTTTGGAAAATAAAACACGCAGAAGAGTCACACACAGGAAATATTTACAGTGTAATTCATTTTGATACTAAACCGAAGACGAATCTCAGCATGTTTTTCAATATTATACTGCATCCAGATTTTCCATTGTCAGTGTGTTGCAGAATTTCATATTGACAACATAGGCCTGCACTGCAGGAGTTGTCAGGACAAAGTTGGAGGTTTTGGCAGGTGGAGCAGGGATACTTGAGGCTTTTGGCATCCAGGAAAGGATGAAATGTTGCTTGGCTGTTTGGCACCTATGAGCTAGCTGAGGCTTTTGGCACTGAAAAGAGTCTGTATCACCTCCTTCCTTCTTTGTGAGCAGTAACAGAGGGAACGCGGAATTTGTGGGCATGGAGAAGGAATCGTGGTTCCCGCCCTAACAACTCCGAGCAGAAAGCAACTGCATTAGGATACCCAGCTCCAGCAGTTATTTCTGTGTCTAACAACAGCTAAATACAGTTCCTCCATATTCCTACTGAAAAGAATCAGCAGCCAAGTACCAAAAGCACTGATAACTAAGTTGCTATTTTTCAATTTCTGTGTTACCAACATCACTAAGATGAGTTTAAAAAGACACACACACACACACACACACTAGTTTTACTCGCTGCTGACAGGTTTTGATGATCTATACTGAAATGTAGATCCAGGGTACATTTTTATCACAAAATGGTCTTTTACAAGAGGAGCACGTGCCTCTGTCCTCCTCCTCTGGATCACGGCAATCTTTTATTTCCTTGGGTAATATTCCATAAATTATTGCAAGTCATCCATAAATCTCTAAGACTTTTAGGTCCATTCATTCAGGACAGATGACCAAGATATCAAGAGCACAGATTTTTTAAAATATTTTTTTCCCCTGAGTTTTTGGTATTTCATTATCTTCTGGGATTTAAAAGTACATTCAAATATGTAGCTGGAAATATATACATTCCAATTCTCAAAATATGTCCATTCCTCTGAGCCTACCCTATCTGAAATGGAAACTACACTGAAAAACGTTTAGCATCACTGCAATTATCTCTATTTCTCAGTGGTCTAGAGAATTACAACAGATTTGCACATGTAGCTGGCAAACAACCCAAAAGCCACAGACCTTGGGAAATATACACAGGTTCTGAAAGGGAACATAACCAAGAAAGCAATATAAATTTCTAAAATCTTTGCTTACTCTCTCAGTAGCCAGCCTGAGGCAAACACTTGTCAGCACTTGGATGAGAGATAAATGCAGAAATTTAAAACAAGCAAAAAAGAAGGAATGGGATGCTTAGAAACCTTTCAAAGAAGCATGCTATTTCTTTTAAAACTATCAGTACTAACATTCCCAAAATAGAACTTTAAAGTTATACCCTAGTAAGCATAAAAATAAATTTAGGTGATAATAAATTACAGTGCTCTCCACAACACAGTATTTGATACACAGTCCCTGCATTTGGATGTGCAAAAAATAAAAATAAAAAATCTTGTCACAGATGAAGAAATTCTGTTTTTTGTGCAACAAATAACAATACCCTGTCTTAGTATTTTTTGACTTTGAGATTTTAAGCTTACACATTATGTCCATTTTACAGATAAGAATCTGACCTTAGGAGATGGTGCATTATGGGAGTAGCAGAGCTCAAAATTATATTTTAGTGTCCAAAGTCGGAATTCTTGCACCTCCTATTTTGTCAGTATAAACATTGTCCTTCCTACTATGTCTGCCTGTAAGAAGTACATAGCATGAAGAGGAAAACACAATCTTCAGGACATTTTGATATGCTAATTTTCTCTGAACCTGTTTATAAATCTGCATTAACAACATTCCATATATTTCATGAATTCCATAAAGTAGTAAGAATTCATGCAAGCTTTACTGAATGCTTATTCAAATGTTGCACCTGGATACTCTGGATTTTTCCACCTTCACACTGTACACCACATGTTCCTCATCCAGCATAAACAGGGTGATGGGTCAGCCAGAGTCCAAGACACAGAATTCCTCAGGTGCATAATACAAAAAGAGATTCCAATTTCTGGGAAATATATCTGGCATTATTTTTTCAAACTACCTTATTAAATATATTTGCAAACATCCAAATAAAGGTGCTATTAAATATGTTTTTAACTGGTCTCAAAAGTTTAAAATTTCATCACTTTGGCATATGCAGTGGAAAGAGAACAACAATGATAAAAGGATAAGCATTATGCTGGTGCAAGTGGAGGACTTCCATCAGCTTCCAAAGATCTTTTGGGCACGTTCGTGCTACTGTCAAATGTGCAGTCTAGTTTTAGTTTTTTTTCTTTTCTCCATATTCTGATGCCACATGAAATAGCAATCACATTTCAGTGATTACATGCTTTTGAATGCTTTTAAATTATTCTTTCCATCTTCAACATGGGGAAACTAGTAAAAAAAAAAAAAAATAAAATTACACATCTGCCCCGTGGGTCAGGTACTTGTTCTAGAAAGACTCATCTCTTGACTGCTTCCTGATTTTCTTTTTGATCTCTTCATTTGATGAAGAACCATTTGACTGTCATTTAGGGACTCATTCCAGGGTAAGGAGAGCTATGGCAGGTACACTATGAATTACTGGAGCTCCAAATTAAAATTAATCAACAAGGTAGTAAACCTACAGTTTACTATGAGGGATAAAAGGGACAGAGGAGAGCACAGGATGGGATTTCTCCTCCAGGTAAGCTGCAAGAACATGGAGGACAGACCCTGACACAAAGCCAGGAGCTATTACCACAATCACCATCAAATTTCACTCCTGCTGACTTGTGGTGGTCCTGGTGGTATTTGCCCAAATTAACACTGCAAAGCCTGAAGTATAAGAAAAGCTATTCTGCTTTCATGACACTTACGTGCAACCCAAGTATACCTGGATTCTAGATGATAAAACAGACTGAAATGGTATCCGTTCATCCCTCAACAACACCAATTGCTGTATTATGCTGAATTTGTCAAGACTGATTTACCAAGACACTTGTGGATATGACTTACAGGTAGGTAACAGAAAAGAAAAAGCATGTACATTTAGAATTACGTATATGTGTCCTACTATTTACCTTACAGCTTATAACAGCACATAAAAGCTTTCTGCCATCACAGTGATAGGTTATATATGTAATTTAAAGCAATAACTTAAGAACAATCACTTCAAAATACACAAGTCCACAACATTTGCATGAAGTACCTTTTTGTGTACACTTTAAATGAAATTCATGCTTTTTATTTCTTATTAGTTACAACAGTCTTTTTTTTTTTTTAAGGTAAGAATTTATTTAGAGGATTTAAAGTGAAAAACACTGCAACCAATACTTTTTCTCTGAAAAAAAAATAAAAATAAAAAAATGACTGCACCTCTAGCTTTTAAAAGAGCCCAAATATATTTCATGTATTTTAAAATTTTGTTTAAAATAATTTTCCTGACTTGAGACACCGTCTGCCAAGTTCCAGCTAGAAGCAAAATTTTATGGCTACCTGCCAGACCTATGAATAAAAGGAGTTTATAGGGGAAATACTGACAGAAGAATAAACTGTAGCAAAAGCAGCCAGTATAGAAAAGTCCTCCCTGTACATTTTGTCTATCCGTAATCTGCAATATTCATAAACCTGCATTATTGGGATATTGCACTCTGGCATGGCTCAATTTCATGCCAAGATTATCAATATTGCCAAGACTGATGATTTAGTTACATGTATTTTTACCACATTTGTATCACACAGACGAAGCCTCCAAATTTCTCATCTGTGAGCTACACATTCGACCCATGTCTCTTGACTCACCCTGCTATTTAATACTATATGTAGCACTTTCAATGGTAATATTACTGTAAAAGTAATGCAAAGCAGATTACAGAACATAAGCAAATACACCTGGCAACAGGACAAATCTGTCAAAAGGAAAAATATTAAAGCCACATTGTTAGCTGACAGCAATTAAGAAACCTAGTTTTCCTTTCTATAAATGTGGAACAATTAAGATTTAGCTATGAATTTTAAAGAGATTATTTTATTTTGAGAGATTATTTCTCATCCTTGATTTTTAAGGTAGGTATCACTGTGTAGAACATTTTAAAATTAATACACTGAAGAAGACTTATTAGGCCCATAACTGAGACGCAGTCTGAAAGAAGTTATTTTTGCCCAAAGTAATTCTAAAACTTGTCAGCCTGATCATGGTGCCTCTCTACAGTGGCATAAATCAAGATTAACAAGATGAATTTTCTTCTCAGAATAAACAGTTTTGCCCACTTAACCGTGAGCTGATCTTTGGGTGATGTAAAGCAATGGTATAACTGATCCAAAAATCAAGATATAATTTTAAGGTTTGTTTTTATTACTCATGCTTAACTTACGAACAAATTTAAGATTTAATTTTACACAGCTTCACTGGCTCCAGCTGATTTCCTGCGCTTGAACCGTTTTGTTCGTTGTTGCGGAGAGCCCTTCTTTCACAAGTGCAGCTTGAATTGGAGTTGTTGTGAGATTTCAACAGGGGGTACCTGCACAGGCACCATCCATAAGCTGCTTCTGCTTAGGATAATGTTCCAGCCATTGTCATGTTTTTTCATTCAGTGATCATCTTTTGTTTGATCCCTGCTTATTCGTAGTCAGAAGCTTGTACCAATTTCATCATCCCAAGCCCACTCCAGCTTTGTTCTCTCACAGACTGCAGCAAAACATGACCAAATTCCTCATAAATGGTTTTTTGTTGTTATTTATTTGGTTTGATTTCTTTGTTTTAAGGTAGTTAGAAGACTAGAGTTAGAAAAGACTAGGTAGTTAGAAGTTAAAATGTCCTGCCTCTATGTCCTCTTAAAGAGTATCCTAATACAAAGAAGCTGCAAAATGAAACATCTTCTGAGGGCAGGTTTTGTATATCACCTTTGTATACAGTATATGTATGAAAGACAGTATTGCTGAGAAAGCTTCAAAATTAAGTTCCATATGCAGAAAATATTTTTCCAGAAAGGTATTTTATGTAGGATTAAAAATGTAATATTCTTTTGTCAATCCTTTCCACTTTGAATCAAATAAAATATAATCTACTGAAACTCATTTGATATCTGGTGAATAGTTTTCCTTTTTATTGATTTTTTTCCTTCTAGCTTGGGGAGAAAAGGCCTTGTCAAAGGAACAGCTACAACGGCAGCACAAGCCCAGATCCAATTCCCAAAAAATCAAAAGAAGAAAAAAATAATCCCACTGACTTCAGATAAAAGAAGATGAGGGCTTAATTACACACGCAGGGAAAGGACACACATTCTCCATTTGGAAAAATGTTAGCCCAACTTGCTTTCTCTTCTGTGTCCAAGCTCCCATTTTTTAATTCTCTAAAGACAGAATTATCCAATCAATATTATTCATGGTAGGGAAAGACAATTGCATATATCTTGAGTTTTACTGACTCCATTCCAGATCTCTACTACTGTATATGTTTGACTACAGTATCTTTAGCACTCGGCACAAGGTAACAGCCCTGGATATGGAACATTAGCATGACTCTTTCCATATCTGTTCTGTGCCAGTGTTTCCTATTATCAGTCCAATATTTTATGGTTATTGTATTAGCTTCCCAGCAGAACTTTCTCAAGTTCTGTAGCCTGAAACCTCCATTAACAGACACTAAATACAATGGTTGTTTTTCACTTTTAGACCTTGCGAAAGCCTATAAAAATGAGTGGTCAGTTTGTCCAATTTTCTAAAGAAATTTTCCAAGATTTGAATGGGCAACATATAAAACCACTAAAAATACTCTTGGCAGCTCATTCATTTGGATTGTGTTCTTTCTGCCAAGCCAACTAATGAATAGCTTATTCCAAGATAGGACTTCCGCATGAATTTTTTGTAGTAAAGGTAAGAATATCTATTTATATAATTCCCTAGTTGCTTGTATTTGAAGGGTTTAGAGAAGGGTGGAGGTTTTGTGGGTTTTGTTTTTGTTTCCCTCCCTTCCCAGCCACACACACTCTAAAAGAGACATTAGCATTTGGACTTAAGGAGAATTTGTGTAAATAAATTAACCTTTTTTGTGTGTTTTGTTTTTAATTTTGCCTTAAGCTCTGGTAAATAAAAGGTAACTAAATTATTGCTGTCAGGGAGTTAGTGAATAAAGCCTGATTTAAAAGCCATTGAAATTAATGAAAACTATCTCACTGACTTTGTTGGACTTTGTATAGAACCTACAAGAACCACCTGAATTCCATCAGATACTGCCAAACTAGAGATGTGTATGTGATTTCTTACACATATGGGCAGATAAAGATCAAAGAAGAGGAGAGAAAACTTCTACATGCTTTTGTTAGGTTTATTTCTTCTACTTGCATCCATTTATCAGTGTTCTGGCTATAGGTAGGATAGGTATTTGGTATCTGAGCTGCAGTCCAGAATTATGCTTCTTCAAACACACACAAAAAAGATCCACTTAAGAACACCATTGGGTGTTTGGTCACAAGAAAGAAAACATCAGCTCTTGTTTATCTGTCAAGGCCAAGTTGTGCCTCAGATTATCAGGGATACCCCACCCCAAAAAATAAATTGCATTTAATAGATAATTTACAACTGCTTTAACTGTGTTGCAAAGAGTTGTCATTCACATTCTAGTTTTCAAAATTTTTCCTCTTATCCTATCTCACTCTCCAGGGTAAAAATAAAATATTTGCACTGATAGTAGATACGAATCTTGGGAACTATAAGAAACTTTAAATGATTCCCCACACATATTTTTGAAACAAATGATATCTTTTCAGCCTCTTTAATATAGAGTTGTTTTGTTTTGTTTTCTTTTTTGAGTGAAAGATATGTATCCATGTCTTTTCACACATTGTATATAGAAATTTTGAAAGTCTGAAATAAACCTTCCTGAAAATCATTTAAGTGATGCTTCCCAGAGAGCTGAGGGACCAATGAGCTGTGTAGTTCATCGTTCAAGACTAACAGACTTTATACTGGTTCACTCATTGTCATATTCCAAATAGCTTCAAATGTTTCAGTTTTTATGGCATTACTTCTCTTCCAAAACATATCCTTCCCCAAGAAGGAGAGGGGTTTTCCCCTTTAAAAAATAAATCTTGCTGACCATCCATCAGTCAATTCAAAGATGCTAGTTTAATCATTGCTCACCATATTCATATTGCTGAGCAAATTAGGGAGATCATCACACAGACTTTTTTTCCCCTCACTTAGGCACTAACTTCCATGTTTTTTCCACGCACATCATTCATCTCCATTAAAAATTCTTTCTCTAGCACCTCATTGGTTCAAAAACAAAGAACAAGCTTGTCAGCCACTGTGGAGATGAAAAATAGCCAGTGGCTATTTTAATCTTATTCTGCTTTCTCTTTCATATGTTCAAAGTCACAGCAGAAGCTACATAAGCATAATGGAAAAATAAGCGAAGTTCTTTAACTATAACAACAGTTAAACGCCGATTTTAGGGAGGTTGTGCAATTCTGAGCACCAAATACATATAGGAACAAGTTAGACAAACATCTATCAGGAACACTTTAGTTGGAGTTGATCCTGCCTTGGGGCAAAGGGAGCCATTTGCTGTTTGTTTGATCTACACCAGACACTGAGAGAGGGAAGGGCTTAAACTTAGCTACTCTGAAGGAGTGATCAGGATGCTGAAAACAAAAGGAAGGAGAAGTCTATCTCTGTTTTGATCCATGTGCTGTGCAATGACTCATATTTTGCTTGGAGTCAAGGTCCATCTCTCAGATATCTGTTCTTTCCCAGATGTGTGTCCTGGTTTCTGCCTGCCAGAGGGAACTTGTATCCAGAACACACTATTTCACAATATATCTCCAGTTTTAGGCAGCACTCTCCAAATCATCTAATAGCTGCTTTACTTTACTCATACCACAAATCAACCTTGTGCTTCTTATTCAATATAAATGCAGCCTGGATAACTCTAAGACAGTTCCATTGTCTTCCGAAGCTCAGCTTCTGGAGACTGGCTACAGATACCTGCTCCCAGGTGGTCTGTCTGGAAACAGATGCATTGCATACCTCAAAATTACTACTACTATAGTGCTTTTAAACTTCTGATGAACTGTTTCTGCCCAGTTTGGATCACTGACACTGCAAAAACCTTACTGACAGTAAAGGTGCTACCTATTTAATATAAATATCACATTTTTGTTATATTCTTGTCACCGTGAACTGCAAGCTTTCTTCAGAAATCACTTACAAAACATGAGGAAACATCAGTAACACAGACAGCAGCTGTTCTACCGTAATTCATCTTCCTTCTTTCTCTCCATCTTGGTTTGTAGCATTTGAATGAGGGCATCTAGAATGCATTAGGATGGACTCTGTGTTGCACTCAAGAGCTAAGTCACAGATGAAGAGAAAGCAGTGAAAAGGGGTAGCCACCTACAATTTATGTGTTTTCTAAGCCTAAACTGTTACAGGAACTGATCCCCTCATATTTCGACAGCTTGTTACAGCAGTTCTCTGACCTTTCTGGAGGCTGTCTGCAACCTAGGATCTTTACTAGCAATCAGTACCACAGGTACCAACTCTCTGGACTGGAAGCTAAGCATTAAGGTTCTGTTGTATGCAATCATAGACTTACACAACTACCGAGCCAAAGAAATTATTTTCCTCAGTCCTCTGTATTGCTTTTTTTTTTTTTTTTTTTTTGCATCACATGCATCACATGAAACAAGATTTGTCCCATTGCTTTTATTTCATTCAGATCATTTATTGCTTTTGATCACTGTCTCCTGCCTGCTAGACATACAAACAGCTAAAGGGATAAGTAGCAATAGAGTTTTATACATCTATACATTGTTGGTCTGGGACTTACAGCTATACAATCAGAATTCATATTAGATGCCAATAAAAGGTTTTAAAAATAAAACTATGAAAACACGACAAGGATTTTAAATCTACTTTGTGTAATTTGGCTAAAGTTATCATGTTGCAAGGAGATCTATTCATAGGCAATCCTATGGGGGTTTTTTATTCTAATTCTCACTAGGGAATGTTTTGGAAGAAAAGTATAAAAAGACATTGTTTCCTTATTATATAATACTCCTGACTTACGCCAAGAATATTCTCATCTTAAGCGTGTTCATAATCTCAAAGACTGACACAGCTATTGCATTACTTATGTCTATACAAGTACAGCTTCTAAAAATATGATTCCTTGACAGTTTTTGAAAGGTGACTTACAGTATGATAATAAAAAAAAAAAAAAAAAAAAAAAAGCTATGTACTTGTGCTGCATTTCTGATTTGTAAATCCTACCCAGTAATTAAAAGCAGATCTCAAGTGTGTCTGCACAAACACAAAATGAATACAAATCTAAGACAGAAACGCAGTAAGAGAAAATATAACTTTTCTGGTAGATGACTACTGATTTGAAAGGGACAACAGACATCCAAACTGATCATCTACTCATACATCTTAACAGCAATAGAATTTACTTTTACTACTTTAGTGAGCAACATGGTTGTTACTTCTTTCCATTCTTGCAGATGGGGAAAAATAAGCACATCCTGAGTTGGACATGAAGGATACTTTTCTATTGCACAACTCACTTTTTAAAATTATATCCAACCCCCCTAAATCAGAAAGCAAGCTGTTCAGTACTTCTCGACTAAAATCTATCTCCCAGAATAGATATGTCATATCTGCCTCCTAAATGACACATTTTTTGCATTTGCAGTTATGAACTCATTCAAATATGCTCTTTAAAACTAGTTTCTAGTAATTAAGCATTCTACCTAACTGACATATATCAGTGAAGGATTTTGGTCTGTCACTGCAAACACTTGTTACAAAGTGAGAGCACTGACAGTTTACCCAGAAAATAGAGAAATAGTAATAAAAGAGGCAGAAGGAACAAAAATGACTTCCCTGTTTTTACACAACTGAATTTGAATGTTGGCCTTGCCCACTGTGCAGAACAGCAGGTTCACATGGTTTGACAGAGCTGGGCAAGTTTCCTTAACAGGACTCATAAGTAAAACTGAATAGGATACAGGCAATTAATACTTTCTTCTAACAGAATGTGTGGCAGCTTCAGAGGACAACAATGTGCTTTATCTCTCTTCTTTAAAGAGATAATCTTTAAAATGTAATAAATTTCAACAATTTGAAGGCTAATCACCTTATAATCAGCAATCTGTGGTTACCCTGACTGACAAATGTAACAACCCAAGGTGTGTTTGTGCTATAGCTTTGCTCCCATTTTAGTGAGCTGCTAGAGCAGGGGCTGTTTGTGGCAGAGAGGAAACCTCTGCCTTCATCATGCGCTTGGATGATTTTGACAGAGAACTTAAGGTCAGTAAAATTTGCGTTGCTACTCAAAGGCTGATTTTCCATCCCTTGCAATGCAGAAGCCTGTGGAAGAAGAAAGTGTTTCACATTTCACTCCTTGCTGTAATAACTTCCCCCTCCTCATTCAATGACTTCTAAATCTAGCTGAGAAACTGGGAAGCATCTTCAGGAAGGCAGCAAAGAGCTCTGTGCTTGCCATCATACCACACAGCACTCTAGTAGCCCATCAGCATCAGACAAAGCCAAAACCCCAGCTCAACAATGACTGCAAACCCAGCCTGTCATAAAGTTAACCTCCCAAGAGGGAACAAGAATTGTGTTTTAAAAAGGAAAAAAAAAAACAACACATGAGATCTCCTCTGCCAAGCAATCCCTTTAACTGGCCCAGTTTCTTTGCATCAGTCCCAGCAATGCTAGGGGAAAACGCAGAAGACAGACTACGCCCTTCAGTGATTCAAAACCACAAAGCAAAGATATCCTGTTGTAACGTACATGGTATTCCAGGATTATAATTTTTGCTTTGAGCCACCTTTCAACGTATACCAAATGGAAGCAAAACTCATTCCAGAGTGTTATGAAGCCAGTTTTGTGTCTCTCACAATTATGTTTGAAACCATAATGACAGATTACAGGAAATGAACATATAGACAGGGTGATTTATAAACACTTTCAAACAATGCAACTTTTATCAATTCTCTTACATCAATCACAAATCTAGGAACTTTTTTTTTTTTTTTTTTTTTTGTATATGATACTCTCAAGAGTGATCAGGACAGGATTTGCTGACAGCCTATCTTAAAACAGAATTATAAATTGCATTCACTCCCTGTTTCAATGTAATGGCTCCACACAGATAAGGGAAATCACACTTTTCACAACCAGAAAGGCATTAGCAGAGAACAAAGGAAGACTTTGCTAAATAAACCAACAGAAGGACAGTCTTGCCAGATAAACCTGATTTCACATTTTGATAACAGGTGTGGCTGGGGAGGGTTAATCACAGTTACAAAACATTCCAATTTTTGTAAGGCATTTGATCTAATATATATATGTTTAACTTTAAAAATCAAGATTTATAATATCAATAAAGCATATGCTAAATGAATTTAAATGACTGACAGATTTCAAGTAACCCTTGCCAAAGAATCAACATCAAAAGGAAACTTGGACAGCAGTTCTACTGGAAATGATATTAAGCCTGATACTGTTCAGCGTATATACCCTGGAAGAAAATAACCACTGCTCAGATTTGCAAACCACAAAAAGACTGACAGTAAAAAACATTGAGTAGACAGGAGAGTCATACAACACAATCCAGATTGCTTAGCAGACTGGGCCCAAATGAAATGGGTTTTCAAGCAGCCCAAAGTGAAAATAATGAATCTAGGTCCAAGGAATGCCACTGATAACTAATGAACTGGATGCAATATGCTGGAAAGCCATGATCTGTAAGGAATTAGGCGCAATTATTAATAGGTCCAAAACAATAAATAAATTAAAAATAGTCTGAGGACTGAGACAATGTCACTTACAGAGCTAAAAGGACATAAGATTATAGCATTTGAAACAAATACCCAGGAAAAAACACCACGTACCAAAATCCTGTTTATATCTGTTAATTGTAGAAGAATAGAACAAGAACCAATCACTGGAAGATGAAATTGGACAAATTTAAATGAGACTCTAGGCACACATTCTTATCACAGAGACAACTGCTTGGTTTGAGACAACAGGTAATTGGATAAATTGGATATACATAAAGTCACAAACTTCATTTCTTAATCCCTTCTCTTTCGGTTTCTGTAGTAGTCTTGGGAATAGGAAAAATTAAGTCTAATATAACATGTTATTGTACATAGTCCTGAGAGCTAGAAGAACTATGCAAGAATTGAAAGCTACAACTAGAAATCTCACTGCATAGAGAGGCCTCCAAACGTGGATTATGAATAATATACAGTCTCTTTATAGGTTGCATTAGAACACAAAAGTGATGTTTTATATTACTAAGGTATCAATTCAAAAGTTAGGAAACAAGAATTAGTATTTATCTGTACACATTCTGAAAGTGTGCAAGAAATTACAGCAGCAGTGCACTATATGTGCTCAATCATCCACTTCTGAAGTACATTATCAGTCATTAACACTGGTAAGAAAACATAGTACTGCAAGCTGGATATGGGCTGAAATTCAAGTTACCACTGTGTTAATGCACAGTTCAGAATCAGCTGGCAACCTATCTGGCCTACTGCCATGGAACCTAATACCAAATTACACTTTTTTAAGAGTTAATGAGATAGAATACCTAGCCTAGTTTGCATTTATATATACAAAAGAAATGTCATGCAGGACTAACATTACTGACATTACAGGACAATGGTCTCCATAACAGATCAGACTTTCAAATATTAAAATTCTGAAGTGAGATTACATGACTGTCTCGATTACTTGTATGAGAACACGTAGAGCTTCCTGCACTCCATTCCACAAAGACAACCGCAGCTTGAACTGCATGGTAACAGTGAGCCTCTGGTATGGCAAAAGAGTTGGCTAGTGCTTTAGAGACCCCAAGGCTCCCAGCAAGCAGAGGGTGAATCTACCAAGGCCCATGATAAAAAGCAAAACATTTTGGAGGAAGGATGATGCAGGAAAAAAGAACAGAGGAAAAGAATCAGAATCTACAATTTAATTAATAGCTGTCTCAGAGAAGTACCCAAATCAAAATTCCTCAGTCCTGATTTCAGTGGAAACTGAAATGGCTCTGTACTTCTAAGCATCAGATCCTACAGGTTAGACCATTCAGAATCTCAAGTAAATAGCCATAAAAAAATGCTTTTACATATACAAAATCTACTCTTGCCATAAAATAAGAAGACCTCATGATCTCGGTCTGAATCATGTCAGACTTTCAGAAGGGATTTTTTTTTTTTTTTCAGATAAATTAATTTGCAGCACAGTGTATGCCCATTACTCTAGTGATCATGGCTACCAACAGCTCTCCGAGCGAACTAAAGGGCCAATTCGCACTCTCAAAAAAAAAAAAAAAAAGTAACCATGCTAATCACGCTTCTACAACAGCAAGGAGACAGCATTATTGTAATAGAGCAGTAGAGGGCACTGAAGCATAGTGAAGTTCAAATATTCTGGTGAAGAGAAGTTGCCCATAGGTGATAACATAGAGCATGGACCAGCTAGAACACAAGACCTGGGATCCAGACATCTACTTCCAAATCTGATGAGGAGCAACTACAAGGATTTGGATTAGTAAATTTTCTGGCCAGTTCCCCAACCAATAAGCAGGATTTCACATGACTAATCCTAAAAACACATAAGGCAGGTTTGTTTTTCAAAAGATACGTATGCCCAAGTAAACAGAGACAGCAGGAGATAGTCAGGCTAATAACCAATAAAAAAAAATTTTTAGACACCAAATAATATCACTATAATGTATTCATAACTAACATAGGTAGTATATAATACATAATACAAGATATACCCTATCTTAAAATATACTTCGAATTTTACCATTTCAAAACAGTCAAATCACGTCTCCTATATCAGGGTATGAAAGAAAAATGTGTCACAGAGAGCTACTCGAGGTAGATTAGCCTCATTGCTTTCCTCTTTTGCTTTCAAACATGCTTTAATTACATCTTCTGCCTATTTCAAGAAGCTGACCATCACCTAAAGGGAATAATTTATCTCCAGGTGGAATAGTCTCTGAACATACAACTGGAGAAGACCAGAAGTCTGAAGAAAGGTTTTATGAGAATTAATCTAGTTGGAGATCAAGAGTGGTTATAAACTTTAAAAGGCAAATTTCTTGTCTTCATATTAAAACTCACAAGGCTTCTAGCACACACACTAAAAAGCAAAAGACAAGAACAGCTTGTAGCTGGGCTTTTCCATGTTAACTCTACACACACACACAAAAAGGTTAAAACTGGCGATATGTTTACGTAGGGAAGTGTCTAATAAGCTCCACAAAAAGGGGTGAGGAGGAAGACAGATGTTTCTTATTTTCTTTAAACTGTTTTCAACCTTTTTTATGTGCTTTTGTGGGGAAAAAAGCATTTATATTCCTATAATGTACAGCAACCTCCCACAGTGACTGGAGTCCCAGTGGAAATTTCTACCGACTTATCTACTACCTGCATTTCAGTTCCATGAACTAGATTAACTTTGGTTTAATCTGCATTTTCTGAAAATGAATTACTCTGACGTTCATTTTTCAGCACTCTAATGATGGACTGCTACCCGGTGCTCTCCAGGAGTGATCTGACACAACCCTGAAGCAGAAGCCACTGCCTGCAAAGACACTTCTGAGATTTTATACAGCGATACAAAAGCAGTTTATCCAAAAATGACAATAGGCTTTGTTATGAGACCTCACCAGAAGGGTAGGAAAACAAGTAGACAGTAGAAAGCCTTTTACATAAAAAAGGCCTGGCTGTTTTATTTTTCACTCTTCACTAAGTCATGCTGCTGGGTCAGGGGAAGACCCGATCACAGCCCAAAAAAGGAGACTTTTCAAACACCATACTCTAAGGATAGCTATGTCTGCTCTCTGTCATCCACATCTTATTCTGCAATAATAATGAGGTGAGAGAGATTTGCAGCCTCTTAGGCCATACTGTGTAACCCATCTGGAGGCCTTCGACAACCAGCACATTTCTGGATAAACTGGTAAAGAATAAAGCACCACAACTGTTTTGCACGATGGGAAAGACAACAACTTTTTTCTACGTGTGAGGTAGGGGCTGCTATTCCCTAGTGACACTTTGCTTGGGAAAGACTATGAAAAAAGCCTTTACCAATCCTTCCTGTGATAGCGACTGAGCTACGGATCAGGGACTACACCAAGGAGTTAGTTTGTTGCATACTCTTTTCATCTGATAAGGGTGAAATACCAAAAATACTTGCTTTCTTTCACTGCATACATCTAGAAAATATTATTTATTAGTTTCTCATTGAGAAATATAGACAACGTTAAGAGCAGCATGAATGCAGTTCGGAACAGGTTTATTAAAGTTTGAGTAATCTAAAGCAGCACTCCAGATTTAAATAGTACTTGATGATTTTTTCCTCTCAGATCTTTGGTGGCACCTGCTTTTCAGGTCTTCGTCATTGTTTCCTTACTGTTTTGCACCTGAATTACTTTAGAATTCTTTACAGACACAGAAGGCTGCCATATGGCTGTTGATGCCTGGGAAGACTGTTATCCTTAAGAGACTGGACTATTGGCAAGTGTCAGCTACCAGTATGGAAAGACTTTCATCATTCAGAAGCAAAAATTACCTTCTTTCTGTTTATATAGTGGGAGGTAGATGTACTCCAGAATTACATTTTAGTGTCTACCCTTGCTCTCTATGAATTCAGCGGAGGAATTTGTATTTGGTGCAATAAGAACAAAATCAGATTGCTAGATGAGGAAATTCAACACATTGAGTCCTAATCCAGATGAAAAAATTCACATTGAGTCCTAATCCAATTATAAAGATAAGAACTGGGAACTTTATGTGAAGAAACACCAGGGAAGGTCAATGCCAAGCCCGTCTTCATTAAGCCTGGCAGCTAACTACAGTACAAAAACAATTGCTGTGCTTCAAACCAATGCAGAAAACATTCAGATGCATTTCTTGTTTTAATTCTGAATTTTAGCATCTCATTGCCTAGAAGATAGTAAAGGTAATATGCGGTTTGTGTCTACATTAAATTTGCAAAAACAGTGACTAATTCTGAAGAAACAGTTCTAGATGTTTGGCCTCAAAATTGATAGGTCAGTGGGATGTCAGGGCCAAATATGATTACAAACAAATCTGTTTTTCTATCCTTAGTACAAATTACAATTAAAATTCAATATGCCTCTTTGCTGTAGCCAGGTCTTCAAAGTCTGCTAACATTTCTCAATATTCTACATACTCACACATCCAATGTGAGAAAATGGCAAAAAAAGAAAAATGTTACATTGCAAAGGCGAGGAAAGAACTAAATGCTGTTTTTATAAACAGACTACCTACACACATTTGAAAACAAAGTTTTCTGGTTTTATACTTTAAATGTCTATTATTCCCTCTTCAAATTCCCTTTCCCCAAACTTCAGCCTAGCCTCTGAGATGATTTCCAAAGTTGCTACTAAACTGTTTTCATTCAAAGGATATCTTGGACAAGTATTCAGTTTTCAATGAAAATTTAGTTGCACACCTAGCTATGAATCCTCTCCATAGTTAGTAAAATAGACACAGAGCAAAATCCAACCCTTGTTTTACAAAGATATTATCGGTACTTTTTAAAGCATGTTTTGGAATTGCATATTTTCAAAGAATCCATACCAAAGTAAATAATTTTTAATTCTCACATATCAGTTTATCTAATTCTGACTGAAGTATTCTTATTCATAAAATAATGTTTCATGTTATTTCAACAAGCAGTGCGTCCTATCTTTTATGGAAGAACAAGATCGTGGACTCCTTAGATAAAACAACAACTGTTTTTTATCAGGGACAATACTCCAAGTTTAATCAGGTGAAAAGAGGTATTTCATAAAGCTGCTTGGCTTTTTTCTGATTATGTACAAAATTTGCTGCATATAAGCGGACCCAATCTGGTTTTGAGCCATTTATGGTAACCCGTTAGCCAAAGGCTCAGCTGAATGCAAATCATCCATAAGACAGAACACCAGAAGTGGAGATATGAGATTAAAATAACAAACTGAGTTATTTCAGTTGTGTGCTGTCAAATAATGCTCCTTCCAGAAGCTTGTTTAAAAGCTGTGCCCTTAAAAATTGCTCTGGATTATGTTCCTGATGATTTTTGGCACCAAAAACAATGTTTCTCTATATTAACTTACTAACAATGAATAGAAGTAAATCACTAAGTTAAAGGAAAAAGTTCTTACCGTGTATTTGAAAGTTTATAAACCATGTTGATTCCTTCCCTTTCCTTCTCCCCAGAGAAATTCACTGGGTTAGATGAAGTGATTTACTACCTGCATGAGATTTTAAGGTAGATCCAAGTAAGAAACAAACATGAGAAGTATCTTGGTGGTACTATATCAACTCTCCTTCCGATAAATGTAGAAACATGCTTCTGGCAGGGAAGAGAAGGGCCTGAAGAAATTCAAGGGAAAGGAACAACACCCATCCCAACACAAGGATACAGGAGATCTTCTGGCCTAATGTTTTTTTTTTCTGAGTAGAGAGAGCACCTCTTGTACAATACGGGGCTCTTCCAACACTATACAATGAGTCTGTTAGAGAAAGTGGGTTGGCAACAAAAACCACACCACCATCCTCACACATTAACTCTAGCTGAGATGTAGGAACAGAGAAAAAAACTTACAGTATTATAGAGAAAACTGAGCTATCTTCCACTGTGAGTGGTGAGTGGATGGAGAAGAAAGCAGATGTTCAAGAACAGTGCTTTAGTGTCTACAGAAGAGACAGGGCAGTATCAAAGTATATCAACACAAGACAGTGAGTGATGATGTAGTGTCCAGGAAAATAATGGTGTCACTAGGTTAAGACTACCTAAAGCCTAAACCTGTACCAAAGTCCCTACACATTTCTTAACTGGTTCTAATGACAGCAGGATTTGTTCCTTTAAAGGGAAAAATCAGAAACAGCTGTCCCTGGACTTAAGAAGCAGGTGTGACACATCATTTCATGCAGACAAGAACAGAAAGTCTGATGGGTAAAATTGCATAATTTGCAAAAATATAAATGGAGTAGAAAATATTGTTTTGACTCTCGTCTTAAGAATCTTAGTTATTTTTTTTCCTCAATTTGCATATCTGATTCTTAACTTTTAATTAACTAGCAAGAGAAATAATTTTTCCATTCTTGTTTTAAATGCACTTTTTTTTTTTTTTTTGAAAATGCACATTGCCATTTCTCAATAATGGTTTTCATAACTTCTTTAATGCTGGAGTGGATTAAAATTAACTGTTATAAGGAGGACAACTTAATAAAAAGGAATCAGTGTGATAAAAACATAATGGGAATAAGAACCCAGAGATGGTCAACAGCACAAATTACAAAAACACAGGAATGTTGAGCTAAATCTGGTGAACTGAACTTCAAGGTGACAGAGCAACAAAGAACCCACAGTTTCCACAATTTGGGTATGAAACAGCAGTACAAAAGATACTCCAAAAGTTTTCCCTTGAACTTACTGAATTACATGTTTGTCATTCCTAATTAGTTTTGTCATAGAATATACACATGGAAAAAAGATTTATTAAAGAAAAATAAGCTTACATACACACAAAATCATTCATTCTAATTAAAGAGCATTCCAGACAGAAATACTGTTTCAGCTTTAGACCATTTCATCGATAGAAGACGAAAACAGTGCAGATGAAAGGACAACCAAATATATAGCCCGAATTGTTCAGTAAGAGCAATGGGGTAGGTGGGGGTGTCACTAACTCAAACAAGGGATTCCAAAGCACAGCAACGATGCAGCTTGTACTCCAGCTATTGCAGAAGCTGCCAGTGGACTAGTGGACTATGGGAGTTGTCTGTAGAAAAGATGAGATGCACAGCCATTCTTTATGAGAATTAGTTTCTTCGGGGGGGGGGGGGGGGGGGGGGGGAGGCTCCCCCCCCCCCAACCCCAATATCCTCAGTTTTTTGTCATCTTCTGAAAATGTCAACTCTCAGTAACATGAAAGCAACTAGAGCAATATTTTTTCAGTCATATTGATTTCAGAAAGAAAACTTTTTTCAGTCATATTGATTTCAGAAAGAAAACTGAGAACTGATCTCTAGATTCAAGAGCAAAAAGTATAGGATCCCTGCAGTTTGTTTTTAAGAATTTTCTGACCTTATTCAAATCTCACACATTCCTGACTGGGATTAAGTACTGTGCCACCATTTCAGAGACATGACAAGAGCCACGTTGAACAGAGTCTCCTAAGGCACCAAGTTGGTGGAAAGATTTCTGCTCAGATCACTAAACAGACATTGTTTTAACAGGCAGCATGACAGCACCAGAAACACTGCATACGCTGGATAGCGCTTTGAGAGTTAACGCAATAAACATGCATTAAAAAATGTTGATATTTTTGTCATTTCCATGCAATTATAATAAAGTACCTATCAAGTGTCCTTTAGGAGCCCTAGCTCCTGTACAACCTGACAGTAGGTCATTCCAGGAGATACTACTGTAAAGCAGACCAAAGACAAGAAGTTACTTCATAGTAGTTCCTTTCTCCACCAGCTCGAATCAGTGGGTTAATTTCTTTAACGAAAGCTTTCTTGGCTCCTCTTGCAGTTGGGAGAAAATGGATACAATAATCTGGTTAATATACAGGATGGTTTAAACACTGGTACATGTTGCATCACTCAGGTTGAAGTCACAGTACAGTCCAAGTCATCATCATTTCACTTAAGAACTAACCCAAATAATCTTAAAGGTCTTTTTTTTCATTTTGCAGTATTTGCTTCTTCAGAGTTATTGTGGCTCAATAGAGCCACCTTTATGCAAAGAGCCTACACAGTTCTGGATACAACAGACCTCACAGTTCCTCCTCAGCCATTATGTGGTCATCTAAACATGCTGCAATATATCATTAATTCAACCGCTTGTGCTCTGTAATAGCAATTGGACTATTCCAAATAAAATAAAATATATAGTATTATAAACTTGAAACAAAATAAATACTGTATAATCCTTCAAGTTCAAAGGTTTTTAGTTCAAAGGTTTTTAGTTCATTGGTTTTAATGGTATCTCTGAGATAAGCATCCACTAAAAATCTGTATAATCTTAAAAAAAAAAAAAAATGACACAAGATTAAATAGACATAAAACACTAAAAATTAGATTGTCAAAAATCAACACCTAAAACTGAACAAAACAAAACAGATTTTTAAATACAGTGGGAGAAAAACTGCAAAATAAAAAGAACACAAGCCCCCTGGACCAGCCTTCCTTGGTGAGCCCAGCTTCAATACAGAGCACCATTATCAGACCCAAACAAAAATTCCAAGTTGGAAAAAAAGACTTAATACCTGGAGATGCTGATAAGATAAAGAGTACCACTAAGAATATTTTGTTGTTGTTGTTTTAAGCCATATTAGCAGCTCTTAAAATGATTTTAAAATTTGACTGAAGCTGACCCTCAGAGAAACAGTGAGTTTTCTCTTGCTATGTCAGTAAAAGCATGCAAAAGCTATGCTTCCCAGTTGATGCCAGCCAGCTTAAGTCTTACCAGATAAAGGATATTAAAGCAGAAGAGTCAAGGTGCACAGTAGCAAGTATTACAACTGGAAGTATATTACAACAGATAACTGTACATCTTGCTGATGTGCCTCTACTAGCACAAGTTTTGATTTTTTTCTCCCAAATTTGAAGTAAAATTTAGTTTTCACCTCAGAAAATACATAGCATAAATGCTGACCTTTAAGTCAGTGTGCAGTCCTCCCGACTGCAGTCATATGCCCTAGAAGTAAGCACTGTATACCTCCACCACAGAAATAAATATCATTTTTTTCTGCTCTACAGTGCTCATGAGTCAGACAAGGCAAGAACAACATGATATTGCTTGTAATCCCACACAGATAGCTGCAGGGTCTAAAAGTTGGTATAGCAGAAGTTCACAAAGCCATCCGCACTTCAGGGAGCTGAGTCTGTAATAGGAGTCATGGAACAGCAACTGGGAGCTGTACAGTAACCCCATCATCTTCACTATCAAGTCTGCATGTGATCACCAAAACTGACCAAGTCTCCATTCTCCAAAGATGTCTGCCTAAAGGGAACCCTAAATATACAAATACTGCAAAGATTGGCACTATTATATTTTTGATCTGGCTTGTCTCCTTGCATTTCCTTGTTTCAGGTCTTGCTAGGCTCCTAAAGAAATACTCACAGAGGCTGATGTCATTTCAGCTACAAGGATGTTCTGTCCTTTCATTCTGGTTCAACCTTAATTTCTGCAGCGTAATATATAAGCAGAGTACAAGCACGATTTGGCAAATCTCAGTCACACAGACTTTTGGACTTGGAACATTAGGGTTTACAATATTAAGTTCAGAAAGAAAACCCAAAGAGCAATGTAACAATAAATAGAGATGGTGCATATTTTCATGTTATATGTGAAACAATTTGCTTTTACCATAAAAGGGGTTTTGCATATAGCTCATAAGGAACTTGCATAAAGCCATATTCTCAAATATGCTATAGCCAATTGCAAATTCCCTGCAATCAGAGATGAGTCAAAGGAAAAACACTATCCAGAACCATGTGCCAACAGACAACCGATTATACATCGGTCCCACAGGCTGTTTTGCAGCCAATTTACAAGCCAGCAGCATAGGAGCCAGCCAAAGCAGCAAAACAGTGCCAAGTCAGTACTATAATTGTTTGTGCCATTAAGTGTAAAGAATGCCATTGCTTCCCAATCTTATAGGCAAAAATACAGCATGGGAATAATGGCAATTACTTGACAACATATGACTTCACAGAAACCTGTAGTCTTATTACTGCACCACTCACATATCACAAAAGATATTTTAGAGTAGTTTTTAGTCTTTTTTTTTTTTTCTTCTTCTTTTTTCCTTCAAGAAGTATGTTATTACATCAGGGACAAAGTTTTAAAAGAAAGTTTGTTTTTCAGTGATGGTTCCTTTGTTTTCTTCTCTGAAGCCACATAATGTCATATATAAAAATAAAGTAAGTGTGAAACATGAGCACATTTCATCTGTGAATTTGGAGAGGGCATTCAGCCCCACATAGTGCCAGGTATCCTAACTGAGATACTCCAATAAGCCAGGACAGAACACCAGAAATGTGCCCTTTCTTCATGCAGTAAAATACTTGAGAATTTTCCACACTATGCAAGGAATCACCTGACACGAGAAGCTCCTTTTCTTTCTTTCTATTCTGTTGTTGCACACACATATTATGGGTTCACTGGTCTATTATATCTATTGGGAATTGGCAGCCAGAATGGGAATCTGTTATAGATATCTGTTAGAGTAAGGGTGTGCCTATTAGTGTATGTGCTTTGTGAAGTGAACCAAAAGTGTTACTACATTTTTATACGTCTGAGTCTAAGACACAGACTAACTATAAACTCTTCTCCAAAGGGAAAGATATAATGAGAAAATTTTAATGTTACAAACTGAAGTCAATTATGTTACCCCACCCTCCAGTATAAGCAAAGAAAAACAAGAGAAAGGGTCCTAAGGCATCTCGGCAAATTCAAATTTCAAATGGAATATTTATATATTTACACATCTTCTAGCTTAGCACTTGATATATCATAGCATGCAGTTTTGATTTTTTTTAGCACCTGTCTATTCTGACAAATCACTATCTCCTTCCCTTGCAGTTCTTTCAGGGAATTATAAATTTTACTCACTTTGAACCAGTGAATCTAGAATAAAAGTTTAAGCCCTAATACTGTAAGTCATCACATGCACAAAAATGTATTTTTTTTCTGAAATTAGGCACAATGCATGATTGTTTTGTTGCCTTTTTTTTTTTTTCTTGTTCTATTGGTTCTTTGACAATGCTACACATGTTTTAAAGAATACATCTTGATTCATTTCTCGATAACATAATTTATAGGTGCACTAGCACCACGGTTCTCCAAACTCTGTAGTGAATAGAACTCTTTAGAAGAGAAACTGGAATAGAAACAAGGCTTTGTCTTTTCTCACACTGTACAGCAACAAAACCTGTCCACCCAGAAAATATAGGTCTGTATCCTTCAATATTTAATATGAATCTCAGTGGATTCCAAGGGATTGTTTGCTCTATTAAGAGCAGCAAGAGCTGGCCTATGGTCTAAGAACCACAGCATTTGCTACTAGGCATACTGCTGTAGCTGTGTCCCTGTCCTAAAGGAAGAGGTGTCATATACAGTACATTTCCACCCTGCTTGTGTTAATCTTTATTTCAACACCTACTTAAATAGAAATGTAGATAAAGGCATTCCATTTGCAAGGAGCAAGAACTCAGCCTCCTCTTAGACCTAGAGTGGGCAACTGGATATAATCAGAACTATTCAGAAAGTCCCCAGTTGGCACTTAATGATCCAAACTCTTTGGTAACATTGTGCTATACAGAAAGAATTATGATTCAAATACATATTTGCAGAACTATGTTGCTATCTCTGAAAAAAAAGGAAAAAATTCTATGAACACTAATATTTATTGTTAAATAAATATAAATATCAATGTTTGTTAGTGCATCATCTTAGCTAAAGACATTTTATAATCAATCCTAGGCAAATTTTCCAAGGGTTATCACCATGACCCTCAGCATTAAGTTCTTCCTGTTTATGGAGTCAGAAAAATAGCGACTATCTGAGATGTGTTACTTATGTGTGGGTTTGACGTCTTAACAGGATCATGCTTGTTACAAACTCCATAGTACATGTGCATATAATACATATCTGAACAAACTGACAGCATCAAAAGAAAACTATTCAAGCTAGTAAACATATAGATCATGGGTAAGTCACCCTTTAGAAAAGGAGGAAAAGTAGTTGAGAACCTTCTACCGAAGCCTCCAGGCCTTTCATACACAACAAAGTACAGCTCACAGCAGTGTTGCAGTTGATTTCAACTGCTGGAGTTAGAGCACTGATTCATATTGCTACTTCAGAGCAGAATCAAAGGCCAGGAAAACCTGTCAGCCTGTGCAACCCCTCATGCAAAATATACTGCAGTGGGTAACCACTTAGATGGACTCTGAATTAATTGGTGCTTCCATTCAGTCATCACAATCAATCCTGCTAAACAGAAGCCAATCTTGAATGTTTTTTAATTACAGTAGGTCTACCCATGAAAATCACTACAACGTCACCGTCAAGTAAAAATGGGGCACAACCATAACTCCCAAATCCAGAAATGTAAAACAGCCATAAAAGCTCCAGAGTGCAAACTCCCTTAACTGTGCTGAGCGTAATGAATATTTTCCCAACTGTGCATTTAAACTTGCCACATTGGGTTTTATTAATCTTCCATACACATACTTTGCTTGTTATTGATGTATTGAAGCCAGTGGTTCAGATCCCTTTGCTTCAAAGGAGAAAATTATTTTCTTCTGAATTCTGAAAGCATTGCATCATATTGCTTATCTAAATTCTTTCATAAATTCAAACATTAGCCCTGGCACAATCACAACATTTATGTTTAAGGCTTTTTTCACAGTCATAGCTTGTTCATCTTGTTATTTCTGTAGTGTTGTCTCAGTGTAAACTCAATTAACTCCCTCACAGTTCTCTATGAACAAAAGCTAACTATCAAGGGTTTGAATGATAAGAGAACCGTTTTATAAATCAAACCAGATCCTATTAGTGGGCATTTTTGAGCAAATATATTAACAGCTACTGCTTTGAAGTCAATTAATTCTCATTTTAAAATGAAGCCAAATTATCTCCAAATAATACCTTTTTTTAAAATATTGGAGGTACTGAAAAAAAAAAAAAAGACTTAAAAATGAAATCCTGAGCAATTATAGGCATTTATCTTGTAACGCTGCATTAAAAATAAACCCAAAGGTTTACCCAATAATCCCATCTACACAAAGACATGGCTGCTATGAAAACGTAGTAGCATGCATTAACCAATATATGTCAAAGCTCTCACTCTAACAATACAGTCCAAATAAAATCTTAAAATAATGCAAGAAAAACAAATGCACAGAAACTACACTCACTCCAGAGTATTTTTGCTTTGGGAGGCATACCTCTCTAGAACTCTTCACAGAGAAGGGCTTAAGTGTTCTGTATAATCGAAGAGGTCAATAAACTCTGTGAAGCACCACCCAACCCAGCCTCTCACAGCACTTTAAAAAACACTAATTATACAGAGTAGATGCAACAAATCCTTCCCTATCCTGAAGACTACTAACAAGGTCAAAGCTTGCAAAGTAGACTTTACAGTTGTCTGGGTTTCACTGTGGAAAGCTTAGCACTTTTCACATTACATAGGATCCAACCCTGAAATTTCTTCTGCATCAATGCATGAGATGTGTCATGAAAAACTTTTGGCATATAAGGCAACATGACATGTGAAAAACTGTCTTGGCCCGTATGGTTTGCACAGGCCACGAACAGTAGTCCTTGCTCAGAGACAAACCAAAATCAGCAGCAGAATACATTGCTTTGGCCCTTCCCCTGCTCAGGGATCCCAGTGCCAAATACAAACTGAAGGATCTGCCAGAGCAGCTGCGTCTGGAGTCTCTGAAGAAAGGCCACAGCCCCACTGAAGCTGAAAACGAGCTCCAGCTGCAGGGGAGCACAAGGAACAGCCAGTTGCAGTCTGCCATTCAACACCTGAGACTGGCCCATCTGTGGGAAATCTTGGACAAAAGTCAGAAGTCTGAGAACATACTGAAATTCAATGGCCACTTCTGTGCTTAG
Source organism: Aythya ferina (assembly GCF_964211825.1). NCBI lineage: Eukaryota > Metazoa > Chordata > Aves > Anseriformes > Anatidae > Aythya > Aythya ferina. The sequence goes on from NC_140307.1 coordinate 9,789,465, forward strand.
CCACACAAATATGTTGCTTCCTGAAAGAAGCAGAATGAATACATTGACAGTGAACATACACACACACACACAACACCATCGTAAATATATAGTATACATAAATGTATTAGGTTTTGATAATATATGTATAAAAATCTTGGCTTTTTTACGTTATGAGGGAAAGTGTACAGGTAAGATGGATATTGCACTTGTGCTTTCTCCTCGCAGTTTTCTGGCAATGATGGAACAAGCTACACACACCTGTACAAGGCCAACTTTGCCAGTGAGCTTTGCATTGGCTCCAACAACAAATTTCCATGTTAAAAGAAATGAGAGAAACAATGAAAAATATTGTGATTTAAAGCCTGTATGGTGCCATATTCATAGCAAAATTCAGGGAAACACATGCATTTCATCCATTATCCTACCACATCTAAGATAGTACCCTTTCACAAATACTTTACACAAGTCTTTGAACCAAATCAGATTTCCCATGGACTTGTGTAACAAGACTGAAATCCCACATTGTTCCTCCAGTAGCTGATACAGGCTCAACTCATGCTGCAGTCTTTTCCACACGTAAGTGTATTTGTAGCATTTCTCCATTCCATTTAAATGCCTATTTGTACAAACCATATAGTATCTAATTATTTTGAGGTCTGTCACATCTAGAATGAAATCAGCAAAAAAATTACTAGGTGAGGACTGAGATGAAAGCACACAAGCCTTCTTCTCTAAGTCTTACTAAGAGACCAGACTAAAAAAGGAGCTAAACATTAGCAGCTGGGCTTTGAAAGTTGGAGTCACTCAATCCCAGGCAGAAAAGGGGCACTCAGATCATTGCCCTGTACACTTGGAGCCACCTTTTGTGACAGAGTCCTGGGCATTATCTGCAAACACACGCAAGATGTCTCAGACACACTCCTTACTCAGGCCACAGATAAAAACTCACAAAAGCTGGCCAGGTCTTAAGCCATCCATTTTATGACTGGCAAAATCTTATCTTGGCTCTGTCTTAATGGTGATTTCTACTCAAATCTGAGCAAACACAGAATATCCTCAGATGACCTTATCTACAAAGTGAAGATTTCTAAGGCTGTGCAGAGGAGCTCTGCTACTTGTGTCAAGTGGATCCCTTTTTCATCTGGAAGGGTGAATGCTGCACATGCAGCATTCACATGCCAGTGAGTTTGAGTAAGTTAACAAACGATAATTAATATTTTCAGCACATAAAAGAAAAAAAAATATTAACAACTAAGAACATATTGAAGCCTTAAGAGTGGTAGAAGTTGTTTATTTTGATATGCCTCTTTTCTTGGCAGAAATGTGGAATACCAAAACCACTCCCCATAACTAGCCAGAGTTAATCTGAGGGCAGATGACTGGCAGTAATTCTAAGATAAACAGAAGGCTTTTTCTTCCATGCTTCTATTGTCTTTTTTCTTATTTATGATTTTAGGCCAAAATATTGTTTGGTAAAGCAGATGTAATGCAGAAAGGCTTTTGTCATGGGACAAAATAATTGTTCATGCTCTAGGGAATTTACATCATTGAAAGCATTTGAGCAGTTTTAATCACTCTCCACAAAACGTCAGGTACAGCTGACAAACAGTTAAGCTGTAATGCCTCCCAGCTATTAGATCTCACCTCCCACTTGAAGCCCGGTGCTTAACTGTGCATTAGAGGCAAGAACAGGTCTGGATATTCTCTGGATAAAAGCAAAATCATAGGCACAAGGGAATCATGCAACTCAAACGTTCAAGACATGAGGGCAGATGATTCAAAGTACCCAACTTAGAACAGATATGGACCTTTCACGCTACCAAAGAGTAAAACGTGCAAAATAGTCTAATTGCATTGGAAATCAACAACGCCTCACTCTTCATCAACATGACTGCAGTTTCAGAGTGAGAACTGAGTTTAAATGGATCTACACTCCATCTCCTGCTTTTCTGGAATCCTAAGAGCCCAATCCTGTAATCACTACTCAAAGTCAGAGTGCAACAGCAATGTGAGCTATAAAATATCACATCTTTATGTAAAGAGAGAAAACTGTTTTTCATGAGACTCACTGAAGTCAGTGGAAGAATTCCCACAGGGGAATCCCACTGCTTTTGCTTTTGGACCAGATCTTAAGCAGAAAATGTAAGGCCAGACAAAAGAACTGAAATGGAGAAGAGGAAGGAGCAGGTAGGTATGTCATAATATCACACTTAATGACAAGCAGGACTATATTAGAATACAATCCGTATGTTCTCAAGTAGCATCTGCTTATGTCTTGCATGTGTCCCCCTTTAAGGAGTAAAATTGTATCTGCATGAAGAGCAATCATCTTTAAACATGGTGGCCTTGAATTTACCAATCAGGAGGTTCAGAAGTTGAGTTCTATTAATATTCACAGTTCCATACAGGCAGTAAGAGAAAGCAATTGATACCCTCACTTGCACACAAAAATGAATGGTTTCAAACAATATTCAGTTAAGAAAATATATCCTCAGGACAGTACTTATAACAGCAGGAGCCATCCTAGTGTAAGCATATAAACCTATAAAGTTACAGTGGTATTGCCAAACCAACTTGAATATTATCTGGATGCACATGCTTTGGTGCTTATTGGCAAAAAACAGCTGGAAATTTTCTTCATCTCTGCATATCAACTGTGAAATGCTCGGTTAATGGAAAGAATTTTATTTTAAACAAAGAAGTTAATAACTATAAAGGTTGCTAAGAAAAAATATTGTAACAAGTTAAAAACTGAACAAGCAACGTATGAATATTTCAGCAAGTAACACAGGCCAGGAATGCCCACTGAATCAACTGTTATTTTCATACACTATTAAATACATCTTAAAGCAAATAACATACATATACTAGTGTAACACTAAAGAGATACTGATTCTATCTACCAATGTGTTAGATATCTCAAATGCATGAGCCAGGTGAGCATGGTTTATATTTTGCCCAAAACTGGTACTCCACAAAATGCAGTTCTGGACTGAGGCTCCAAGCAGACGTTTGCAGCAGTATCACAGCCTTTTCCACATACAACTGTATCACAATGAAACATGTTTGTTTTTTTTCTTTCTCCCAACACTCTTGTTGGGAGGTTACTTCAGACTCACACTCATGATGGCTAGAAACCCTCCCTCTCATTTTCAGAGGGAGAGTAACTAAGGCCAATGCACTCGCTGGTGCACTCAGTGCCTGTAAATACTACAGCTTCTCCTTTCTAGGCTCTTTCCTAATGAAGTGACAGGCAGCAATCATGTCACCAACACCTTTCGTTAGCCAGTACAAACCCAACCTGCTATAACATACGTTCTCTATTCCCTAATCATGCTGATAAGCTTTCTCGACATCTCGTTTTCTGAATGGGTTTCTGGTTTTCTATATCAGGCTTAGCAGTACCAGCAAGGTAGACCAAGCTTTACATTGCTTCATTTCCAGTTTTTAGGTTCATAAAAAAAAATTTGCTGTTGTTCCCTACATGTGTGACAATGCACTTTGTTCTGATACTCCCAACTTCAAGGTCATCCAGTTACTACTGTATTGTTTCTTACTCATCTGAGTTGACAGTTCCTTCTAACTTTATCTTATCTTGTAATGTAATGAGCCCAATCTCAGTCTTTGTTTCAGTCATTAACGAAAACACTAAGCAGCTCTAGTCCCAGGGAAACTCTGTGCATAGCCTTCTCTAGGCCAGTATTCCCCTTTCAGCACAGGCAGTCATCATCTTCATCTCCCATTCCCTGCTCATTTCCCAGCTCACCCACAAGACTACATCTCCTCTAAGTTAATTTCTAGTATGGCATTATATCAAATGGATTTACTGAGTCCAGATAATAAGATCTTCTGTATTCCCCTTACTTTAGGAAAAACATGATCAAAGCTATAAAATGAGTCAGATTATGTCTGATCTCTTTCAGATAAATCCATTTTCTTCAGTTTCTCATTTACCTTCATTTTATTAATTACTCTTTCCTCAAAAAGCATTCCAAAGCTTTATACACTTAATATCACACAGACACGCTCAGAGTTTCCTGGCTTTCTCTTCTGTATATTCCATTACTACATTAGCTATTCCCAAGCCACTTGGTACCACCCATGTTTTGATAGATTTGTTACGAATTCCTGCTATCAGAGCCATGATTTCACGTGCAGTTCTTTAAAAGCTCTATAAAGAATTCTTGTCAGATCTCCCCAGTTTAGTTGCATTGAAGCTCTGAGTTTTGCCACCTCCATGAATTATTAAAATAAATAATAATCAAACCCTGAAGAATACATACCATATCCTGGTAAAATTCTATTTACAGAGTAGCTCATGTAACTGGTAGCAATATTGTTTCATTTAAAAAAATAAGTAGCTATTCCTTAATAAGCAAGATAGAATTTTCACTTCAGAATAAGTGTCTACTTATCTGTGTGCAATAAATACAAAGCGGCATACATAAACTCTGTCATCATAGCAACAAACTATATCTAGAAACATATTAATATTGCATTATGTAACTCATTTACCAAAGAAGCTACACAGGGAGCTGTATATGGAAGAGTAAATTCTCCTGGTCCTGGTACTAATATTTCATACCCAAACTATAATTTGTCATAAAATCTTATACATAATGGTCTTTAATAGATAAGGTGTTGACAATAAGCACAGCTTTCTTTCTAGAAAGTCTACAGCTGTTATAACATGATTATTAAATTCCAACCAAGAACCAAGCACATCCCTCATTTTCAGCCTGAAAGTACTCCTCCAACTGAATCTATGCTGTTTATGTAAACCAACATCTACTCCATATGCTTTAACTTAATTCACATAGACTCCTACTGAACAGATAGCAAGGACACAACAAGTTTGGTCTGCATTACAAGCACAGGATCAGACCTCAAACACAAAAGCTTATGAAAACAACTAATAGTCTTACAATTTTCAGAACTCCCCCCTCCTGCTTCCAGTCCCAGTATTTCTTGCCTTTTTTTTCCATCCAATTCTCCCAGTTTTAGTGTAACACAAAACAATGTGAAACTGGGAAATGGAATACTGTAAAAATCAAACCAGACAATGTCGCTAGCATGATGTTAGTGCTTAATGTAATTTTTAGCTTAGGTGGCTGCTCTGTTGTTCTAAATATATATTATTTATAGTCTGGAAAAGGTGAACATTATCCTACTAGAAGAACAGCTATCAGAGATTGGGAAGACTCAGGCTACCTGAGTGCTCACTCACCTGTGAAAGCACGCAGCACAGTCTGTCTGGAAAGAACAGCAGAAGAGTCAGGGAAGAGCTGAAATTTAATCAGTGGTAGCAATTGAAAACGTAAAGTGGTACTCAAGATATTCACTTCTTCCACAGCAATGCTTTTAAAGCAGCTACAGAAAGAAGTGAAATACACCACCACCTATGATCCTAGCCTTACCTTTATTACCATTCCTCCTAACTGCACACAAAATCAAAGCCTAAAAAACTTGTTAGTTCATGGACACAAGCATTAATCCTTTATAGCCAGCTACTAATTGCCAGTAAATATATGATCAGTTTACAGCCAGAAAACTATGATGAAAGTAATATGTATTGATATAGTTTGCGTCATTCCCAGCAGATAAGATAGAACTGGAAGAAAAAATAGACTTGAGACAGTAACTGCACTAAGAAAGTAAACAAGTGCTAACAAGCAGCTCATCCACCAGAACCTATTTTCTTTAAACAATTTTAAAGAGGTATAGACAGGGGACAAGAAGATTAATTAGGGGGTTGGCTACATTAGAATTTTTTTTCCAAGTTCTATATAATACTAAGAGAAATGCTTATCACTGTAAAAAAGGTATATAATTATGCACTTTTTAAAAAGTATATAAATGTGTATCATTTAAATAGCAGAGAGAAAGCCAGAACAAAGGAACAGGGAAGAACAAGGGTTTGTGTGCATCCTTTAGATCCTTTAGGATTTTTATTATATTTATATACATATATTTGCAATAGATTTAGATAGTTGTGATTGGTTACTTTACCAATTACATTTATATTAAATTCCAGAGAAGAATATTAGTGGCTCTGATTTAAGGCCTTGATTTTCAAACAAGAATTTTGAGTCAACTGGAATTATTCTATAACCAATCTATATACAAAGCAGTGAAACATAAGCACATTGGCTAACAATCCATCCAGACTATGGACCTCTTCAGAACACTACTAGATAGAAAGCCCTGTAATTCTACTTCCTACAAAGTGGAATCACACCAAAATGAAAAAAGCTAAAGTAATAGCTTCACATTTAGTGACAGGAAGTGCTAAGTTTTTAAAGCACATTTCTTAGTACATTCCACTTTTTTTTCTTTTTTTCTTTTTTTTTTTTTTTTTAACTGTTATTTTGCATACCAGAATAAAACAGTAGTTATCAACAGAGATTTTGCTGTCCAGCCTCAAATTTACTACACATACAGGGCAACTTTAAGCACAAGAAGTGGCAAGAAAGACAGAAAATTTACAAGGTACTCGTTTTTTTTTTTTCTCTGTTTTCCTACATAAAACTAAATATTTTAATCTTGTTAGTATTAACATGAAATGAATAGCCTACACTGTTCTTGTTTTGTATGACCTTGTCATGCTTCAACTGCACTGTTTTCACATGTACCTGCACCAACACACACACACACAAAAATTGATTATAAAGTTTTGTTGAAATCCCCACGAGCTAAATAGCATTACTGACACTACCCTGCAGACAAATCAGCTTTCTCCTTGTCAGCTGCAGTCATTCAGATCTGGCCTTCCTACCTCCAAATTTAAACCACAACCAAAGTGCAGCTGCAAAAGTCATCTCTCCTCCCACTGTAGGTCCTTCTCCTAGACCCTGTTGGCTCCCTGCCAAATCATATTCAAGTAACTTGTCTTCACCTACAAGATCTTGCTTAGTAATAAATAATATAGAAATAACCACAATGTGCTGAGGAATTATCAAGTGAGTCCTTTTTAAAAAACTGGAGGAACAAGACCTTACGTTACACCTCTCTCTATCAATTACAGCCCTGTCACATTTCACACACTACGTCCTCCTCCATTTCACACTCCCTTGCCACAGACCTGTAACTTACATATTTAGTGTCGTGGACTCCCTCTTGCTCCAGCATCCTATATGGAAGATGCAGATGGGGGAAGGAGAAGACAGAAGCACTGCAAAACAAAGGGATCATACCCAGGAAAGCAGAGCCCCCCACTCAAGGGTCCTTCAGCAAACTCCCAGCTGCAGCCTTGCACTCCAGTCTGGCCCCAGTCCTGTAAGCCAGTTTGTCCATTGCAGGACTGGACACAGAGGCTACGATACAAGGTGTGCAATGCTCATCCTATACTGGGACACAAAAACAGTGCAGATGTAGAGGGACCTGCAAGCAAACTATCTGACTAGTGCAGTTACAGGACTGGAAACACACAGAAATCACTTTCTAGGTTTTCTGTTTTGTTTTTGTTTTGACCTAACATTACTCTGTTCAGAGCTGTTGTAAACAGGTAGCTCTCCTCTGAGTCCTGACTGAAACTTTTCTGGGCTTGTCTAGCCACACATTTAATTACAGTTTGGAGATTAGACAGTCAGAAGATTAACTAAACCTTAAATAGAAAAAGAGGCCTTCTGATACATAAATCTTGCAAGTATGGTTCCATATAGCAGAAGTCCAGATTCCTGAATGGTTTATGATTCTGTAAAATCTTCACTGTGCAAGACTGCATATACTTAAAATTTGCAAAGGTAGCAGCTTAAGTTATTTCTAGGCAGCTCATAAAAATTTGTCTTTAGCACTTTTTTCCTAAAAAGAAAAAAAAAAATAAAAGAAAGAAAACCAGACATACTCTAAGCTTAGTGAAAAGATAAGATTCTGGATATAATACCAATATGACTTCACCCTTTATTTTGTAAAGGTTCAAAACAACACTAGATGAAAGTTTATACCTAAGCATAGGGAACCTGCCAAAATGAAAGTGAAAACCCAGCAAATTATATTTCAGACACCTTGACATATTATGCACCACGCATGCTGTCAGCTTCACTGTCCTTTCCTTTGCTGTAGGCCGAATGCTCGAATACCAATCTTATTAAACTACAACTCTGAATTTATCCACTATATATAACATTCCAGATGTCGTACCAGCTGGGAACAGGCCCTTAGGCCATCTTTGGTTGATCTCTTAGTCGCTTTCCAGCTTTTGCCAGGCATTCATCCAAAAATATGAAGGAAAGTGCTAAAAACAGATGTCAGAGTTAATGGTTTTTTTCTTCTTGGTAGGAAATACAGAAAACTTGCACCCTACACCTATTCTATGAAATATGAATGTTGTCAACAAACCGTAAGTTAATTTTAAATTAAATCATAATGTAGCAAAGTTAATTCATACACTATTTTTCTGACAACAGGCCAGCCCCCATCAGTCTGTTCTTTGAAAATATTACGCGGTCATTTGGATTTTTTCATTAAGTTGGAAAATCTTCTGATGTCGTCAATCTGCAAAAATGGTTTCAAGTCCCTCGTTTAAGAAAAAAGTCATGCTTAAGATGTAAACTAGACTGATTGCAATTCATGGTAAGCTTTATGACAATGTCAGAGCACTGGGAGTTATTAAAACTGCACACATTTGAGCTATGAAGGAGGAAGACCTGTTGGCCCCATCTTATTACACAAACTATTTCAGCTTCCACTCACTGCAATATGAATGGGGAGATGTTCAGATCTTCCCAAGAGGTGCTCTTTTTGGGGTCTTACAGGAGTTTAAGCATGGAATGTCAAAGAACTGGGCTGGAAACAAGGCCGTGATCTTGCCAACACTTCTGCACATGTGCATCCTCACTTATGTGGGTATTTCTTGGACATAGATGGGAGTCTTCACATGAATTGAGTTATGCATGTGCATAAGTGTCTGGACCCTAAATTGTAAGGTCCATGGAAGAGAAGTCATCTGTCCTTTCTACTCTAGATGCTGTTCCAAGTTCTGTCCACAGCAAAATATTAACAGACATACGACGAAACAACTCTCAGAAAGACTTCATGATGCTGCTAACAAAGCCTCCCTGCAGCATGCAGGATCTTGGTCTCACCTGGCAAAATAGAGAAGATCATTTCAATTACAATTATACATCTGGGTAGGATGATCGTTCCTTTTGACACTCTGAAGACACACATTTTTCAAGAAGGAATTATTCGGAAATAGTCTTCACTAAAAGCAAGTCATTAGCTGCACAGAAAAAGGAGGGCTACTCATAAGAAATATTTTCACCCTCCCTTCCTTTGCTTCCCATTCATTAGAGTGCAATGCTGAAAATATGAGAAAGGCAGACTGCCCTATAGCCCATATTGAAGGAGCAGAAGAGCAAAAACATACTGGCAAGTTCATTGTATACAAATATCTTTTTTTAAAGAATTTTTTTTAAGTGGAATAAGATAAGGGAAAGCTTAAAATTTAGCCCTAGTACTTAAATAAGCTCCTTGGGATATAATTCTGATTCATACATTAGAATGCCATATTACCCTAATGCCAGTGGTTACCACTGAAGTCGGCACTCAAAGGTGGTAAAATTTAACTGTTTATATTTTGATATTTGAAGATATACGTCATCTATTAGTAACAAACAACAACTACAAAAAAAAAATAATAATAAATCAAGCCAATGCACTTTACTATTTTTATGTAAAATTAATGCATTGTAAGTTGTATTTTAAGTCAGTTTTATAAAGCTTTATAACAAAGAGGTATTTTGCCATGTTATATGATGCATTACAAGGAACTGTCTGAAAGAACTCAGCTTGTTTCTTCTGAATTATACCGTATAATAACAACATTTAGACAAAGAAAGATTGCTGTCCTGTATACCATATAGATAAGCAAATGTGATTTTTTATATATATATATTTTTTTTTTCTATTAGCAAAGATGGGTTATGTGTGCAGTAACAAACTGCAGTGTCAGTATTTTGTGATGTGAGTACAATATAAAGAAGCAAGACATCCAAAATTTTCAAAATAGAATTCATGTCTGCATTCATGGGATATGAAAGCTAGATTCCACAGATTTAAGTGACAGGAATTCTAACCTAATTGTCCGAGAATATTACAAAAAATCAGAATGCTTCCATTTTTCAGAGGTCCAACTACTGGTCCTCTAGACCAAGCAGAAAAGGGCATAACTCCCCTTTGCAATAGAGATGACTGTTTATAAAACAGCATAACGATTTAGTGTTCAGTCATTAAAGGAGAAGAGCTACTGTCATTCCTGGCCATACTGCAGCCAGATCACTTAATTACATCACAAACTTTTATTGAAAGAGATAGCAAAAGAGACAGATGCTGAAAGCTAGGAAATAGCAGAGACGACCCCCTTATTTTTTCACTATATCAATAGCACATTATTAATGTATGTTGTGAAGACTGGTACAGTTTGTTTCACATTAGGAGCATTAAAATACTTCAGATCTTACAGTATCACAACCTGTAACACTTTCTAAGCTCTGAAAATAATAAATACAGCTGTCAGCAATGATCCTCTCAAGAAGCTATATTTACCACTTTGCTGTTACTGCCAAAATTGGTAATTAACGTACGTAATTTTCTTCTTTGTGAGCAAATAGCTTTTTTGAAGTTAGTAGGAATAAATCAGGTTTACTGGCAATGCTGACAGTTATTTTGAAATAGCACGAAGTGAAATAGCTGTCTGAAGTGGTAAAGAGATTGTACTTTAGCTGTCCCAAGGCTGGCTCATTATGCAAGTGCTAATGATATCAAGTACCATTTTAAGTATTTCTAGAAACAAAGCCAAGATATGCATATTTGTAAAAGAAGGCTTTTTACCACACCTTCCACATTAGTGGCATGCAAATCAGTGTAGATTTATTTAGTTTCAAGTGTTCATCTCCACTAAGGTCATTGTGACATCCAATCTGTGCTATAAATCTGTTTTCCATGCTGGACAGGCCTGAGAGCATAACTGTAAAGGATAAGACGGATGTTATCCACACACTCTGCAATGTAAGTACATCATACAGACAATGTAAATTCCACTTAAATTACCCATCTCCTTGCAAAACAATAGGATGACATCAGAAGAACCTTACATAAAGGATTCATTTAATCGAGCATTTTTCTCATTATTTCAAAGCCAATATAAACTGAAGTTTCTTTTATTCTTGCACTAAGGCTTTCCATGCTTCACATGTCAACAAAGAGAAGCTGCTGTAAACTCACAGGTCTAAATTTTATCTGTGGCAAAGCAGCACAGAAGAAAAAAAAACTATCACAGACATTTTCATGAGAAATTCAGCAATACAATTTTACCTCCTAATTTGTGAAAAAAGTAATTCTTCACAGCTTGAATAAAGTCAAAAAATTTACCTACATTATTAAAAAACAATTCAGTGTTCTGATTTTGACTGAGACCACTGACATGTTCTAAAATGTATTTGCATCACTTGAACGAATTGTGTGAACAAATTCACCATTGGCCTTTATCAGCCTAAAATGTCCTCTCTTCTATGCACAATCTGAAGAATGACTTTCCAGTTCGAAGCATGTTTACTACAGCACTTGTAACATATCTTTTTGATTTAGAAGCACTTCTCTACTATATCTCAATGAATGCTTATTGATAGATGACAGTAGTGGTGCGTCAGAACAGTTTAAGCATGGGATCATTTCTGCTACCTCCAGACCTTTAAGAGTCTTAATTTAGAAGTCTGAGGCTAAGCCTTTATCAATGTCAATTTTTGGATAGTGCATGCGTCAACTGTTGGGGGCACAAGGAGGTCAGTGGTGAATTCACATTACACTGTACTGATCTCTCAGTATTTAATCATTGTTCTCCAATAAAGAATGTCAAATGAAGGTCTAGGCTGTGTATTATTAACTCATTTCATCAAGTGTTTTGTTACTAGTTCAAAGTGACAGAACTGAGTTTAAGACTTTGCAGTAGAATGTTTGCCCAAATACACATCCTTGTCTGCTTCTAGGGGAAAAAGACCTTAAACCTATCAGTAGGAACTGAAAAATACTTTGAGGAAAGTTCTACATTGAAAACCTCAGCATGAAAAAAAAATGAACATTCAAGAAAAGATCAAGTCCATTATGAAAAAACACGCATGGCAGAGATGCTCTAAAAATAAGGGACTTCCAAGTTTTGATATATAGACCACTCAGATTGAATAAAAATACAAATGTGGCAAACATATATCCAAGAAAAAAAAAAAAAAAAAAAAGAGGAAGTATATAAAAATGTAATGTGTCACAAATTTTGTTTTCCTTTAGTAGACAAGATACTCCTGATTTTATCCTTACGCAGTCCCTACAAATAAACTTCTAATCTGAAGCCTTTCTACCACATGAGTGGTCTCAGTCACATACTGACTGCAAGCTGTTGCCAACAGCACCCCACGCAGGGGTGCAGAGGAAAGCTTTATGCATCCCCATATAGACTGGTACCAGTTAGAGCAGCCTTAGTATTCACCTATTTCAGGTGTTTCAGAAACACCTGAAAGAGTTTGTGTTCATTCCCCCTTCTTCCTTGACAAGTCATCTGGGGGAGCAACTTGAAAAAAGGTTAATTTGGGAGCTATTTTCTGCTACCTGGGAATCCTCTGGCAGCAGGTAAGGCTGATATCATCACAGACACAGAAGGACCAAGGATCCAGGCCACTGAGTTTTACCACAAAATGTAGTGAATTAGGATTACAAACCTATGCACCATTCATAGAAGGTATTTAATCCAAAATGATATAAAACATGTTTTCTGCCCAAATTGTATTATTACAGGTTCCCTGTGAAGGCTGTATCTTGAAGCAAAGACTTACTAACTTCAGCAACTCTGATTTACACATAGATCTTTGGCAGGGTTGGGACAAATTCAGTAACACCAAAAAAAAAAAAAAAAAAAAAAAAAGGAAGCCTGTAGTTCTTAGTGCACAAAGAAAAAAAGCCTTAATGTACTGCACACACCACTTTCACTATTTTCTCTGTACAACAAAACCCCAGGCTTAAAACGTTAGTCGGTGCTTTAAGAAGTGCCAGCTGTCTATTCAGTTTGCCAATAAACAAAAGTATGTTAAACAGCTTTCAGTTCACTAAGCAATCTATCACGCACAAGAATATATCGTTAATGATATAACTACTTGTGCAAATGCTAGTCACACACTTCCGGCAAGCAATTAGGCTAAACAAAAGTATTTTTTCAATGGGATCATACCTACTGACTTATACAAATACCAGGCTATAAGAGAAGTTTTGCATGAAATTGTAAGTGGTTTTCATTTACTCTTAATCCCTACCTCCTTTCCCTCCATCCCACTCCAAATCAGAAACACATTTCCCTTGATTGTGGAGCTAATTTCCATACCCAAGTAAGTTATCTTAAAGGTAAATAATAATAATAATAATTTAGAAGAGATCCAAATTAAGCCTGCAAATAATAAAAAAAAAAAACAACTGTATCAAAATACAGGCTAAAGAAGCAAAAATATTAGGAACCTCCTAACATCACCTTCGGGTAAATTTCTGCTAAAACACTAAGTGATGCATTATATCTTCACACAGCCTTGCAAACATATGGCTCTAAACTCCTTGAACATGATTTAAAACTCCTTATTAACATCTGTAGGATTAGTACGGAGTACCACAAACCTGGCCTCAATTTGTTACTCACATGAGTAGTCCCAGCTCAGAGAATGAAATTACTTGCAGGATTTGGGTCAGTGGAGTTGGTGTTGAATGTTCAGTTACTCTAATATCAGCACATTGTCTGAATATGGATTGCAAGGCCAGACCATTTTTCAGCCAAAGATGAGTATTTCTAACAATATTGAAATTCAAATAGCCGAGCATGAGAAGTTACACCTCTGGTGCTTTGACAAAATTAGTTCTATCAGCTCACTCAGAATACTCAAAAGAAATCACTGGAGCGATGCGTGGTGGAAGGTTTGCAGCACAGAAAAACACCTAAAGTAGTTTATGTCCACTTAAATGCTAGCTTTTCAAAAGAGCCTTTAAATGAAGAGCTAACTGGGATTCAAGAAGTTTTTTAATAGTTATGAAAGCTTCTTTTTGGATATCAACAAAAGCGTCATGTCACAGTACAGCAAGTTTTTGGCTCCTCCAAAGGAAGGCTACGACATTATGTATTTGAGTAGCAGGCGTGCCACTACCTACCAATCTTATTTTGTCAGGATTAGAGCTCGTCTTCACTGATGTGTTAACTTGAAATAAGTTTTGTCCTTTACACAACCCATTTCCAAGCTAAAAAATTTCTAGTTCCATTTCAGTGGTGATCTACATGCAAACTAGCTGGCCAACATGGGAGGGAATAAAAGGGCACAGACAAGGAGTGCAGAAGTCAGAGCAGAAAAATAATAATAATAATAAAATCAAAACCAGGCTGTGGTTCTCATACAGTTCCACAGGCAGAGCAGGAAAGATGGCACTTATCAGCAGGCAGAGTGGGAAAAGCAGGTGGGAGAAAATGTTGGAAAAATCTGTCAGCCCAGCTGGATCCACATGACAACTTCTGTCCCCATTGTAGCAGGTTGTACAATACGCAAAAAACTTGAACAAGCAAACACACCTCTGCAAATAAGAGGTGGAATAATAGGTTGCTGTTCCATCCATTTATTTCTGCATTATTTAATTATTTAAGTCCCCCCAGTCCTGGGTTCCACTGCCTTATTTTCATTAACCCTTTAGAAACCACAAACGCACACACACCCCGAAAAGGCAAGAACCAAGCCAGAGTATTTCTCCTTGTGGAGGACAAGGCATATATCAGAACATTCACTCTCCCAGTTTTTGCCTTCACTTTTCTTGCAAATCCAAAGAAAGGCCAGTTATAAAAAGAACTACACCAGTCTCAGCCTACGTATTACAACTTTCACATCTACTTGGAAACAGACTCACTGGCTTCTACCTCACCTCACATATCTAAACACACTCAAGTCTGAAAGTGCAGATTTTCATTATTTTAATTGCTTGCTGGGTGGTTTCAAGATGCCAATATTTACCACTCTTCCTGACTGCATTTTTAAAAAGATTTGTTTAGAAACACTACAGTTCTTTGCCAAGATTGGCCTACTAAGTGCCATATGTCTAATTCCAGAATCAGGGCTTCCTTGTTATGAGTTTAAATTGGTAAACATCATAAAACATAGAAAGAGAAAAGTCAGCTAGAAAGCTAACTGATCAAGTAAACATTTTCTCACTTAGAAGATAACCTTTTTCTTTTTCTCTAGACCCCACCACAAGCCCCAACCTCCAAGGCCCCACTTCCAGCTGTCTCTTTAAGCCAGCCAAAGTGGAAAGGTACTTCAAACATCCAGCACAACCAAGCTTTCACTGCTCTCCTTGTTGGTGGTCCGTCATATGGAATGGTTTTAATAGTTGGAAGCAATGCCTTAAGTGTCAGAAAACAAGAACACTTTCTGTAAGAAAGCTTTCCAATACTACTAGTATTCTAGAAAAGAAAAAAAAAAAATCTTATAGTAGATTAAAAGGTGAAAAGCCAAAAGAAATGGGAAAAAAATTAGGAAACTATTCCTTATGGCAAGGTTCAACTTGTATCTTAGAGTTGGAGGAAGGGCTATTATTTATATACTTGTTTAAAAACTCATTCAGAGTGATAGAAAAGAGGCATATTTTTTTTTCAGTCTCGGATTTCTAATGGCAAGTGAAGTCTTTGGCCACACATCAAAATGTATCTGGTGCTATGTTAGATTTAAATTACATTGACTCAGTAGAATTTTAGAAATGCAGTATGCAATACACTGATGCAAGACATAGCTTGCTGAACAATGCAAGAACTATAACAAAGTACTCAATGTATATATTTCTGCTCTTTAGGAGCCCTCAAAAGTATTTGCTTTGAATCACTGTTTTTGTTTTTCCCTGAAGATAATGGAGCAAATGTGTCAAAATTATTCTATACCTTTCTGTTCAGATGTCACGAAAATACCTCAGTAAATAAAGGTAGCAGTATCTGATCTAGTCCTATAAGGCATTTTCTTCTATAGTCATAATACAGGAGGTTATATATGTATATATATATTTATTTATTTATATTCACTGAATTTAGAAACCATCTAGCCAAAAAATTTCATCTGCATGTAATTCTTAAATACACACATAGCAACTGAATATGCAAAGGGGTTAGTGCAATCCTGTGCAAAAATGAGAGCACAGTCCTGCCAGATTAAACCAGAACAAAATGTACTGTCTTGCATATACAACATGAATCCATATGTAATTTTTCTGGGCTAGAAGAGAGTACAGTGTGTTCCCATTAATATTTACTCATCTTCCATTTCAAACTGTAAGCTTTGTATTTTCAGATAGCAAATACTTTTGAATATTCAAGTAACAGCTAGTTCTATTTTACTGAGATTACTTACTGACAAAGGAATCCTGAATAAACTGGCTCTCTGCTTGAAAAATATCACTCAACAGCCAAAGAAAACCCCTCTGAAACATTCCTGTGTTTGGAGGACGTAAGGAAACTCATCTTGGATGATGATGATGGTGCTATATAGAAATAATACTTATCTATCCTATCAAACTGGACATTTTATTGGCCTGGGTATCAGGTACAGTGCTAAGTGGGAAAGGGCACACTTGGGAACACATGGAAGGATCACTTTTCCCGTAAGGGTCTTGACATCTTGTTGGCTAGCCAAAAAGGCATGGGTTGTCCCCCATCCTCTTCTCCCGATCCCATGCTACAATCTTAGAAGCCTGTCATCCATTTCCATCCTTTATTCTCCCTTCCATGAATACAGACAGACCATCTGACAATGGATTGGGTAAGACTTATCTTCAGTTTTGTTGGGGTGAAGCACCCAAGGTTATTTCACTTTCTCAATTTTCAAGTAAATTTATCTTAGGATGTGCAGGAACAACAGGACTCTGTAGGGGTGCTCAGGAGAA
Source organism: Aythya ferina (assembly GCF_964211825.1). Taxonomy (NCBI): domain Eukaryota; kingdom Metazoa; phylum Chordata; class Aves; order Anseriformes; family Anatidae; genus Aythya; species Aythya ferina. Next base: position 9,806,379 of record NC_140307.1, read on the forward strand.
AATTCTGGTAATGTATTTCCCCACTGGCCAGCACCCTTTCAAGGTGGGGCAGGATAGAAAGTGAACAGCTGAAATTAAACTGAATTATGGTGTGTGAGAATAAGCTATTGCCTTTTTTTGATTAAGTGGCCATGTTTCTGTACCAGTTCCATTCCAGTGTTGGCTACATTATGTAATTGAAAGTAGCCTTTCAATTTACATAAATTCCTCTTTATTCAACTGCATAGCCTTATCAGAACTACTGCGTTTGTCTGCTTAAGTATTAAGAATGATTACAAGATGCTCTGTACCATATGTAGTAGTTTCATAAACAAGTAGGATTTCTTTATTTATTTTGCCAGTAAAATGCCTGACCATCTACTCACGAAAATGGAGTAAACCAAGTAGCTGGTGTAAATTATATCCCACACCTATCCATAGCAGCCTACAAAATTCAAGAAATTAGCCCATGAATTAATTTCACCACCCAGTGTAAGACTTCTTTCCATTCATAAAATGAATGTAATATGAAAGAGTAGAATATGGAAAACAAGAAAATTATTTTTTGTCTCAGTTTGAACACAAATTTTTTTATGAACATCAGCAGAAGCATAAGTAAATTATAACTGTACGTTATTATGATTCTATGATTAATGTCCTAGACAAGGAAACAATATACAGAATATTTTTTATTTATTTATTTTACACCCAGGAAAGTAAAGTAGACACAGGTCTACCTGCATTCCTACATTCCTACTTATATTCAATGCATTTATATTTATTGAAAAGTCCTAAGGACTGAATTTCCTCTGAAAAGGAACTACTACTAATAATACATTTGCCTTTATTTTCAACTTTCCAATGTTTTAGCTTGAGTTCCAAGAACTCAAACTTAATTTCTTACTGCTCTTTCTTCCTGCACTGTCTGGGAAGAGCAGGCTTCAAAGCTGAATTACATTTGTGAAAGAACAGAAGCTGACCATACCCAGGATCTGATTCAGATCCCAATGAAATTAATGGAAAACTTTCCATCAAATGCAATTGAGCTTGGAACAGGTTTCTGTATAGAGCTATGCTGGTATTTGAGGTTTTGTGGGGATTGGGAGTTGTTTCATTTTGTTTTTTAATCAGCAATGCTATTCACTTAGTACAAACAGTCTATTCAAATACTCAGACAATTCCTCAGTTGTATTTTATAGTCTTCTCTAAGAAGTGCTCAATTTAATGGAGATTATTTTGAACAAAAGTGTATAACCTTTGCAGGATTTTTCTTCTGCTGTCATTAAATGCAACCTGGGTTGCAGCTGCATTTTTCTGTACTGCAAGTTTCTTTCTGAGGTGTTTTGTCCAGAGGACATCTTACCTGAAAACCTTTTCTAGAGATGATACAAGATCTTCTAGGATAACAAAAGTATGAATTATCCTAAACATATATAAACTATATTCAACTAAACTACAAGTTCAACATGCTTGCTACTCAGTGCTTTCAAATTCCTTGGGTCCTCCTAAACAGCTACTCGGTATAAAGCTTTAAACTCATCCCAGTTCTCTTCTTTTTTTTTTAGAGCAGCTGATGAGCAAACTCTTCTTTCTCTGAGTAGGTCCTGCAAGGAGATCATCTTTCAAAAATAAAGCTGTCAGTCACTAGACAGAACTTGTGACTGCAGGGCAAGTTTAGCTCTTCTCTCACTTTTGGGGATTGTTTCCTAACAAATTCCCTCTTCTTACACTAAGACACATACTGTAAGTGTCTATGAATGTAATTCAGACTGTTTTGATGTGGAGTTTCAACTGACTTCTGGAACACATTGTGTTATGAGTAAATTTCCACAGCATGCCACACATTTCCTAGGTTTACTTTAGATCTTTTGCCAAGATTAACAGCATTTCTTTCATGTTGCTTTCTTTACATTTATATCTATATTCCATGTTTAACAATGTTTCAATGGGTCTGGAGAAAGCATTAAAGATCTTTAACTTTAAAATACATAATTTGTTGCTTTCTAAACACTCTGCTTCATCTATTATTCCACTTTGCATTTGTTTATAATTCACTCAACCTTCCCTTCTGAAAACTTCATGAACTGACAAAATTTGCTGACTTTTCACAAGCTAGAAAATGCAAGATATGCCTTACACTGATTTATCCATGAAATAAAACAATTAAAATAGGTCAAACAATTCACAGAAACAACAGTAAATTCTAATTCTACACATTTTACAATACTAACTATAAACATCTATTAACACACAAATGAAATGTTGTTGCTTTCATCTCTATTACATCCCATAAACTTTTTCCACAAGTGGTTTTGTCCTATTATTTTCACAACTTCAATTTCATTTTGCTGTAATCATTCATTTTATCTCTACATATTCTTTTTGTGTTACATTGAGTGTTATCATTCATTTTGCTGTAAGTTTGATGCATCTTCAGAAGATACCAGACACCGTTTCTTAATTCACAGAAATCTGTATCTCAGAGTTACATGAATGTGACTTCTCTATCATTTTCACATGATTATCATTTTCACATATGGCATACTGACCTGGTCATCGTAACGGTAAGTGAGGAATTGCTCCCCTGTGGTATCCTCAAGAAAACTCCCTTGTGGAGAGAGCGCAAATTCAGGCAAGAAGTATGCACCTTGGGACTGCTCTGCTCTTGTCTGTAAGAGATTCAGAAAGGTCACGTTACAGCTACTACAGACACAAGTCAAGATTTTAAACTGTACATATAGTTACAATGAATAGACATGATCTTCTGAGTAAAATGCATTGTGTTTTTAAGACACTGTATTTCTGGGGGGATACTTTGCTCCAGAGGTCTGTCACAAGGATTTAACAAATGCTTACAGGGATCCAAAAACAACCAAATGCACTAGTAGCAGAACCACCTATTAAAGATAATATCTCTGGCTTATCAGTTACCACAGCTGAAAGACAGTGAAAAAACACACTGAAAAAGCAACATCAAGTTATGCTTTCTTTTTTGGTTACATGCTTCACTAGACTGGCTGCTGCAGACAATAATGGGTTTTTAGTTAAATACAGCATGTCTATTCTTACAGGACAGCACAAAAAGAGAATCATAGTTTAGGAGACACTTTGGGAGTTCAGCTAGACCAGCCCCCTCAAAGTAGGGTCATCTGTGAGCCCATGACACTGAATTACTTTCCTGTCCTGCAGGAAAGAAGTTGCAAAGAATAAATTGGATGGTGGGAGGGGAAAATGATTGAATTGAACACCAGAGAGTGGTCCATATAAGTTCTGTAAGTCATGCACAATTGGTGAACAGTGCTTGAGAACAGGCCAGGAGAGGAATACGGGCCCATTTTGAGCTCCAGAAGAGCTAATTCTGTCTAAATCAGAGCCACTATCTCCAAGCTGGCTGACACCTAGGCCCTTGTTAGGCAAAGGTCTATGGTCTGATCCATGGATTTTCAGGAACCATAACACTTTGAACATGCTAGACATGCTGAAGACATGCTGGTTGAATATGCTGTCATTGCATTGTTGGTCTAAGGCAGCCCAGCCACGTAGCAAATGTACTGCATGGACACTTATGTCCTCATTCCTACTATCAGGCAGCAGCTCTACCCTGGAAAGCTAATTGGTTTGCATACAAGAGAAAATGAGCAATCGTTTTTTGAAAGAAGAGTACTGGATCCAGCTGGGGTAGGGGAAGAGTGGGAAGGGCAAGAAGATGAAAGTTACCTTCCAAGAGGTTGAAACCTTTTAGGGAAGAAAAAGACTGAAATGTACAAGTTATTGCTGGACATTTACCAACAAGTCAACTTAACAAATGGAGTTTAATTAAACTGTTCTTATATTTTGACATATGCAATAATTTTACAGGAAAGCTTACAGTTACCATCAACCAGTTTCCAGACTGTTGGCTAGAACTGTACCAAACAACAGCAGTATAACCTCAGTGCCAGATAACTAGAGATTTCAGAAACAATCTATGTAATTCAACCAGTTTGTAGTGGAAAAGGAAGGCAAGAGCTTCTGTAGTTCCCCTCTTGTGCAGGGAATTCACTTTCTGAAACTCACAACTTATCTCATAAAAAACAGATGCCATGTCATTCTCAGTGTGAGTCTGGAGAAACTTAACATTGCTGTTGCTTACTCTGTTCTGCAAAGAAGTAGCTGTCAGCTTCTCAGACTGTAAACCCCATCATTTGTGACAAGCACTAAATTAACATACTTGTTCTAAATTGAGCAATCTTCATATAAACTAGAAATAGCTTGCAAAGGACATGTCTAGACTAGGGTAAAAGGTCACACTTCAGTGTGCTGGACCGAAGAAGATTTTAAAGAGGACTTTTTCACCAGGCCCGCATAATAGTAATTCATGTTCATTGTGTTGTCACGACATTTTCTCTAAACTCTATTATACCAGTGGTCTCACTTGTATACTGTAGCCAACTGACTTTATTTATGCAGAAGTAAATTACAGAAAAAAAATAAAAAAATAAAAAAATAAAAAAAAATCTGCATTTGATAACAATAGTTTCCCCATAAAGTAACTAAGAGAGGTCCACAGTTACACTTCATGCTGAATCCAAGCTGGCTGCAGCTCACGCAGGCCTTGACATGTTAAGTGTAACCCAGACGTGAAACTGGCTGACATAATCTGGCATTTTTCCCCACTGGTTTCAATGGACTATCGATAGATCCTATATAAGGGAATATGGCAATGATGTAATCCTATGATTTCAGTACAGGGCTAATGGATAAGAGATATGCGTTCTAAATCTCAAGTGGCCTGGGTTAAACTACTTGACATTTCTACCTCAGTTTCCCCAGGTGTATAACAATTACAGCATCAAGTGATCCGTATTAATAGTGTATTGTAAAGTTTAGTTTATATTTGTAAAATACTTTGGAAAAGAATAGTACTAAATGTATAATAAGTACTAAATAAATAAGTACTAAATTTATAATAATATTTTGGAAAGAGCTGTCGAACTAAAGAACAGAAGAGAATCCATATTACTCTACCACACTTCTTAGAAAAATGTATATCATACTGCTGCTTGATTTCCCATAAACAAATTTGCCAGTAGGGTATGCAGTGATTAACTGGTTTGTGCTTCTCATCTTTATAAGGTAAATATTTAAAATAGGAGGTCTTTGGACATTCATCAGTATTATTCTTTGAATATAAAAGATGCCAACATTTGAAGCTGAAATAATGATTTAATAAATATTATATGAAAAAACAAGGATTTATCCCACACACATGAACATATATTCAATTTGTTTTTAATCAAAAGCTAACAAATGGCTAGTCACTGGGGAAGTAGAAGAATGCTTGCCAGATTAAGGCAAGATCTGGCTTTCAAGCATGGAAAAAAATCAATGAAAAAAAGGTGAATTTTTTATGAGGTTACACCTGAGGTTATAGTAGAAACTGGTCTAAATGCAGCAATAGGTACTGCTACCTACCTAACATTACTAAAGTGAAGGAGAAATGCAGCAAAACATTCAACTGAAAGCAGGAATCTACTAAGAATGCACTGAGTTGAATGACAAGGGGATATTGAAGCTAAGTAAATACAGCTGATACACAGCCTAAATCAAGAAGTTTGTTAACAAAATCAAAACTTTCTCAAAGAATTATTTTGAATCAACTCAAAATAGCATAAAAACATTTTCCCCTCTAGGTATATGCACCTTAAGTAAGCTGCATTTTTGCTGTTTGAACCTTTCCAATACACTTCCATTCATGTATCGTACTGAACACAAAATGCACTGTTTCCATTTGGTCCACTTTATTCCCCACTGAGGAGTCTATCACAGTTCCTTGTGAGCCTTTTATATTTCTATGGGTACTTTTGCCTAAACGTAATTCATATTTCAACAGTCTCTGGTTTTATAGTGTATTTGGGATCATCTCTGAATGATTTAGCTAATCTGATATAAATTTATGTTTTAAACTAAAGACTGCAAGTTTCAGAAAACAATTATATTTCATGCTAGTGTTTTAACTCTCTTTAATGGCCAGTTTAATGTTAATAGCTTCAAGTTAAATGTGTGAAATTACAAGTACAGTTAAGATTTAGAACAGGCATTTTAAAACAGCTTTACAATTCCATGATCTTATTAGAGATGAAGAAAGAAGGTGATAATGTAGCTAAACCAGGTAATACTTGCTACATAAAATCCGTTAAGATTAATGCAGATAAATAGATGAATTGGTGTTTAAAACTTTTCTGGGTATCAGTTAGCCAGAATATGCCTCTTATTAGTCAGAAACTGAAAATAAAAATAAAAAATCTTCCATCCTACATCATTCTACCTATGTGATCAAGGAGAAATATCCTGAAAAGTAGATAATGTATTTAGGTTCTGGGAAGTGTAAAATGGCACTGTGCCTATTCAAAGGCTTATGCTCTAAGCACATCTTTGATCTCAGGCTGTGATTACTTCTTCACTCATCACTCTCCACCTGAGTGCTTGAAGATTAAATTACTCTTCCACTTTCAATTGCAGAAGACAAAATGAACAGTTGGTATCCAAGTCTCTGGTTTTTTGATCTCCCTCCACCAAGACTTGCCTGTTGCTATTTTTACTGCTGCCCAATTTCATTGCTCTACATGCTACTCCGAATAGAAACATCTTCACAAGGTGAAGTTGCTGGATTCAAGGATTTTATATTTTATTACTGCAAATAAGAGAGGAATGGTTACTGAGAGCTTCTGAGCCAATGTGAACATTAACAAGTAGCATGGTTGAGTGCCATGAACTGAATCCGTAGATCAAAACAGTGGCCAGCACCAAATACTCACACAACAGTATTTGGAGGAGAGGAGTTTTGTTGTTGTTGTTGTTTGGTTGGTTGGTTTGTTTGTTTAAACTTTTTTATTATTATTATTAATTTATTTTTAAGCTAGCAACTAGCTCTATTCAATCCCACAGACTATCCATTAGTGACTGAAGTACATTAGTTTTGCTGCTGGAGCACATCTTCTGATTTTTTCATCCAAAAGGAACCTTATTAGCACGCTTTGTCTTTTGTTGTCCCTCCTTGGTATCTTGGATTTATATTAACTATTGCCATCCAACTCACTTGAAATTATCAAATCAGAGTAAACATTAAAAGGTAGACTTTTCCTGTGACTATAAAAAATATATATATATTTAACCACCGGTCATTCTTTCCAAGGTACAGATTTCCAAGGTACAGAAGAATTTCATCCAAGGATTTAAACTGTTATTGTAATTTCAGATAAATTGGAAATTGTAGTTTAGTCTACAATACTCGGGGATCATGTGACATAAAGGATATTGCAAAGTTCAACTGAACATCATAATAACATGCCACTATTCTATTTAATCATAGCCACCAGAAGACTGGAAAATGTGTTCCCTAATTATAAATAAACAAGAGCAGCTTTAGAAATGTAGCTTCCTGCTCAGTGTTGAAGGTCTAGGAGATGAGAAAATGGAGACCAAGTGTCGCAAAGAAATGACTTGTACATAATTAGAAATAAAGCACTTGTGTTTCAGATGTAATAATTTCATTTTTTGAGTTTCTTGGCACCAAAAAACACATTAATGTATTTTAATTAGAGGCCAAATAAGAACTATGCTTTTATGTACACCTAGTGCAAATTAGTATTACCTGGACTTAAATCAGTCTTTCCCTAACAAAGCCCGTGTGCTTGCTAAAAATAGGGAGCATAAACAGAGTAATAAAAAAAGTTCAAAATGATCCATCTTAAATGCCAAAGATGACAAAATACCACACTGTTCCTGAAACTGCCTCAGTATCTCTTTTTTAAGAAGGGGAACAGACAAAAGATAAATGTCCAGTGACCTTGAGCTTTATAGTTATATGCAATCACACTATCTTGCCCAAAGTAAATTCTGTAACAGAAAACCAGAAGAGTTCATTTGTGGCTCGTTTAGTAGCTCTTGTTGGAAGGGGAAAATTAGTCATGGTCTTCAAAGTATTAGTTTCCAAACTCCTCATTTTAGGGAAAAAGATGGGAAAATAAGCAAATGAGAAATTGCATCTGTATTCTTAATAACTTGTATTTACACGTTCATCAGATTAATATGCATGGCAAGTCCAATCATATACCAAAATGTATGCCTTCCAATTTAATTCTTCATGTTAAGTATCTGTCTACTAAGCTGCTGTAGCATGATTTCTGCCCCAGGGAACTAATATACAGGCTAAGTAGCAGTTCAGTTTAATGGATTTTAAAGGACTCCAGTACAAAAAATGTTAGATGGAATATAGCAGTCCAGTCTCATCACTAGATGAAGAAGCGTGTTAGCAGATAAACAAAGTCACAACAGTATTTCAAAGCTTCAGATACTGCCAGAGCAAGAAATGCTGATGAATAAATATCTAGTAAGATTTAGATTAGCTTTTGTTATGATCAAGATTTACAAAAACAACTTCCTAATGCTATATGCTATGTAACATTTAAAGACCCTGAAAGTGAGCTGTTTCCACAGAATCTGCCAGAAGTTCAGCTTTTCTGTAGACCAGGCCAATTATTTAAAATAGTAATTAATATCAAACTAAGACACCAACATTTCAAACCAGAATTAAAATGTAAACTTTTTTTTTTTTTTTTCCCAATAAAAAAGAATGGACTCAAAAGACACTTGCTAAGCTGCTGAACTGATGAAAACCAAGTACTTCTTCATAGAAGAACCCCTGAAACTCAGAATGTGGCTGCCAAGTTTCATCAGAGAAGTCACAACTGAGATGAGACAACCTTGAAGCTGAACCAGAAGTTCTTCCAAAGACAGATCAGAAGCGTGACTCAATAGCTGTTTTCACAGCTATGCATGCGCTGGTCTGCTAGTTAAAGGCAGACTTCAGGACTGCCTGATTTAAGCACAAATCAAATGATTTTTCATCTCACTATCTGTCATTAGAGATTTGTTTAGAATATGTAGAGATAAAATAAGCTTAGGAAAACATGTCTGTAACTTGAAGATACATACAAAGTTAAATGAAAGGATTCATAAGCATTTTGCATCAGCTATGACAGTGAAGAAAACAGTTGCCCACACCATTTCTGCTGCTCCAAACAAGCCCATCCTGCACCCTCCTGAGCATTTGAATCATTCCCAACTTGAATGTGCTCAAGATCATGTCCTCAAAGCAAAAAATCTAAGCCTTTCTCACATGGTGTAAGTTTGTACAACTTAAAGCAAACACAAGAGGGGTAATAGAGATCATTTTGGTTTTAAATTAAGACACTATCTCCCAGTCTTTCCAGAAAGCTATTTTACCAAAATTTCTCTTGATTAAATGTAAATACATTTTCTTTGTTGTAAGTTGGGCTAGAGATGGAGATCAACACATTTTGAAAATCTTTCTTTACCTTGTTAAATTTATACTAGTGATTAAGCTTTTGGATATTTATCAACAACTACTTATGTTTTCTCTTGCTATGGTCTGGCTGAGGGATTAAACTTGTCACTGAGAGACTGCAGTACTATTTAGCCAAAATCTCATTTAGTCTCAAAACCCAGCTTAAATATCAACTCTGCTTCATGTTTCCAAAAGAAATATGAAACCTGGAGTTTTCCCTCCTCCAATGAAGCTCCTTCTATGCTGCATTAGGCAGCCCGTCCTCTTTCTGCAGGATTGATGTGCCTAATACTTGCTTTTGAAAGAGCTGTGCTAGCAGCCTGAAGTTGCTCCCAGTGATATAAATGGCAATGCACACACCAACAGCCTTACAAAACTGGAGCCCAAATACATCTTCAGCATGACAACTCTTGCAATATTATGTTTGCTATCAGGCCTGTGAATAACACTAGTTACTCAGTGCTATTTGGCTTTGCATAAACAAAAGCCAAAGTGAGAAATACGAGCACTCTTAAATAAGATGACCCTGAAGTAATTCATTTCCAAGTATTGTCAGAAAGTTAGTGACTGTGGATCAGATTCTGCTTGCAAAATATGTATTGCCCCGTTATTTCCTGAGCCTTCAGTTGAGCCTTTGGGGGAATGGGCACAACAATATTTAGAGCCAGTTTAAAAGCAATTTTATAGCATATGGATAAAACATACACTATAAAGTCTGGATATTACTATTACCAACGAGAGTAGAGTTACACATACAGAAAGGGTACAACAAGCCTATTCTTAAGAACAAGAAAAAAGGCTTGAAAAGATATGGATTTACCAGTAGGAAGAGAGGAAATTAGGTAACAGCAAAAAAAGTAATTTTAATTCCTGTCCCCTGATTCCCTGCCACAGCGGTGACACGATTTATAAGCCCAGCACAGTGTGATGTCTATTTTCCGTCTCCTTACAAATGCTGAGAAGCTGCATTAAATAACATCAGTGGCATCGGTGTTGAGAGGCTGCTGGCAGTGATGTGAGCAGGGACTGTACCTGCTCTATAGAGGGAAAGCGATTTGTTCTTAAACTTGTATCTCCTGAATATGCAGCTTGACTAGTCTATCACATTTATCTGTTTCTTTGCTTGTTTACTGATTTTATATAAATGTCCTGTTCAACAGTTTATGTTAAAGCAGTCACTCACATTAACACAAAATGCTAACGGCTTTGAATGGTGAAATAACATTCTACCTGCACATTGGCTGGGGCTTGGTGCTTTGGGGGAGCAGGGGAAGTAGGCAAAAGGACATTTGCACTTTATTTATTTATTTTTAAGATTGAAGGTACTAGAATCCTCTTGATGGAACACACATTCCTGCCAAAAACAGTGGAAGTGAAGAACATCTTGTTAAAAAAAATAAATGTAGAAGTGTAACAAAACTTTCATTAATCCATCCTTTTAAAGTCTTGCAAGCAAGACAGAGCTAACTGAAGGCTTCTACAAGTTTTTATCCCTCCTTTCACCATATGTTCAACACTATTCCAAACAAAACCCACCTTTTATTCTTTATTTATTAGCCTAATAATTGGCAAAATTCTTGTCATAAATCAAGTTCTTTTAGCATTATTGGAACATACTCACATGAAACTCCTGAAGGTCTCTAAGGGTCCTCTTAGCCTCCATAGAAAAAAATATGCTACAAAAATACTGTCAGTGTCCTTAGCAAGAAAAACGGGATAATCTGTAGTATTTTTAAGATATGATAAAGCTTCCTTTATCATGACCACTGTGCAGTGAAAGCTTTTTTTTTTTTTTTTTATTTGCTAAACTGACAGGTTGCTAGCAGTTGAATGGACTCCTTTGCAGGAAGCAGACAATCTTGCTTGTTTTTCTATGGACACATGACTGCAGCCTGCCCATATGCCTCCTTCAGTGATATGCTGAAGGAGACTGAAAGCATAATCCTTTAGGAACAGCAGATTTATTTACAGAAGGCAAGAAAGGAACATAGTTTAGGTTATGTGGGATCACTGTCAGAGTCAGTGGAATTATAAAACCTTACAAAGACAACACATGCACTGAATGAAGATGCTCATATTGCTTTAGGGTTAAAGAACAAAATGAAACAAGAGAAAGGATATCATACAATTCCTTCATTGAGCAGTAGGAGCCTCTGTCATGGAGAGGCAAGCAAGACACCTTAATAGCTTTGGCAAATCATGTGCTAACAGAAATTAGGATTATTTAGTAATAACAACATTAAATAAATAAATAAATAAATAAATAAATAAATAAATAAAAGAAGACTGTGGGCTATATGAGATGAGTGAGTCTGTAGTAAGCTACAGGCTGCAAGTACTCAACTCTTTACTAGTGAGATAAGTGGCACAAAACAGGGAAAGGGCAACATCAGCCTTTTCTAACAGATGACTTCCTTCTCATCCCCTCACCCAGTAGGGCTAGGTAATCGCTCTAGTAATGCTAAAGAAAGGGTGTAAGGAAGGCACAAATGTTCCCAGGTAACAACGAGTTGGATCTAAATGGGAAGCCTCCTGAAATGCAACATAAAGGATCTGGGTCAGGTGAAACATGATGGCACAGTTCTGTGAGCAATTCTGCTCAGCACTTGCAAAATGCCCCCTTGTTTTCATTTCACAACAGTGATGTGCCCACACTGCGGTGACTGCCTGGTCCAGGATTTGGGGATCAACATTTCAGCTAGACATGATCAACCTGTCTGCATGCTGGTTTAAACACATCAAGGAAGGTAGTGCAGGTGGCTAGCGATTCACATTTATATGTGAATAAAATGGGACCTAACACATTGTCACATACAGGAAAAAAGAGTTAGCTATTATCAGATAAATAGGCTAATGATGAGAGAATGTAGGACAAAAACTTCACACAATACTTTGTTCCTGTGCAGTATATTATACCTAGTGAGAAAATCTACTTAGCTCTTCTACACTCTAGTATTATGGTGCTATTCATCAAGAGATCTCATATTACTCAAAGTTGTCATTATCCTCATTTTACAATGCCTACTCTCAGGAGAGTCTGGCTAAGAATGACATGGGACTCTTGACTCAGATTTTCCTGATTCTTTTTAATTTAAATTATAACCTTAATGTTATTAATGTTATGTTATGTTAGTGTGATTATTTGTATTTAATTTCCTTTAGAGTTTTTTTCTTTAATAGTGATATAATTTGAACTGACATAGTAACATGCTTTTCATATACTTCAGTTGAAATTGTGCCTAAGGGCAGTGAAATTCTCATCCATAAGCTGTGTAAGGAAAAAACCTCTGGCGCTCAGAAGCCAAACACCTGCTAGAACTAGTGGCGGATCCAGATTTTTAAGAGAATTCCTGTTGTATAATGAAAGCACAAAGAAGGGAAATGTGTGGGGCAATGGAATGGTATTAAAACCACAGCACTTAGGGGAGAAAAAGAATCCTAAACCACTATATTCAGTATTCAGAGCTAAATACTGAAAATTTTGATATTAAAGAAAGATGTTCACAAGTGCAAATATAAACAGAGGCTTTTTGTGATGTGGGGAAGGCTGAGCAGCGACTTCTTATGTGTCACAGGGCATTGCCATGCCTTGCATTGCTAATGACAGGGAGTTCTCTCCCTGCACTCAATCTCAGTACATCTGCTTCTGATTCAGGTGGCAGGGGAAAATTGGCAAGTATTTCAGACAAAAAAAAAAAAAAAAAAGCCTGTCTTAACACTAGTAATTTTTCATCATTTCATTCTTTCATCATTGTCATTAGCAACAGCATGGTGTTTATCATGAATTAAACAGGTAAACGCAATATGTCAGCTTTTTCTGCTACTGTAAATGACTGCAAATTCTCAAAACAGAAATAGACCTGGAAACCCAGGCAAACTCCCAGCCACCAAGAACTGGAGTGTTTCCTCAGTAAGGAAAATCTATCTTTGGTGCAACTATATTGAAAATCAAGTTGTCCAAAACAGAAGTAGAACTACAGGATCATGCAATTAAGGAATTTTGACAGATTAGGAATATAGAAATTTTTTGACAAACATCTTCCATCACAAAACCTCTCAATGAATAAGACCCTCAAAGAGTCTAGCAAATACCATATAAACAGGTATAATCCAGATAGCAGTAAGAAAAATCACATCTATATAAGAATAAGGTGGCAAGATTCCTCTTCAGAGACAAGCCAAAACAGTTTACTGTAGGATAAATCTCTCTTAAAAAATGAAGAAAAGTATTTGTCATACCACAAAGGTCACTCAGCTATACTAAAATAACTACAACTAAACACAAAACATGCAAAAAAATCTTTATTGATCAGCGGTGTTTGCTGACCTACTTCAGTGACTTCCACAAAGAATAAATACACACAGATAAGGCTGGGTAAAGGCTTGTGCACACCCAGATTAAGAGTGAAATCACTCAAGTAAATGGAGAACAACCACAGTGGCGCCAGAACTCCTCTGGTACATTCCCAAAGCATCAGTATGACTTCCTGCATTATGCAGGCTATAGAACTGGGCAAGGAGCTTTCTCCACCATATTCATCACTTTTTTAAAATAGGAAACATTTTCAGAAAGTTTCAGTCACGGTTTTAACAGGTATCAAAGAAAAGGGAATATGCCTAATACGTTATTTCCACATTTAGTTGAATTTCATTGTTAAAATTCTCTATATTACTTTGCCTAGCTTCCTCTCCAGGCCTTTGGACAAGCTTATAGTTTTTTGTTTGTTTTTTCCTGGTATATCATAATGTCCTTTATTATCAGAAATTCTTTCTTCCCTTTTCCCCAGTTAAGATGGGAAAGGACAATTCAGGTGGTGTGTGCTGGCCTATCACCAGTGAATGACCAAATACTTAAAAACTCATGCCAAGTACTGCCACCCCATGGAAAAAAGGACAGCATTAGTCCAGGCTCTCTTATCCACACCTCTTTTCAGAGGAGCACAGTGAGCCCCTGCTACCATCTTGTTAACACATCTTCAAAAGGGGCAGGGGGGTCCCAAAACTCTAGTTGCAAAGACAGACCACCCTGAATAAAGGTAGGTGTAAATAATCAAAATGGTTCTCCTACGTTATGTCTAGGAGATGAATCCTTTCTCACCTGAAAGAAATTAGACTGTGGAGAATGCCCCAGCCAGATGTTCACTCAGGCTAACCTGCAATTTACACCAGCTCACCACATGAATGTGTCTAGCACATGGAGAGGAAAACATGATTTTTCCACTGTTAATTTTCCACCACTTCTGATAATTTTAGTGATATTAACCCAGTTCTTCATCTACCCTTCTCTCTCCATTTCAGTAAGTCCCTTTGCAGGGTTTATGGACTGAGCAGCCTTGCACACTGACTGGGTCAGGCACATTTTCACAATAAGGAAGCAGTTAAATGGTCATGGCTCTGCTGTAGGAATGTTGGTTTAAGGCTATTAATAAGGCACGTGAGGTGAATGCCTTTCAGCCAAGCGCCCTCCACGTGTGCACACCTGTTTCAGCAGGATTTTAAAGAGAAATTCCCGAAAGAAACTGTTCACAGCACGCAGCCTTTAAGTCTCAAATGCATTTTGCAAATACTCTAGAGCTTTTAAGCTTTTTATGCTTTGCTGATGGTAAAAATACTGATACACCAACCACCAGGCAAAGCATGCTACTTCCCAGTAAGACTTTTTTCTCTCATCTATCATTGAGTTAATTTTCTTTAAGTTTTATTATTTGTCATTCCCAGCAAAATCTTTTGCTGCTGAAGTGTTTTCCCTTACCCAGACCCAGTGTTCAAATGCTGCAACTCAATTCTCCAAGCGTGCTTCCAATTGTTCCATATTTACTCTACTCAGTCTCATATTTACTTCTCAGCTTAACTCTGCTCCCTCAGTCCACTAAGGCCAGTCTCGTTATCCTGATCCATTCCCTTTCTCATTTCCTCTTAATATTTTTGAGGAAGGAAATCAGTCGTTCTCCAAGTGTCCTGTCTTTTTTTTTTTTTTTTTTTTTGGTCTCGCCACTGACAGCATCTCAAGCAGGGCAAGGTATTAATTGTGTTGTATTTAGCCAGACACACTCTCCAGCGTTGAAAATAAAAGGCTGACTGAAATTAGGTCAATAAATGAACAAAAAGCAAATAGCATGAAAGAAATAGAAACACCCTAAAAAGCAAAGTCTCCAAATATGAAAAGACCAAACATGAAAAAGGACCTACCAGTAATCTGAAGATTGTCCCCTCTAGGTCACACTATCTACTAGCTTTAACTGAGAGTATTTTATGTGTATACTTCCTAACAAGCCACTACTTTGATAACTATGCCTTAATGGCAGAAAAAAAAAAGAGTGACTGAAGGCTCACGTGGCAGGCACTACAGTCATCTGTTCAATGATAACTGTTAAGACTAATGGTCATTAATGGAGTTTAATGACTCATTTTTGTCCTTCTAAACTATGTGTACAGTAATGCTAGAGGACTGATATGGTAAAGAGGAAAGGGCTCTTACTGAGGTGAGAAAAACACGGGATCTGCTCCTGGAAAGAATGGAATAAATCCTCTGAATGAACTGGATTTGCTGAAATGTTAAAAGACACAGCTGAGCAAGTCAGACAAAATGAAAATAGAAACTGCTAATTCAGAATCGGATGCCTGTCCTAATCAGCATAGATTAATGACTACAGCCTTATCACCCATTTTTCACAACCAGCAGAAAAATTTCATTTAGAAATTTTAAAATGATCCAGGTGATTACAGAAAGACGTTCAATAAACATAACAACAAAAGATGAAGACTAGAGAATACTGTAGAACACCTGCAAATCAAAGGCAACACATTGTCTAGTATTTTGGAATAATAAAAAACACAAAGTCCTCTTAATTGCACTGCATTTTGTTTTGGTGGTTTTTTTTTGTTTTGTTTTTGTTTTTGTTTTTTTAATATTTCAAGTATCGCATGTCTTCTCTGCTACTGATCTCATTGACAGTCTTTAACCCTCTCAATATGGTCTATATTTCAAATGAAACCAGTAGCAAGTACAAGTGCTAAAATAGGTATCGCACTGAAAGATGGGCCATATGATTGTATTCCTAGTCACCCATCTTGTTTTCTCATTCAAACAGCTGAAGTTGAGTGAATTGCTTCACTATGCGTGCATTACTCTGGGAACTTGGCTACCACATCCACCGCATGCGATTTGCCAATACATACCACCTGCATACTGAAGGAACGGAAGACCTTCCTGTGGAGGAATATCTTCCCATCCTGTGTGGGTGTACAGGAGCAGATGTGTACGTACAATGGATAGCTCCCAGGACAGATGAATTGAGACATGTCATAAGTCAAACATTGTTTTCCAATAATGATTATTCTTCTACGGGACATTTAACAGAATAATTTTACTCCTTCAGAATACCACACTGAAGTTTATGATGGCATAGCAGATGTTTAGTAAGATTGTTTTCTTTCCTCCTCTTTTCTAGCAGATTGAAGAACCTGACTGCAGGGGGTGATCATTTTCAAAGTGCACCTAATTACTGGCATTTCCCTGGATCTACTAGCACCTAAAATCAGGCACGATTGACCACCAAGAAAAGGCTGTAGTCAAGCTACTGAAAAGCTCTACTACCTTGACCAGTAGAGGAAAGGTTCTGGAGGGAGCAGCCCTTCCAGCTGCTACTAGTACAATCAAGTCTCTGTTAATGACAGCCTTAAAAATGAGAAAATAGCTCTGGCAAACACATCTTGTAGGAGGTTGGTCTTTCAGCCTCCACTGTTTCAGCAAAGTTGTAAACATCACTATGTTTCTTAGACGTAGGAGCTTATCTGTAAACAGCTTTTCAAAAGCAGCTTTTATATATTGAATTTAACAGGGTACACAATCTTGGTTTGTCCACTTGACCTTGTCTTTTGAAAAGCTGTTGTGCCTCTTGTAGGGCAAGAGATACTCAGCTCACTACTTCTAAAAAGAGCAATGGCAAGGCGAAATGCTAAGTCCTTCATACGTGCCTGATTTCTAACCAACACTGCAAAACCACCTATTCTTACGTACCCAGCAGCTTCTCCTTTACTGCTACCATTTGCACTTAAGGTTAAACAGAATTCTTGACAGCATAGTATAATTTTAAAGATTTACAGAAGGGCACTATTCCTACAGAATATTTTTCAACTATTCCTGAGCACTTTTGGATGGATCTGTGGCAATAACCTCCCCCGAATTTTCTTATCCACAGTCAGCTCTTTAGTTTGCCAGTACAAGCTAATGTGAGCTAGGAGGCCAACCCTAACAGTTCAATATCTAAAGCTTTAGCATGGTTCCAGGTTCTCATATGTTTGTCTTTAGCATTCTAAAACTTTTAAAAATATAGACAGAATCCAAGAACAATGGACTCTGCAAAGGCAAGGAAATAAATTCATCCACCCTTTTGTTTAATTGCAGAGGATTCCTTTTGCCCTACCTATTACTTCTCAGGCTGAACATGAGCATGACACTAGAAACTCCTGAAGCTAGAATCTATACAATTTAGTGGATTTGCAAACAGTGGTGTGAAATACTGTGCTCTTGATTCAGTTGATCTGTTCTTATTCTGCGTCATTACACATCTCTTCACATTCTCCACTGCTTTACGAATTGTAAACAATAAGACAGTTCACTCTCAGTTAAACTGTGCTGAAGATAACTGTGGCAACGATTCAGTTGTTTTCATTTGCACTTTTTAAAAGGTCTGGCTTCCTCTGCACTCTATACAGAGTAAAATGTTATTATATGAAACTTAAACAGCATCCATTTCAAATAACAAGACCCAAATATAAATCTTAACCTGTATATTTCTCTGCAAGTTTGGCTGTACTTGGAATTATCAGTCCAGAACATCTCTATTTCAGAGTCCAGTTCTTTTTGCCAAGAGAGATATTCTTTTATCCTGATTATAGTGAAAAAAGCCAACATGCTGGCCTGACTCAGGCTGTAATTATTCTGTGCCTTTATATGAGCTTTTTATAGTTCCTGGTAGAAAGGCTGAAGGGAATCCTACACATCCACACAAGGTCTGAAATTTGTTGCCTTCCTGCACAAAACTGCATGAAACTGTTTGAATGAGTTCCTCTTCCCTATGCTTTTCCTTGCTTAGAGTTATGATGCATGCAGCTATTTCCCTCATTTTTTGTTACTCCAGCTTTAATAATAGAGCAAGGGGATGACTACAAATTGTTCTATAAAAAACAGAATTGACTTCTTAAAAAATAAAAAATAAATTAAAAAAAAAATATTACCTACCTAAATAAATCCTCAAAGAAGCAACTACATGCTTTAAAAGGAAGTATGGGGCAATAATAAAATCTAAAAG
This sequence comes from Aythya ferina, assembly GCF_964211825.1. Lineage (NCBI taxonomy): Eukaryota > Metazoa > Chordata > Aves > Anseriformes > Anatidae > Aythya > Aythya ferina. The sequence continues at coordinate 9,825,021 of NC_140307.1, forward strand.
TCGAAATGCCTATGCCAAGAAGATTTAATGTGGTCTCTGAATCTTAAAGCAAGCCAAAACTATTCATTTCAGCCATTTAGAAACAGAATCATTCCGCATTGTCTTAAAGCCATAAGAATTCAAATCACTCACTACCATTTCAGATTAATCAAACACCTCATGCAGACTAGGAAAACACAGGGTTGTGTCACCTTCCTATTTTTGCTTCTTCAGCATCAAGCCAAAACCTAATCCCTGTTCTAAATCAATGTGTTCCATTCTGCTGTTTCCTGGGAGGCAGGGGGCTGGAGGCAGGTGGGGAAGGGCAAACCTTTCTCCCAATTCTTTCAGAGGTATAAATATTATATGAAAAATTCCATTAATATAACAGCCTTGCACTCAAATCCTTAAGTCTGCTGTGAGTGGACAAACAGAAAAACAAGTCACCACACTTAAATAAATATTCACCTACTACTGCTAATATTTTTCTCCTTCACGTGTATGAAAAACAGCCAGTCTTGTACTATTTTCAGAATAATATTCAAGAAACAAAGAAAGTTATGTACAGAACATTTTAAACAAAGTCAAAATACAGAAACCAAATTCAGCTTCAGTTGGGAAATGTTTTAAAGAAATTAAAATTAATAGAATAAACCCTTCTCTGTAAATCTCTTCTTATAATTTCCTTTAGTTAAAGATAACAACATACTGGATTTAAGTCCATATATAACATATCAAATGCTCTTTATTAAACAGAGGATCTATTCATAGCACCCTGTATTTGCAACATATGCAGCAAATTATACTATTAAACACTTAATCCTAATACAGTTTAAATTTCATCTCTCACAATAAAACTTGCACTAATGTTGCTATACTTGAAATAGGATTCTAGAAATAAACAGTAGGAGTTGTAGATAGCTCAAGTGATGACAATAATTGAACACTTGAAATATAAAGTTAGCTGTTTAGATCTAAACGTTCTGATGAAATATTAAGGGTTTGGAAAAAAAAAAAAAAAAAAAAAAAAAAAAAAAAAAAAAAAGCTATTCCCAGTTATCCAAGGTTTGGAATGTTTAATTTACAAAACATAGGAAAATAAAAGATGGACAGGACTCCTATGAGCCACATGCCACATCACACATCTCTGAAAATTCTGAGCTTGTACATGCCCTCTGTAGATAGGTCATGAAAGGACTGATCCCACTTAGAGGCTTTTGCAGTGCCAGCACCTTGCAGAAGAGCCGAATACAGCAGCAACCCTGAGCGAATCAGAGCAAACATCTACTACAACTAAGATACTCTAGTAGTAACAGCACACAAACAGCACAGCCTGCTAGACAGCCCTCTGAGTGGAGAAATGGAGACAGACGAGCTACACCAGTATTTTAAAAGCTGAACAGATCTTAAATGTGGAGACATCTGCATTGACAAATAGTATTACAAGTTTCTGAATGCAAGACCCATTAAAACCAAGCATGTCCACACCAATCCAAATTTAATTTCAATTCAAGCATTCCCTACATTGTGTCTGACCTGTCCAATCTTAGTTATACAACTCTGAACAGGATTTTCTAAGCTATTTTATTAAAACAGACAATTCCAATACACAAGATAGATCAAGAAAGCAGGCCCCCATTTTACAAGTCCCGTCGTGCCCCTGCAAGCCCCAGTTCAGAGCAAGCATTTAACCTAGAAATCTGCATCATCCTTCATCATGAAGCATCATTTATCATTTTCTTTAGCCATGCTCTCATTTAGCCATGCAAAACCATCTGATTGTGTCAACTAAAAATACCACCAGGGTGAATCAGAGTGCAATGTTTTATACAGCCACCCTGTAACTTACATGCAGAGAAGAGCCCATTAAGAAGCTGCAGATATGATTCAGAAAAAAATTAACCAAAGACAATCACAGTTTGCTAGAGAATATTATAAAGACTTCATTAGTGTTTTTAAATACACTGTACATGCATATATTTCTATGTAGTATAGTTATAGTAATAAAGTCCACCAAACTAAAATTTTAGCAGTGAATTGAAGCTTACAACATTGTATGCCAGAAAGAGAATTACATTTTAAGATGTTTTAAATGCCCCTTTTATAACACCATTCAATTTTTTCCTCCGCAGACAAAGGCATATACTCTTTGACAGGTACTAGGTATAGTTAACTTTTGATTTACTATAAAGGTGCAGATGTAATTCCTCAGAATAACAGATGTCTATCAAACTCTTCAATCTTGGACACTGAAAATATCACCTAGAGTTCTGTATCTTCACACAATGACAGATCAATGGAAGAAGGCCTGCTTGATATCACTTGAGGAATCACCTGATTATAAAAATTAGTAAAACGCTTAAGTAGTACAGAATAACTCCACCAAGGGGTTTGAAGTGGCCTGATTATGAGAAGAGCTGGGGAAGAATTAGCAGGTGCAAGGATGTTGTACCAGGAAATTCTTCTCTCAGGAGACAGCATAGACATGATGACATGGGAAACTTGGGTTGCCAACTTTCTACAGAGTAAATAACCCTGAAACTCTGGGAAAATGACTTGGATTATGAAGGTGGAAGAGAGGCCAGCCCATTACTGAAAGAGAATTCTAAGTGAATTTTGCCAGTTTTATGTGGATGATTAATCTCAAAATGAAGGGCTAGTGCCACTTTTCTCACTGCTGCTAGCCTTTCTTTACTTCTCAGCTCTCATCTTTCAAAGACCCAGGCGGAGCTAAGAAGGCACATTGGTAAAAATTCCCCATGAAGGATTAGTTTTGTGCAGCCAGCTATGCTTTCCCCACATTACACAACTAACTTTAAGAAGAGTTCCTCAGAATACCTTTACTATCAGAGTATGATGCTCTTCAACAAAGTAAGACGATGCTGAGTGGTAACAGCAGATCCTAAAGGTTAGCTTTGACTATTCCAACCCAGATGCACACCTTACTAGTTAATATTTGCATAAGTTATTCATATGTTATGCCAGAGGACTCTCTTCACGAGTTAAATTTTATTCATATCTGAAGTCCACATTCAAAATAAGACTGGGCTATTATGGAGGTAAAGACTTATAAAAATTGAAAACTCCCTTTGAAACACATGCTTTCCAGTAAAAGCAGCTAGCAAAATGCAAAACACGGTCAACATTCCAACACCATGATGTCAATTTTTATATGCATGGACAAAATGCTACATGCAGAACTCAACTCTATCGTATCTTCCTTATTTATGATGTGCTTGTGTTCCCCTGCTTTCATTAGCAGAACTGCACCATGCAGTGGAGAGAGCAACCCCTAAAAAGTTTCAAAGGAATCTGATGAATATGGTAAATCTGGCAAAAAGCCACACTGGTTTTTAAAAAGTGAATTTCCATGTTCTGCTTCGGTTCTTCTGAAAAAATAGTGTACATGCTCTAAGGAATAGTTTTGATGTTTCCCTCTGCAGTAGTTCAGAGAAATTCCTGCCAACAGGGATGGCCTGGAACACCTGATAAAATGCTCTTCAATAACACACAATAAAAAGTGACATGTAAAAAAAATGGAAATCACTTGATTTTGCAAGGTTTATAAGCAACAGGCAAATTATCTTTTTGATTATCTCTACTTTTTTCCCCAAAAAAGAAAAATACAGCCAATTTTCAAGAAAACTAACAGCTGCAGACAGATTTAAATGCCATCTGTCCTTAGCAGTTACATGAAGAGACAAAATGATTCACACCACACAACAGGAAGTATGATAACCAACTCATTAACACTAATGAAATTCAGCCTCAGTTTGCTTCCTATGGGCAGGTCTTACTCAGGAAAAACTCCCACTGATGTCTCAGGCAAAGTGCCTACAGACTTCACTGGCACTGTTACTCAAATGCAAAATGTCATACTGTTCAGCTAGAAAGCCTTTTATAAATTTTACAAAATAAGGTCTCAGTTGTGGCACAGTAACCTAATGAAGTCCACAGGGTTCCCCAGGCTGGATCTCATTCCAGGACTGAGGTTTTAGTGCAAGTCCTCATACTACACCACTGAATAAATCAATGTGAATTTTTGGCAGACAAGGAATGATGGGACACCCCTATAACACAGTTGAAGAAGACAAGGTCCTTTCTTCAGTGTCTCATGGGAGGCTGGCCTTAATGTTTGAAATAATAAAAAGAAGTCTACAATTCCTATATTTTCCCCATTTCTGAATTGTGGCTTCTTTGTGACATGTGACAGATGGCTCACAGAGGCCTAAATTCAGCAAGAAAAATAAGCAATTATAAACAAATACATCATTGCTGTTTGCTAAGGACATAATTCAAGGAAGTTCAAAAGATCAGAACAAGACCCACATGTTCTGTTATCCCAGCTAAGGCACTTCTCAAGATGGTTATCTACAGGAAGAAATTTTCTCCAAGAAAAGGTTAACATTTACAGTACATCTTTGTTGCCCTCACAGAAACAATACAAATAAAAATAAAAATAAAATCAGCTCATATAAAAATGAAAAAAAAAATAAACAGAGAATTTTTTCCCTAAGTAACACTGCTATCTTATGCAAAGATTTAAAAGGTTGCAAGTTAAGAACAGGTGATGCTAACAGGATATTTGAAAGACCCATGAGACTTGCAACATTAAGTAAAATGTATTTGCCTACTGATCTAATTGCTTACTAATTTTCAAATCTATTCCCACTGGATAAGTAATGGCATTTTAAGCCCAGAACCTGGCATTAAAAATACATTTATAGTTTCCTTTTAGCAGAAGATAAACAGCTGCATGGTAAAAAACCATACATTAAGATGGCATTCAGGAGGTTTCTGTATGGTTTTAACCAACCTATTGTGTTCTAAATTTAACTGAAAGAGGTAGGAAGGGGAAATGGGAAATACATTTGGGCTCACAGTTTCACACTGGGGTGAAGGCAAGTGTTCACTCATACAGGGAAAACGTCTGGAATATTTGTGTCTTATGGAAGGACTTATCACATAATGAAAGTAGAATTTGAGCCAAGCCTTATTTAGTAAAATATCAGAAGCCATTGCTCTATTTATCTTTCTAAAGGAAATGCTAGTGTTTGTTTAAAAACAAGAAACTACTCAAGCAATCAAAATGACCTAAGTTTCCTTGAACTCCTTCAAATTCTAAGGTTTTGGTATTTTTTAGAGTGTCAGAAACAAAATTTTGTTAAAAAGCTGTAAAAATAAGAAAGTATTCCAGGCAGACCCAAAGAAGCTCAGAATGAATGTACCTATGCAGTTTTTGAGCAAGTCCTTGTCATCCAGAATATACCTTCAAATACACCTGGAGTTTAGAGGATATATTTCTTTAGTTTCAGCTTTTAAATAGTGAGTCACAAATGACAGTAGCATGGATTCTAACTTCCCTTTCAATGACTATCAAGTGTAACCCCGAAGAATATCAAGATGGTAGAAAAACATCTGAATTGGTTCTGACCAAGTACCTATCTAGTTCATCAGCTTCCAACAGGAGTCTTAAGTGGATACCCAGAGAAGAGCACATACAGAGCAAGTACATACCATACTTCCCTGGACTCATGTACTTTTTTTTTTTTTTTTTTTTAGCCTGCCATGGTTTGTCTGTTCAGTAATACTGAGTGGATTTTCCAAGTGCTTGTCTTGTCTTCCCCTGAATCCATGTATCCTTCCACTCGAGAAAACCTTTGGCATGCAGATCCCAAGATCATTACAAGCTCTTTTTGTTGTCTTTCCACCTTTTTCATTCATAAAGGATCAGAACTGTACACAGTACTTAGAGTGGGATCACACGCTTAAGGAGTTAATGCAGTGAGAGGATGATGCTCTTCACTTCGCATCTTCCCTTCATGGTGTTTCCTAACATTTAATTTCCATTATTCACTATTGCCAGGCTCTGAGCTGGCAGTTCCATGAAGAGACACACCTAGGAATCACTGTTCTAGAGGAAAAGTGTAACTGTTAGTCACAGAAAGCATCTTACATTCATACAAATAAAACTACATAATCAGGCCACATGAAAACAGAGCTCATTCAAGCAGTCTTATCAGTTATTGGTGTTAGTCAAATCCCTGCGTAGCACACAGCACAATCCACACACCTCTCCAGTGATGAATGTACACCCTTTTCAGCTTTCTAACAAGTGTTGATGAGATCAGCTGAAAAAAACAGTAATACATTGGAAGTTCCTGGCAGTTTCCAACTAGAATATCATCTACCAAGCAGTCAATACTCAAGACACTGCAATGCTATTGTTTTTTCAGCCAACATCCATGTTAGTCAACCAGGGAGCAGTTTAAAACTATTTGGAGGCTCAGGAAAACAAAACACCAAATGAGTAATGAGACCTTGAAAACATCTAATAAAAGGAGACTCTCAAGAGAGGAAGCCCAATAATATCTTAGCATATTTTATTTGTTATGCATCCACAGAGAGCAGTGAGCTTGTTCAGCCTTCTGCTTCCACACCGCTGCTACACCAGCAAGAGGCTGCAGTAGCTGGGAAGCAAGGACAACAACTGTTGGAAGAGATATGTGAATGCACCAGAACCACTACTTGCATCACTCTTGCTTACATGTATTTCTCCATGCCAGTAGATGGTCTGGAGAAGCCACATACACAACAGAGATATGGTAACAACTGAAAAAAAAATAAAAGATCAGGGGAAGAATTTTTTAAGCTAGCTAATCTTTTGTTGAATCAGCGAGCTCAGAATAGAGATGCTTTCTGCAACCTCAGAGCTTCTGAAAGGTGCAGGCCAGGAAACATCATCAGATGAAGATGATGAGAGAAAGCAATCACCTTCTGGCATTCTGTGGTGTGGCAGGTGTGCCCATACCCTCTTAATTCTCTGGAACTAAGAAGCAATAGATCAGAGAACTAAGTGCTCTTCTTTGCGTTTGCATTTGCTACAGAGAGCCTTCACAAATCCTTTCATATATACATGTTATAAATGATACCCTGTTCTGTTTGCATGCACTGACAAGAGACTGTATCCTATAAATTTTAAGCAGCTTAGATTTTTGGCAAAGCACCTGATGACAGAAAAAAACATTACATAAATGCAGAAATACATGTTTCCACATATAAACAAAAGCTCCACTTACTTAGCACTACAAAACAGCATCATTAACCAGTTGGGACCTCCCACCGTGCCACAAATGACAACAGTTAGCATACAACAACAATCTAGTAATTGCAATCGTAAATGCATTTTTAATATTGCTTCACAATTTATTCGAGCTGACTGCATTTGCTGTGTTTCTAGTGGATCCAGAAGCATGACAAACTGACAATTCTTGGAAACCACATTTCTCAAAACAGACTGAGAATACTGTTTTCATTCTCTCTCCATAATGATGTTAAATCTAATAAATATAAAATTAGAAACAGAAATAACATTGTTCCTAAACAATTTATGTAATATGCTGTCTGGAAGGGGTGTATTAGGCCAAGTTTTCAGAAAGTGCACTCCATTTATAAATACTTGATGTTTGTACTTGCACTTCTCAAGTATTATCAAATATCTACACACCCAGGTACTAGAATTTACACACCAGAAACCTATTCTCTCAAAAGAGCTTTAAGAGTCAAAGTTTTGGTTTAATCATCAAAATATGAAGATGGATGGTTAGCCAGACTTTTGGAAGTGACTAAGGCACTAAAATGCCTGGTTCCCATTGGACTAATGGAAATTTAACCTATAACTTGTTTTGAAAATCCAGCTAAGCACCTACCAATACAGTTAAGTACTCAACAGTATGTGTTTAACTTACAAAAGCTCAGGGCTTACTGAAGTAAAGGCTCCATATCACAGACCCTTCTGAAAACACTTCTCTCTCTGCATCAGATTTAGCACCCTTGCATAGCTGACAGTCAAAAATGAGCTTGCAGACCTGTACTTGCTCCTAGAAGACAGAGTGAAGCCATTTGGAAAATACGACCCTTAACTCCAAGAGTGCTTGACAGTCTACAGTGTTCAGATAATATAAAAAGTTCTCCTCTTAAACGGAGAAAAGTTCTTTATGTACTTGTTTTCAAAACCTAAACAAATCAGTGATAAAGTGAGTGAAGAGGGCATAACAGAACTGCAGTGCCATGCAATTCCCATGTGGGTCTTGCTCATGATAGCAAGCTTTCCTTTTCTAAGATACTTGTACACATTTGACAATTTCTTCTAGAGAACCAGGAATGAGAGAAAAATAGCATTCCAGATGCACTATACCAGAAGTTGGGAAAGTACATTGGTAATTGAGATAACTACAAAAGGTTCAAGTCTATAAACATTTTGTTCCATTCCAAAATAAGAGAAACAAAATTCTTATTCCAAAACTCACAGGAAAGTTGAAAACCTCTTTCAGAAAGAAAAGCCACGTAGACAAATAAATACTGGGCTTTAAGTTTATTGAACCTTCAAAAGGAAATTTATCTAATGTTGAGCCGAATGCAGAAATGAAGCTAGGGCCAAATTCAGACACACTGATTAAAGCCTGACTTTCCTTCCATCAGCTGTTTGCTTATCTTTTCCAACTTCTATCTGCACAACCAGAATAAGAAACTCACTTAGCTGTCTCTCCAGAATTGTCACAGCTATATCCAGTGTCCTTTCTGGAACGTTGTGCTCACTAGGAAACTGCATTTCAAAACCAAACTCACTCTATTACCACACACAAACTGTTTTACAGAGATTTTGCATAACAAGAATTACACTGGGATTGTTCAAGGCAGGCTGTGCTGGACTGTACATGGTCACAAGATTATCATTAGTGCTATAAACTATACAGAATCTTACCAACATGGACTTAACAGTCAAGTACATTTGCAGTCAGTTTGGTGTAACACACTGACATTGCCAAGGATTTCTCACATAAGCTTACAACACAAACAAGTACAGAGGCACAGTTATAAACTTGCTTTCACTAGCACTGAAATTAATATTTTACCACTCAGTTGCAAGCCACATTATATTTGGTGTTTTCTTAAATACCAGTTCCTGGATTCAGGTGAGCATACAGAATTCTATATTTTAAGAAAAGCTTCAAGCCTAATGACTGCAGATAGAGACAAACATGTGGACCTCACAGCTTCTAGAAGTAAAAACAAATAAAAAGGTCTCAGATTTTAAAATACATTCTTATGAAGCCAAACTCATTATTTGGGATGGCCAAACCATGATTTTTAAACAACAGGTAAAAGGACTTTAACATGAGTATAACCAATCATGTACGTTTTCTGTGATGCAAAAGCAGGAACAATTTGGTGTGCTGAAAAACTGCCCCCTCAGTGCAGTTTATGCCTCAATTTGGTAAGGAATATGAAGGAGCCAGCTGCACCAAGCAGACCTGAATGAGTAATTATCAATGACTAATCTTTCAAGTGGTTGCTAAAACCAGAGAGAATCTTAAAGCTATTCCTTCACTTGTTAACTACTTTTTCAAGAAAAATTAGAAGCCACTGGCTGTTGTGAAAGATTATTCTTACATCTAAGCTATTCTAAAAACATTCCATGTTTGAATAGCTAGTTTTAGAACAAGTGAACTGGAGCTCTACACACAACTGATTTAATACTCTCATCCAAATTTATCATTTTAATGAGGAATGATACTCATGTCTGAAGATGTAGATAAGGCATTATAAATCTAACAGGACACGGAGATTAAAACACCTTCACCTCATTGGCGTGAATGATTTTGGACTATGCTTTAGCTGAATAACCAAAGGCTGATTTTCCTGACTTGTATCGCTGCAAGCATCATTCATAATCACTATTATATATAATATTTACTAAAAATTGAAACAAAGAAATAATAGTAAAATGGCCCCCTCACTGATATCATCTGGACTTTTGGTCATCTCCCACAGTTGACTTAAACTTTTGATGAGATTACATTTTTAAAAATAAGTATTCATACATATTTTGTGACTCAAGTCACAAGACAGATTCATCACAAACCTTCTGCCAATTCAATTCTTTTGGATTGTAAATAGGGGGTAAGAGCAGTTCAGATCCTATGAGCACTGGTTGAGCAATCATTATTAGTCATAAATTCAAAATGAATTCAGGAACTTACGTAAGTATTCTGGTAATGCTGTCACTGCATTACAAGCTTGTCAATAACAATATTTTAAGTCAGAATACTTCTACTGAGTCTCTGAAGTGTTATTTGTCTGCAGCAGATGTATTCCAGCGTTCAAACAAAAGGATAAAACCACAAGCCTGTTGAGGCTGATGGCAAAACTCCAGATGGGTGCAGAATTGCAACCTGCTTACAAAAGTGAAACTGCTTTAGATTTAACTCTGGGTTTGCAAATCGCAACCTGATATTTTTGATTAAAGTTACTGAAGATTTTAAAATCCTTACTCTTATATGGCATGTAGATCAATATTTTCTGACATTGGTGTGCAATACATCCAGTGACTGTAAAACATATTCCAAAGGTTTTCCACAAAGATGGTCTCCAAGTCCACTATGTCATGTAATGGACATCAGACTTTTGGCCTTGCACAGATCAACCTTAATGACATTTACCGTGTTGGTAGTTTTCAGCAGATTGGCTATGGCAGAATCATTTGGAATAAGATAATGTTTTCAGTATGTATATCTTTTACATCCAAAATATCACAGATAGATAGAAAAAAAAAAACAAAAACAAAAAAAAAAAAAAAACATAATGCATGCGGGGATCGCAGAAACATAAATCATGGGAGCAAGTAACAGTTTATTCAATGAATATGTGACCTACAAAGCTTTCCCTTCCATAGAAATCCAAAGCTAATGCTTCTTAAATATCCAGACATAGTGTGTTTGCTATTATTCCCTCCTCAGACATTAGCCACCCCACAGTCTTTGGAGATAAAATGGGCTGACTTGTAGAGGATTTAACTAGGACTCTAGGAACCTAAGAAAATATCAGTGTATTCCTGATTTGAAAACAACATACCAGAGAATAAATCTAAAATGAACCCATGTGTAAACTCCAAATTTTGTCCATATGATTCTGCTAGCAATCATTTCTTGCTGACATTAATTCATTAGTAAGAATATCAGATATACATTCTTGCACATATTTCATAACATATAACAACATTAACTTAATGGTGTAATAAAATGTTACCACAAGATTGAGAAAGCATAGGTACCAGGCTGAACATCCTGCCTTTTCAATTACCAGTACATAGCCATATCTTCTCAAGAGATTTAAATAGCAAAGTTGGACTTAAATACTTTTATTTTATTAGCTTAACCATTGCCTAAAATCTCTATTATTGATTACTAAGCTGCTATCATGGGAGAAAAATAAGAAGCCTCTTACACCATACTGAGAAATAAACACACATCAGTAGTTAACTATATCCTTGACTGAGACTTGATGTTCACAAAAATCAGTAGAATACAATAGCCTCCTTGGATGGATTCATCATTTAAATCTTTAGAAATACTGAATTATTCCATCATGATATTGCTGCTATTTTATTTTATCTTATTTTAAGACAGACATAGAGACACCATTTGCTTGGGTCACTATTGGCTTTAGGCAAATGCAGTTCCACTCATTTCAGTTATACTGGCACGAGTCAGGAAAAGGAGGCCCTATGTCTGCGAAACAGCACAAGCAAGGCTAGCCCATAAGTGATCTCCTGAATCAACTTTATGCCCTTGCTCTTGCTCACAGAACAGTTTTAAAAAGCAGCTCGGCAATACCACGCAGTAAACAATTCTCTGGGTTATCCTATCATATCTTATTAATCTACTAGTATGGCAATTAAACCTCCCTTAAAAAATTGTCATGAACTTGAGACACCACATATCTGGAAGTTCAGAGTTAAGTTTGGAACCTAGCTAAACACCGTGCCATGCTCGTTACTGGTGTAGAATCCTATAACCAGTTAACTTTCATTTCTTCTCAGTAACAGCTACCTCTTTTTCACAACTTCTCATGTTAAAGTTTTCTTTGCGTTACATTCATACCACATTTCCACCACATTCTTTTTAAACGGTTATTATTTTATTCTGTACCTGCCTCAAGCAGGATGAAATTAATCAATTGCACATAAGTGACATGACATAGACTTGTGACCTTGCCCAGCATCCAATTGTTTCTAATTGATTAGCTCCAGACATAAGCACTTCAATAGCCAAAAACAACACAAGTGGAAGCTATGGTACAATATTAGGGTAGAATAACTGTGTGTGGTCCATATAGTATGGCCCCAAGCAACCAATTAAAGAATTAATGGTTATTGGATACCAAAAATGTTATGTTAAATAATATAAGATATCTTTAATGTGACTAAAATTGTGATAGAACACCTAAAATTTAGGAGCAGAAGGGCCTCCTGCAAGATTGGGGTTAAGTGCTAATGGCTCAAATATGCCAAATAGATTGGAATATTTAACAGGACAATCAAGACCAAAAGAATTTGACCTGGATTGAAATGTTCATAAAGCTATTCACAATAGCCTATTGATTACTACAATGTGTTTGGATATTTTTTATTATGAAGAGACAAGTGAAGCTATGCCAAACCATTTGTGGAGAAGAGGAAACTATGGCACCACTGATTCCTGTTCTGCAATAAGAAAACTATGGAAAAAAAAATAGAAAAGAAAAACATTATAAAAGAAAAAAAAAAAAAAGTGGTCTCTTCATAACCAAAAGGCCCAAACACAAAGCTGACCTTTCCCTTTCCTGTACTTCTATTCTCATCTTTCACAGAACTATTAAGTGAATTTCACATACTACTTTGAGTGCTTTATAGGGCCTGTTATTGCAACATCACTCAACTGCTTGCACACAAAGATACAAACAGATCAGGCACAGAAAATCAGTAACATTTTGATTCCTACATGAGAAGCAAGCAAAAAGCTGAAGATTCCACTGCTGTCCTGTCTGCTTGAACATGCACTGTTCATGCTGCTTTTCCACACACTTAATAAAGAATCTAATGCTTTTATGGTGAATCCTTTACTCAGGTAACTGCTGTACTTTCAAGATTAGTAGCAACCATAATACAGATGTAAGAGGCGTTCATTGATAAGCAACTGCCAAACATTTCACAGCACACACTGCACTAGTGCTATTAGCAAGTAGCACTGCTTATTCCCACTACTGTAAGCCCCAAAGTCCAGCATAAATGAATTATAGCTTACTGAGCTGTCCAGTCCTGTCTCCTAATTTCTTCATATTCCTTTTGAATTCTCTTTTGCCTGCTTTATTACCATTTGATTCAAAATTCTTCAGGATGTATGTTTAAATAATGCCCAGCCCAACAGGCTCCAGTTTGAAACCACCATTTCTCAATATCACAATAATGAAAACAGTACATAGTTACAATACTGTCACTGATTTTTTTGCAAAACAAATACTTTATTTTGTAAAAATTACTACACTGCTTCAAAAGCTGATGCCATTTATTTCAAAAATATTCTCCAGTTTAATTGTTCTTTTCTAAGTATTTTTTTTGATTTGGGCCTATAGAGGACTGAAGAATCCTTGATGATACATTCTGTACTGTGGGAACTACCACTGTAGAGGATGACAGACTATAACAACATCTCTGCTGCATTCCAGCACACCATATTTCTTGAAATACTCACTTCTTGGAACCGACTAGGCTCATGTGTCAGGCAATAGATCAGTTGGCAGCTATGGCTTTCCTCCATGGTTCTGTATTCATTGAACGCTTGAAGGAAAGACCTTTTTGGACCTCCGTCTTCCCAAGATACTCACCGACTTCCAAGCGCTTTACATGTTTCTACACAGGTATTTATATAACCCTTGTCACTTACAGTATCTTAACATTTATCAGGTGCTAAATCTCCTGTGGGCAAAGGGCAGCTGTATTGCCTTGAAAGACCCCAGGCATTACACATCTGGCAAGATCTCCCTTTGGTCCCTGTACAGTTGAGTCAGGTACAATATTACCGAGAGAGAAAATATCCATTTCCCATCTGGATGCCTTTGAAATTAAATTCAGTGATAAACCTAAATCCCACTCTCATTGGAAACCTTTCATTTACAATGCAGGTACCTCAGCAGTTTTGCTTAGAAGACAGCAACTGAAAGTTTGTGGCAAGATCATCGGAAACACCAAGCACAGCAGTAGCAACAAGTTCATTGCCTACCTGTAGATGAGCGTAGATAGCAATGGCAAGCCAAATGACCTCCCAGAAGAGCCCTGTGGCTTTAGGGCTGGCCATCCTCGTGCCTTGGGACTCTGCTGAGAGAGATTGTTTCAAGTTACAAATAAAATCAATTGGGCTGTGCCGGAATTTCAATGACTAAAGCAAACTGGGCGAAGGGATGGAACCAGCCTTTGGAAGAAGCTCAGTGCAAACACTGGAGCTCCGTGCTGGCCAGCGGAGCTGGCTAGGAAAGCATGCCATGAGCACAGCCTGCAGGGTGATGCAGTTCCAATTAGGCAACAGACGCGGGGGGAGAATGAAGGAAGGTTTGGGAAAGCAAGCAGTAGGGGGCGAGTTTGATCGTCTCCTGCACATAGGTCAGTTTATCAAATCAGCAACCCCTCCCACCGTGATCTCTCACTTTCACCCATCCAAAAGGGAGAGCCCAGCCCTGGGACCCCATCAACCATTCACACTGCCTTTGGAAGTTCTGATCATAACAGCACGGAGATTAAGTGATCAGGGCAGAGGGAAAAAGTCCTTCAATTTAGTGATCCTCATCAGTTACAGGGCCAACACTAAATGGCTGGTCACTTTTACTTAAAAACAGTTTAAAACTGCCAGCAGGATAAACCGTTTAATAACACTGCTAATTCTGTTAACTCCTGGTATCAATACATCTTGTTGCCTCAGATATTCGTTACCATAGTGACCTTATAAAGTAGTACAAGTTCCGCACACCCCTAACACACACAGGCACACGCACACACCAGCAGCCTGCCCGCCCTCCCCTCCTCCTACCCTCCACCCCAATATTTTGGGAGGACGCACAGCGTGGGGAAATCTTGCCTTCAAAACCAAAAAGAAAACCTTACTTCTAAAAGATCAAGAGTCCTAAATGAAAACCAGCTCTCGCACCTGTCAACTAAACGTAATTAAGACTCCTTACAGAAGTGTTTAATCCCTTAAAAAAATCTTACAAAAAATAATAAATAAATAAAATAAATAAAAATAAATGAGGAAAGAAACACACCCTCTCCCCACCCACCCTCAGCCCTTAGTGCTCCTGGATGCTCCGGTCATTCACAAGTCCCAGGCTGCTGTGCCAGCTAAGAAGGAAGGCTGATCCCCTCGCCAGGCGCTGCCGGGATCCAGCAGCTTCTGCTATCGGCAGGTGCCGTGCCTGGGCTCACCCAGCGGGCGAGCGGTTCCGCTTTCCCCGGGGCTCGGCACGGAGCCCCTCCAGGCCGGTCTGCGCCCTGCAGGGCGCTGCTGCCCGCCCGGGCTGGGGGCAGCTGCCCGGAGAGCCCCGGGAGGCTGCGGCTGCTGCCATGGCCCAGCCCGGCCCCCCCGCGGCTCTCACCCACCTGGTGCGGAGCCCGGCTCGGCTCAGCGGGGCCGGAGGGGAGGCAGGGAGCAGCTCGGGCTCCGCCGGCGCCTCCTTCCCTCCCGCAGGGCACGGAGAGCCTGGCCCGTCACGGCACCGGCGATCCAGCATCCTGCATCACGGAGAGCCCCTCCCTCGCGGCAGGCTCCAGCCCACCGCCGCCCGTTAGCCAAGGTCCTACAGGCTGCTGGCAGCCGGCCTGGACCCCCCTCCCTCCCTTTCCCTCTCCCCGGTCCCCCCCCTTCCCAGCCCGGCCCCGGTCGGAGGCTCCCGGGCGCCTCCACCTGCGGTGCGGGGCCATGGCCCTGCCCGGCGCCCCCAGCGCCGCCGCGGCTCCGCTCCCCCCCGCTGCCCCCGGGCAGAGCGAGCGGGCGCCCGGCCAGAGGGGCCCGGCTCCCCGCCGGCTGCCGAGGGCTGGCGGGGCTCCGGAGCCGGCAGCCGAGAGCCCGGGGCCGAGCCGTTCGTCTTCCCCCCGAGGGGCGAAAGCTACCGTGAAGGCAGCCCCCCAAGCCTGCCGCAGAGCGGCTTCCAAAACCGCAAGAATCCCGTGTCTCATCTCCAAGCTGCTCTCGCAGTCCAGCTGCAAATCTGCTCGCACACCGAGGAGGTCTTTAATCACGCTGCCCTCTGCGATATTTTTAGGTTTCCTACTGTAAATCTGACAAGCACGCCTCGTCCGACAGCTCTGCTCGCGGTCTCCCTCTCAGCTGCTGGGCAGTACCTCCGTAAAATCCTCTACCTTTCGCTACGGCTCCCACTGATGTCCCAAGCTTTCGTCGAGCCTGCTAGGAGCAACGCACAGAAAAAGGGCTATTATCCCTGCCACCGAAGTTAAAAATACGCTCCAGTGAACTAAACATAACCGATGAAGAGTTTGTTCAAATATGTTGCACTGGAAACTTTTCCAATGTGTTTAGGTTTCTCACTAGCGAGGGAAGGCGCCTCCTCCATCGTTAGGAACAGAGTGCCCTCTGCTGAAACTAGGCTGGGAGGAAAGCAGCCAAAGGGGAGATGCCAAAAGCAACCAGAGGGATCCATTTCAGCTGCTAGTTACTTAATCAACCGCACGGTCCTTGAATTATGACTTCAATTATACCCATGCCATTTGTTATCTTAAAAAAAAAAAAAAAAAAGTGAGAGAGAAAGATATCCTAGTGCAGACAGCACATGTATCCGACCTGATCACAAACGATTTAGGCAGAATTTAGCCATTAGATCTACTGATGCAGAAAGCCAAGTTTCTCATCTCAAAACTACGGCCAGTAGTACTGCAAGAACAAAGATAGAAAGAAACTTGTTCACAACTACAGAATGAAACTGCTACAGAATGAGACCTGCCATCTAGTTAGGCAGGCACAGTTTGCACAAGCCTTATTCAGAATCGCACTGCATTTAGGATTACTTAGCCCTCAACACTGAGGGAGTCCCTTGGATCCCTGATACAAAAGCTACAGAGTGGGCCATTAATTTGCTGACCAGGTGGGTATTTACACAAACAAACAAACAAACAAACCACTATATTTCTAGCACTTGTGTCAGCCACAGATTACATTGAAAAGTTCAGTCCCGAAATTCTAATAGCATTTTCCAGATTTGAAGGCTGACTGGCATTTCTTTGTTTTTCTTTCAGTGCCACTCATCTTTGTGTTCTTTACTTTCTCAAGCTTACTAGGAGGAAAAAAAAAACAAACAAAAAAAACAAACAAACAAACACACAAACCAAGAGCTTAATCCGAGACCTTCTCAGAAGGTTGCTCCTGCTCATCCTTCACATCAGTTCTATGTGTATCCCTCAACACAAAAGATACTCAAGCATCACATATGTGGGTCTTAGAAACACTTGTTCATCCTCTGCAGTGAATTACAGAAGAGAAAAGTGGTGCAGTAGGAAGCAGACTATGTTAGACAACTCTTAGGACAGATTCACTGACTTAAGCAAGCCTGCTGATGTATCCTACACACTAATTCCTTGCATGACCTTGAGTTTAGGTTATAGGCTCCATGTCTGAATTCACAGGGCATGTATGAAAACAGAGGTAAACACCTGCAGGCATTATCCCCCAGGATATTTTCAAAAAGCATTGTAATAAATAATTCAGGCACCTTGTGTTACCCTACCTAGTAAAACAGTAATCGGCAATACGTCTCACCCAAACTACAGCAGTGACAGCAGAGTTAATCCCATTTTCCCTCATCATTCATAGTTTTATTTTGCTTTTATTACACAGAAATCTTCCCTTTTGTGAGGAATATGAGCACCCAAGAACTAACATCTTTTTATCATATTGCCTACTACTGTCAAATTACAGTTTTGACAGCTTTTAACCAGGCATTTTCATCTACAGCTGATTTGTCTCCTCCTTTATGCAGTTTCTTTAATTTCTTCACCTCGGCCTCATCCCACACCCCTGTCACTTTACTGTTCTCTCTAAGCTTCCAGTGAGCATGAAAGCTTTGAGATTTTGACTCCTCAAGATCACCATTATCCCTTCTGCTGAGCCAAGCAAATGTCGAATGAAAGTCAGGGGTCCAGGCAAGATGTGTTTGACAAAACCACTTCAAAGTTCACAGCACTTGCAGTTCCACAGCAGACTCCTGCAATATACGTCCTAAACTTAAAGGCCACAAACTTACAGGGTCCAGAAGCCTATCTTCCATCCCTGGAAAAGTTTGTCAGGAATCTTACAAAAACTAATTGACCATTCAAGCATAAAAGAAATCACCATTTCTAAGGAGACATTTAAGTTCCCTTCTGATCACTCTGTCTATAACCTGTACGAATTATAAACTCTTCAAGAAAATTATTCTTTTTTTTACTATTATTATTATTTTACACTGTTTGCACAACCCCTTGTCCAGTGTCAAAATCCTTTAGATATTGCCTTATTAGCAATTTTACCACACATTCTTCTGATTCCCATTCACGCCACGTTTGGCAAAGTTGGTATAAGATTTTTGAACAGGAAACTATAGTGGTGCTCTTTGCAGTTCATGTAATTCCTACATTTGTCTCCTGTTATTAGTAGTGCTTTATGATTACATATATGCTTTTCTATTGCTGTTCTCCAAAATATGCATCATTTAAATAACATTAAATGACAGCTCTAAAGCCCTTATTGTTCATAAAATTGTGAAATATGGACATTTGCACTTACTGAACACAATCATGACCTCATCTATCTGTACAGCTAGCCGAGTCTCATGAAGTTGGTTGGCAACATGACTGCCTTATTCTTTGTTTTATACTGACTTATGGCCATACATACTCACTACTGAACACAGCTATGAAACATTTTTTGTTATTCATTGATTTATATTCTACAAAGACAACAGAAAATTTCACCTCTCCCTCAACTGCAAGAGAAAACAGAGAAAGGAGAACCTGCAGGATACAGCCATTGGCAAAATTGAAGAAAATTAAATCTCTGGTCTGGTAAACACAAAACTGTTCAATCAGGTGATAACCATCAGATTTCACTTCCTCAGAGAATATTAACAGAAAACCTTCGCATCCAGAAAAATGTTTCTCTATTTATCTTTGCCCTGAAACGTAGGTGTACACCTTCAGCAGACTTCACTTAAATATAAATATTCTTTCAAAGCAAGTTCAGCTAAGCCAATCTGATGATCATGAAGGTCATTTTAACATCATAACAAAAGTCTATACTACTCAGGGAGAAATATGTTTGGCTAAACTACAAATTTAAAATGCATTGAAACAGTGCAGAACATTTGGCTCATAAATCAGGATTAAATCTAATGAATACCAAAGCTGGAAGTATCCTGCTGAGGCCCCATGCAGAAAGTGAATTTGGGTTTGAGGCCTCAAAGTTATCAGTAATAGAGCTGCACCTGATTGACTAATAAAAGGAAAATGTTAAATTTCCTGTAACTAGAGTCATGAGAACCCTGATACAGTATAATCAGTTCTTTGACCCTGCATTGTATTTGTAGAGGGTGCTTGTTTACCCTGAAATAACAAGCTCTCTGGGGTATAGAGCAATCATGCACTGTCACACTTTACAAATATGTTATACCCTATAAAGAGTCAAGCCCATATTACAATAAAGGTACAAAGTTCAGCTACAGTACTGTCTTTGATTCCTTGGTGTTACAGAACCCCTGCGTTCCATGTTGATCCTTGCCCCAGGCTTTGGGAACAGCTCCATCAGTACAGTAAGTAGAAAAAATTCTTGTGGCTTAAAGAAAGAAAAACTACTTATGTATAGACCTAAACATTATAGAAAGCTACTGTTTTCCTCTCAGCTTGTGTTTAAATGAATCTAACATTAACCAATACAATATATACAAATGGTCACTACTTCAAGTATTTGAATAAATATTTGTCCTTTCTTGTGTTTCAGATTCCTTTTTATCTTTGAGCAAAATAACTTGTGGCTCATCTGCATATTTATGATCCTGTTACAGTAGCAGCAGATGCATTAAATTTCATGACTCTCCAGAACAAACACATCTTGATTCACATTGCACATACTTATACTTCTGTTTTGAGTTCAGTGTTCATAGCCCTAACAAAAATGTTAGGGCAGACATTTTGAGATCAATTATAATACTTACACAATCATTATACAATTTAGTAGCATATATTCTCACAGGAATTTAGGTGATTATTGTGGGCATAACCAAAAGATATAAACTTGTAGTGATCTGAATACAGATAAGACAAAATGTAAAATTCATTGCAGAAAATAAAATATATTTGGTTTACTTACACATCACTATGTTTATTAACAGACTTTTTTCCTAGTTTGAAAAAAAAGTTACTCCTCGGAGAACTGTGTATATGCCAAATCTGAATTCCTGAACTTATCTGCCCTTTCTTTCTCAGTGACATCAATCTATCTTCCTCAAGGTCTTTGATGGCCCTTATTTCTGTGATTGTTAAGAATAAAACATTGAGTGCTCTGTGAAACAGGCAACAGTTACTGCCTAAACTGAGGAGATCAGTTACATCGCAAATCATGAACATCAGACAAAGGTAAGCAGGACAATTGCTTTTCCTTAGTGAACTGTTAGAGTTGAGGGTGATGAGCAAAGTAGGTGACCTGCATCTCAAGATGACTTCTGCCTGTTGCTGAGTGTCTAGAGACAGGCCAATATGGAAATGGAAGAAGAACATAAGCATAGAGCAGTGAGATGGCATGAGAAAGGACAAGGTTGGAAAATATACATGATACATCACTGGGAGGAATTCTAAGATGGTGTAGTTATGAATGCAGAAAATGAACAATTAGTATAGAGAAATGCAGCAAAACCAAAGGAAGGAAAAAGTAACAGTAAAATTTGAAAGAAACTAAGAAAATGATAGAAACAAAGCCACCAGAAAAAAGCTTCAGAAGATAAGTGACACTTGTTTTTATTATTACCAAACACTAGATGCACAGACTGACACTTTCTCATGTGCAGTCATGTGCACATAAGATTACAAATGCAGAAACACTATAACAAAACACATGAAATGGTTGCACACTCCTGTTGGCTCGTGTGGGTGAGATCAAAACAGCAAATAAAACATGATGCTCAAAAAAGAAAGAGAGATGGTGTATTAACTGAGGATAGAACCCCCAAGTTAAGCTATACTTTAAAGTTGAAAGTAACATGAAGACAGAAAGCAAGTATGAAATTTATTTCTGATTCTTCTGTTCTCTTCTACTTGTCAACTTTTGCTATTTTGACAATTGCTGTGGTTTCTTAGGTTGCGCACCTAACTTTCAATAAGAAATTATATTGTGAATCACTACCAAAGTGAAATTATCCCTTTTCCTCACCACAGACTGGCTGCAGACCAAGTGCTCCATATTGAGGCATTGGGTCAAGTACAATAAGAGTGGGGTAAGCTATTTGTTCTTAATAAAATGAATTCAACTCAACTCAGTAATGTAGCCTGGAAATAAACGAAGACTTTTTTGTTATTATATTGTACTAAAAGAGATGGAAGTGATTTCATTTTCACAAGGGACTCAGATTTGACTTAGCTCTGGTGGATCAGAGGAGGTTCCTGGCTCCTGTGGGAGCCAGCAGATGTACTAGTTGTTCTTATTAACATTCAGTGATGACATAATTGAATACAGTCTATTTGACAATAAATGGGGATAAAGAAAGGTTAGCAAAAATTGATGGGTGGAGAAAAAAAAAAAAAAAAAAAAAAAGTGGTAAAGCTCTACATTCACAGTTTGGAGCTATATAGCTGTTAGGAGAAAAAAAAAAAAAAGAAAAAGAAAAAAAAAAAAAAAAGCTTCTTTCTCTCATTCCTACATTGTATGAATGAGCCTGAGTTTTTCTTAGCAGGCTCTTATAATCTATACTATGAGAGCATCTCACTCAAATGTTTTCTCAGTCTGATACTGATACTAGTAGTCTATAGACCAGAATTACATTATTGCAGACCCATGCAGTAGCTAAGAATTTTTCCTCATTCTGCATAGACATCCCTTACAGAAATTAAAGGGCTTTCTGCATTAAACTGGACTAGAGCTTATACCTTCAGACACTGAACCAGATTCTGGTCTTGACTATTCCAATATAAGATGTAAATAGTTGCAGCTTCTCTGCGTTTGGATATGAATGAACTTGGTCACTGACAACTGGAAACAGCCTAACAAGCTTATCAGGTATCACCTGGAAAACATTGCAATCACGTCTATTTTCCATAAGCCATGTTTTACCAAAAATATATATATTGTTTACTTCTGCATATGCTAATGCCAAAAATAATTTCATGAACAGTTTGAATGATGTTTCTAGTTCTTTACTGACTGCCAGCTGTTGGAAGGCTGTTGTTCCAACACAGGCAAAAGCCAGTATAAGCTGACAGACTTGTCCTGCTTAATTTAACTAGGCAAGTAGGTGCATATGCTGAAGTACTGCACAGGAGGCCATCTCGTGTCGATGCATGTTCTGACCATCTGCATGTATTATTGCCAATGATACAGAAACATTAATTACCCTTTCACCTTTCTGGTCAGTGATCAGTAATTTTCTCATGGAGACTTCACATCTCCTATACAACTGTTGGCAATAGCCTCCAAGCATTATCAGGCTAACAGGACTCGATTTGACTTCTTCAGCTGCAGGCCTGCGTGAGTCACCAACATCTGTCTGTAAACAAACTGCCTGGCAAAGTTCTTATTCATATGTTTTAATGCATCAGAGTAATACCATTTGAGTTAACACTGCTATAACATACACAGACTGCTTGAATTGCTACAAAGGCTGAAGGCTGTCCAGTGACACCTTGCTTTGTTTCCAAAAGATGCTTAGGAAGAGACACTCATGATTTAAAGAGAATGATGATTGCCAGAAAAAGAAAAGCACTGAAAGACTAGAAAGTTTCTGTTGTCCATGCCGGCTCCTGTACCTATACCTACATTTTGACATCATGATATTTTTACACTAGTCAGACCTGTCTGCTTACTAAGAGTATTTAACACTTGAAAAGCACACATGAACTCAGTTTGTAGGAAGTCACAGAGAACACCTAGACAGAAGTGCTATTTCTGTTAACTGATGTGGCCTTACTAAAGTCTGTAGCAGTTTGTTGCACCAACAACTTGCCATTCCAAGAGGAGGAAAAAAACACTGCTTTGGAACAGAGAGAGCCATGTCAGATAGCAAGGTCAGCAGCCCAGGAACTGTACCCTCCCCTAGGACCCTGTCCTGTATTTTGCTCCTAAGCAAAGTGGGTAGGAAGGCTGGAGATAACATCCATGACAATCTCAAACAGATTTAAAAAAAAAAAAAAAAAAAAAAAAACTGAAATACAGCTTCAAACCAGAAAACCAGTCCCCAAAATGACAATAGCTACAGCCAGGCATAACCATGACAAAGCTGAAAGAAGGACCAGCTTCCAGGCCTGATCTTAAATAGAGCTCCTGCACCCACGGCAGAGGTGTGGATGGCCCCAGCTGAGGCTGGCGAGGGTTGTTAATACGTATGAGTGTACTCAGAGCCCTGACAACATTTTGGAGCCCATACTGACAGACTGTTGACACATGGATAGAACTGGTTAGCAGACATGTAAGAGAAAGGATAGCAAAAAGTTTACTTGATGTTTTCCTGGTTTCCACTTTACTACTGTATTATTGATTTTTTTTCCCCGCTTAGTTTTAACGGTTCAAGATCAAAACCTGATTAGGATACTCAAAATACTCCCACTCTTTTTTTTTTTTTAATCTTATTTTTCTTAATTCCGACATTATGGAAGCTACCAAGACTGTCACATTTTTCTATATCTACGTATTCTTAAAAATAGATTATTTGTAGAACACTTTTACTGTGCTTTAATCTGAGATATAAAACTTTTTCTACAATTTTTCCAGATACCTTCGATATCTCTTCATAATCCTAACATATTCCTGACATCTTTATATTAGAAACAGTAAGAAAATATGGTACAGGCTTATCTCTGCAGAAATTCCCCAGCTACATTTGTGGTCTAAGCAGTACAGACTAAAGTCTTAATCAAAGAAAATTTCAGAAAAAAAAAAAATGTTGGAAAGAAAAGCACCAGTAACTGACTTCTATTTCACACTGCTTAAGATGCCTTCATCTGTTCTTGCATAGGGAGGGTAGGTGAAGAGCAAGATAGATAAAAGTAGCTCAGACTATATTTGAACCGTTTCTTTCAGCTGTTTTTGTTTGCACTATTACAAAGCCCTGGCGGGCAAGGAAAATATTCTTAGAATAGCAGATTTCTTTCTTTGTTCTGCTTCTGTTCCAAAACCATACAATTGTATTTGAACAGCTGGCCAGTCATGCAACCATCAAACGTGACAATGACATACAACCTCAGTGTTCCTTGTAGAGGACTGAAGTTTCAAAGCCTAAGCATACCCTCGGACATACTCATCTTCATCCTGGAGGTACATACTCAGATTTAAATCATACTTTTTTTTTTTTTTTTAATTGAGCTTTCTACTGACAATGAAAAACAAACAAGTGCTCATTACAACAAAATAGGAAAAACTGGAACTGCTTTGCAGAAAAGAATTTCCTGATGCTATTGCTAGGACAAGAACCAGAGGAGCTCAGCCTGGCCATATGCCATTACTCTGCTAGATATACTTGTAGCACTGAAATGGTCTTTTGCTTTTTGTGCAAATGTGTAATGAAGTTCAGAACCAAATCTTGATGAAAATCCATATCTTCTTCTATTCCCTCATCTACTTTGTGTAACTTTGTATCCAGGGATGTACGTAACCTATATCCCTAGCTACAATTTTGGGGCCAACTATGTTGCTCTCCCATGTCATGTGCCTCAGGACCTAAAAAGTGAAGTTAGAATTTATCTCTACAATTTTCATAAAATCCATCTTTTCTTTTAGAGAACTCTAAGACGACGTCAAGGCATCAAAGCTCTATTTTGGAGAGTGCAACTGATACTATTTAGACTGTAAGAGTAGGAGTTCATCTGCCTGTATACAATAAAACTGTAAAGGTCAAAGAGATGCTGAGGGCATAAGAGGAACATTCAAGTTGAGAATCATGAGATCATGGATCAGCCATTGCAGACTGAAAGTACAGCTTACTTCCTGACAGCATCAGTTGTAGGAGAACAGCTCACACTCAGACTGGCACAGTGACTATTGCTTCACTAGAAACCACTCTGGAAGTAAGCAGCAACAGAATATGAGATGCTTCCACTGTGATCATGCAGCATCTAATGACTTTTGGCACCTGTGGGACTTGGCAGCAACTTAGAAGTGTCACTTTGCATAGCTAGGTAGCCACCTAAACATAACACAGAATATAGGCCTAGGACATAGATGGGGAAAAGAAAAATAAATAAATAAATAAATAAATAAATAAAATTTAAACATAATCAAAATGCTTCCTGACTGCTTAGATGGTGTATGTTTGGGCAAAGGCTGTTCCTCTGGGCAGGAAATATGAAATAACACCAATCTAAGCTAAACTCTTAAGGAAAGTTTCTTGCAACTACTGCGACAAGCACTATAATTTACAGTTACATGAATGTTTGGAGATTCTAATGCTTATACTCATGAAGATTTGTACAGCACTTTTTCTCTGAAATGTAAGTGAAAATGAAAATGATAAAATTATTAGCTATTGAAGAAAAATGGTAACTATCACATGACAGGTGCTGAAAAATCTTTCTTATTGTACAATGACATTTTTTAAAATGTAATTAGCATATATTTTTGCAGGCTGCTTCTCATGTTTGCCTTGATGATATTCCTCTTCCTCCTTTTCACACGCTATTTCAGCTTTCATATGAAACCCTGTAGCACTGGGATGCCTGACAGCCACTGCAGCTGAAACTAAAAGCTAGAATCGCCCACAAGCAAACAAGCGGAGGGTACTAGCTTGTTTCCATCAGCTGAGCAAACTGCAAAAACCAGACAGAACAGGCAGAGCGCAGAGAGGGCAGCGGGCCGGCGCGCGAGCTTCACTGCAGCTGCGATGCATCTGCCTCAATCTGGGATTTTGCTACTCCCGACCTTTTAGCCTGTTCGATAGCACCGAGCTGCTGTGGGCATCCCTACAACTCCTTCCCCGCCCACCCCTAGCGGCATCATTGGGCTGATGAGAGGCAGCGAAGCATGTGTGAAAAATAAATAAATAAATAAATAAAAATAAATAATAATAAAAAAAAAATTAGATCCGTGGATTATCGAAGCGGTGGCACGGGGGGGTGCAGCCGTAGCCCTTTAAGCTGCCCACCCTCTCCGGCGGCAGCTGGCTGCTATTTATACGCGGCGGCTTCGGGGCGGGCCTGGGAGCGGCGACAGCGGCGGGGAGGCCCGGGAGCAGGGAGGCCCGGGTGGAGGCTGCCATGGCCCTGTCCTCTACACCGGTGGGAGCGAGCCGCTCCGCCGGCCGCGGGGCTGCCTCCTCTCCGCTGAGCTCTCCTCTGAGCCCGACGACGCTCAGCCGGCTGCAGGAGAAGGAGGAGCTGCAGCAGCTCAATGACCGCCTGGCCGTCTACATCGAGCGGGTGCGGGCGCTGGAGGCCGACAAATCGGTGTTGCAGCAGAGGCTGGCCGAGCAGGAGGAGAGCGGCGACCGGGAGCTGAGCTGCCTGCGGCTCCGCTACGAAGCGGAGTTGGCCGATGCCCGCCGGGTGCTGGACGATATCGCCATCGAGCGGGCCGCGCTGCAGGTGGAGCTGGGCAAGATCGGCCAGGAGCACCGGCAGCTGCACAGTAGGTCGGTGTCCGGCCGTCCCGCCGTTCCTGCCCGGCCCCGAGCGGGCCCTGCAGCGTGGGGGACTCCCCCAAGGCTGCCTTCGTGCTTGGGGCTCTCCTGTGGGGTGAGGAGAAGGTGCTGCTGCTTGCCAGGACCCGTGCCTCTGAGAGGGAGGGTTCAGTGCCACCAGAGTGGCCAGGTCTTGGTGGTGGTGAGACTCTGGAGGTGTGGATGGTATAGGTATGGAGAAACCCTAATGGATGTCTCTCAGGTGTGTGGTACGATTACTACTGTGAGCATCTTCTGCTCCAGTACTGCTGGGCTGCTTCAGAGCTCCCTTGCAATGGGAATGGGGCTCCTGTAGAACTTGGGATCCTGATAGGCTTTCTGTGCATAGCCCTGCTTGAAAGCAGAGCTGACTGGGTTGGTACTGCACCTGTGTTTAAGAAGCACTAAAGAAATGCTGGTAAGCATCTAGGAAGCTATAGCAGAAGGGGAGGTAAGTCACTGTATGGAGTCTGCTCACATCTTTTGAGCTTTATAGTTCAGGCACTACCTTCTCTCTGTGTTTCCCTCTAGATGGTCCTGTAAGCAGAGCAACTTACCTTCTATGCATAGAGATTGTCCTAGTTACTCTTCCATTTTAATTTACACATTGCTGGGATGAACTGCCTGCCACTTCAGACTTAACAGTCTCATCATGAGCAGTATATCCAGTGCCTGGAATCTCCTTGTTGTCTAGCCTCCTCAGGCCTGAAACAAGGGGATGGTCCAACGTAAGTGTAATCAAAACCTCTTGTAGGAGATGAGTAGTGAAGGGCAGGGAACAAACGTTAACACAGCAAACATTCTGTTTGGATATATACAAGTAACTAGCATTGCTAGTTATTTTAATGCTCTATTGTAATGCAAATGCAACTACAAACTTGCATGTCCATGAACATACGCAATCTTGCTATGAGCTGTTATCATAGCACCTGTACGCACTAACTTCCTTGTAACACTTAGTGTGAAACAAATACTGGTTTCTACAGGTTCAGTAGGACATATGTAGCTATTCTACTTGGAAATTAAAATAGTGTTTAAGCTTCTGTTTTCAGTTGCTTGGAAGTTATTGGTCTTGCCTCATTCATGCTGTGTTTTAGCTCATAAATTTGTTTCATAAATCTAACCAACCACTGGATTGGACAGTGAGGAGAGAAGGCTAATGCCATTTCCAATTTTTTTTCTGCTGCTCTTTGTGTTTGTATAACACAGCAGCTTTGTTTATAAACCTTTAGGCTTGGTAGCTATGTAATTCTCTGGACAAATTTATTTCTTTAAAGTAACTAGGCTTTAAAGTGGTTAACTTCATAACCCATGAGGAAGGATGCATAGTACATCCTTTTTGGAAGGACTAGACTGAAGTTCTAATATTGAGTGCTTTTTATCTGGGCTGTCTAACTGCAAATGTCTCAGATGACTTGGAACAAACTACCTTGAGGGTATCATGCCCTTTATATATATCCTTTAAATAACCTGGAACTCTTATGGGATGGAATGTCATTAGATAACTTCCCAGCAGTGTTAACCGTTGACTCTTATTAATCACTAGTGGGGAGTTTAAAACCTTCAGCAACAATCAACTATGTTTGCATTCCTTTTTTTCTTAAACAGTTGTAATTGGAAATAGGCCAAAGATGCTTTGCAAATAAGTTGTGGTTAAGCATATCAGTTGGCTGAATTTACAGACTGAGGAAGGTCAAAGCAAGAACAGTAGCACTACAGATAAGGATGAGAATAATACTTGCTTGTGAAGAAAGAAACTAACGTGTTTCGCTACTGAACCTAGCAATCTAAAGCTAAGAGTGAGTTTGTCGAGTACTGTTAGTGTCCTTAGCAAGCGGAAGTGATTTGAATGTACCTGGAGAACTTAAATAATTTTACTAAAATCTCAGGTCAAGCATGTGATACCCTTATTTATAGGAAATGTGATAGTCAATACCTCAGTTATCACTTTGCATCAAAGCCAGACTTTGATAGATTGCTGTTATTAAAGATGAAATGACTCACTTCAGAGTTTACTGGAAAAAAGTTGTCAAGAAAGAATATAGGAAACCTGAAGTTGCTTGTCAAGGCCTGTGTTAAGAAAGTGGACTATCAAACAATAGATATAAAAAACACTAATGGAGTTTCACTCTTGTGCATACTTCAATGATTGCAAAAAAGATTACAATAAGATGAAATAGTCAATACTGTCAGTAAGTAGTTATTAATGTACATTTAATTTATTAATGTACATGTTAATATTGTAACCAATACTTACAATAGTACAAGTACCAGCAGAGATCCCAGGTGGTGAACTTAATACCTAGAAAAAGAAAGCTAAATGTAAGGGAAAACTACAACACAATCTTTCTATTGTTACTACAATACTTCTTTCCCTAGACTCTCTCAGTAAAGAGTAAATACCCTCTACTAGCAAAGATTTGTTTATGCATCATGGTCACAAATTATAGAGACAATCAACAGATGTCTGAACAGCAGGCCTAGAAAAGGCCTCAAGCAAGAACCTGATCTAGCCCCACACCCCCACCCTTCTCACCCCCCCCACTCCCCAGCCTGTGTTAGAACCAACCATACCTGCATTACTTCTAGCAGATGTTTGTGTAACCCTTTTCAAATTCCAGATGATGGAGATTCCAGAATCTCCCTAGGCATTGTACTTCACTTCTGAACTACTATTAGCTTCCTCTCTAACATCTAACCCAAATATTTCTCCCTGCAATTTAAGCCTACAACTTCCTGCCTTTTCCACAACAGACATGGAAAACAGATTCCCTTCCTCTATGCAGCAGTCTTTACATACATAAAAGACTGTTATGTCTCCTGTCACTTTTCTCTTCTCTAGACTAAACAATTCTTACTTTTTTTCCAATATTTTCCTGTATTCTATGCTTTCTAGAGCCCATCACTCCTGTAGAATGACTTTGGACTCCCTCCAACTGGTCTGCTCAGTTATCAACTGGAAAACTCATTGTATGAATTATCACAACTTAGCCATTTGGCAGAACAAATTTTGCTAAAATAAAGTGTAATCCTTACTCCATAAAATGTCAAATATGAGTATTGAGGAGGAACTTGGACTCTGGGTGTAGGTCAGGTAACTGGGTCTAAGTTGCCCGGTGTAACTAAGTGCTAGTATTAACCTGGTATTAGAGCAGTCTGGGAAATTGTCACCTCTCTTTCCTCAAAGACAGGAACTTACTGTGGGCTCATTCCTTCCCTGCTATAGTGCCAGTTGTTTGGTTTTTGTTTTTTAAAAAAACTACCTTGGCCATTCAGAAGGTACCCAAAGGCTCTGTAATTGGGCACTTGCACAAGGTGGTAGGAAGGAAATGGCCTTCTGAAGGTAAAGCTGCTTTCACCCCATAACTCTGCTGAGGTATGAAGGAGGGAAGAATTTTCAATTCTTCCTGAGGGAAAAGTTACTCTCACAAGGAGGTTCTCCATGCTGTGAGAGCAGGGTGGTCTGTGTGGAGACTTGTGTGGTGGGAGCTGGGGACTGGAGGAGGCAGCAGGGCTGACAGGGCCTGTGTGCTAGGGCAGTGCCGTCAGGGGCCGGAACTCCTTCAGTGCTGTGAGGGGACCTTCCCCATCTGGTTTTCAGATTGGGAGAGTCCCCAGCAGCTGGAGCTTCTTTCTTCCTTCAGCTGCAGAGGAGGGAGTGCTCCACCATCATGTGTGACCGGAGTCACCTGCCACCCTGCCTCAGGAAAGCAGGCCTTGAGCTGCTCGAACCTGGCCTGCGTGCCCTCAGGTGCTGTGGTGGCCTCCCTGTGAGGTGTGTGCACCCCGCAGGGGGCAGGCTGTGTGGAGCTCTCAGCCACAGTAAGGGTGTACTGAGGTGGCAACAGGCACCCTGCCAGGAAGCTGGTGGCTGCCTTTTTGCTACTGAAAGGAGGTTTTTGTGTCAGGAGTTTAGCAGTGGCACATCAGTGCAGTCCAGTGAATGCTGGCTCTGAATGTGACTAGTTTCTCCCTGTGGAGAAGGGACCGGTGCTGTCCCTCCCTTCCTGATGGTAGTGCTGTGGAAAATAGCTGGATTCTGCATGGAGTTCATACACAATGAGCTGGAAAGTGGGTCAGAAATCTTTCTGGTTAAAGAAATTATACTTCTCTGAGGGTCTAGTTTGTTCCTTAGAGCCTACCCTGTGCTCTCAGCGTAACTCTTAACCTTTCTTCTGATTTAGTTCAACTGCAAACCCCCATAAAGGTAAACACTGAAAGCAAATTTTTCTCCCTCACCAGCTGTAACTTATGAGTGTAAACCTTTCACTTGCAGGAATTCAAAAAAAGAAGCTGACTTAAACCTGGCACAGGCTCGTGTGAGAGACCTTGATGCTCAGCTGAATGCAAAGGAAGCTGACTTAGCAACAGCTTTGAATCAGAACCGAAGTTTGGAAAATGACCTTCATGAATTAAAGGATCAAATAGTCACTGTAAGACTTGTTCCTGGAATTTCAACTTTGCTGTTGCTCCTGAAGCTTTTGCTTGTCTTTTCCCAAACTAGTTAGTTGAGATTTAAATGTAAAAGCAGGCAAAGGCTGTCACCTATGACAATTACAGGTGGACAAAAAGATTTCTTCAAACTTGCTGAAAGCAAATGCTGCTAATAGTTGGTCCGTTAGAACTTCTGTCTGTTGTAAGTACTTTTAATTCTATTCCATGACCATAGACCGTAATGATGTTTTGTCTTTTTTTATTCTGATGAACTAAGTTGAAATGTGAACTGCTGTAGCCTCTGTAGGAAAGAGGATTTGATGGACCCTGCTTTACTATGTTCAAATCTAGTTAAAACAACTAAGAAGTGACTACTTGTGTGGGCTCTTTTGCTGTTTGAGTTGCTACTCTATCAGCGTATTACAACATAGTATCTTCATGCTTTACTATGATTATTGAGGTACTTTAGGGTCTTTAAGATGAAAACTAGAGGAACCTTGTATCGTTAAAGTGGCACACTCCAGTACTGGCAGCTTCTAAGAGTTTGTCAACATAGTAAAGCCAATGTTGGAGTTTTCTCCTTGTGAAGTATCAATCAAGTGATGTGGAAAGTAAGGGAGAAGTTTGGAGTACTTAGTAATGTGGAAGGGAGGAATGTGTATGGGTGTTGCAATTGATTCATCAGAAACCTATTTTCTACACTTGAAATAAAACAGTGGTTAAAAACTAGCTGGTGGGATGAAGGGCTGCATACCTTCTTGGAAATATGGTCTGTGTAATGATTAATGGGGTACTTTGTTGCAAACATGCTGGATCCCACTGAAATAGACCTTAAACTGTCAAACTTCACTTAAGCAACACGTTCTGATAGCTGTAGGAATTAAGTTGAATAACCTGTAATAAGATGGTCATCTTAGTTTGGAGGAGTGATCTCTTTATTTTGCTTATCCCTATGTCTTTCTCTTCTAGTTGAAGCTGTCACTGGAAGATGCCAAAAAGCATCTTCACAATGAAGTGTTGAGAAGGGTGGACCTGGAAAATCACATGAAAACATTGCAGGAACAAATGACATTCCAGAAGCACCTTCACGAA
The DNA here is from genome assembly GCF_964211825.1 of Aythya ferina. Classification (NCBI taxonomy): domain Eukaryota; kingdom Metazoa; phylum Chordata; class Aves; order Anseriformes; family Anatidae; genus Aythya; species Aythya ferina. The sequence continues at coordinate 9,857,229 of NC_140307.1, forward strand.
GACGTATGTTTTAGCTTATTAACAAGAATATATATTTTTAATTGTCCACCACCCCTGGATGCCCTTAAAAGCAATGTTAAGGTGTGTGTTATCCTTAAAAAGGTAACTAGCTTAGTCAACCTATGACAGTCCATCAGCCAATAAAATCTACCTAACTAGGAAGACTTCAAGAAAGTACACAGCCCTATGTTAACTGGCATAGTACCAATAGATACCTGGAATATGAGAGACCTTTCTCATGATGCACTTCTAAAGGTAACTACTAATGTTCTACTTCGTGTAACTGAAAGTGCATATATTACAGTTGAACTTAATGATTGCAGGTGCTTACTAGAAGCCTAAAATAATTGAAATCAAACCTCTCTTAATAAGCAACTTATGTTCCCTACTTCCTTAAAGGTTACCAAGCACCTTTGATAAGTGTTGCATGAGAAGTCAGTACATGACATACAACTTAAAAAAAAAAAAGTGAATGCAAGCCAACTTCCTTCTGGAAGGAATCTCAGTGTGTGGTTTGAGTGATAAAACTCCAATTTCTCTAACCCAGTTGCTGTTCTTGAATAAAACAAGAATAGTTGAAGTAACAGCTTAAAGAAGCTGAAGCATATGCACATGTGCTTCTAAGTTAAGAAAAGCAGATAAATTCATCTAGTTCAAAGAATTAGTCTCCAAATTAGATACAGATTACTGCATTTAGTAGTTTAAGCAATGTTGGCAATGAGGAAGCCAAGCCACCCAGCACAGCTAGTGAGGTGGAAGTACCTGACCTAATGGATGAATACTTTAGCTCTCAAGGGATGAATGTTTAAGCTCCACATAGGATGAATGCACTCAATGACAAAACTGCTTCAGTACTGAATGGTTTACTAAACTGGTACAGTACATCCACAATCTCAAATTAAACTGTTTTAGCTTGCTTATTCTCTGAAAAAACTTTCTCCTAGGAACTCAAGGAGACAAAAAGAGTCCATGAGACCAGGATTGCAGAAATAGAGTCTGGCCGTCAGAAAGAACTTGAGAGCAAGCTCTCGGATGCTCTGCAGGGGCTCAGAAAACAGCATGAAGAACAAATTCAAGGATACAAAGAAGAGCTGGAGCGAACATTCAATGCAAAAGTAAGTCTTTAAAAAAAAAAAAAAAAAAGCCAGTAAAATAAAATTCTCTGCACCTTAATATGATTACATTTACACTACCATAAGTAACTGATGGAGCCCTTGCATTTAGTGCAGAGCTTCTAGGTGTAAATTTTAAGAGTAATTAACTACAACTAGTGTGGAATTTCAAAAGTGTCAAATTTGACAGTAGAATTTAGTACTACTGACACTTAGTACAGTCTTTTTCCCCATATTAGTCTTGCATTCAGGTAAAATTAATACTTTTCTTACACTGTTGTAGGTAAGATCCCAGGGATTTCTGGGTTGGTTGCAGTGTACAGTAATGGTATGTTAAGCTGTCTTTAATATTCAGTGCAGGATCACATGATCTACTCCTCTCAAGCAGACATGTTTATTGCTTCATAGTTCTTTTGGGTTTCTCTACGCTCTGACTTCCTCCACGTGCCAACTGAGTGAATTTACTTACATAGTTCTGTTCAGGTCTCCTATTGGAAAACCTTGTATTTCTTGTAGTAACATGACTATACTTTATTTCACTGCATGTTTTTTCCTTTCTTGGAAGATTGACTTCTTTCTTCAAGATTGACTTGCTCTAGAAGTAGCTCAGTGATGCAGGAACTCTTCAGTAACAGAACTTCTGGGGAAGAACAATAGTTCTCTAAGCATACCTAGTATCCTCTAGCTTCATGCTTTGACAAGCAGTTTCCAAGCATTCTTCATTGTTCTTCTGGAGAATCCATTTACTTCGTATCTATCCTTCAGTTACAAATGTATGAAGGCCTTGTATTTTAATCAAGCACTTCTCCCTACCTGATTATTGCTGACTTCTTCTGACGTTCACGTCAAACTCATGTAAACCTCCCTGAAAAGCTTTCTGGCCTAGACCTTATTGGTATCTGCACACTTAGGTAAAACATAACTATTTCCAGATGTAACAGCTGGAAATCGCTTGGTTTTCCGTCCTTATTTAAAATACATGGTCATAAGCAACTCATTACTAACAGTGACTTATCCATAGGTGGAGAATGCCCAGCTTTCTGCAGCAAGAAATATGGACTTTGCCAACGCTGCTCGGGAGGAGCTAATGGAAACAAAGCTGAGAGTTGATACTCTGACATTGCAAGTTAATCAATATCAAAGCCAGGTACTATCTTCACTTGTATATCCTTAGAATTAAATACCCAATTCAAAATAATGTGCTTCTCTAAATTTCAGTTAGAATTTGATTTTTTTCTCTCAATTGTAGAATGCTGCTTTGGAAAACAAAATAAGGGAGCTACAGGAGGCGCTGGATTATGATCGTGATGTACATCGAAGGCGTATGGCTGAAAAAGAGAAAGAAATGACCAAAGCCCAGGAACAGGTACAACAACAGTTGGAAGAATATGAGCATCTCTTAGATGTGAAACTGGCTCTAGATCTGGAAATAAATGCCTACCGAAAGATGCTGGAAGGAGAGGAACAGAGGTAGGCCATGACAAGATTCTCAGATGAGGACTTGCTCCACCCATGATCTCTGCACTAACAGTATATTCTTCAGAATGTGGAAGAGACAAGAAACAAATACTAAATGTGCAATTAGTACCACAATTCAGGTCTTTAAGTATAACTGGTAGATAAATAGTGTTTATATCCCACATCCTACCATACAATGTACTAAGATGAAATAACATGAGAAACCCAACTGAAAGTTCAAAGGTCCATTAGACATCCTTCCCTAGAATCAAACTTTTTCAAAGCTTTGTGCTAAATCCCGGAGCTATATCAAAGAGTGTTCAAGCCTAAACCAGCTTTTCTTTCTCCCTTATCCATCAGGGTTAGGTGCTGTCATTTCTACTTGAGTATTGAATTTTGGAAAACCATTAGGGCACACATTTTATAGGGGTACAGTTGTTCTGTGTGGGCTTGTATCTGTAGGAATACACATATTGGATATTCTAGTGAACGTTATCTGACTCACTCCTTTCTAGGCTAAAGCTGTCACCTAGTGCATCTTCACACAGCACTGCAACTCAAGCAAGTCAAGAGCGACGGTTCCTGCATGGGAAAAAAAGGAAAATGAAAGCCAAAAAGAGAGAACATAGTCCTGGATTTAAGACTGTTCAGCATGCTTCATCTTCAGGAAATATATCTATTGAAGAAATTGATGCAGATGGAAAATTTGTCAGGCTTAAAAACAACTCTGATGAGGTAGGTCCGTGTACTCATTCAGTTCTACATTGCCTTCACTACCAAGTACAACTGCTTGTGAATTGATTTGTGCCTTGGTGAGAGATGGCAATAGGGAAGAATGATGAGATGGGAGAAAAGTACTGTCAAACTACTTAAAGGGAAGGCTGTTCTTCGACTAGCCTGGTTAATGTCAAGAGAAGAGCAACTGGTTCTGCAGGTGTCCTGTTCACAGGGCTGTTTGGGAGATGCTTTTGCAGGAGGTGCACTGGCATCCATGATAGAGAAGCCTACCATCAGGTATTTCTCAATAGGCTCAGGGTAGCAGTATTGGAAGCACTACTTCACTACTTAACCTTGGTAAATTAAATAAGGTTTTAGTAAACTGGATGACAATTTGCTGCTTAAAAATGCTTACAGCAGATAAAAGGTTAGCATCTAATCAATGTAGAGAGGGCTTCTCTAATCAGTTAAATAATTAGTTTAGTCTGTGAATCAAGAATTGTTAGAACTCAAGAGTTGTTAGAATTAATCATCAGAGCTTCAAAATTTATGACTGGAAGCTTATGTCAGCCTGAGTTACCTTTTAAGCTTTCACAGATCACTATGTATATTATAGCTTATACTTATATACATGTGGTCTGACTTAAAGATGGGTGTGACCAACTTGATTTACCAGAATCTCCCTGGTAAGAACATGATCTTTCTTAAACGGGGGGCAAGAATAGATGTGCCTAAACTTGTGGGATTAAGCTTAACCCTAAGAAAATGATGGGAGACTTCACTGGAAATTTGAAGGCAGCCTCAAAATTGATTATAGATTCTTCCACACTACAGGAGAGGGACTTAATGACCTTGAAGATAGAAAGTACCTTGCACTTGTATGATGTTGTGTTGGTCTCTAATGCTGAGAGAAATTTCTTATCCCACAGGATCAGCCACTACATGGATGGGTGTTGAAAAGACATCTTGAAAGTGTGTCAGATGTAACATACAAATTCCCTTCATGGTTCACTCTTCAGGCAGGCCAAGTAGTTACGGTAGGTAGTGTTTTCATAAAGCTTAAAGACCCTTGTTCTTATTAGGTTAGATAGCAATGGAGAATTGTGTAGTAAGAGAAACTAAATTACTACCTGATTTTTCTGATCCTGCTCTAAGTGCCTAAAGAACTAAAATCCTTATTTTGTATGGAGAGAAAGATAAGAAAATCCTTATAAGAACTTGGTCTGGATTTCAGTTTCTATTACTGGGCATCTTTGGTATTAGAGTACTTGAAGTTTTATATGTTCTGAGTTCTAATTGAACTACAAATAAGAATCTTCAGAATGTCACTTTGAACTTTTTGCAGATCTGGGGTGCAGCTGCTGGTGTAAGCCCAGGTCCTAATGATCTGGTCTGGAGGTCTCAGAAGTCTTGGGGAAGTGGGTATAATATTGGTGTTACTCTCATCACAGATGTAGGTGAGGTAAGTGAGTTTCTAGCTTCTTTTGTCCTAATACAAAACTTGTTTGTGCCTTGACACTTGAGTGTTCTTGGTGGTGATTCAATTGTGTTGTAGGAACAAGCAGAGAGGAAGTTAACGCATGTACCTAGAGAAGAAAGTGGTGAGCAAGATGAGTATGAAGAAGTAACTGAAAGTGAAACAGAGCTTTCATCTCAGGTAAGCTGCCTGAAACTTAAATGCATGCTTTCAAAAGAATTATTCAGTGGCCAATCACTTTTCATTACATGAAAATTCTTCCCCAAGTACCATCCATATTCTACAACTGTACCATTTTTCTTGATGTCAGACCAAAAGAAGAAAAAAGAAATGTTGTTTGGTTTCATGATAGTGGTTCCTGTGAGCATCCTTTAGCAGGTGAGATCAGTAAGAATCATGCTTGTCATCTCAGCTTGCTTCATTAGTAGTGCTTCAGTCTCTTGTCCCATGTAGGGTGTAGCTTGCATGGCTTTGCATCACAAGCGGAATTGATATTTTGCTTATTAGTTGAATGTGATCAAATAGTGTTAGCTGTCTGGCATCTAATTACTGAAATGATGAAAAATACTCTCTTCAATGTCTGTTTGATCTAAATATCTGTCTAAGTAAGCTTGCAAGCTATTATCCCAAGAACAGAATGCAAATACTAACTAGAAATACCTTATTTCTATGGGATGAAGTGACTTAACTGATACTTAAGAGCAAGTCCAGGCACTGTTTTACATGTGCAACTTAAATTCACACTGAAGAAAGCTAATACTTCCATTCAAAAGCATGGGAATGCTGAGGTTAAAGTTCTGGGTATGTTGACTGGCTAAGCTCCTCTTAAACCCAAGCATGAGTTTGAGGCATTTGTGTCAGCTTGGTTCCAGAAATCATTCTTATTTTTCTGTGTGAAATAAGTATCTCAACCTTGTTTCTGTCTTAAATGCCCTTCAATACTTCCAAGTGGTACTGAAGTACAGATGCAGATCACACTAACAGAATTAACATACATCAATAGAATGAGCATGTTTTGGCTTCTATACACCTAGAACCATTTGGCTGTAACTTGCATGTTGCAATGCCTTGTGAAAGACTCTGTGGCCTCTCTAAATGGCTTTTGACTGATCACATGAGTCTAAAGTTCAGCATCTTGAATGCTTCTAATGCACTTTGATACTATTAGATATTGTTACACCAGTCTTTTAATTGCTGAAGTGTTCTGAAGGGCTTTAAATTGATCATAACTGAAAAAGTATAGGCTATATTTTACTTGAGTTGATTTTCTTGACTTGAAATAGCATCGTCTCCTTTCTTAGCGTAGACTAAGGACCAAAGTAAATAGAATGTCCAGCTAAATATTCATTCTTTGCCTCCTGCTGTCGCAGAACGTTGAGTTACCACAGATCATTGCTAAAAATGATCCCACACAGTTGCAAGGTGGACTGATATCTACTGCAGCAGGCCTTAAAGCCACCATTTCCTCTGTGCCTTCATAATATGTATACCTGTCTAAAACCAACTTGGAAGTACACTTTCTTCAGAAAGATAGTATTCTGAGATCTCATAACAGGCAGTTGTTTACTACTTAGTTATCTCCTTGTCCTTCTTTAGAACAGAAAATCTGTGTAAATATCTATTACTATAATACCCTCTTGCTTACTGTTAATAGATATTAAAGTCTCCTGACTAGGTTCTTGTAATATTTCCAGCCTTGTGCTGTGAAGGAGGGTAAGACCTTGTTTACTAAGTTATTGAATAATGGTCTATAATGCTATAATGCTATAATGGTCTATTATAGCTTTTAATATGCAGCATAAACAAAAATGGCTGAAGCTGTACTGGTGGAAACCAGGCTTTAAAGAGTTACTGCTACAAGCTTCATCTTCAAATTAGGGCCTCTTCATTATTTTAAAGACTTCATTTTAATTCACTAGTAACATGCTTGTTCTGCAGTCAAGGATGGAAAGAAAAAGCAACGTTTTTCTTTACATCTCTAATCTGCTGTTTTATCAGCGATGTTAAAATCAAGTTGTACACCACTTATGGTAAGAATCCATTCTACTACTTCTATTCATATATTAATGTCCTTTCCATCTGCTGAATTACTATCAGACTTGTGTCACTATGTATTTATGTATGTCACTATGTATCTATGCTTCTGTATTACACAGGTAATATTGAAATAATGGTAGCTTAGTCCAAAAAAAATAACTTCTTGGAGGCAGCAAAATGATGCAAAGAATGCTTTGCTTTAAGGAAGGCTTTTCCACATTTTTTGCTTCTGCTCTTACTCTAAAGTAGTGGGAATTTGCATGCTGGTTAAGTTTTGATGCCTCAGAACTAGGGTACTAATAGTTCAATAGCTTTTTGTTAAAGAAGGTATTGCATGGACTCAAACTCTTAAGCTTATTTTCCTTCCCGCTGACCATGTAGTATAGTTAAGATGCTGACACTCTTGAAAACCTGTTTTGCTTGTTAATAAGTAATTAAATCTACAAGGTACTATAAAGGTAAGTAAGATGTCTTTAGCCAGTAATAAATAGTAAGTATGCATGTTCATTAGCCTAATGTCTTGTTTTATTTCTGCAGCAAAATGAGGATCCTAGCTGTTCTGTCATGTAATATGGATGCAGAAGATCATCTGAAAACTTCTCAATCTCCAGTGATATTGCAGACTTGTGTTTTGATATCTTTTGCAATATCTGAAACTAACTTGGAATTTGAATCTCCCATCTGACCTCTTTGTAAGAAACCATCCATAACGTGAAACTTTCTACTGTTTGATAACTGTACCCTGTCTTAGATTTGCTGATATGAAGAGCAGTAGAATATAAGCTCTGTATGAAGTTGTCTTTCCACCCTAGCACAAGGATCTGGTCTCTGTGACCTGCTGAAACATAGGAGGGTGCAGTTTACAAAACTGTTAGATACATGTCCTAGAAAGATAATAAATAATTGAGAATGAGTGTGAGGCTGCCTCAGCTTTCTCAGTATTCTGACATGGTGTCAGGCAATTTCTGTTTCAAGTCTGAGTGGGAAACTACATGGGCCAGATCACACTACAGTGTGGGCTTTCAGCAAGTCCAAACTTGGCTGAAGTGAAATGTTCACCTGAAGAGTGGTGAGTGTCTGAAACGTTTCCTGCTCAGATCCTGACATGTCTAGATCACTTGTTAGAGGACTTCCTAGAGCTTAAAAAAAAAAAAAGGGGGGGGGATCAAAAGCAAGTTGTGGAATGTTCCTCTAATTGATTAAATGTACTAGAATACAGAAACAGTACATAGAAATTACCAATGTCAGTATTTGATCTTTTCTGGATGCAGTATATCACAGCATAGCTTTTAGTTCTGATTTGCTGGAACCTTAACTTGGACAGATATATCCTGCAAATGTGAAACATTCCAACAGAAGGTACTGTAACTAGCAATATTAGCACTTTCTCTGAATGGTCCCAAAATGTCAGCCTTCTAAGGTGCTTGGGGGGGAAAAAAAAAAAGCTAAAATAAAATTTAAAAATAAACCACCATTAACTACAGCAAAAGGTGCATCAAAAAGACCTGCTCTTAGTGTCCCTATATGCTAAATGTCTGCAGGTCTGATTTGTATGCCTAATAGGGGAGCTGAGGTAATACTATGTATTGGCCAGTATGTAATTTATGTTTAATAGCTTTGGGGCCCACCTGAAGGCTGACCTACAACCTTTGCTGACTATGTAGTCAGCCTGTATTCAGTTACTTCTAGTTTCTTTTTACTAAAATGCTTACCTGCTGGCTGTATGGTGAAGGAAGAGCCTTGATGAGCCATGCAAAGTCTAGCTTTCTTATTGTTAAGAGGATGAGCAGCTGACACTGCTGGTCTCCCCAAATGCTGATTTCTGGCTGCATCTGTTACCTTGTTAAAATAATAAATTGTGGATTTTAGGATCCAGTCTGTATTTGGATAGTTATTAATGTGAGGCTTTCCTTACACTGGCTTAATGATCTTAATTTAAGCTATTTAAGTCAGATTTTGAGACATCAAAACTACTGATTTAATGCATTGTAGCAGATTTGAACTTTTGTTGTACTTTAAGGCTCATACAGAAATAAATACTGTTCTCTTTGCTATACTTATGTTAAACTTTTACTATTAAAGAGTTTTCATGTACAAACTAAGAAGTCCAAGACTAATTTACAAGTAAAATAATAAAATTGGGCTTTAATGTTATTGGAGCGGCTCAAAACCTTGAAGCATTACATGTCCCTGCATGGCTTGAAGCAACTTTCCATGCTATACCATGCTGTCCTGTTTACCCTTATCACTCACTTTTCTAAGTAATGCTGAATTGTAATGAATTTAAGAGTATTATTTCAAATGAGATGACTTCTCTTTAAAGAACAAGCAAAAACCAATATGAAGTGACAACAGTGAAATGCTTGAACTACTGTACAGGTCTTGATATCAATAACTGTGGTAGGTCAAGCTGTTACACTGTTTTCTTTCTTTTCCCCTGGCTACTGCTTAATTACCTAAACAAAATGTAGGTGCCTAACCCTGGTTCACAACAGCTTTGCTTCTTGGCTCTGGTACCTAGAATCTTTTCAAGAGATGCACATACTTTGGCAATAGCCCTTGCACTGTTCAAACCCAGAAGCACAAGTATAGCACCTGTAGCCTGAGTTGTCTGGCATTTATCTAATAAGTTGTGAATCTCAAATACTTAAATGTTTGACAGTTGTTCCATACACTTTGTATGCACAACACCATGGCTACTTTCATTCAAGAACTAGGTCAGGACAAGTTACTCTCTGTATTGCTGCTCTAATAACTACTTGATATTCACCCCTGAAGTTAGGAAAGGCCTAATAAATGTCCTTTGTAGGAGCAGTCCAGAATCAGAGCTGTTGTGTCTGAATTAATTAGCAGGCTCTAGACAAAGTTACAAAGAATAGCTCTCCACCTTTCTTGGGAGGATTGTGCAAGCCCAGCCTAAAGACAGTAGAAAAAAGAAAAGCAGGGTTTTGACAGCTAGTTGGAGGTCATTTATGCATATAGGAAGAAGCTACTACAGCTGTGGCACGCATTAAATTGAATCCCCCCTCCCAGACAATGCTGTCTCTACTGGCCTATAGAACCAACTAGGGCTTGATATACTGAAGCTGCGTTCAATCCAGTTTGCCCATAAAGATTTTGATTCCCTTCTCCTTGCTCTTTCCTCTGTCTTGTTCAGACAGTAACTGGCAAGAGTTCACATTCCTCTGGGGGTGACGACTTTTTTGGTCATTACTACAGCCATATTTACTGAGCAAAGATGGAAAAGGCTAACACAAAACAACTCTATCTTCATTTTGATAGTACTTAAGCCTGAGTCTGTCTGTCCTTCGTTTTGAGGCCTTTTTTTTGTATGTTTTCATTATAGTATTTGTTTTTTTTATCTCTTCTTTATTCTTTCAAAATAAATAAACAAAAGCAGAAGTGTTAGTGACTTTTCATTTGTTTGTAACAGGTACTAATGATACTTACCCATTTATCTCAGTAGAGGTCTACGCAATCTCTGTGGTGCTAGGATCAGCTCATGCTTAGTTCAAAGGAATTTTTCTCTTATTCTCCTGCTATAAGAAAATTTTAATGGACATTATGAATGTTACACAATCAGGGACAATAGAGACAGATTATTAAAGCTCCAGTGGCCAAGGTGTCATAAAACTAATAGTTTGGCTTTTTTCATGCATTTTTAATGTAGCAGCATTTTTAATGTAGCAGGTTTTTTCACTAAAATTTTATTTACATAACAAGAATGAGCCTCTAGTTCAGAAATGGATGCCAGAACTATAGGAACAGAAGTAGCAAGCACTGTTCTTATCCCACAGAAATATTTATTAAGTTTGGTCAGCAAAGTATAGGAATTTTTGATTCTGAGAACTTGTACTTAGTACAACAACATCGTAATATTGACAACAATCACTTTGCCTTTTGTCAACATACAATGTGAAACGTGGATTAACTTGTTCACAATAAATTACAGTGTGATTGATGAAAAGAGCGCAATGACATCAGTAACTTAGGAACTGGTTACAGTTAGCTTCACTTACAGTATTTTTTAAAATTGTTTTCAATAGTAAAATCATTGCAGCTGAAGATTAAAAAAAAACAAAACATACAATAATAGCAAAGAAACGCATTTTTGGAGCAACAGTGAGCTACCAGTAAACACCTCATACAGTGATCTTCAAGGCACAAAGCAAAAAAACTGGGTATGGGTTTTTTTGCAGGTTGATGGAGTCAGGGAAGGTAAATTTTTTTTGAATATAAAATAAATACATTTTAAAAAGACGCATACAAAAGTCAGTAAGTCAGTCAAATAGCAAGGCTTTCACAGAATGCCACACTGACAGCACATTTGTGAATCCATTTCAGTCATGAAATCATGTTCACAGCTTGAATGACACAATCACTGAGGCAAGGGTACCATCACTTCAACATAATTAATGGGGAAGAAGCCAGACTCTCCATTTAACATCCCTTCATACCAATTCTCATCGATCTGATTGGTCAAAGTTATGATGTCCCCTTCCTTAAACCCAAGCTCGCCTTCATTTTCTGGTTCAAAGTCATAGAGAGCTTGGCAGCAAGGCTGATCCATGTGCACTGAAGAACCTGCCCCAGTGACAGAAACAAACAAGCAAGCATTAAAAGAGCTTTAGAGCATCCCACTAGCCACTAAGCATGACAATAACAGGTCAAAACATAGCTGTCTTTTTTTTTTTTTTTCCCCAAACAGTTTTACTATTGCTTTTACCAATTAACATCTGGTCCTTCTACATATAATACTAGTGATTACTATTATTTTAAAACATAATTCTGTTCTTCCCTCAAGTTCAGATGTTACTTGATTTCTGTTCCTAGTTGCATTCCCTTTGCAAAGGATAAGCAAAACTAATAGTTCAAGCAATCACAGCTGTCAAAACTAGTGTGGTCTCTTTGGAGCAATGGCCAGAAGAACTGGAAGGGTAGGATATGTGGATGTGGAAAAGTCAACAGGAGAAGTGACAAATAATCATTTAAACATACTGCACTGCAGCACACTGCCACTGCAGGAATACCTCTCAGAGGGCAGGGGCTCCATCTGTCCTACACACACACACTAACAGCCTGGAGGCAGCCAGCTGGATTTCCACACACCTGTGCATTTGCAGGAGCTCCTGCATTAGCTCACCTTGCTTAAGCAGTGATGGTCATTTCTGGGTTACTGCTCCCTGAGTCTGTGTGTTCAAATCTTTTGCTATACATGGCCTTCGTCTGAACTAAAGTGACAGTTATGTTAGTAATGGTGGTGGCTATCAAACTATCTTACAGATGAAAACAAACAGCAACCCTACCGATACAGCACCCAGCTGTTCTTGTGACTTACACTGTTTGCTGATGTCCTACTATAACGATCTTCATACCAAGTTACTCTTAAAATATTAATATTACCATATGCAAACACAGTAGTGAGCACATATTTTTGCAGGAAAACAAATATAATTTAAAGTAGAAAACAATCACCATTACCAAAATAAGTTAGCTTATCATTACAGCTGTCTTTTTAAAGATTCTCACAAAGAGGTCGTTGACTGGCTTGGATCTCTAGCATAGAGACCTATACGTAACATATTCCTTTACTCGTACTTATGAATAATAGCTTATTCTAATAAAATGTAATCCAATGTTCAAATTGTAAAGCTCAGCTCTGTGGGCAAGGACTAGCCAGAGGTTCAACAGATGCTCAACCATAACAGATTTTTAATAATACATGCAGCATATTGAAGTAAAATTCTGCTAAGTTGTAGTATGTTTATAAATGAAGAACAGGGAAAAAGACTTCATGCTGCTACCACATACACAGCAGTAAAATACATTACAGCATGACGAACAACTCTTCAATCTTCCAGTGCTTCAATTAAAGCAATTAAACCCCTGAAGTTATTCTGCATGTCTCATTTGCAACATTGCCACAACTCAAGTTTTTTGTCTTAGTTCTCTCTCCAAGCTATCACACAGTCTGATCACGTAGTCAGCCCAAAGAGTAACTTTTGTTTGGGCAAGTATGCACCCAACATTAATGCAATACAGATAAAATAGCTGAGATGTTAAAAATGCATGTTGTACATTTTAATCTGCAAATCATGGTAATTTGTAGGCAACTACTGAAAAGTAATTGTTCTGATATTTTCTAGCAACAGGGATCAGAAGTCTTTTAGGAAACAAGGTGACAAGACAACTATTCTGGTGATCAGTAGATGAGGATGGGTGAAAGCATCTTTTTAATTGACAAATATATACATGAGTAATATTTGGTGTTACAACTGGGAAGTGGGAATTAATTTTCTGTTTTGTGGACACGTTCCATCCTTTAGAAATAAAAGCTCTTTTCTATTTTATAACAATGGGAGAGAGCTGTCAACACAAAGCGCCCCTTCAGCCAGCCTCCCTGGGATACTGCTGTAACAAAGCTGGACTATTTCTCTGCCCGGGGAAGGCATGGGGTAACAACAAAGTTTAACAAGAACAAACTGAATTACGGCTACTCTAATTCAATGGCCCAGGCAAAAGCTTGGTTCTGGGCATATTTTTGCTGAAACAGTCCATGCACAGAGAATAAGATGAGACACGGTTTTCCAACAAAAACGGACTGACTGCATTCAAAAATAGCTGAGTTATTTTCAGAGTCTTTGCCAAGGTAGAACTGATACCAACTCACTAGAACTGTCAACAGCAGAAGGCAGTGCTCTGAATAATTGACAAAATTTCCTAGCCTTCACCAGCTGCTCCGATGGGGCTAATTTACTATTGCAAGTCAGTTAATTTCTGACAGTAAGGTACCTGATATGAGATGGATCACATTTGGTTCATTTTAAGCTCCAAAGAACTGAAAAGTGTCTGGCAGCCTGGAAAGATTTTAAAATAATGGTCACAGCCAGTACAACCGCTTTCACTCCAGGCTGTAGGATCAGTCAAAGACTTCATTAGAGTCAGGCAGCTGCTGCTACTGTACAACCCGATGAGACAAAACTTCCCTGACAAAGGTGATGGGGGCAGCATTGCCTGACAATCTGCAACACACACTGCTTAACATCACAGAATTGGTGACATGACTCCAGCCTTTTCCTGTCTATTAAAGCACGTCTTCTACTGTTGCAGAGGCTTAAGCTAAAGAAGTACAACCCTTTTTTCCTGCAAGGAGGTTTTATGTTAATTTGCAACGCTACACCCACCTCCTTAATTTCTGCCATTGTGGAGCTAAATTGTCATGCTTCATTGTCACATATTCAAAAATGTCTTGTCATAGTGTCTACATCACTTAAACCTTGACAGCACAAATGGAAAAACAACCAGAAGGCAGGTTAAGCATCAGCTGTCTGTGACTTCTGAAGCATTACAGGATGAAACCAGGACATTCAATGTTTTTCATTGCTGTTGTTGTATTTCCAAAGGGAGTTACTGCCCATTCCCGCACCTACTCTTAATCTTCTATATCACGATGTATATATATGGTTGCAGAATTATACTTTAATAATCACAAACTGGAAGCTTGCTAAGTTAATTAGTCCAAGTATTCCTCACAGCTGAAGTGTGTAAACATTTAGATGCTTGTGTTAAACTGCAGCACGTGGCAACCAGACCCAATTAGTTCATATCATAGTCAAACCTGACAAACAAAAAGAATGAAAGGCATGATGTAACACAGCATTTAAGAGTTTTAAGATGAACCAGATGACGCTTATAGCTTCAACTGATTAATGAGGATAACAATAAATTAGAACAAAAATACAGATTTGTTATCTGTGCTTAATCAAAGTAGCTAAATAATGTACAACATGAAAAAGATGTTTCAGTGATTCTAGTCCTGCAAATGTATGCAAGTCATTAGTACTATATAATTCCCATGTGTCAGGAACTGTACAAAGGAAAATACCATTAACTGCTCCAAGAAGCTGATACTTAACCTAGAAAGCTATGGTGAAACACAGGAAAAGCCATTTCAACACTCAAAACGGGATTGTGGTGGTTGTGCTGAATTATCACAGCTTACTTTGAACTGCCCTGTTGATTTCCATGGGCTCACTAATGCTAAGATAGTACTTACACTGAGTGACAGCATCGGCGAAATTAAAGCTCTACGTTTTGACAGAGTCAATGTGTAAACAGGGAAAATTAAGCACAAAAGTGCTTGTGTAGGACAAAAAAAGTTTTCTAAGTGAAAGAAGAAAGCGATCGTGATGCTATCCCTCTATCACTTGGAGACCTTAAAACATTTACCAGTGTTTTGCTTAGAGCCACCTGGTTTGCATTTCTAAACCACAAACCATAAATCAAATCTGTTTCATGATTTTAAACAGGAACAGGAAGGTTTTCCCATTTACAAGCAAGGCATATTCACTTCACTGTAATTCCACAAAAATTCATATAGGTAACTTTTGAGTACTGAACAGGAAGAAAAAAGAAAACAAACAATGATTTCACTTCTTATTGTACCTGCTCAGTAGTTAAGCACAGCATCCACAACGACATCTTCTTCAGGAGGAAAAAAATATTACAGATGTTCTAAGTACTACATATGATGTCCTGTATATGTCTTTCTGATATTATTCACATTAATCATAGCAACTGTTACTGATTTTTTCCTATCCCTCCTCTTTATCTCTTTCATGGTTATGTTTTCTCTTCCATTCTGATAGTACTGAGTGAGCCAAGCAGTAAGTGAAAATCCATCATTTAATGATATGCAAGCAGCTGATGGAGTAGTCAATGAATGGAAGTGCCTCACTCCTTCCCTACCTTCGTAAGCAGTGGTCATTTATTTTTCAGTTCATTCACTGAATTTTAGCTTATTAAAACCACCTTTTTTTTCTTTTTTTTTTTTCTTTAAGTACGCTGGAAACAACCTTGAGAAGTCATCTAACCTGTCTTTTGCCTAAAGGCTGGACTGATTACCTTTAAAGGACATCCTGGATCACTCACATCACGATTATAAACCACTGTAAGGTGTGTACTGCTTTATCTCGGTTTTGACATACTAGTAAATGTACAAATGCTGAATCTAAGTCTCCTGTCTCTGCTGCACATGTAAAGCAGAAAAAAAGCTTATATAACTTGACAAGTAATTGATAGGGGACTAGTTATTTTATACTGGATTCTTAATAAAGGTTGCCTTGTTTTTGCTGCTTTCATCCAGATGTGCTGTGAAAATAACTAGAAACTTACAAATTTATGCATTGCTGCACACATTTGCAGTGATTTGAATGAAATGTGTGCTTGCACCATGTCTTTAGAACCAGTGGTCTGAATTGAGAGGAACATGCAAAAAAAGGAAGAGTTATCTCACTCAATCCCATGTTCAACAGCAACACAAAATTACTGTCTTGTTATTCAGGCAGCATGGGGAGCTTCACTAACATACCTTCAAGTACCCTGAAGCACAAAAGAAACAAAACGAAGGACAGGATCTTGCTGGGTGGATTTATGCTGCCAATCTATTGCAATCCCCTTCACTATGGATTGTGTAATAGCCTTATTTTATACCAGAGTGCAAGAAAATTAAATACTCAAGAAGGAACATGAAGTTACAGCTCTAAGCTTTATTCTTTCACCTTTAGTCCTCTTCTTTCTCTCACAATAACCTTTAAAAAGAAGAAAGACTGGAAGGAAGAGGAAACCAGAAAGTTAAAAACAAGAAGAAAAAAAAAGAAAAAAAAAAAGAAAAAGAAAAAGGCTTCAGAAAAAGATCCTAGATCTCATGCCAAATAGAGAAGGAAACTTTAGGCTCACTGCCTCCTCTCTATTTTCCTTACAAATAATGTTTATGGAAAAAAACTGGCTTTTTCATGCTCTTTTCTTTGCATATTATTGTCTTTTCTGTTTTGTTATTGGTCTCTCATCACTCGCTGTAGGCAAAGGAGATAAGGAAAAAAAGTATTCATGAGATGAAGGAAAGTATGAGATGAGAAAAAGTTATTTCAGTGAGTAGTAACCTTAGTAATTATTACCATTCCCACAACTTTCAAGGGCTTTCATCAGTTGTTCTTTTTTATTATTTTTGTGTGTGTGTGTGTGTGTGTGTGGGTGTGGGTGGAATCGGGATCTAACCACAAGAAGGGATCCTACTCCCACAGTAATGGGTACCTGAGAACTTTGGTTCAAAAATGCACGCACTTTGGCATGTATTTTAGGGCCGTTAAAATAAAATATATTAATAAAAAATAAAATAAAATTAGTAAGGCTGGGAGCGATCTTTCTGAATTTTACGTGGTTAATAGTCAAGATCCTGTGCTGATCTTTTATGGTCTAGTAGACTGTGGAGAGAAATTAGCATCTGGAGATGTTCCATACAGTGATGTAACACACCCACCTTAGGCATCTGTCTTTTCAAGACATGAACTGCTTTCTGCAACTGACTCCCTCTCTCTCCTCCCACCCTCAGTGGCAATACAGAGAACCTAAAAGACCAAGGAGAATGCCACACCTAAATTTCAGATGGTGAAAGATCACTGAGAGGAAACCTGCTTCACAATTCCATTTCCAAATCTGGGAAACAAATGGGAGGCAAATACATGGATACTGATGCCTCATGAATCTATCATTCTCGTAGTACAAGCAACAATCTGGTAAAACACCCACCAACACATTAATTCTGTGGCCACAGGCTTACCTGATGATTTTATGGAAGAGCTATATGCAATCCCATTGTGCTGCTGATTATCACCAATTTCCAGGGTTGCAGTTATTACAGGCTTTGGCTTAAATTCACGTTTAGGCCGACTAGATGCTACATTTATTCTAGAACACAGAGAAGAGCAGCAAGAGATTTACTTGAAGGAACAAATACTTATGGAGTTTCCATCTAGGGTCTGTGCTTTTGCATTTGAAAAGTGGGAAAAAACCCTCCTGCTGTGTTTTTGTTTATTTTAATATGTTTTATTTTGTGGTGTGTTCCCCCTCCCCCCCCCCCGAGGGAGAGGGACATATGTATTATTTGCTTAAAACTGTTCAATTCTAATGCAATATTTGAATTTCAGCAATCCTTATTTTATTTAATGCTGTGGTCTTGCTGACAGAGGCATAAAGCTTAACAGCCTGAGTCTGAGAAGTGCTGAGCATCCACAGCTGCCACTAAGTTCAGCAGAAGTTCCAGGAATGAGCTATCTGGAAAGCTCTACTGTACATGACATATGCAGAAACCCAGCCAGGACAGAGGCCCAGGGACTGCATCTCAAACAGTGCCTTTTTTATTACAAAAAAACGGGAAACAACCATTTGGTCAGCAAAACCATCTTAGTACCTCTTCCTGTATGCACATGTGGCCCAGCTGAGAACTCCTCATCTCACTGGCCTTCTGGCTCTTGGGGCAGGGTACACAGGCACAGCTGCTCCTGTGTGATACTCACAGCCACCACATCAACCCAAATAAAAATCCCCACAGAGTTATCCAGACTCTGTGACTGTAATGTTAGGCTACACTACAGTGGCCCGCAAGTCATTTTGGTCTCCTGTTTTCTGTTTGTTCTCAGGGTGACGTACACCAAATTAATGACAGCAGCGTGTTTTTTTTTTTTTTTTTAGTAGGACACGAAGTATCTGGGCCTTTCACAAGTACATTCACCACAGTCATGTTCCTAGCCAGCTGGCAATTCCTTTACTTTGCTGCAGAGTTTTGTTATACCCCGTAATCTCAGTGAAAATATGCCAACTTCTCAGCAGTCTCCCAAACACAGTTCAGAAAGTATGCAAGTTTAAGTAAACCTACAAACAAATGGAGGCTGTCCTGATTAACCTCCGCAGATGTGAGCGAGGGATTCTGCACACAGTCAAAGCTTTCTGGGCAGATCTTGCGGTACATTAAAGGCTCACAGTGCAGCAAGAAGTTGCCAGGTGGCAGTGGTTTAAAGCAATGAAGTCCAGTAAAGCACACCAAGAGCACATCTGTGAGGTGGTGCTACAAGATCTGTTGCTTCAGCGACGTTTCACATTCATGAACCTGAGCTGCAAAAGAGGTTCAACATTTTCTCATGGGTTCAGCCTTACCGGTTTTGCAGCTTGCTCTGCAGATCCTCCAAAATTTCTGTGGATTGTTTATGGTAATCTAGCGCTGCTTCTACAAACACAGCCAACTGGCTAACTTGTTCTACCTGAAATATAGAGAGGAAAATAGTTTTAAGGAGCCTGCAGTACATTCAGCTTAAAGATAAACAAACACTTCATTCAAAACAGACCTGGTATCTCAAAAGACAATGATACTTTGTGGGACTATTGAAAAAGAGCATATGTGATTCTATCAAAGAAATTGCCAGTTGGAACCTGAACAAAACTGAGGTGCAACTTCTAGTTCACTAACTCAGGGCTGGGTCCTTGAGTCATTTCCTTTCACAATGTGCAAATCCCTTTTGCTTTCAACTTCCAAGCCAGCTGTCTGTCAACACCAGAGCCTGAAACAGTTAGAGGACATAACCCCTTAGCAGGTGAAAGTGGGGCTTTTCTAATCAGCAATGTTAGGAGAAATTACATTGTGACAACTGTTGTGACTCAGCCCCATTAGCGTTTATTAGTGATGTTTACAAACTGCAGTTCTGAAATTGTGTGGAGTTATCTCACTAGATGGCAGCATTTTATAAACCAATAAATGAAACATGATTTACCTACTATTACCCAAACCTACTTGGATTGAAGAAATATCAGCCAATCACTCAAAAACATGAATGCTGGGGTAAAGGGAGGATGTGAAAGAGAAAAAAAGAAGAAAAAAAAAACAAAAACAAAAACAAAACAAAACAACAAAAAAAACTTTTATTCACGAGGTAGCAAATAATCTCATTCCCATTACCATAACACAAACTAAAAAATTCAATCTGTATGTTGATCTGTGATGGAACATTACCAAATATTTATTTGTCCTCTTCCTTTAAGACCTCATTAAGAAGACAGAACCCAAGAAGTCTGACATGTTCCCATTCCACCGTGTCTTCAGACATTGGATCACAAGAAGGTGTCTGAGTAAACTTTCTGCAAATGTTTTATGGACCCATGGTAATTTTATGCTATACTTCATCTGCTTTTACTCAGTTAAAAAGATTATTAGAAATTCTTCTGGGATTCCAAGAGAGCCAAACATTGTCACATAGCATACAGAAATGAAACACACAGAACCAAATTAACAGCTGATACAATTCCATCAAAGTCAAGAGAGAGTAATGTAAACCAGCTGAGGATAATGCACAATGTGCCTGGGGTTTGGATGGAGTGGTCAGAGAAAATGGATAGACAAGGAATGTCCAGACAAGATGAGTAAGAGCCAGGAAGAATATGGAACTGGGGATTAGGAGAAGAAAGAGAGAGAGACTGGGAAGGAGCCAGGGAGACCTGAGGGACTAAAAGCCACTTAGCTAGAGGAGCCTGAGACTGGCTGAGTGGGAAAGGCAGGAAGATGGATCTGATAAGAAGTGCATAGAAAAGTGTCTGTGTGGGAGGTCTGGAACTAGCTGTGCAAAAAAAAAAAAAAAAAAAGAGAAAGAGATGTGGATCAGGACTGAGTCTGGGTGAGGCACCTGGCAAGATGGCTGGGGACCAGAGCATTGAGAAAAGAGATTGCAGGGCAAGAAGGCCAAGAAAGGGAGACATGTGGGGAATTGGGAAGGATAGGAAGGAAGTGACTGCAATTACTATCTATGTAAATCTGGTGAGAAAGACTCGGCTTAGACAAGAAGGCTGTAATGAGAAGTTTGAGGACAGGAGAGAAATTGGGTCAGCATGGCAAATGGAAGGGAAACAGCACAGTTTTCTTTAAACAGAAACAATAGAAAGAGGGTATGGAGAAAGACATCTAAGGGACAACCACTTCACCTCCCTCCCAAAGGCAGAATCAGTTATACTAGTCAGTTGTTCCTGATCTTGTGGCTTAGGTAAGTCACTATTTCATACGCTGCTTCATCTTTGCTTTGGTGCTTTGGCTAATGATAAATGTCTGAAACATTTCTCAGCTGCTTATGCAAAGAAGAACTATAAAATGCATACACCACAGCTGGCCAATTGGTAGAGTCTACCATGGAACAGCGTGCTGAAATTGTTGATAGAAGATGTTATTTTTTTGCAGCCTTAATATAACTTGTGCTGGTATAACAGCAAGGGGTTATGGACTTATGCACTGCTGTAATGAATGTGTCCTGCTCACAAGCAGTTTAGGAGCTACTGGCTAGTTTATAGCTGGCCATTACACAGGTAGTCAGAGACAGAAGTTGTCTGCAGGTAAATGGTCCCACTTAACAGCTCCACCTTTCTGCAGTTTGCTCCCAGAAGACAGCACATTTCTTGCTTTTTAAGCATGGTTTCTGTGATAACGTATCGACAGAAGAGAAAGTTTTGGAATAGACCCTGTCTTCCTATTTCTGTTTTAACTTGACTGGGGCTAATACGGTCTAACAGAGAAATCTCTGCAAAACCAAGTAATTTCTTTTGTCTTTCATATTCCAGATAATAAAACAAACAAAAAACCTGACACCCACTCATAAGAAAGAAACTAATATTGTGTGTCCTACTTACAGATAGCAAAATGTCCTTTTAAGCACCCTTCCATCTCTCTTTTCATATAATTCTATGACTATATGGGATAGCACATCCTGCTATTCTGCTGTATAAGCACTGAAGAAAGGATTATCACAAAACACCACAGCTGCTCATTTTTAAGACATAATTTCATGGTGGACCTCGAATCTGAGCCAATGTCCAAGTACTTGAGCATAACCCACATAAGCTCTATGCAGTAATATTTACAGCCAAGCTATAGTTGTGATTTTTAGAGCCAAAATTATCCAGATCCTTCAAAGCAGCAGCAAAGTTTTGTGTGTTAAGTGAGCTGCTCCTGCACTCAGTGCTCTTAGCACTGGGTACATATCTCTTGCTCATGTTTTAAGCAGCTGGTCTGTGACTGGCTTCTCCTTCCCCCTGATCTCCCTGTATTCTGCTCTCAGGCAGTTCATTGCTCATAGATAATAAAGCTACATGAGACGTCTGTGTCAACCTTGTCTGAGCAATTGTATCTCCAGAAGACCTTGCTGAATTCTTGAGTACTCCCATGCACTGCTGTTCATAACGTTCCTCTCAGAGACAAGGAAAAAAGTACATTCTCTGCCTTCAGTCCCTGTTGCCTGTGAAGGATGGGTCAAACTTTATCCAACCCCACACACATTTCCCACCTGGATATACTGCAGCAAACAAAAAAGCAGGACAGACTTACATCATTTTCTAAGAAATTGAACATGCTTCTTTCAGCTAGTTCCTTTGACTCTTCAAATTTTTCTACTGCTTGCTTAACTTCTTCATCTGGTATCTTTCCAAGACGTTTCTTTTTATAATCATAATCCAAACGACGACCTTCTAGTTTCTTCAAATGATGCTAAATAAGACAGAACATTTAGGTGGAGGTCCAAATGGGACAGGCCCATACAAACACATAGTGATTTAAGGAAGTTTCAGTTGGATGCAATTACAGGGATATGCAGAATCAAAAGAAATGCCAAGCTCAGAGATTATCCAGTCCATCCCTTTGATCTAAGAAAGCATCAGGTACGTCTGGGACTGCATACGTGAATTAAATTTTAAGTTGTGTAGACTTTAAATAGTCATCTGGTAGGACCTGGGGAACTGGCTACCTTGATTTGGTAATCTTAGGCACCTAGATCATGGGATGGAGTTTATTAAATGTGCAACACCTAACATTGGATCCTGCTTCTAATTTAGAAAATCCAAAAGTGCCCCGTGTTCTATACTTAAATTAATTTTACCTCTTGAATTATATGCAATATGACAGCCAACAGTCATTTTCCCTTCTCATTCCGTAAGCAGTATTCCAACAAATCTTATGTTCTTGCTTTCTTTGTTAGGTGTCAACCTGACACTTCTAACTGACATCACTATACAAGCTTTTCTGTTGCCAAAAATCATGGGATTGACAGACTTACAGAACGGACTCAAAGTGACAGTACAAAATGCTCATTAAAGCTAACATAAAACAATTTCTTTTTATCAGTGGAGAAGAATGACAACTGAAAACAATTCTGTATCATAGGAGACAGCTATAGACATCAAGGCATTATTACTAGCTTTTTGCTCTGCTTTCTACATACATGTAAATAAATAAAACAACTTTCTTTTCTGCATTTCATCAGGGAATTAACTTGCTTATTACCCAAGTCTATTGGAATCAGACTCAGACAGAGACTGCCTGGCTTTCTTTTGAATTGTCATTTTGTAAACAAAAGCACTGAAAAACCTGACTTTAAAGGTTAAAATATGTTCCTCAGCATCTTATATTTTTCCCATAGTGGAATATGGCACTCAACATTTTAAGACACTTTTGAGATCATTCTGTGATTGCCCTGAATAGCTTTCTTCAACAATCAAATTCCGCCTCTACAATAAACAGCCTTAGGCTGACAGAGAGAGGTGGCAAGACGGGATAATCAGTCACAGTAAATCGCGGCCCACTCACATGATCAGAACAATTAATAAAAAATGTCAGTTAAAATAAAGGAACAGAAAAATACAGAGAACAATTTTCTTCACTATCCTTCTTGCACTGAATATACAGGCAATATGGCAAACTGAGCAAGTTAGACAATGGAGGGAAATAGCCAGACATTGTTTCTAAGCAGATTTCATCACTATTTTGCTAGAAACAGAAGCTTAAATGCAGTGAAGTTTATTTGCTTTTTTGCTTCCATAAAAAACACTCAGAGAATTGGTGTTTGATTGACTTTGATTATTGATAAATGAAGCTTTACCCTGGAAAACTTACCCCAATCTCTTTTAAATCTTTGTCCTGCAATAACTGTAGAGGATCAATGAAATTTTGTTTGACATTAATATCAAGTGAGTCCTTCACTTCTGCCATTTGCTTCATGCTTTCACCAGCATCCAGTAGTGCAAGGCCTATGGTAAAGAATATGCTACTTATATCTCAATATATGTAAAACAAAAAATGTGTCTTATGATACAGCTCTTTCAAGTAGGTATCTTTGTATCTGCTGTAGGATGTTGAAAAGTAAAAAAAAAAAAAATAATGTAAATTATGCACTTGATTTTCTCCTACAGAAAATTAGAACTGGGATATTTTGCTCTACAGTATATTCTGCAGCATCAACATCTTCCCCTATACAGCACCTCCTTGGGTTTTTTTGAGTCCTAGGCCTACATAGCTGTTACTACTTAGAGAATGGCCTTTGTGTGTGGAACTGCAGATCTTAACAACAGGGCAGAAAGAAGTCAGCCAGTTCTGAATTTGGCTTCTGCACACAGTCCTAGCCCAAGCCAGAGCCCTGTAGCCCTAGTCTGTGTTCTTTCCCAAATATGGGACTCTCCTTTTCTCATGTACATTTCTTGTAGTTTCCCTCTTAATCCCAGCTGTATCAAAAAACACCCACTGAGTAGCTCTGTGACAGTTCTTCAAGTTTATTCCAGTCAAGCCCACACATTGTGCATGCTCAGCAAGCAATGCCTCTGTCAAGGTTTTGGCCGTGAAGTTTCAGCATATTTTCAGAGGAAATAGGTAATATTTGATTTACCAAAGAATTGTAGCATGGCCAAGCTGGAGTGGATCTTCACAAAAACAAGAAAATGCATATCTGAGAAGCATTGCTCCAAAGCACAAAGATGCCAAAAGCACCCACAGTTCCTCCACCCCCCCCCAAGATTTTTTTCCATTAATTTAACTCTTGGATATAGGGTAACCATTTTTATCTAAAGGTTAAAAAAAAATGTATTGCATCAAAGGATCTAAATGATTTACCTTTGGCAAGTCAGAAACTAAAATGTTTAGAGACAGCAATAGTAACAATCTAACATCTAAAATCAAACAGAGGCAGACAAATATGTAGAAGCAATGTATATTATTATATCAATCATCCCCTAATCACTGTACTTAGCTTTCCCTCTTACCTGGATCAGCTATTTACATAGTTTTTCACTGAGTAATATTCTGTGAAGAGCTTTATACTGAAATATTCTCAAAGGAGGTACACAAACTCACCAAACATAGAATCATCGCCAAGCTCTCTGCCATACCGTATCATGCAGTCTCCTAGGAGTCCTTCTGTCTGAGGGTAGCCTGTGGTTTTAACTTGTCCCCTGATCTTTGACATAGTGTTCAGCATTCCCAGCTTGGCCCTGTATGCTAATAAGGACATGAACAACAACAAAAAAGACAGATTTTTTTTTAATTAATATAAAGCAATAAATTATTTAACAAACAACCTCATGAAGCAAGTCACTAAGTTAGCCTGTAGACCCGTAAGCTTTTAGTTGTCAGTACTTCATAGTCAATGCTGAAGTAAGATTCCATGCAACAGTATGGGTCACATGAAACTGTTTTATTCCCAGCTGAGTGGGCATCATCTCTCCAGGCAGTTATATAGTGGGAGTGCTTATCGCCTTCTGCTGATATTCACCAATATTCACATTCCCTTGGGTATTTTTCTTTGTGGATTCCTCTATTAAAAGCACTGCAGAAAGCAAACAAAATGGATACAAGCACAGACGAAGCCATTTTAATGCTCTTGTTTGTGAGAGCTTTACAGAACTTTTTTCTTGCTTCCACTATTCAAGACAGTAAGACTTTATTCTGCAGAAAGGCTGTGTAAATAAAAATTAGTAACTTATTGCTAGCCTGCACATATCATGACAAAACCATGCAATTCTTGGAATGTTTTTCTAATCTACTCCTTACCATTACTTCTCAACAACGTCTTCAACACAGTGATAGCCATGGGTAGGGTATTCCTAAGGAATGTGGACCATGGTGACCAGCTGCATCTTGAACACCCTAGCTGGGCCTTGGTAAAGGGTTGAATACTACCATCGTTTTGTAGACACAACCCATTTAATGCTTCTTCTGTAGACATTAACAACCTATTAAACTTATCCAGGGACATGCATCTCATAAGGCACCCAGAATTGTTTGAAATTAAGACTCTCTCTGAAGTCATCGGTGTAGCTACTAAACATAAATTCAGTCAGACAGTTGTCAAAAAAATAAAGGTCCTTCCAGCAGCTGGTTTGGACAGTCCATCAAGCTCTTAACAGCTAATCTTTGTGACCAACTGTAAATGTAAACATGTACCCTTTCTAGTTTCTTAAACTAAAATTTGAGAAGCTTCTATTAACTGACTACCCAAAATCCACTGAGACCTTGAGCACATGAGTTAAATTCAACAGTCTTTTATATCTCTGCTAAAAAATTGCTGGCATTCTCTTTACTTGAGGGATCCATATCCCACTCCAGGAAATCCAGCATAAATAACACAGGTGCTGTATTGCCATCCCAGGCCATCCAAGACACGTCATGCACGCACAACCTGTATGTATGAGCCCAGTAAGACCAACATCGTGTGTTGTGAGCTGCATTGCAGGTCAGACTTGCTGCATGTAAACTTTATAGTTCCATTGTACAGTACAGTTCATTGTACGCACCGCTGAGGGTCTCTAGACATCCAGAAGCCTCACAATAATGACCGAATTAGCTTTTATCCACCTAGGATGAATTTCTGAGTAACAAGATAGTGTTTAGCAAAATCTGACACCTACTTTCTCTACCCTACCTGGATTTGGCTGAAGATACTCTGTGGATTTTGACAGAAGCTCTGCTACAGCTTTATTAGTAACATCAATTTTCTGAAAAAGAAAAGTAACCAAAAGTTAGCAAAAATCAAGCCTATTACTAGAAAGTTTATATTTTGATTAGATATAATATACTATTCTAGCTGATTATGAAAAATTATTTAAAATAAAGCAAATATGGTAGATTAAAATAAACAGTCACGCCACAGTTGTGACGAGATTGTACCAAAATAAATTTGCAGTTAGCACACAGAAGGAGAAAAAGTTCGTATCAAAATGTGGGGACCTACTTATCTCTCAAGCTCATAAGTCTCAAATGCTGCTTATGCATTCTAGGCTACACTTTTCCTGACTGCTTTTCTCCACAGGTGAAAAAGATTTAAAATATCCCAGCTCACAGTCTTGGGGTCAGGGACACTTAAAGCAGCGGTTTGCACTGTCTTCCTGTTTAATAGTTTCTAAAATGCTATAAAAATCACATTTCTGGGTTGTTTCTCTTTTTCTACCTCTGGGTCTGCATATTACTTTTCCTCTTACAATGCAGAGAAAGGAAATAATTGTTCTGAAGCCAAAGAAACTGAAACCTAGAAGCCTGTTTAGATCATAAATCCTAAATATGCACGTTGGAAAAAAAAACAACTCACACAAGATTTTTTCTTCAATCTGCCAACAATAAAAGCTGTGACCTAGGTCCACTATGTACATTAAAATATATTGAAAAGACAATGGTGATAAAAAGCACTTAAAAGCTCAGAAAGGAGAAAGTGACATTAATGCAGTTTGATTTGAAACACCCACCACGAATAAGTCGATAGCAAACATCTCTATTTCCACAACAATTCATATTAATTCCTGACTATGGATTTAATCTAAAAAATAGAATTCAGAATTATGAGAATTTTTTCTCTCTCACTAATTTCCCACATAGACAGAGGAGAGAGACACGTCTCTCTTGGTGCTTTACGCCAGCCTTGGAGGAGCTTCCCTTCACTGTCAAGAGGTGTCCTCTTGAGCTTCCTCTGCTCAGACAGCCTTTCTGCATGTCTCTTCTCCCCTGACTGAGCTGACAAGAATCAAGGATAAATTTGCACTTATTCTTACATATTTATGTTTTGAATTAAGTATTTCCCTCATGTAAATCTATAATACCATTCTAGCATCTGAAATGTGAAAGACTTTTGATTTTGCAACAGCTTAGTGTTGAAAAGCTTATATTGCTTTCCTTACCCTTTCCATCTCTTGAAATTCTTCATCTAATTTTGTTCCTTCAGCTCCACTTATTTTTTCACTGAACAACTGTAAAGACAAATTTAATAACAATTAAAAAAAATGCATCATTATTTTTAGAGAACAAATATCTCTGAGAGTCACAAGAATTCACCCCAGATTAGAAAATATGCAACAATTGTGCAGGAAAAGAGTAACCTTCCTTTTGGAAATGAAACGCTCATTTCAATAGAAACAGAGATGTGAATTTACAGCTGAAGTCACTGAAGTGACTTCTCATGCTTTAACAGTTTGTACCCTAAAGGCACAACCAACACCGCTTATTTCAGGCAGAGTGACCAGAGTCTGACTGCAGGTGAATCCAGAGTAATGCTTTCAGGGATATTTCTCCAGCTCTGGACATCTAAGTGCCATTAAGCCCACAGATACAGCTCCCATTCCTGCTGGTGGCAATTACACGCCATGCAGATCTGTGGAAGGAACCAACTCGGGAAAGATGTAGCACTGTGACCACCTGTGTGACCGAGCATCCTTATGACACTGAAAACAAAAACGCTACACATTCTTTGGAAACTCTGAGCAATGGTTTGAAATCAAGGATTTCAGTAAACCTTCTTAAGACAGTTATAATGTTATCCACCTCTTGCATAAAAACTCCAGGCCATCAGACCTGAGTCTGGTCCTCAGTAAATCATGGCTAAGCATAAACGGTCTAGCAGCTCTCAGCTGGCTGCTTCTTGCAACGTACGGCACCTGCACTGCAACAGAATGAAAAAACAGGCAGATCCTTACCCAGCGCGACACAGCCTTTTAAAGCATTACGCCACTATGAGACAAGCCATTTAACACACGTTAAACAAACATCAAACAAATTCCTATTTTTGCAGGAATTATGCTGGTAGACATTTCTCTGCTTTAATGGACTCTTAGCACTGAATCTGTAACAGCGTGATGTGAAACCCAGGCCTGGCTCATCGACTGCTGGCATTCCCCAAACCTGCCCCCAGTAAAGTGTTTTGTTCATCCTCAGCACCTTCTAAAAGAGAATTTATTTCCCTGAATTAAAAGGGCCTCGGAGACTTGCATAATCTGAAAATGGGTCATGACTCTTTGCAGCGCAGTGCTTCCCTCTTCTCAGCCGCAGCCTGCACAGCACAGGTGTGCGGGGAGCCTGCTGCTGCCTCGCCAAAAAGCAGCAATGAGCTGATGAAGCAGGGCTGGGAGCTCAGCGGCAGCTGACCTTGCACCAATATCACTGCTACCACACAGCCAAAGGAATATACCTGCTTAAGGGAAAAGGTGAGTTCAAAGAGCCGTGCTACTAATTACTTCTATTGGCTTTACAGTAAGACTCACAGTTTTTGTGCTTGGTTTTTCCTAGCAGCCTAAAAACTTCAGGAGATTCTCTCTTTTCCAGAGCACTGATAAAACAGGCACAAAAGTAGATCAGAGATGAGGCAGCTCAGGCACCAGAGAGCTGTGGCAGTCAGCACCTTCCCACCATCAGATGTCACCGCAGAGGAGAGACCCGAGGCCACACAGGGAGGGGGACACTGCCTGCGCCTCCACAGGTAGGTCTCAGGAGTCCTTGGGCAGGGATGGAGAAAGGAGCTGTTGCAGAAAGGGGCTTTTACAGAATGTGAAAAGCTGCCTATCAGAAACCATGCAACTTCTTTATTCTGGCAGTTTGTCTCTTTTCTGTGTAATGGTAATTCCTGAAACAATCAGTGCTATTTTCCACAGCCTCACACATGTTTTCCTTCTCTAGCAGGCACTGAACAGATCCGTGGCTTCCTGAGCCCTTGCACGGTGATCCCCTTCAGAAGGCTGAGTGCAGCGGGGGATTTATCCTTCTTAGGCTGAAGTTGTAAAATCCACATTCAGCATCTACCCATAACTGTCTCATTACAAATAATCCATTTACGTGTTGGCAGAGGATAAATGCAGTGAGGTAACATGATTGCTCGACTGTGAAAGCATAATTAATAATAAATTACTGCGCCAAATGGCTGTAACAATGAAATGTCCCGCCCTTGGAGAGAATGGAGCTGAACATTTCAACAAGAAGCAGGGTGGACAGGTAGAAAGTTCACTCACTAATGATAATGCCAGGGATTTAAAAGAAAAAAATAAAAAAGAAAAAAAAAAAAAAGAGAGAAAAGAAAACCACCCAGCAATTCCACTGACTCATTGGAAGACTGACAAAGACTGAAGAATGCAGTTTCTCATCTGCTGCACTGCAAGGTGATATGTTCTCAATAAAAGCCTTAAGGCATCTCCATTTATCCGCTGGCATCCCTTAGCTCTCCCTGGCTTACCATTGGCTATACACGGTCACGCACACCTCCCTGGATTAGCAGTCCAAAACTTAGGCTTGATGCTGTTTTTGCCAGGAGTGCAGGGGCTGATCCAAGGTGTTTCCACCCAGCTGGCAGGGCTGTGTTCCCCTCCCAGCTCTGGCAGACGTGCCAGCACCAGGCTGCAGCCTGCTCACCCTCCCTGCACATTCATCTGCTCAAATACTGCCGTTCACCTTTAGTTTTGGTTTCTCTTCTGCAATGATGCAAAACTCCTCACTGTGTTTTAAACAGGTAACATTTGGTGCCGCTCACCAAGGGAGAAACTGTCTGCAGCAGCCCTGAGTCACTCCTTGTGCGGTGACCACTGGGCTTGCTGAAGCAGCAGGGAATGAGGAAAGCATCAGGGTTGGATCCAAGGTCACGGGACAACGGAGGTTTCTATGTACCAGCTCTCAGAGAGCAAAAGACACTCTGTATCTACCATTTGTGGAGAGTAATGGAAAAATTGAATTAGCGGTTTGGATGATGGGACAGAGTGCACTCCCAGAGCCTGTGGAAGACATCAGCCTGGTGTCTACGTTCACATTAGAAGAGATCAGAACCTGGAGGGCCTTTCCAACTCACCCAACTGATTCTAAATCTGCATTTACAGTCTGTGGGAATGCAACTGCACAGAGCCAGCCACAGGATCCACAGGCATAGTTTCATACACTCACCGAAAGCTACCTAAATAATGCACAACAAAATCAATGAGCAAGAGGACTCACTAGAAGAAAAATGTTTGTTCACACACAAACTTTCATGACCCTGCAGTTTCTAACCAAGCAGACAGTTCCAGTGATAATTAATCTGAGCTCTCGTTTCCTTTTAAAAGGAGAATGAGGACCTCAGTGCTCACGGAGATATGGTAGACTGATTCCTTACAGTTCATAAACTGTTCTGAGCTTCTGACAGTAAAAATTGGTATAAAATTCTAATGGTTATCATTAAATTTTACCATGACGACTTATTTCATATTGGTATAACCAGGATCTGCTTTACTATTCTCACGTTTAGACACAACAGCTTTTGTTCTGATCACAGCGAATTTAGGAGTTATAAAACTAGTACTGCCACTCTTCCAATTAAAAGTCACAGAACACCAAATTAATCAGTGCAAATGGATGCATAAAGGAGACAACTGCTGAGTTTTAATTCTCTATCTGCTGAGCATCATTTACATGCATTATATCAAGCAGCAAAATGCTTTGATCTTAAATAGAAGCCTGCCCAGCTACAGGGCTGTGTAATTACAAGGCAGCGTCTATCGGTGTTTGTGAGTCAGCTAATCAAAGGCGAAACTGCTGCCGTCACACAGAGCCCAAACTCCGTGGGAGCCTCGAATTGTTTGCATGGGAAGAACGCTGATCTTCATCTCCGGACCAGGCAGCCAGGTGCCACGGTGCTGAGTCTTCCACTACACAGGGACAGAACCAAAATGTTGGGCCTCTGAAACATCCAGTTCACACCGCGGGGCCACCACTTCCTTACTGCTCCAGTGCTAGGCCCGAAGCTAAAGCCATTTAGCAGAGCTAATTGAGGTTCCTCCAGATCACTATTTATACCCAGGAACAGCTCCCCACCTGCAAATCCATAAAGTTTTCTTCCTCTCAGGTGTCTGTGTAAACTCCCTCCATCACATTTGACTTGTTAAGAGTCAGTGAGGTTGGAGTAAAACAAAGCTACCCTTAAACAAGAACACAAAGCCAGTTTCAAATCTCCCATTTTACTACCACCTCTCCTTTGCAGCTACATGCAATACCTGCCATGCCACAGTTCATGACAGACCTTGCACGCTCAGTATGACAGAAGAGAAAACCTTTTTGCATAAAGAAACACAGCAGTTTGTACACAAATGCTCTTGGTTGCAGCTTCTTGCTAGATCCTACTGTTCTTTGGAATAATGGAAAACTGAAACAGGACAGGCTCACAGTGGAACTTTCTAGGAAGACAAATCTGGGAGAAAAAAAAAAGTTTTTGAAAGAGACCATTTCAGCTATAGTGATTTCTATTTAAGCTCTCTGTATATCCAACTATTGTTCAACATGCAAATTGCAATTTTATTACACAGTCTTAAAAACCTGCAAATATTTATCTTCTGAGGAATTTATATTCCAAGAAATTCTCTGAAAAAACATTTTTTCCATAAACATAATATCCAGATTGTTCTCACACCTGTTCTTTGTTACTTTAATTTCTTTCCAGTAATTTAATTTTCTTTTGATTTGTTCTGTTGTAACGAAGCAAGAGCAGAGCACACAAACTATCTGCAGTTTAAACTAAAGCCTATGCCTCAAGAAAACTCTGAACTAAAAAGGCCTCAAGCCTCCATATAATTTTTCAGTACTTTTATCTGAAGTATGTTAAGATTTATACCTCTTATTGCACAGGAATGGCGCACTACTTTGCCCTCAGATGGGTTGTGAAAACAGGCTTCAGAAGAACGCTGTCTTTTTCCAGTGCTTTGTATATCACATCCACTAAATGTGAATTACAATTCCTTTTCATATTTCACTAAGGAAGGTTACTGAGCACCAGAAACTGCCAAAAATATCCCAGACCAACAGAGAGCTGATAAAAATCTCAAAACAATTACCCTATTTTTTATACATCCACTGGGTATTTTGTAACACAAGTTAATACGATTCTTGCCGGCCAATACCTGCGCACAGACTCTGACCTTCTTTTTCACTTGCTTTGCCTTTCTTTTGCAACAGATGATTGAACCATTGTAGCTTTTTTGTTCTTGAGCTCCACTTGTTTCAACAGTAGCTGAGTAAGTCCTTAATTAGCCAGCAAAACTCCCTTGTATGTAACTGGCCAAGAACTCATCTAGTGCTATTTAATGACCAAATGAAAGATATCTTATGCTGTTAAAGACTGAGAGCTTTTATTGACCCTTCACCACGTAACAGCATTTATTTTGTTCTGAACGAGTATCTGTTGAAATTATCTGTTGAAACTTTAATGGGATGGAAAATTCCTTCATTTGTCATAAATATGCATGCTATCAAACCCAGGAGGCAAAACCTAGATTTTAAGGGGAGAAAAAAAAAAATCTTTTAACTAAAAAGCCCAAAGCTATGAAAATATTCCCTCTAAAAACAGAAAGAAGCAATCAATTGGGAAAACTAATAGATTCATCCCAAAGTTAATACACAGAAAGCCAGGAAATAATGTAACTACCCTGCTTCAGCTCCCACAGAAACCTATCGCTGGGCCAAGCTGCACAAATACATTAAGGCGTATCTTCACGTACCGTGCTTGGTGCAAAACATTGCATTCCAGCACGGTTAATGCATAATAGTTAACGCTTCTCTTAAAGCATTAAACCCTTTGGTTATTGCCCTCCAGCCATGTAATCGTTTTGTTTGGAGTTAAGTCCTTACGCG
This sequence comes from Aythya ferina, assembly GCF_964211825.1. Lineage (NCBI taxonomy): Eukaryota > Metazoa > Chordata > Aves > Anseriformes > Anatidae > Aythya > Aythya ferina. The sequence continues at coordinate 9,890,557 of NC_140307.1, forward strand.
CAGAAGATGTAATGCAATGCGACGACACTAACGGCTTTCTGAGGAATTATTATTTTTTTAATTACATGCCTGTCATAAGCAATGTGAAGAAAAAGATGGCTGGCAAGGTGTCTTCTGGCTGAGGCTGTGCTTCCTTGCAGTGTTCAGCCTCCTGAGAGGAGAGAGATTTTTATTTTTGTCCTTTTCCAGAATGCTCTTTCAGATTAGAGAAGCAAGGTGCTGGTCTGTCTTCCAGCCCAAAGGGGTTGGTTGGCTACATGACGTACTCAGGGCTACAGGAGTGGTATAAAATCTCCCTGAATTCATCAACGCTTGCACGTGGATGTTTAAGGAATTGAGGCTAACAGACCATATGCAATTATAAAACGTCCTATACTATTTTTGAATTTATATGGGACATTAACATTGATTAAAAATTATAATCACATTACAGACACAAAGATTAAAAGAGCATTCTGGCAGTACCTACTGCAGAGGACGTTGTTATATGAATGCAGGGGGAAAGACAAAAAAAAAAAAAAGAGTTAGATACAGCCAGATGTTGCTCTTGCAGCTCCCTGCCCTTCACAAGGAGTTGAACCAGAACTTCAGAAGATCACACCCATGGCCACAGGAGTTCACGTCCTAGCATTTCACCAAATCTCTCTACTCCCAGATATTTCAAGTAGAAATAAAAATGCATCAACTATAGTACGTGCCTGTACTTCAAATTCAGCCCACGACTGTGTTCACAGCCTTGAATAAAGGAAGGGCATGTCTTACACCCAAGCTTCCCTTAGGGATTTGTGGTGGATCCACTAGCAAAGCCTGTCTCAGCAGAGAACAAGAATCACAGTACCCAAGAGAGCTCTGTTTGGCTGGGTTTTGCTTGTTTGTTTTAAATATGAGGGATTTAAAATTGTGCTACGTTTGAGGCCTGATAAGATGCATTTCTTTAAATGTTCTTAAATATTCCCTAATTTTAAAAAACTTAATACAACTTATAAAAATTAAAAATAAGACCTGAGCTCCACTTCATTTTCAAAGCACAATCTTTTGTAGGAAATTCCATTTTGTACTAAAAACAAACAAACAAAAACTTCAAACCCAAAGCAAATAAACAAAACAAAACCCCACCACCCAGGCTCCCTATAAGGACACCAAAAATCCCAAGGGCCGGTTTCCCAAGCAAAACATACCGTCTCGTGGAGATCTCTGAATCACACACACAAAGTTAAACAAATGAACAAAAGTACTGGCAACACTTTTTGTATACATGAGGAACGTTCTTATCCCCACTAATATTTATGAACCGCTGATTTCATTATTTGTAACTTCTCACACAAACAGGTCCAACAGGGTCACAATAGATTATTTTTACAAAGGCAGATGAACTGAGGTATAAAAGAATAAGACAAATAAAGAAGAATAGAAGAGAAATATGTTTGCAATATGACTCGCTGGGGAAGCAGGGACCTGAGGGTGTCCCCACGTGCAGCCTTTCTGCATGGTGATACTCTGGTGCAACATGAAGTCAGTTGCAAACATGTCACATTTTAGAGGCTGCCTGTAGACACAATTACTGTTAAGCCTTCACTCTAAAAGGGTGCCAACCTTTCACAGCAGAGCGTGACCCAAAGTGTCAAGAAAACCCAGCCAGGGGATCAGCTGAGACCACTGCAGCCAGCCCTACAGCTGCCAGTATCACCAGGAATGGACCCAGCCCATCAAAACCCCGTGAGCTCCATCAAGACAAAACGACCCGGTCCCATCACAGAACGAGGATTCACCCGGGTGGCTGTAGGCAACGTCGAGCCACCGCAGCTGAGCTGCAACAGCAGAGCTCTGGCAGAGGTGCAGAAGAGGCAGCACAGTTTTATTTAGAAAGGAAGCTCAAATCGTGTGAGCCATGGATTCTGGGATCAAGAAAGCCCTTGCAAGTATTGGTTCCTACAGAAACATTTTAGCAATGACATCAAATTACACGCACCTCAGAGATAATCTAAGACGTCTCTTCCAGCAACTTACCAGCTGCTCGGTGCGAGGTTCTGCTATAAAACTAACAGTGCTAGGGACTCGTAACCACACAGGTAAGAATTCCCACTGATTTCAATTCTTCTACATACAGTTCTTCTACCCCACTTAGTGGGATCTCTCCTAATTTAAATCAATTCACGTGAGTAAGGCTTGCTGAAGACACCTAGGTACATGTCCAAATGTATTTAATCAAACTAAAAGCTTTGCTTTGGCAACCCCTCTGAAGAAGGAAAACACTCGGAGCTCAAGCATGACATGAATGAGGTTTCTGGTTGATGAGTGCCGCCTTTTCTTCAGGAAGGACATACATGATGAAAAAAAAAAAAAAAAGATGAGAATGTGAAGAGTGCAATTAGCTGAACAAGCTGTCAGATTTTGCATAGTCAAAACAAAAGATTCTGCCAGCTGGGAGCATTATCACAACAGCAATTTTTCAAATGAGAAGGGCATGCTGTGCTGGCAAAGCTGAGGTGAGATGAAGTGGCTGGAATTAAACAATCAAGTCAGCTACAATAACAGGACAGTGTCAGTTGTGGTCCTGCACTTTATGAATGCCACCAGTAACCTCCAGTGATGTATTATTTATGGCTCCATTTGCTGTATTTGTGAAAAAAAAATAATAATTTCCAAATCTCCTTTCTTTGACAGCTATACTTAGAACTTCTCCATGTGATTCATCTTCCTAATATGTTTCTTATATGTAAGGGTATGTAAGTTTTTTTTTTTGTTTCTTTGTTGTTTGCCAGAGCTCAGGGAACTGCAGACGTTACACTATCGCTCTAATGCTCCTCTGAGTTGTTGCACAGAAAGCTAGACACAAAAAGTCCGTGCCAGAAGGAGAGTTTTAAGTAGGGTCAGGAATGCTGAACACTTGCTGTTATTTGGTCAACACTTAAAATCCTGTACCCAGCTGATCCAATGAGTACACAATCAGGCAGCCATTTAAATTAACCTTATTAACAAAATCCTGCCAAATTATGGGTAAATACAGACTGTGTAGTCTAGACTTCCACAAGCAAGTCTGTACATTGAGAAGGGTGCTACCCCTCCCTGTAAGAAAGCCTGCTCTTTTAAATGCCTCTCGTTTGAGCTCCTAACATATTTCTGAATGTTTTATGCTCACTATGTAGCTGACAGCCTGACTCTTGCTGTGGCATTTCAGAAGTCTTGAGTTTCTCATTAAAAGAGCCTTGTACGGATGGTATCTCTTGCTCATCATTCTGGATTGCAGACTTTCAGCTCCAAGCAGGAATTACTTCTTTGCCACTGCTACAGGTTTTGATGCTACAGGAAAAATGAGAAGCAAACTGGTACTGATTCAATCACACATTCAAGCTCCTTAGATGCCAGGAATTTAGGGGTAAAACTGGAAGCCTAAGTACTTGATTGAATTTGAGGTAAATTGATGCTTTGGCCACACTGTAAGTGGTAATTTTGCAGTTAGGATGCCAGTCCCAGATCTCCATTGCCTTGAAGAAAGCTGTTTGACAAAAAATATGCTGTACATATTTCAAATAGGCAAAGAAATGAGAAGTTACATTTACAGGATACAAATCGTGACTTGTCAATTACTGCATTGTCACTAAACTTTGTTAAAGAATGCAATTTCAGCCTTTGTCGGAGAACAAAATCAAACCATCTGAGTACACAATTTGTGCAAGAATGGATTTACCCACTATCGTAGACTGTGTTAGAAGTGAAACGAGGAGTGTTTTCATCTGTTTTCTATGTTCAAACTGACCACATTTACTGTTCTGGGTCTCAAATTTTGAGTGTTAATCCTCTTAAAATCTGAAAAATAATGTGAGCTTCCTGCTGACCTATGCAACCATGCATAGTTCTAGTCCCTAAACAATGTTCGTCTTACAAAAGAGGAAAATCCCTAAAAAAATATTTTATTTTATTTTTTTTTTAAAAAAAAGGTTTGGGCCTAAATATGCAGGCAGTTGGGTAGCAGAAAGTTGAACACAGTTTGCTCAAGACTGTACAAAACATTTAACTGAAATTAGGAATTGAACAAACTCTGTGCTGTCCAACTGAACACCTTCATTCCAAAGCAAAACTTCAAAAAATATTACATAAAAGCTCCTTGAAATTGTATGCAAAGCAAGGAACTTCCAAAGTTCAAAGCCTCCGTGAGGATCATAAACCATTACATACAGTTACAATGGGGCAACATCTGAAAATAATACATCAGTAACCAAAATGTTAAATACTGATTATGCAAGTAAATAGTAGAGCTGCTCTCCTGTGCTGACAGGGAGATTAATGGACTATTAGCAAAACTATGAGGGAAATATTTTACAAAATATTCCCTAGTTCAGTCACTTCTATACTTTTTTTTGTCCCTGTGAGTTTTAGCTTTTTTTTTTTATATATATATAAATCTGCCAGAGCTCAGCAACAAAACCATGCTAAGCTGGATTTTGCAAAATTGATGTCTTAACAATAAACATATTACAAAACAACATCATGAAATTAAACCTGCTGATAGGTGTCAAAGAATACTCATTTCTGTGCAAGTCAGAAGGTACAAGGATTAACAAGTTTCCCCTTTTCCTCACAAATAGAAACAAGTGAGGGAAAACAAGAACAAAACAAAAAACGTAGGAAAAAGACACAACCAGAAGAGTATTGGTGAAATAGCTCAGTAGCTTATCAGACTGGGATGGAATGCTGCTTTCTATCAAATTAAATGTGCTTTTCCTTCAAAAGAATAGAATTGATCAGAAGCTTTCACACACACACAAAACTCAAGAAATATGAGGGACCTGGATGCTTTTGAAAACCCCAGCAAGTGCTTATCTAAATCTCTCGGCATGTAAATACTTAGAAGTCTGTCTCATGAGACTCATCAGAGAAGCGCACACGACTCAAAACACTGCCAAAATATGAGCTCTGTTTAATTTCAGATTCAAGCCATAAACAGCTGACAGTGGCTGAAGTAACTACTACTATATTATTATTATTACTTAATGCCTACTTTTCAAGCAATATTTTGTCCTTGTGTTTCTCCTTGTACAGCATAGCAGAGACTTCCCTTCTTTATGTTCATACATCATGGTTGCACAGGTGACAAATACTTCTTTAAAAACAAAAATAAAATATGTCTGCAACTACAATGTAGAAGAGTCAACAGTCATAAAGGGCAAATACAGTCGAATGCTGTGTCTTAGATTGTACAGACAGGTAAGGACTTCTGTATATCATCTACAATTATCACATAGGAAACACTTTGGAAATTACCAACGCTTAAACTAATGCTTGGCTGCAGCGTTACCTGTGCACATCTGGATGTGACACTCGCAAATGATCACGTACACAAAAAGATCCACAGCACTGCGGCCTAAAACATTTCACATGGCCTTAAGAATTCTGACAGTCAGCAAATACATTTCCATGAAAGTAAGCTCTGTGTTTTAAAATTACACAAAGCTGAATACTCAGAAGAAAGACGACTTGCACAAAAGAGCTCCGATCAATGGCTCCTGGCTCAAATGAACAGCCGCTTTTGCAAAGAAGCGCTCTGTGCTTTATAAAGCAATGGCAATCCTACTGACACAAGAGGCACATGTAACAATATTAAATTACAACAGACGTTCCATTTTCTATAGCATTTGCTTCTGCAACGGATTCAGTAATTTCTTCTGGGAGTCTCCTGTCCCTCCTCCTTTTGTTACCTCTTAAATCCCAGTCATCTGTGCTAGGAAAATTAGCTCAAGCTGGCACTTCTCTTACCTGCACCACCACTGCCAGAGTTAGCAAAAATGAAGCTTTATAGGAAGCTCTGTCAGAAATTACTACCTTTGAAGGGGTTTAACATTTAGTGCTTCAAAGTCAATACATCTGAAAGCCTATTTAAAATATTAGCACTTTACATTTCATTTGTGAACCTGTAAGAATCTTGATTTAAGTCAGGTTTGATGCAAATTCTCCTTTCAGCCAGAGGATCCCAGCCTTTGGCAAGAGGAGGCTGATAGCTGTACCAGTCCTTCTCTGACAGCCAGCACAGTTCTGACACTGGAAAAGAGGCTCAGGAATGAAACATGTCGCTGGCAGAAGGGATGCAGCAATTCGGTATATTCCCTAGGCAGCCTCCACCAGCTGGGATCCCACAGAGTCCTAGAGACAATTAGAAGCTCACTGAAGCTCCCAGTGCAAGACCAAAGTATAAACACTGCTTGCCTTCTGGGGAAAAAGGGAGCAAAACTGATGCTTCTCCATAGCATCAAGGTTAAACCAATGCCACAAGTTCAAATTCTGGGACCAGGGTCTGGTCTTTGTTAAGAGTATCATCGTCTTCATGGAACTGTGAAAAAATAAGAGAAAAGTTTGGCTCTGTTCAAAAACTGAAACAAGAAGCAGGGAAGGGGAGAGCAAGAAAATCACTTAACCACTGACAACTATTGTATTACATGCAGGTCTGTGCCAGGGGCAGTCAGCCCTATTAAGGTACTAAAGTCCTGCGTCAGGTTTTCCTGGCAGCCCTATTTGCATGCTTTCCTCACATTACAGTACATAATTGCAGAGCTGTCACTTTCCCCCATCTCTTGAGTATTTCTTTTAAGCCTTGTAGATTTTTTCTCTCTCAGAAACATTAGGCAAGCCAAGCATCCTGAGAAATGTTTTCTCCTCATGCTCTAATCACTGGTAGCTCTGCATGTCTTTCTTTCTCCCCACCACCTTCTAAGTGAGGAGAATTCAAGTCCCCTTCCCACATTTTTGGTAAATTATTTGTACATCTCAGGGCTAATAATAAAACTGCCTGCCCCTTAAATTCATCTGCTTGCCTTCTGATTTAGTCTCGTCTCCCTACTACTGTTTTTCCATTTAGTCTGTCCTTCTCTTAGTTGCCTCACCTCTCTTTATGACTTATCTCTCTTTGCCATATGTTCCTTTGAGTTTCCTTTATTTTCTTATGGCACACACTTCTCTCCATCGAGGGTGGATGTAAGGCTCTGCTCAAAACCTGAAGAAATCACACACACAGTGGGAAAAAAAAAAAAAAAGAAAAAAAAAGCAGCACATCTGAGCTGGCAGCCTCCAGCTGCCAGCAAATACCTCAGAATTCCTCACAAGGAGAGAAAAGAGGGGTAATTTCTTCTATTTTCATCCATCGATCTTTCCTATTAATTTTCTGCCATGAATAGCTCCTCAAATAGGTGGTTTCATGAAACAGATTCCAGGCTGTTGTGGGTTTATGTTTACATCCAGCCAGAGAGTTCCTTTTCCATCGATGCTAACGCGCCCCTCACGCACAACATACTGATGCTGCCGAGCCACAGACAGCTCACAAGAAGGAAAGAGCTTTTCTTGCAGCAAAGTCAGCAGGACAGGGGCAGAATGAAGAAGCAATGGTGTGAAATACAAAGGCTGACTGGTCACAGCAAGGCATTTGCTGCTGTTAGCATCTATTTATCGTCTCCATCTTGTATGGTACAAAAATAAAACGACCAGCACAACCGATACTTGAGCAATGCTACAGCCAAACCTCCCATCACAGCACGGAGCAGCGTGCCCTGCTGCACGGCCGGAGGGCCCAGCTGCCAGGGAACAGCAGGTCTCCAGCGGGAGAGTCTGGATGTGAAGCAAAGCAATTCACTCCAGCTTTGGACCAAGACTCAAACCAAGCTTAAACAAACAAGTCCAGTTCCCCCCTTGTAGACAAGTGGGGAAAGCCTACTTACGGCCCTTGTTTATGTTTTTGTGTGTTTTTTATTTCTCATTTTATTTCATCATTTATTTCTTCCAAAACCAACTAGAGACACTACAGCAAGATTTATTTTTTTCCTAATTGGTCCCATGTCATTTTGGGATGCACAATATTCACAATGTGTATATTCACAACAAACTGAAACCAAATCAAGTATTGCCCAGCTACCACAGTCCATAAGCAAAGTTGGCCTACTACTGTTCCTAAATTTCTTTTCAAGTTAATTTTTCTGTGTCTTTATCCTACACAGTGTATTGCATACAGCAATACCATTCCCTGCAACTGCACACAGGTCACAGTCAGTAACACTAACGACAGGGATACAGGAAGAGCAGGAAGGTAACTGCTTTGCTTCTCATTGCACTGATGCTATTATACAGTTTCTAATATTTTCCAATTGTATCTTGTTTGGGACAGCAGACTGCCTGCTGCTCATTCCTTCTTTAGAGATATGTTCAAGGCCTGTCAGAGAAATGCCTTTGGCCCTTCTGAAACACCGCACATTCTACAGCAACATCCATGCCATATAAAATATTGCTCCTGGTACAATTTCCTTGACATACTTGCTGTAACTGGAGATGAGCTGAACTCTTCAAAGCCTACTATTACAGACCATATGCATACTGGTTTGTATTTTCACATGCATACGCATGGGAATGAAAGACAGGTCTTGGATAGGATACTGCATTCCCTTAGTTAACTAGCTGGTGCAAACAGTAATTGAGCTACTATCCCAACTAATCCTGCAGGGGAAGGCATTGATTCTGTTCAGAAGAACAGGAACAACTAAAGGAAAAGTCATTATTTAAATGATTTTATATGGCTTTATTATTCCTATCATTAAAGAGATGTAAAAGTCCATAAGGAGTAGACAGGAAAAGGAGTCTTTTCTTTGCCAGCGTGTTTACCCTCTGCACTTGATACCCTCTGCACTCTGTACCTTCAAGTATTGCAAGCATTTTCTCATTACGATGAAGCAAATTTTCCATTGCTTTCCCGAATATAAACAGACAGTTTTTGTTTTTAATGACAATGAATTTATGTAAGTCAGCAAAGGAATTCAGGGAACATGTACTATATAAATATAAAAAAGCCATTTAACAAAATCTATGTATACTGACAAATTAATCTCATTTAGAGCATACCTCATGGCAAGCAAGGCTATTCTTAATGCCAGTTGAGCCTGTTCGAGTTAGTCCATTCAGGTTTAAACAGCAGAGGAGATAAAGTAACTCGGTTTTTATGTCTAAGCTCTCTCCCACCTTAATATTCGACACAGACTCATAAAGCCTTGCAAATCTGATGTAAGGGCACACGTTTCTGGCAGTGTTGATGTAAATCTATGTCTACTAGACAAGTTAGCTCTAGATACTCATTTGACAGTCTGTAAACCATATATTTACCTAAATCACTAGTTTCCTAACGTAAGATTTACAGTCATACAGTGAGAGCCTGCTGTGCATCTAACAGAGATATCTTATGAATGAGACCTCCAGGAATTGTTCCAGATGCACTAGCATCCCTTCTGGCCTTGTCATCAGTATATATTGATCCTATGAAACAGTTCGTAATTAAGTCACTTAAGGAGAAAACTTGCCAGAAAAAAAGGTCTAATCATCATGTCAGTTCTGATTAAGCCCAACTCCAAAGACCAAAGAACTGCCTAGTTAGAGTTCCTGTTTGTTGCCCAAGTGTCAGGACAAAATACTCCTACAGCTATGAGCAGTGGCTTGATAAATTGCTCTGAGAATTTCTGCTGAGGCAGGAAATAAAACATTTTAGAATGAGCAGTTATTTTGTGCGTACACAATGATAATTCATCCGGCCTTCCCTCCCCAGTGTTCCCAACAGCGTCCCCCCAGAAGGAGCTGCATACACTTTTGTTCTTCTCAGTGCTCTGCTCAGGAGACATTTATTGGTTCCCTCTCATGTTCTTTTATCAAAGTGAGAGACTGGTTTATGCTATTAATTTATGTCATCTCTAACTCAAGGCTGAAAGAATGAGGAGTCCTGGGACACGAATACTGTAACGAACGTCCCAGAGAAGATCATGTTCTTGATGTTATTTTGAGAAACAGATAATAACGCAAGGAGAGGGGAAAACAGCTAGAAAGAGATATAACTACCTTTGCTTTCAAGGGGAGTTGCAATAAGCCTTTGCTTGAAAAGCTGCTTCCTATGAGGTTGGGTTTCTATCCCAATAACATACACTGTTTATGACTGTTTAATTAACTTTGGCCTTCTGCCTTTAAATTGCAAAAGCACTTTCCCACAGACACATGGACACTTGAACTTCAGAACACAGCAGATAAGTGTCACCAGTTCCATTAACTGCAAACAGCTACGTGCCAAGCAGTCTGTAGAGCCCTGGAACGCCAGGTTCCAAAAGCACAGCACAGCCCGAGCTCTGCATCACCTGCAGCGGCACAGGGCTCCAGTCAGAGGGCTCTCACTTAGACAAAATGCCATCAGTGTGAATTCAACCCTTCCGTTTCGCCGTTTCGAAGACGGACGTGAGTCTGCTCCTGCCTTCAGGTCTGTCAGCAAAACCCTTTGGGATTTAAGCTTCTGGCCCTGGGGCTAAATGAGTTAAGGTTACTGGACAAATACATGAGCTAGAAGCTTACATAATGTTTAATATTATTCTAGCAGAAAATGTTTAAAGGAATGTATTCCACCACTTCAAAACCTAAAAGGCCAAGTTCGTTCTCTTACAATGCATACAGTACTTGTTTAATTTAATTTCCTTTAATAAGCCTCTTTGACAGAAAATATTAAGCAATCAGTAACCATATGCAGATAATCTTGGCAAGACCCTCAACTGTAGTTGTAAAAGTGCCATCTTTTCTTTCTTTCCCATAACATATAGCAGCTTTCCCAGCTTCCTAATTACATGCATTCTTTATTCTTTTTAAGCATTAGCACAGAGCTTAAGCACTAGCTACTGAATAACATGAAAAGAAATGTGTTGTACATTTAAAGGGGAAAAAAAAAAAAAAAGAGCAGCTGTCACCGAGCAGAAGCTTGATTACAGCAACAGAGAGCTAGCACAACATCTCAACTGCAGCGAGGCCTGGCATTTGCTTCCCAAAGCACTCTGCTCAAAGGAATTGAATACAGAACAATTCAAACACAGGGTTTTTTCCACCCTCTCTATTCCCCCACAAACAAGCTGGACCACCCAAAGGTTAATGGATCTCGTTATTAACTCACCCAGCCAATCTGCCATTACCCTGAAGATGGATTTTTTACCTTTGGGTCCCACCACCTTTTAAACCAGATGAATCTGGGCATGGCAGTGTTTGTAGCTCTACAGTTGCGGCACACGGTATGATCTGAAGTCTCTCCTTTGGATGTGGTGAACCATCAGCTCAGATGCTTTTAACCTGAAATCTATATTAGACTTGACATCCTTGCCAGGTACCTCACCAGGCCTGCTCAGCGCCTCCCACGAGCACTGTAACTTTCAGTGTTTGACCACATCAGTGGGATGAAAAAGCAAGCAACACAGGCTTCACATAAGAATTTCTAAACCACGGTGCTTTTATTCTTGATGCCCTCAGGAACTACTGAACATCGGAGGCAGCAAAACCACCAAGAAGTACATTTCAGAAGCTGAGTCCATCCCATAGTTGTTCAGATTTCTACATCTCCTATTCCTTCCTGCCAATAAGTCCAATTTACATGTACCAAAATACAACCCCCCTTCCAGAGAGCAAAATCCTGTTCCTATGTAAAGCCTTCATCTCTTCATCTCCGTGCCATTGTACAAACCATGGAGCTCCAGTAACCATCATACATGCTTTCTTCATGCTTGGTCTAGAGCTCTGCACAGAAGGGTTGTGTACAGCCCTTTGATGGCTTCTTGCTATGGTCCTTCAAAGCGCCATCAAAGAACATTTCCCATTCATTACAACTGTTGAGACAGAACACCAGTAACAGAATGAGACAAGCCCAAAGTAATGCAGCTCTGAGGCCAGTACTTCTACATATTACACAACACCCATTCCAGTTTGACAACCATAGCTCACCTGCAATCATAAAAATAAAAAATAAAATAATTTAAAAAAAAAAAAAGTCAAAAAGGACAGTAAAATTTTGAATCTACAGAAACCAGAGAAAAACGAAAACAATCAAACAGATCATTTGCATGAGATGGGGGCACACCAGTACTCAGCACGATGTCTGTGAGCTTAAATTAAATGCATACAGATATCGAAGAAAAGCATAGTATTGTGGACAAAGGAATTTCTTATATATGAATGAAGTGCAAGACTCTGGACTCTATAATGAGATTTTACATTTCTATAGAGAGTGAGTCATTTTGCACCAGGGACTGACACGGCATGGCATTACTGGGTGTTTTAGTCAAACTTGTCTGCTAAAGCTATTCTTTAGCACATGCATTGTACAACAAAAACTACTTTGTATTCCAAAACCTTGAACAATTCCCTGACAAATCTCTACTGTGTTTCCCAAAGAACTCGACACTGTTGCCAACACATGCATTTATAAATTAGTATATTGAAAGTAATTGAAAATACACATCTCAAAAGGAAAACATCTTTGTAAGAATTCAAATGTACTAAAACAAACTGACCCATCTACATTTTTAGATGAAGACACATTATTCCATTTTAGTACCTTATTAGGACCATACAGTGATAATAAAGTGTGAGACTCGAGACTGTCAACATTTCAAAAGAGAAGATGCAAATGCTTTTAATAAGGAAACCTGATTACACTGAAGTCTCGGAAAAAAAGAATCAAGTTCATTGATCTGAGATGTCATGTAGCCAAGAACAATGACATACATGAAAGCATAATGCTTCACACAGACAGAAACATGCTTTTACTCCAGAACTGCATTCTGCATATCTAAAATATTGTTCCTTAATCGGTTTAAAATCTTGCTGTTTGTGGAACTGAGCATATCCTAAAGATGCAAGTAGAAAGACATCAAAGGGCCATCCAAAACTCTTAAGTTAATACCCGTCCTCCCTTTTCCAATTTTACTGATTCCTCGCTCAGTTCCAAGCTTCTGTTAAAAATAAGTAAAGAAATAAATGAAGTCTGAGTTTCTTTGGGAAGTAAATTTGGGTGATTTTGATTTCAAACAATGATCTGTTTGGCCCTCGCTTATCCAGCCAAAATACACTGGCAGACAAGTGGTTGTGGTGCATCTCACAGAGGCAGTCCTCCTGCAGGGTGAGAAAGGACAAGCAGCAAACCTCACTGGTGGGGACGTACCAGCAGCACTTCCTGCTTCTCTCTAGGTGTCTTGTTTCATGTAGAACAAGCAGGCAATATTTTGTCCTTTTTCCTCTCCACACATAGTTGCTAGAGCTACGAATGACAAGTTAGATGCAGAGCAAGTTCCACTGGGTGTTATCACATTAGCACTTCTTCCTCCCTCTAAAGCTCCCGGTGCAAAAATTTACTTGGCAATGGTACAATCCTGATTTGGCTTTAAAACAATCCCTCTTTCTACAGATATTCTCTGTGCTTATAAGTAAGGTGTGGCTTCCTTTTGGCTTACTCATACATGCCCACTGAGAAGATGAGAAAAGGTGATTATGCTATAAAACAAAACCCTGAAAATCGGAGATTTAAATTACTCCTTTACATGCTTCCTTTCTAAGTAATACAAGGACCTTTCACGTTATCGTCAGTTACCCCCAACTCCTGCTTCATCTAAGATGCTTCTATATTAGAAGACTCTCAAGACTAAATTTAAGATTGCTTTTACAGATGCAACCAAGTAATTATCTGAGTGGCCCCTTATGACATAGTTTTATCCAAAGAGTATTGAAAGAACGTGAAAAGTTTTTTACTGCTCAGATTGCCTCTTGCTACTTTAGAGTCCTTTTACAACCTCACTCTAACTTCTGTGTCCATTTTACTTCATTCGTCACGCTGGTCCTTATTCTAATCAAGCAGAACTTCCTTCCCCTGGTGCTCCTCACAGCTGAAACAAGCTCCTCCTCCCCTCCTCTGAAAGCAGATTTGTTTTTCTCCCTCACACAACAGCATTCTCAGTTTTTCACTGAAGGAACATTGAAGACTCTAGGATTTCATTGCATAAGCCCTACCACTCAAAGGCTTTGTAAATTAAATGGCTGGTGGTGCTGCCATTATTACCCCAAGTCATGATGGTCACCATTCAAGCTGGGGGAAACTGGTAGCAGAGACCTCTTGTTGGTTCATCATCCAGAACTTCCATGTGATACAGGTCTCTTACAAAGCACAGTTCATTCTACTCTGAATTTGGACAAAATGTTCATTAAGGTATTTTCCACAGCTGCTTAGCCTTCTCTAAATCCTTCTCCTCCCTGGCAAGACATCCCTTGCACTGTTACTGGATGTTGTGCCACTGCGATGAGCTAATCCATCTGAAAGCTAACCACACGTTTCAGCCCGGTTCCCTTTCAGATAGCCAGACAGCATCTATCAGCTCAGAGTGTGATCACACGAGCACCCTGAGCTGATGCAAGGAAGTGGGCAGGAGCTCACCTCGGGGGTAGAGCAAGGCCACGGCGGCCTAGATTTAGGCTGCTGCAAGCTGCCACGCAGCTGTATCCTCAGCCTGATGGAATCCAGTTGCTTCAGCTGATGCCTTAAACACAGGGCTTGCACACGCAGTGCGAAGATACCAGTGAACAAAACACAGTCTTGGGCAGTCTGACTTCCTTAATAACCTTCCTCTTAAACTAAATAAGCTTGACATTACCTTGTCAATGCAATACCTCTACATTTTCGTCCTCATCACATGACATGTAGCAATTGCCCCCTCCATCTACTGAAAATCTATGCTTTGCCTTATTCTAGAAATGCTGGCACACTGTCAGTCATAATCCTGGAAGAGCGCACTGCTCTGAGTCATAGCCCCTTATTAAAGGAGTCTCTTGCACTTGGTGTTCCCATCACATCGTCTGACCCGTTCCAGCACAATGCCCTGGAATTAACCCCAGAAAATGGATCCTTCATTCTTTTCTCAGGCTAAACTACCCTAGCTTACTCATTTAAAACAGCTCCCACTGGCTCTCCGGAAAGCTCACATTAAATACCTCTCTGATTATAGTGCAGACCTCAACTCAGGAGGGGTTTAGCCAGCTTTGAGAACAGGAACAGTCCCAGAGCTGGCCATGCGCATGAAGCTGAGCAAATACTTGAAGGCTTCATGGAAGCAAAGCCCAGTGTATCACCCTGCCGCTGGGTCCAGTACCAAGTCTGATTCACTAGAGCTGTTGAGAAATAGCCAATTGCAACATTTTTCTCTTACAGTAGTATTTGCTGGTGTTACATCTTTTACATCATTTTGAACAAAAAATAAATCTTAGTTCTTCATATAAGAGAAATCAGTCAACACATAAATCAGGGCTTGCATGTGCAGAATGGGCAATTAAACATCCTTAAAACATTTAAATCACTTTTTATTCTGGAAAACACTTAACTACACTGCATAATTCATGAATATCCAGTTGCCCTGCCACATTTTTCATGACCAAAGATTTCTGCATATTAGACGGCTTTATTGAAAAACCATTTAAAACAAAATATTTGCTTTTGGAAGGCTCCATACATTGGGCCTCATTTTGAGGGCACAGAGCACGTACCTTCTCTTCCTAAGATCATGCCTTAAATACATTCTCAGTGCCCAGATGTGAGGCCGAAAAAATACACATTTTATCAAGACTGATGCCAGAGAGCCCTGTGCAAGTACGAGCTAGGAAAAAGGCAGGGATTTTTACTCAGTTTTAGGGCTGACCTAATTCTGCTTTTGCAAACTCAGAATGTACTTACATCACTTTCATTCAATTCAAAGCAATCTCATATATTCAACACCACCAACAGTAAATGTGAGCCTTAGAAATTAACTGACAAATATTACTAAATACCAATACTTGATGAGACCAACCATGGGAGAAATAAGGTAGACAAGATGCAGGCACTTTTAATAGTGATTTACAGCTTTAAGCTCAATAATACTTTACCCAGATGCATAAACTTTAAGTTTGAATGTAAATAAGAGCCGCTAACACTAGAAGATACACTGCAAATAGTTCACAGTGCCATTTTGGGTTTTAGACGTTACTACACAATTATGTATTTAGTTAAAGCAAACATTTCCTTGGCACTGCCATAGTTTAAAGTGGCAGTTTTAGTGAATCCATTATCAGTGAAGCATGTGGTCAAAATCATCCACTACTGAGCTCCCTAGTGAGCTATACAGAGGAAGCTGAGCAACAGGACTGTCAACAGAAGTTGTATAAAGCCAGATATATTAGCAGTCAAAATGATAATTTTTGGTCACTCCGGTTTAGAATTAACTTCTCCTCACATTAGCATACTATTGCTCATCACTGCTTCAGCATAATGCTTATCAGCAGGTATACCCTGTGTGCATGGAAAGTGACAAATAATCTCTATTTATTGCTCTGTCAGAAACTGCTTTCCTCTCCATCAGGCAATAATTCTTACTGAGCTCCATTCCCACAAAATCACCTTAAAGATTTGTCCTTCAATGTTATTAAACTACTGCTTACATTTTTAGTGCTCACACTAACCCTGTGGATTTTATTAAGTCACTATAAAATGCACTGCTAATTCCACCACCTTCCCTTACTTTTTACTGTGGATCATTTTGATTTAAGTGGTATCATTCTGACTTTTTGAGCCGTCAGTCCTGTAGTTCCCATCGGTTTTGGTATATTGTGAAATACCCACATTATTCGCCCACTCAGTCACTCCCTGGTACATCCTACTCAAGGTAAGCCACCTGTTCCTGCTGTACAGGGACTATTTTTCCTTTGAAACTGTGATTTTTTTGAGCTCCTCTGCTTGAGGGGTTTTTAGTTGTTTTTTGAAGTCATTCAATTTGGCATTTTTCACAGGCCCTTAAGTTCATGTTCAGCATTAGAGCACTGTGAAGCAATGTGCTTCCTGTTCCTGGGTCCACTCCAGACAGAAGTGAGTTTTTAATGGGGTCACAGTCTCATCACTCAAATATTTTGAAAAATTCAGAAATGTGCTCTCAGCAGCTTTGCAGCTTTCACACTTCATGTGAGGCCTTTAGCAAATATACCCAGGGGAAAAACAAAAGGACTTGAGTTATCTTCTTCTCCTTGCTGGTGCAACCTGTGCTCATGATGAGTTGCAAAACCTAAATGGAACAAACAAGTCTCAAACACTCTTCTTTAAGTGCAAGTTTTTAATAATCCATGCTCCTTTCATTCAGTTATTAGAAAATGACAAACTCTAAGTATCACAATTTTGAAAGTATATATATATTACTTTTATCTCTGTGACTCGTCTAGAGATGAAGTCACCATATATTTTTGCCTCATTTTTATAATTCTATTTCAAAAGACATTAATGGTTTTAGGCAGCAACACTTTGTTGCATGCAATACCACAACCTGAAATGCTGTTGGAGCAATGGGATTTCTTAGTCCACACTTCTAATACAGACACTGCCCTGCACCTCCAGGAGGTCCAATTCTTTCTCGTGGCTACAGCAGCACTGCAGAAATGTACCACAGACATCATGCATGGGGACAGAAAACGCCAGACAGAACTATCTGTATTTCATTGTTATCAAACTGTATCAAATTCCAACTTTAAATTGAAAACACGTAAAGCTGGAAAAATGTTCTAAGTATAATCTACACAGAGAACAACACAGACCTTTACAGAGTCCTCCACTATAGCAGTACATGGGTTTGTACCAAGTAATTCCTACAAAAAAATGCAGTTCACCTATCAGGAGCAAACCATGCCCAGGCCCACAAAACAAGAACCTTTAGCTACGGTTTAAGAGATCACTGAAGGGCAAATCTCAATCATTCACAAACTCACTTGCAATGAGTGTCACAAGTCCTGCATTCTTCTTACCAAGCAAAGCAGTAGACGCAGCCCTTTCAATTTTCATCAAAGTCATGTGATAATTAAGAATACACACAGTGATATATGCTTAATTATTAATAATACAACTCTAAAGTACTTAGCATACAGAATCACAGAGAGTTTTCCAAAATTTATCATTTCTGTTTGAAGAAGTAAGTACAAAGAAAAGCAAGATTTGGCACTTTTCAACCCCTTTAAGACGTGCCATGTATAATGAAGGGAGCAAATTAACACCCTGACTGGCACATATTCCAACAATGTCTGCAGGACCCATTTCATTCGACAGCTACGTTCTGGATTATGGCAATAGAGCAATTGGTGATCTTTGGTAACATTTGCACAATATTTTGAGCAGTCAAAGGGGCTACTCATTGCCGGCAGCTCAAATATATTCCAGCCCATCTGCCTGCAACTATCCTAAACCAGAGGCTAAGAGCACTGCTCAGGGTTATTTAGGTAGCAATATCTGTCTTCAGTGAAACCAGATACAGGACTCATCCGTGGGGCTCTTGGAGCCCCTAGTTTCAGTGTGGATCCAGAGCTGGGCAAATGCCACTAGCCCTGATTTAGGATTTAAACCAGACTACAAAACGTTGACATCTGGAGGTTTGGTTTAAAGACCAATGGTAATTCATCAGATCATACAAGGTGGCACACACAAATGGTTCAAATATCTTTCTCCTTATAGTTTATTACTTTTCTACTGCTGTAGATATTTATAAGCCCTTAATTGGAAATTATTTTTCTTATTTTTTTTAATAGAATTTATTTAAAACAAATAAACACTTCCATAAATAATTCCATTACCAGCATTTGGTTTTTCTTCTTTACAAAACCTTAATTGGTGATTTTTATGGTTTTGTTTTTATTAAAATGCTTTTCAATAATAATTTCCTTTTCAAGTCTCATCAGATCTTTTCCCTCCACCTGAAAATAGGCTTTTCAAAAGCTACAATTCTTCCAGTATTGTGTACATTTGAATAAAGCATCACAAAAATTGTCAAAACTTGTCAAGATGAGGCCATAAAAATCTCACCACTTTTTGCAAAATCTTGTCCTTGTTTTCTTAACAAATGCAATTTTGATATAATCCCCCAAAAAGCAATTCCTAGAAGCATTACTACTTTTGTACAAGAGTAGCTATATTTATGTGCATCTTTTCCCCTTGTATCAACAAACCTTTTGTTCATCAGTTAAGAGATCTGTACCAGTCTTCTGGCTGCTTCCCAAATATGCTGATAGACAAAGAGGTGCTAAGCGCAAAGTCACAAATCTGTTATGCAAGCTATCCTTAGCACAAGCCTTCTCAGTCTGAACTTGTTCTTTCTTCTCTGCAGCAGGGTGCAATCCCACTCAGAATTCCCACTTAATTTCTGCAACCCCACACCAATCTGACTACAGCTCCCAAGTATGACAAGAGCTAATGGAGAGACACTGAAGACTGCTTCCACGAAGTCAGTGTCAAAAAAGCAACATAAGAAGCAATGAATATTTCTGATAAAGAAAGCACGCAGCAATTCAGCCCAGACCTTTGGCAGAAAGTCAGCCGCACAGCAGCACTGCTCCGGGCAAGTGTCATTCCACACAGTGAATTTCAGTTATTCTCTAAGTAGTGTTTGCTCAGAAATATTTCTCCAGAGACTGTTTTCCAAACTGTTTGTCTTCTAAGTAATGTCTTGCAAATATATTTCAGGCAAAGGTTATCTATGGGGAGTTTTTGCTCTTCGAAGGCTTAAAGGCAGTCAGGGAGCAAATGCAGGTTACAGACGCACGCTATAGCTTTACGAAATAATGGAAATGCTATCATCAATTTCCATTTAGGCACAGTAAAACTGGGGCTTGGAGCTCTCAGAGGCAGAGAGAGGTAAGACTATTCACACTTACGAGCTTTAGGGAATTTTAAATCTCAATGCATTTCAAGATTTTACTGGTATCATCTTAACAGCAAAAGCACACACATACTTCAAAATGAAGAGCTTTATTTTTTTAACCTAAAAACTGAAACCACCTTGTAAAAGTCCTTTGTTCCAACTTCAGAAGCAACTTGGAAACAAGACAAATATTCTTCTACCACTAGCGAAGCACATCCAAACACACTGCTGAAGGCTCCTGGCCTCGCATTTAAGCACAAATGGGAACAGCACATTGCAACCATCTGCTTCATTTGACCTGCACAGACCATTAACTAAGAGGACAGTTCCTAGGTGATATGGATGCAATTGTAACTCCTTGATTCTACAAGTAGACAATTAAGTAGGATCCTGACTTTTGAATAGAGATCATAGATTTCATCAGTCATAAAAACAAGAATACAATGTCTTTGGGAACTCCAATCACTTTACTCCAATATATACATTCGGGTTGGGTCAAATCTGTAATTGCAGAAGCTTCTTTCCATTTGTGTTAACTTATTTACATCCTTGTTTTACAAGATTACCTTGGGGGCTCAGGGGGTCCACCAAAGCAACCTCACACAAAACTTGAGAAAATAAAAAACCTAAATTATTTCCAGTATATGACAGTCTGCTCCCCTCACCTCTCAATGTAGTGTTCAAGGTCTTCACCTGATTTCGGTAGGACTGAGCTAAGCCATTAGTCAAAAGCTTTCTCAAGTCCCAAATACATTTCTGATAAATTACAGGAATCAAGACCTCAGATGGAAATTGATTTGGTTTTGTTGTTGGTGGTTTTGGTTTGTTTGTTTTCCCACTACCTAAATAGATCCAGAATAGATGTAAATAGATCCAAAATAGATTTTTTTTTTTCATTGTTTGTCTCAGTGAAAGTGCATCATTATAAACCAGGACTATCTAAATGGAGACAAAACTTCACAGCTTATGACCATATAAAAAATTTTCGATAAGACTAAACACCCAAAATAATTTACTGATGTGTAAATTAAGGAATCTCTCTTAGAGAGCATATTAAATGACAGAGTGAAGTTGGGACAACAAACTTCTATAACAAAATGGTGTGTGATGGCAAATGGAGCAGGGAAAACAACAGGGCAGAGACTGATAGAAATGAACCAAAACCAAATCAGTTAAGATAAGGGCCAACATTCCCCACAGTATTTTCATTCATGTAGCCAATTTATCACTGTTTGTTGTTGGTCCTCCCCACTCAACACAATGTTCTCCCCACTCTGGGTGACAAATCAGGTTTGCAAGCTGCACACCCTAATTTGCTGAAGAATCAAGCACAGAAGCTCCTGACGCAAACACTGGAGGCCAAATTCAGTTTAATGCTGCCTGTTGCAGGCGTACAAAGGAGGAGAGCACTTCCTCCACCTCACCTACCGGTACCACACAAACCCAGAGGGGCAACCAGCCCCCGCGCTCTGGCATCACCCATTTCCATGCCTGGCAGCTCAGCCAGTTGGGGTTTTATCAGTGCCCTCAGTGCCTTTGTGTGCAGTGCCTCTGAGCCTGGCCCAGACAACAAAGTAAGTGAAAGCTTCATCACGGGAAGGGATCATCACTGAACATAAACGCAGACAACATTTGGACAACCACTGTGACCGAGCTTAGAAGGAAGTAACCAAGGAGAAAGTTTGAGGAAAAAGGAAAAACCCATAGACCATAACTGCTGATGAGAGAAAGTACCCAGCAAAGTTATTTATATTTAACTAGAAGCCTCTTTTGCAACCTATTTCCTCAAATATGAAGCCATTTCTACCAGTAACTCTTTTCCTGCCTAAGATTGCAGTTCACTTGTGTTTGTGTGCCTCTCTTCTACTCTTCACTACAGAAGTTTTCCTTCCCATTAAATTTAAATACAGTGACAGGCAGTAGCACAAACTTACATTAAACAGTAAAAGGGAGGGAGGAATTATTTCTTCCACTGAGCAATAATGTAAAGGGTCTTAGAGCATGTGGAGAGCTGTAGGACAGATTGGGGAAGTGAAGAGGTTTAGTTTGCTAACCTCCTTCCTCCCTCAAAGGAAAAAAAAAAGGGGGGAGGGGGAGGGAAGTCCCACATCCAACATCAAAGTAGTTCAAATTTATTATAATTTACAGGAAAAAAAACATGTAGGGAGTCATGTAGGGAGTGTTCAGATGTTAAAGCCATAAAATGATAAACAGCTAATCTTGCAGGTAACTAACAGTTGCTGTGTTCCAGTGCTGCCAGGCAGACATCCAAGCAGCTTACACCACAAGCAGCATTCAAGCTGCTGCCTTCAGGAACCTTATCATTATTTTCTTTGGAAGGAATTTCTAGAGAGCAGACTGGAACTGCTGGTTCTGAACTGATGTAAAGTTAGGGGCTTTGATTAATTATTTACTTTCACGGGGTTTCTTTCCCCCACCATGCACACACCTACTGCGAGCCAGAAGCCAAGCCTCTGGGTGCAGCTTTCCCTGTGGGAGAGGGGCAACGTTCCCATGGGCGCAGCCTTCTCTGGCCTTGGAGACAGCACAGGCGCCAAATTTCGCTTTCTAGCTCTCTCAATGGAACTGCAAAAGGGAAGCTCGTGATTCTGAATCGAAACAATGCGTTTCTGACCTCCAATCACACGTGGTACTTAGTGCACTAACTAATATTTTTTTTCCACTTATTCTCTGCTGGGGAGATATTGTTATCTGAAAATCCTAATCTCTAAACCTTTGCTTAACAGTCCCAGAGGGATATTAAAAACAGCAACGTTAGGTGAAAATGCCATGTTCAGTTCAGGTGAACTTTCTCTGGGTCAATGGAATTACACCATATTTATATGGGAACTTTAATCCAAACTCATATCTATATTTTGTATTTATCCCTAAATCTTATGCAAAGTGAAAGATTAAAAGCAAAACAAACAAAACCACAGTGAACATAAAGTTCTTTGTGACACGTTTGCAAATATTATCAACGTTTGAAAGCAGAATTTCTAACAACTGGACATTGCATCTGCAGTCCAGAAACATAAAATCGAATTTTGGATCTGTCGTTGATGGGCTCCTTAACCTTGAAGTCATGGCACTTGCAAGTACCTCACTCACCTGTACGTGCTTTTTTAAAAAAAAATAAAAAATGGGAACATTGAGACCTACCTGCCTTTGCCAAGCACACCGAAGGAAATAAGGAGGTTGTTACTACCTAGGTCTGTCTATATTGGTTTTGCTGTTGTATTTCTTTTTTTTTTTTTTTTTTTTTTAAAGAAAAATGACATTTTCATGACTTTTTCACCTTCTATCTATAAACTGAATGCACAAGGTCAGAAACTCTGTCAATACTGGAATTTTAAAAACCCTTGATTTCTTTTGAGTCCTCAGTTTTATAATCATGTCCAGTTCCTAACCAGGCTAATGTCACTGCAGTTCATTAAACACAGGTACAAAACCAAAAACATACTTCAATTAGCATAGTACAGAAACAGAACTAATACTCATCAGAGCCTTGGCATTGTCCTTTGAATAGAAGCAGGCAAGGCCAAGTTATTTCTGTGTTTCACATACACAGCTGCTGCTATTTGAGATGTAGGAAATTAAAGAGTATATTCTCCCATCAATGCATTTAATGCTTTAATAATAGATACAAGTACAGTGATATGACACTAGAGCTCTACAAAATAGAATTGAAGGTGTACTCTAACACTAGATTAGCCCTTTTCTAATTGGTCTCGTTAAAAGCACTGTTAAATCCTGCATCTTCCGCTCTCAGCTAGTCATAGAACTCCATCAGGGGCTTCCTTTCCATGAACAGGAAAGAGCCTAACAATGACAAAACAGCACAGCACAGAATTAGACTATCACAATGCTCTGGGGTGAAAGTGGCATTAATATAAATAGAAGCAGTTTCTTCTTAATGCTATCATTATAAACCAAAGCTTGGTTTTTATAGGGTTTTTGAAGAAGGTAGTAAGAATGGGACATATTTTGCAAGATGAATTACACATATTTATAGAAAGTATTGGTCTTAGGGTAGCAGAACAGACAAAATGTTATATTAAAACACTTCTATTCTTCAGCAATACTTTGTTCTGGAACTGCAGCTATATTGTGCTGCAGTCTATCGAGAATATATACAGCTTTCTCATATTAATAGGAAGATGACTGAGGTTTTATCAGCCAGATTCTGCTGTCAGTTATGCTGCATATGCCTATGTAAGAGACACTACACTGAGTCAGCCCAGATTTTTATCAGCATATAAAGCAGAATTTGTCCTCCTGGATGTATATTACAGAGGCTGTCCTGAATTCTATATAAGAATGCAACTTTGTGGTAGAAATGTATCTGCTTAGGATATTTAAGCAACTTGGAGTAACACTTAGCAAATGATACTGAAGAAAATCTTAATGCAATGCGATTGCTGTGCTTCACTTGTCTGTTTGTTTTTCAGCATTGCAGGATTCTCAAGAGACTGCACTGCAACGTATTACCCAGCGTGTGCCGCAATGACTCAGGCAACAGCAGGAGTTAAGGATGGAGTGCCAGCTCAGCTCCAGCTTGCAGGATGCCTGTGTCAAACTCTTCAGCAAAGCCAAGAATCTATAAAAGGAGATGCGTTCAAGGAGAAAGTTCAGCTTCCATTCCATCATGCTGCACTGTTTGCTATTGCAAGGCTATTCAGATTTCCACAAATAAATACGTTACGCATAAAATATAACTAACGTCCTCCCAAGTTGTAGCTGCATCACTCTTAGATTCCCAGCTTGCAGCAAAGATGGTCCATAGAAATGTATTTGCTAACTTCTATGCTGGCTGGGTACTGAGACCCTCAAAGTTTCTTTTTAATACAGTTATGCTTTACTGGTAGGCAAGTTACAAATATAATTGTAAATATAACCATAAACCTACATCTTGAGAGCTAGTTTCTCCCTCATCCCAGATTTCTGAGACATATTATTAATATGGAAAAACAGTGTCAAGCCATGGTGAACTGTCTTCGTATTTCCTACCTATTAGCCAGATACTCTGGTCCTGGAAAACAAACTTCATTTTCAGCAGGGTTGGCTGCACAACCCAAAGTCAGCTGTGGAAACCAAAAGTGAGCCACCCCTAGAACTGCCAAAGGAAGAGGGGTGAAGTACAGGTTACTGTCCCCTTAGTACATGCCTTCCCCCTGCCACATACAAATGACAGCTGATCTTTGCCACAGGAGCATGTTTCCCCCCCAACATCAGGTTAATAGTTTTGATTCGAAATAATATGTAATGCAAGGACTTCTCCTTCTTACAAAGAAGAACACAGCTCTCCAGCAAAAAGATACAAACCAATCAACCAAACAACAACAAAAACACCTCAACAAACACTCTATGTACCAACAAGCCTTCAGAGCTTTACATAGAGCCTCAGCTTCTTCTCTCATCATCTGAGGAATTAAAGATGAGCAGTATATCATCTACCACATAGTTTTATAATGACTGGATTACAGAACAGGAGTGTCCAGCCACAACACAGGTAAAGATGAACAATACTGACCAACTTGATATCTACATGTACATAAAGGAACGGTTTTTGTTTTTGTTTTTTTTGTCCTTGACAGTGGCTGAAGGCTTATTCTTCTTTCTGAACCATGTGCAAGAATTATAATTATCCATTTCAAAATGTCTCAGACAATAAACTAAATGTTAACGTCCTTTTCCCTGCTGCCCTACCACCATAATTCTAACAGTTTTACCAAAGGGTACCTCAAATTATTTAATAAAAGCTAGGAACAGCTCTCTCTGCTGAGGTCTTGGACTCATCGTGCCCATTTCAGGTTGGATGTGAAAGAACAGTTTCTCTCAGACTCTATGTTGACAACTTCCAGTCCCAGGACACAAATGTGCTAGTCAATAAAGAGTTTCTTTTTGTGTCTTAATGGCAAGTTCAGTTTTATTTTGTACAAAGTTTGTCTCTTCCTCGGTTTACCAAAGTACTTCAAGTTTGTTTGGTAGCAAATGCTTGTGTAAATAAAGTTTTTGTGTATTAATGTGGTCAACATGGACTTCAAAAATTGTAAATATTATGTCTGGGCTAGTATCATAACATTACAGAAAGGAAAAATAGTCAGGAAAACTAAACAAAACAACAACAACAAAAAACAACTATTCCATCAGGGTAACAAGGTCTCAGATCTGACCTGGTCCAAATGCCACATAAATCACTGGAGTAATAACAGAAATCTGGGATAAAAGAACAAGCATCCTTGTAACTGTTGGTGATAGCCAAAAGCAGGAAAACAAACAAAAACAAACCAAAGAAAACACCACACAATAGAAAAAGGCCTTCAAGAACATTAAAATAGATGACTACTTGGAAAGACAAACAGAGCATATATTTTCTTGTTCTAAATTAAATCCCTTTCAGAAGAAAAAAAAAAAAAAAAAAAAAAAAAGTTGTAACAACTACGTTTTGCTTAGAAAATCTGTTCATCTTTATGCTTATCTATAGACAGTAGAATCAGCTCCTGAACAGCGCTACCTTATCCTTCTTCACTGACAGGAACAGGTTTAAGAAACCAATCTGCATTGACTAACAATCCCTGCTCAGGCTTACATTACAAATAAGGTATTCGCAGTAACAGGCAGTCACGTTTCTTACAGAAGTATTAATTTTTAGCATCTCTGAGAAGCTAAGCTGGAGTTGTTGATACTGAGGCTGCAGCTATACAGAGACTTTTTGCACAACTGATTATTTAAAAAAAAAAAAAAAAAAAAAAAAAAGCATTCATGGTCAACAGATTTCCAACACTAGCATCATGGCTGAGCTTCCAAAACACCCCAGGGGAAGGTGGTTCTCAACCCACTAGCCTCTGACTACTTGGAAAAAAATCACGTATCATCACACTGAGATACCAGCCAGGCTGTAGTTTAAGATCACAGCACAAACCATAATAGCAGCTGCTGACTATTAAGACTTTCTTATTCACTCTCTACACTTACTGTTTTTCTACACAGGAAAATCACACTAAAAATACTCCTAGTACGCATCAGAAGATGCCGTCCTCCCACCATCTGGGTATCCCACATGCACAGCCACCATGAGAACAAGGCCTACAAAAACAGTAGGCAGAGATACACCCGCCTACATCAAAAGGTTTCAAATCGAAAACAGGAAAACAGATAAGATATGTCAGAGTCTGAAAGTGACAAGAGACAAATTTTCATCAAGAACAGAACTCTATGAAGGTTAAATAAATAATAAAAAATATATATATATTTGAAAAAAAAAAACAAACATTCAAAACCAGAAAAAAACAAGTTCCATGAGACACACGCATGAGTTAATAAGCTCTGAGAAAGAGCCTGCCCTCACTTACCAGCCAGGGGGAGGTGGTAAGATGCCACAGGGGATCTGCTCAGTGTTTCATTAGCCAATTGAGTTAGTACTCAAGGGATGATCGCTGATATTAGATGGACAGGAATAAAACAGCTGATCGTCACTCCGGCTCACGCGTTTCAATTTAAACTTGTAGCCTAAATAATGAGCATAGCAAAGAAATTTCTAGCATACCTGGAAGCTGTTATCTATGACACCACAGAGATCTAATCTTGCTTTGGGTCTACCAGTTCTGTGCTACCAGATGAAGCAGTTATTAAGGTTCTACACTGGAGTAGAATCACCCCTGAAGATATGATGATACCTAGCAAACCAGCTAAAACATCACTCCAGAGTGCAGAATTCATTGCAGTACCTCCAACAGATGCACAGAACTCGGAGTTGCCTTCCAAATGCTGCTATCAAACTGGCACTTAGGTGAAAACCTATATACACATGCTGTTCTCAGGGGAAAAAAAAATACAGCTGGGTAAAAAAAATCCAGGAGAAAACCGTAAAGAACACTTACTGTGAATTCATGGATTGCAAACACTGAGACATGGTGACTTTTTACCACATCAAGGATGTAATAGCATGTCATGCCTGGGATCCAGTGAGGGCTTTAGAAGCAATAAAAAGTTAACTGCTGACCTTTTCTAACAGTAAACACTTATTTACTTAACTGCAACTTTAGATAAACCAAGTTGGCATGCATCAGACAAACATTCCAGAAGGAATGAAGGAATAAACCTCAACTGTACACATAAAATGATAAGTATGTTTTGTCTCCTCCCCTCCCCCAGTCTCTAAAGCAAGACACACAGAAGATGAAGGCTTTAAAAAAAGAAAAATAAATCTATTTCCTTTGAGAAAAAGCAGTTCTGCAATAGTTAAATGGTTGTTAGAAAGACTACATAAAATAATATATATTGTTTTACTTTATATATACATAGTTACAGATCACACAGATTTATATTAGTCTATATTTCAGGTGGAAGTGTGGGCTATTTCAGCTGAATGGAAGTCTGTTATTGCATGGAAATAGTATATTTTGAAAATAGAGCGATCTTTTCACTCCTTTGACATTTATTCACAGTTTTGAATGAATTTGTTAAATACAGACTGCCTTAATGCACTTGCTTTATCCTTCAGATTTTTTTGTCTCTAGGTTCTGCCATCCTTCAAATATTATTCTCATTCCTCAATCACATGTCCTGGCACAATTCTCCTTCCCTTCAGTATTCCTCAATGTCCTCTGGGAAATTTGCCAGTTTTTGTCATCTGCCCTCATTCTCCTTTGGGAACACTAAAGCAAGGAATTAATTTCATTCTTTCTCCAAGTAATGCTTGTGTCTGCTGTTAACAGTTACCCTTGGCATCTCTCATCCATTCAATATGCAAAGGTATACAGCTCCTTAAGTGATCCTACAGTACTTAGAGATTTAAAAAATGCCCTGCTGAGAAATCTCTTTCATGCTCTTCATTTGTTTGTTTTAGCGTTGTGCAAAAGAACTTAGCTAGAAGATGGAGTACCCATGTTTCTATTCTGTAGGTGCCCTTACTGTCCCATTTTCTGTTACTTTCCACAATTGTTTTCTATGTACCTTTATTGGCATGTGGGTACATCTGAGTCAGAGATTATAACTCAGTTATTCAGATCTGTACTGACCAAGTGTGTGGATGTGTATATATGTATATATATATGCTATTTCTTGTGTGTTTTGTTGTTTTTTTTTCAGAATGAGCTCTGAAGTGTCTTGTGTTCCTCAAGCACAAAAAACAAACAAACAAAACAAACAAAAAAAAAAAAACAGTTCCAGTATCTGCTTTTTCCCTGCATGTGAATTTCCTACTAAACAGCATTTCCTTCTCTAAAGACAGGCTTTTTCAATCCATTTACTTTAAATTTCATGCTCAGTCCTTCATTTGAAAATAAATGGAAACTTTACCTTTGACCTAAGAAGAATATTACCCAAGTTATCCATCCCAGTTTCTTACTGTAATGAATACTGAAAGATGTACCGCAGAGTTTCAGGAAATACACAGTCAATTTCAATATATTCTATTGTTCCGTTTTGCAGTGGCTACTACCTTTACCAGCTTCCCAGATGTATATATTTATTTATTTTTAAATGTTTATGTGACATCTGGGCTGGATTAAGCAAGCAGCAACACAGTTGCAACTGTTAAGAGGAGAAGCATTTGTTGTGGTTACCTCTTTAACTTCCTCTGTTAAATACCTCCTGCTACGTCAGTTACAAACTTGCTGTACCAAAGGCTGCAGCACTGACTGGGATGTTATGAAAGCCAAAACCTTTCATAAACTGTCCATGGATTTGTTTACCCAGAAAGTCCCACATTTTTGCAAAGAGATAAGGAAAGTACACTAGAAGATCTAGGTTCGTGACATTCTTCAAGATCAGTATATAACAGGAAAGAAATAACAGGAGTGAAAATAAATGTTAGATGTATTTATTTAGCATATCTATACCCAACCAAAGCACACGTTCTGCATTTGGGCCGATGACAGCCCAAATATCTGAAGGAGGACCTGGAAAGGTGACAGCAAAGTCATCTCCAGACCTTTATTTCCTCTGCCCTCACCCAGAGCAGCTGTCCAACTTGACGAACAGGCTACAGACCCGAATTTCAGCACTGTCATTATCAGCAAGGAGAGGCGAGGGAAGTACAGATCTCCCGGGAGCTTCTGGCCCCCTGCACCAGGAGAACCCCACTGATGCTGCTCCTGGAGCCGACCACGGCAACGCAGGGCTGTGGGGCCGGCACGACCGCGCTGTGTACCAGCCCAGAAAGGGGTCTTACAAAAAATAAGTAGAAGTACGAAAGATGCACAAGAGAGAACAGGACTGGAGAGAAAAAGGTGAGGAGCAGCTGAGGGTTCACCCAAGAAAAGACAGAGTACAGCGTCTAGAAAAGGAGGGAAACCTCTAGAAACGTGTGGTTTCCCCTATAGGAGAACTGCACGGTCTGCCAGCTGGGAAACTACCCCAGCAGTTTGTGGCAGAAGGCAGCGCTCAACTCTTCGGGAAGCGCCGGTGCCTCACGGCAGCGAGGCCTCGGAGCCGCTCCCGGCGGAGCCCGAGCCGACAGGTGCCGGCACCCGGCGGGACCAGCCCGGGGCGGGCAGAGGCAGCCCCCTCCTGCGGGGGGCAGCTCCGGAGGCTGAGGGGCACCAGGCCGTGCCCGCAGCCGCAGCCCTTACCTGGCTGGCTTTGTGGAACTGCTTCTTCAGCCCCGCCACCGACATCCTCCCGCCGCGGCCGGCTCCGCCCGGAGCCGGGGCCCGATCCCGGAGGCGGCTGCGGGCGGGTCCCGGCGGGTCCCGTCAGGTGCGGGCGGCCCGGCCCGGCCCGGCCCCTCGCTGTGTCACCCCGCGCGGCTGGACGCGGCGCCCGCCGCCCCGCCGCCCCCATTGGCCGCCGCGCGTCCCCATGCAAATGACTCAGGCAACGACGCCCTCCCATTGGCCGCTCGCGGAGGCTTATGCAAATCACAGCCCTGGAAGCCACCGCCCCCGCCGCGGCGTTGCGAGGAGATCGCCGGGAGCGCGAGGCGCGCGGCCTGCGGGGCGGGGGGCGCCCGCCGCCGGGGGGCGCCAGGCACGGACCCCAAATCTGGCCCCAACCCGAGCCCCTATCCCCGGCCCGAGCCCCAGAGGCCGGCCGCGAGCCCTCTGACCGGTCCCATAGAGGCTCCAGTTTGCTCATTGTACCTCACATCTCCTGTGTTTCTCTATAGCATCTCATGTCGTAGCATCGCATCTCCTGCATCCCACATCCACCCTCTCGCGCGTTGTGCTGGCGGCTGTGACAGCCGTGGCGGTGTGTTGGGGCATGATGGCCTGCAGACTGGGTTCTGTGGGGTTATGGCTTAATCCAAACGCCTGCACGGACCTGGAAGCAGCTTGGAGAGAAGCTCTGGGCTTTCACAGGGCTCTCGCGCTGCTCGCTGTCATGCCTGCTGGTTTTATTGCTTGGCAGAGAAAGGAGTTCCCAGAGTGCCTTACTGTTGTTTCTTTCTAACAGCAATGAGAACAATGGCAAAAAAATGCCAGAATTTCCACAGTAATTGTCAGGAACCTACCTGTACCAATTACATACCACCGTGAGTCAAAGCATAAAGACAGACCCATTCATGAGCTGAGGGACTCCTACTGGCTATTGCTTTATAAAAGAGACTGTACAGGGGAGGCAAAAGGCACAAAAGAGAAGCTATGAGGCTAACCAGATAACATTCTCTGGAAGACAGGCTGTAAGGCAAAAAAAGTTTTTTCAGGTGTTTGGTTTGGGTAATGTTTGAAAGAGCTCTGCAGTCACCGTGCTACCTGATGCCGCTTGGGAATGGGGAAGGAACATTTTCAGCCTCATTACAAGTTAATGAGATTACACGAAAGGCACCTGATTTCAACACCACTTTTTCTTCTTAATACCAGCAGGCAGCAAGATGCTAACTGCCCAGGCCAAATCAGGTATGGCTTGAATTAGTGAAGCATTTGCAGAGGTCACAGTTGACAGAGATGAAGTGACCTAAGTTTTGAGAGAGATTGAGATGCTGAGAAGAGAGGAAATAAGGCCTAAGAAATTGGAGATCTGTAAAAGTTATTAAAGCAAACTCTGAGTGTACCATGGAATTGAAACAAAGCTTTAGCTAATCTTTAGCTTTAAGAAAGGGGGGACCAGAAGCAAAGAAGGCAGGAGTTTGAAACAAGTCACTATGGAGGGGAATCAATGGATCATATACACACTGTGTCTGTTAGCCGTACAATTAGATTATACAGAGAGCACAAGTAAGGCAATATGCCTTCAACTTCCTTTTTTATCCCATGTGTAACCTAAGGGTAGGAGTGATGTTGTTTCTGTTGAGGTGATATGAGAATCTGCAAGTGGAAAATGCCCTGTGGAAATTCAACTTCATAGCCTAATTGTCCAATGATACAGACAAGGTGAAAACCTAATTGATGAGCCAACTCAAATGGTCCAGGTGTTAATGATTTGGTAGAGACATCCTAAAAAAGACTGTGGTGTTCATTTAAGATATAAGCAAAAGTTACAGCTTGTAGGCAGTGATATAGAGTGGCTAAGCAATATCTAAGAGCTTTATAATCACAGACAGATATGCATCATGGAAAAAGGGACCATCGTTTGCTGGACAACATTCCTTACATTTTAGGAAAAGTTGCTAATTCAGTCTATAGAATGAGGGAAATTAGAAGTAGTATAAAAACTACAGGAAGTGGTTCAGCTAAATGCTGACATTATGGAAAAAGCCTTCTATTAAAAAGAACTGTTATAAGCAGAAGACAAGCCAGAGCACAGTACTACAAGGAATAGTGAAAAATACTTTACAGTCTGGTATATGGGGCCTTCAGGAGAAAAGTTCTAGATGTCTGAATGTTTAAACAATACTTACAATCCCACCACTCTGGAAATTCTAAATTACACAAAACATGTTGCTGGTTCCAACATGTTATTGAATCAGAGGTTCTAAAAAGGAGTGTGAATTTTGTGCAAACTATGAACTCCTATTTAAATCAAGGCTGTGACTAGAAAATATACTCTGGCTGCTTATGTGGTAGAATTGGGCTTGAAAATTGGTCCTGTGAAATTCAAGACAGTTATCTGGATAAATGGATAAATTCATAATTCAGCTTAGATTTTAGTGTGCCTATTACTATGTATAAAATCAGACTTCAGAAATTCTCTCTGTGTAGTTCTGGTAGAAGCAAACAACCTTATAGGCATTTGGCTTCTGATGAACAAATTACCATCCTTTTAAAAGTTAAAATTGCACTAATGGCCATATGAAGTATTAGATTTTCAGCAGAATGAAAACTGGTAATATTAAAAAAAAAAAATAAAAAAATCCAGAGACAGTTTAGCAGTTGAAATTACTTGCAATCTGAAGCCAATCACATCCATGTTTGCTTGAATGCCTCTTGAAAATTATAATGAGAAATTTGATAGTGAAATTTCATCTGGGTCTTCAGTAGTTATTGCCACCAAAAAGAACATAAAATGGAAAGGAATGATGAGTTTATGATGTTCTATTGGATTTATCCTGGATCACACTGAATACCTGTGTAAAGCACTTATTCCTTAAAACGTAGGTATTCAAAGCAAGCTATTGTGCATTGATTTACTTTGCAATATTTTTTTACATGTGTCATTAGGCGACTCTGGACATGCTCATCTGAATAACAGGGGAAATGGTCAGTTGAGTAACCAAGTTACTGCTTACCAAAACCAGAGAGAAAACCTATGAGAAACACACAAAGGTGGCTTCAGCTGTAGCTGAATTAGAGAGTAGCAACCCCATGTTTTGGTTTCGTAATAGAAAAATATACAGGAACTATGCATGTATTCTCTTCAGGTTGAAGAAGTCTGAATTCACACACTTCATCTTCAAAATACTGGCATTGGGGAAGGAGAGCCATTTATCAAATAAATAAATAAATAAAAATGTTTTGCATTGCAAAGATGGGTTTCCCTAAGACTAAGTGTCTCTATATAACAGTAGCAAGTGGGTCATTAGTAGAGATCACTGGCATGCTTGGGCAAGTCTGACTTTCATGAAATGATACATAAAATCTTTCATTTGAAATACCTAAAGAAAATGGGATTGCAAGCACTTGGACCAAGTAGAGCATGATATTTAAAAGAAAAAAAAATCTGCTGGAGGGGACTTGCAGAAAGCTTTAAAAATAAAACTGGCTTGGGTATAAGGTTGTGTCCTCTTCTTAACATCTGGGAGGTTCATCTGGCTCCCCAGTTATAGAAAGAGGGGAATCCTAAACTGAACAGGCACTTCTGCAGCGCATCGACCCAATTAAGTGAAGTAATACATAACATAGTGTCCCAGAGTGAAATCCAAAGGACTACAGCATTTGATGAAATTGGTTCCAATTACCTCTTCAGTGGGTTGTCCTGCAACAGAAAAACTGGGAGCTGACACCAGGAAAATTACACAAACTGCAAACTACCCCAATAACAAAATCAGAAAAGAATTCTTCTGCTAAAAATGCCAAAGGCAGTAAGGACACCTCATAAGCCTGTTTTTGCACCCTTTCTATATGCTTAAATGAAAATATATATACATTTAAAATAAAACAAAAGTGTGGGTGATGTGAAAACATGTTCATGTACAGGAGCAGACTAACACTATGGTTTTGCTTCTAGACCATAAACAAGCAATTTTGCACATCATAGCACTTGCTGTGCAGATACACGAGCTCAGTTTTTTCTGACATGGCTTTGCATTTCAGTATACGTTTCATAAGAAAGGCAAGAGAACAGACAGTATTCTCTACACAGCCACTTAGGCCCGAATTTGGAAAGCTCCCCATTCCACATGGACACTGCTGGCAGTTAGAGCAGCAGTATGTGACCCTGGGGCCGGTAGACACTCTGGCTAACCTACTTCATTTGTTTAGGATGCTTATGTTTGCTCTCCAGATCTTCTAACTAAATGTAGCTAGTGAATTATTTTTGGCATTTGTGTTTGTTCTTCTCAAGCAGACTTCCCATATGTGTTTCTTTACCGTTATCCAGATCTTCTTGTCTCCTTCCTGTGTTTGTATTCCACATGCTTCTCCATGATTCTGTGGATACTTTCTGTCTTCAGTTTCTTAAATCCTTTACTCTTGTTCTGCAAGTGTCAACAAGAAGACAAAAGCCTGTTAGGTCTTATGCCATTAAATAATAAATACTGTTCTACCCACATGCTTCTTTTTAAATGGCATATAAAGATCTTAGATG
This sequence comes from Aythya ferina, assembly GCF_964211825.1. NCBI lineage: Eukaryota > Metazoa > Chordata > Aves > Anseriformes > Anatidae > Aythya > Aythya ferina. The sequence continues at coordinate 9,925,191 of NC_140307.1, forward strand.
AACTTAAAACCTAGAGGTAGATATTTTTAAAGTTACATATATATATACTGTAAATAGGTACTCTAATTTTGAAAATAACACAACAATCTACTCTTCCGTGTATGCTGCTCTGCTACATTGCAGCCTGTAAAAATGTTTGCAATCCCAATCTTGCAAATTATACTCCATGGATGGAACTAGTACGTAGCCTGAAAAGATCCTGCTTGGAGATCTTGTAACTTTTAGGTGCCTATGTTGCTTCTGATAGCGGTAAAAATATATATATATATTAATTGTTACTATTAATATATATGTATAGGCACTCAGCACTCACAGACAACTCTAGACCGTTTAACAGAAATGTGTTATCTGTGTAATTTAGAATAAAGATATGAATGTACTGACTCCACATAGGAGACTGGAAAACTGAAAATCCTTGTTAGTATCAGTGGTAATCTTGGATAGCCAGGACATTTTCGTTTCCTCCATTCTTGAGATCTCTAACTTGATTGGTTTAACTTGGTTTAACTCTAACTTAAACCATTAAAAAAAAAAAAAAAAAAAAAAAAAGTTTTCCTTTGGATAGGTCTGTTTGTCCTAAACTGAAATATTTTAGATTTCTGACATGTTGAAAAATAAATAAATAAATAAAACACTTCATTTCAATGTCAAATTTCGTCATTTTCAGAGAGCAGTATTACTTCACATAAACATCTGGATTGCATGCTTGAGCCTGCCTTTTGGGCTCTAATCCCTACAGGGACAACATCTCCCTTAACACATCTGTGGCCATCTGAGTGCCAAGGTGTATGCGGTTGGTGAGGGGAGCAGCGTATCACACTGTGCGAGGGGTGGTCTCAGCAGGAGCCCTGAGGCAACCTAACAAGCTCATGAGAGAAACTGGGGTTGTGAAATGGACCGACAACTTTTTACATTAAGGAAAAGAGAGGGAAAAGGAAAAAAAAAAAAGACTTTTTTCCTTGGATACTACCAACAAGAAATACATGGTAATTTCTGAGCTGAAATTCTTAAACCTCTATTTTGGAGAGCACGGGGAAATACCAACCAACCCATTTTAAGAACTTGCTTAGTTTAGGACATAACTAGTTGTTGGTGTATCAGAAATAACCACAGAAGACATACATACCACTTTTTTCTGGCCTTTCTGAAGTAGCTATGTACTATGAAAGAGTGAGGAGGAAAATAAATAAATAAATAAATAAATAAATAAATAAATAAATAAAAGAGGAAAAAAAATCTTAAAATGGATCAATGTGGTAACATGCAGAAATGTTGCTCTAACTTTGAAAAATTGCACCTGAGTTCTGTGCTGCTATTTCACAGGTGATAAAATCTAGCTACCTATTTTCTGCACAGAGCTGCCTGTGTTCATCAGAGAATAATGACATTCTCATTGCTGACAATGCCCCAGCCAGGGAGAAATTTGAAATTGCAATGTCACTAGAAGAATAATGCTAGCTCCTGGAAGGTGTAGAGGTTACTCATCTTCATGTTAAAAGTATTGTATTGCATATGCCGAGGATTGTTTTGAAGCACAATGTTGTAGTGCTGTGGTGTAAACCAGAATGCATTTACTCTTTGAAATCTAATTTAGAATTCAATGTAACCACTCTTCAGTTGCAAAACAAAACTTTAAATATCATCTTAAAAAATCGTGGTCTTAATAATGAAGAAAACAAACCTTTTCAGTGGAAAAAGGATGCACAGAACAACAACACATGATACCTTGCTTAGAGAATGCAATACACAAGCTTCTTTGATAATGATTTATTCAGCTTTACCAGGTAAAAACACATTATCATTAAAAAAAAAAAAAAAAAAAAAAGTAAAATAAAAATCTAAATAATGCATATTTGTATCATACATCTTAAAAAGGGAGAAAACAGTAAAAAATGAAAAATAAAATCCAGTCATTTCCCTTCTCCACGTATAAATCTCTTCTCAATTCTATTTTAACTTCATATTACAGGACAGAAAGTTGTATCAACTCCTGTTACAATGAATCCTTACAAAACACTCATTGTGGGCATTTCAAAGAATTTGACTGATGTTTAAAAGCAATCTGAATATCAGTAAATATCTTGTAGTGAGCTCGTGAATATTCAGACATACCTAGTTTTAACAAAAGTTTTACAGCATGGATGTTGTTTTGCTTTCAGTGTAATTTAATAGGTCTTTTGGGATCTGCCATGTTTGAACATCTGGGAATCATCACATGTTGTCTGTTGATCAATGAGGCAACAGGAAAGGCATGATGTGTCACAGATGTTAAATATGGCAATACTCCATAGACCGACTGGATCACAAATGGGAATGATCAGACTTTGAAAAATCTGATTAAGATTCATTGACTGGATAAAATTCAATTTTTTTTCTCAAATTTCCTAACTGTTCAGATAACAATGGGTAATATAGTGGTCAAAGAATTGTTGGAAACTGGCTTATTTGGAGGAACAAAATGACATAGCTGAAGATGAGGACTTTTACTGTCAAATATTTTACAGGAAGATGAATACAACTTGCCAGGTCCCTGCTGTCTCATCATGAAGATTAATGTTTACTACTGGATAACTCTACCACTCCTTGTATTACAAAGAATACATAAATCAAATGTATTGTGTTAATTTAAGCATCATAGTTAATTGAGTAACTGCCACTATACTAAGAAACCTATTTCTCCCCCTTCACAATCAAAGAAATAGCAGATACTAATTCCTTTAACTGTTAATCATGAATGCCACCTTCTGGTCTTGCACAGAAGTGCCCTTTGACAGGAAGAGGGGAAAAAAAAGACTTTCACCCAGTAGTTAGCAGATAACCGTTTGAGTTAAATAGATGTTAAAAACGTGTGAAATACGGACATGACTCCTGACAGACTTCCTTGCTTGCTCGTTGAAATTTAAAGGAACTCAGATATTTACTTTTGTAAAGAAATTACGTAGTTTAAAAAATAAACACACTTGACATTGACTTTCTGTAGAAACAACCTGGAAACTGTCGTATTTCAAGGTAGCAGCTGAATCAATACCACGAATGAAATCCTGACCTCACTGAAGCTGACAGAACTTTTGCCACTGACTTCAATGGGGCCCAAAGTTTCAGCCTGTACTTTATGAAAGTTGCTCTTGTGTACTGATCTTTGAATTTTCAAAGGGTTTTAACAAAGCTAGGCACGTATATTCTCCTGCAAATTCAGTGGAAATGGGATTTTAAAGAGGAAACTAAGAAGGGCTGCTCCCACAATGAGCTGTACGTGAAGATGGTAAAAGTTTTCAGAGACTTCTCATTCCCCGTGATCAGACAAGAGTAGCTATTGCTTTTATTGCTTGAATTTCTCCAGCAATAGACTTACAGTTGTTTAGTGTTGCTAGTACAGGTAAAAGCATGTTATACGTACCGGAACATGTTCCTTGAAGCAATCATATTATCATGGTGTAATGGACTCCCAAATCAAAGCAAACTGGTTCTCCGGCTACTAGGATGATATACAGACAGCAGGGGAAACAAGCCAGGGAATTTCTCTCACCTGGGGAAGCAAATAAGAAGCATTTCTCCAATGCATGAAGATGAATATTTGGGCAGACAGTAGCTGAAATCCCCTGCAGTAACAGATTGCTTTACATCTACTGCATTTAACTCATAACATTTTTTAACCTAGCTGTTCTAGCTCTGCAAGCTCTTTCAGACTCAAATTTTCAAGTCATAGTTAAAAATAATTTCAGTGGTCCCAATCCTGCACTTAGATACATCCGCAGGTAATCAGTCATCTCTTAGGCTCTTTTTTGGTTCTGCTTAATGATTTCTTCACTGTGTCATGCATAACATGGCAGAAATTGTATGCAAAGTGACTAATCATTTAACCTTAATGTAGACACTAAACCACTTTTAATTTGCCTAATATGTGATTCTAATATTTTTTAATGTCAGATATGAAGTAATGTCAAGGATTCAGTAACATACATTGGAAGAGATTAAAAAATAGCATCAGCTATTATATGTTAGTAACTGATGCACTCACAGAAATAATTTGGCTGACATGTTTGCTAAAATATTTCCTTACAATTAAAAATTTCTAATTCAATATGGGGGAAAACACAAGGGAAAAATGATGGATTTTATTATTTTTTTTTTCCTTTTTAAAGTTATGTTAAATGTAGTGGGTTTCTATGTGCTGCAGATGTGTGGCTCTGTAATAAACAAAATTAGCATGAAGCTTTAATGTATATATATTTACAGTCTTCTTGGGAGGAAGAACATAAAAGATGTGGATTAAATCCATCTTAAACTATAGCTCTGCTCTTCTTACAGCACCATACTTGCACATTCTTCCTGATAGGTCAGCCTGCAAATATGACCCAGGTGTGACCCATTCCACCCTATCTGTGGAAAATAGGTACCCACTTACTCAGTACTGTTATACAAATGTCCACAGAGTTTGTTATTTTTCTCAGCTACTATCTGAGAAATCTGTTAGAAGCCATTTATAATTTTGACATGTATACTAAATTTTGACATATATACTGGGTAATGGGAAGCACATTTGTGAATTTCACTCTTTTTTTTTTTTTTTTTTTTTTTTTTTTCCTTCAACTCCTTCAAATTTGACCTAAAACATTACAGGGCTGCTAAGATTGTTAAAGTATTATACCTTTCCTTTAACCAGAGTGATTACCATCAGGGTGCAACAGCGTGTGCTGGAGGAGTTTGTTGGTTTTTTAAGGTAGGAAGGGGTTGAGGAGAGAAGCGGTCAAGGCAAAGAGAGAGAAATGAGGTATAAACTGTTCCAACACCCATCCAGTGTTAGTGATACTATCTCCAATCTGTAGATGGCAGTGATCTTCCACTACCTGCTTCAGGAGAAAAGGGGGTGGTGGGGAAATCCTTAAATTAAAACCACTATGCAAAACAGATGTGGGGAAAATTAGTTGTGAGGTTAACTTAATGCCGTATACCGATCTTTTTTTACACTAAAACCTACTTCAAGAATATAAGATAATATACCACTTATTTCCTTCACCTAAGAAGAAAATACTTCATGCCACTTAGAAGCTATAAATTTTTGTCTCAAAGGATTCTGATGACAAATTCCAGAGTACTGTCTTTTGGAAGTTATCTGTGATCAAATCCCAGAGCTGGCATTCTGGATTCTTGCACATACCTTTGATATATTTCATTATTTTAAACATGTTTATTCAAATAATAACTGGATTTTTCCTCCCAAACCCCTCTAGGTACTTAGCTACCTCCTTCATCAGTTGTTCAGCAGGTCTGTATCACCTTATTAATTTTTAGCTGCTTTTCTCCTGACACTTGCATTAGTTTTCACTTTCATTCAAATAAAATGCCGTAAACAGAGTGTGTAAGGCTGTCAGGGCATACTTCAACAAAGGGTGCGATGTGAAGCCTGCTGAAATCAAAGAAAGTACATCTATTAACTTCAGTGGACTTGGAATATTGCCTCCCCAAAACTACTTTGCTTGGTGACTGGCAGAGAGAATTTTCAAAGTATAACATGAAATCTCATCTTCCCCTTTTGTGAAGATTTTCAGTTGTGGTTTGCTGTTTGTTTTTTTTGTTTGTTTGTTTGTTTGTTACCTTGCTTTTTTCTTAATGAAAGGATTATGCCCATAAGATTTTAAAATGTGATACCTTTCCATGAAGATCAGACTACAAAAACTGCACAATTTTTGAAGCTCTGTTTTAAGTGTCACATACACTTTTAGAATCAGGTTTCAAAAGCTATCTTGACACACAAATGCAGATAAGGTGTCCAGTAGGATTTCAAACATCATCTTTTAAATAGCATTTAATTTTTTTTCTTCTGAAGATCTTAACTATCTGTGATATTTGGGGCTTTGTGGGGAGGAAGATGCCCACAATGCCTGTATTTGGAAAGTAAAACACCCTTAAGCCAGTTCATTCATTTCTTACCATCCATTGTTTCCAGCAGGAAGTGTATAACTGAAAAGGGCAAAAAGAGAAAACTATTCATCTGCTTCTAAGGCCCCGGAACCTTTAAATGACATGAGCATGAGGTACCTTAGAGGGACTCCAAGTTGAGACATCCCTCAGAAAATCACAAGCAATTACTTGTACCACGTTCTATGTTTAATATTTTGCCATTTGGTTACCTGCTGCTGAAAAGCTGTTTTCAAGATCAGAACAGCTAATTTACAGTCACTTCTGTTTGACTGAAGTGGAGTGGAGTCTTGTCATGGGTACCACCGGTGGCAATTTTGACAATTCTGGTGCAGAAACCGAGTATAAACTACTGTGCATCGCTGAAATCCTTTTTGGAAAGCTTAGCTGAGAGTTATCTCTTTTTGCACAGGAATGCATCACACCCAGTATGTTCCAAAACAAAAAGGACATGTAATCCTCATCCCATAGCAGGGTTTCCACCCATTCTAGTAGGAAGATAAAACTGGCTACCAGGCCTCACTGTCTTAAGAGCTTTCCCTACATGCAACCTACATTTTCTCCTCTAAATTTTGTCACCTTTTTTTTTGTGATGCTAAAAAGCTTTTCGTTTTCCTTATGGACCATGCTTTTCAGTTCTTTGAAAAACAGCAGCGGTTTCTCTATCTAATCTATCCACATTGCTTAACCTGCAGTTCTAAAAAGGGATTTACTTTTTAATGAGTGAATATTTAATCTTTCATATTGCTTTGTCAGAAAATAATCCATTAATCTGTTCCAAGTGTATGGTACACAGTTTCATAATATATAATCTCCCCCCCTCAAAAAAAAAAAAAAAAAAGGATGGGAAAAGGTAGCTAAGGAAGGGTATATAGATTTTTTTCTGTGTGTATGTATCCAGGTATGCTCCTTTCTTTTATGCTACTGGCAGAGAAAGTAGGGCACAGTACAGAAAATTAAATTTTCAAACTTGCTTAAATTGCCCCCCATGAAATAGACTATTGTGATATATTAAATAAAACATAGGTTTAATATATCTACCCATGCTCTGGATACATACAGTGAGGTCCCTTCTTTGGGAGAATTTTGGAAAAAAAAAACAACAAACTTCAGTTTAGTAAGCAGTTGTCTTGGTTTTCTTTAGATACACCTACAAATTTGTTTGCAACATGAACTCAGGGTGTGCTAGGGCTCTCCATAACTGTCCCATAGCTTCCAGTCATGCTGCCTGTCTATCTTTCCTCCCTTCTGCTTCTTCCCATTCCCATTCTGCTCCATCTCTTCATCTTCCTAATTCATTCCATATGCCCTTGAATATGTACCATGTAAGCTGCTGTTTTGCATTCAACATTTGTTTATCCTGGGACTTATCACAGTATCTGAGAATCTCATAACTTTCACAGATTTTTATCCTCTGGAAGCCTTTGTGAAACAAGGAAGTATATGTCAATTTACAGATGGGGAGTGGTCACACTGCAGATTAAGTGAGGTGCTCAGAGCCCTGTTTAGTCGTGGGAGCTGTATTCAAGTATTTCTTGGCTCCTGATCTCCTGTATAGATTGAACATTCCTGTCAAACTACATCTCCGGCAATGCACCACAGTCTCCTCCACCAGTGAGGACAGGCCATCACTCCAGCCTTTTTGGCTTCACAGACTTCTGGGAGATAAAGGCTGTCTGGGGAGGCTTTTCTTACAGCACAACAGGGACATGACAGAAACGAATTCAGAAATTTCAGAAAGCCCCACTGTGAGATTTCAAAATCCAAATTTATGGATGGGTAGAAAAGAGAATGTGTGTGGGAAGGGGTTCAAGTATCTGACCTACATTTCCATTCCCCCACAATAAATCCAAGCATCTTTAAAATAAATTAATAAAATAATAATAATAAAAAATATCTTGTAAAGCAGATACTTTACTCAAAAACAGTCAAGGATCTAAAAATGCTGACTTCTGAGGAAAATGCTGTAATGGCCCTAGTTGTATCATAGTGTGGAAGAAAGTGTCCATAACAATTTAGTATTGCATTATGGCTAACCCTTCCTCCTCATTTGAGAGTATCTGCTGTGGGGACAGCATAGTTTCCTGCAATAAAAATCACCTATCTGTACATCAACACAGTTAGAACAGTCTTTTAATATTGGTTTTAAATTAAGTTTTGGGGAGTTGTCAAAACATAGGAATGTGAATCTGTGTTTTACGATTCGAAGGTAACTTCCAAAGCAGTTAATGGAAGACTCATGTAAGGACTGAGGCTGGTAACATGAAATCTGGGTGCCAGGTTACTAAGTGTTCTGATTTAGTCACAATGTGAAACTCCACAGTGAGCTCTGCAAACAGCTCTGCTGACACTGAGCTGGTGACCTCCGAGGCTCTCATGTGACTGTGCTGCCAGTGCCCTGTCTGGTCCACCAGGGTGCCACTTCTCTTTGATTTATCTTTGAGTCTGAGGAATTACTTTTTTTTCAGTGTAGTAAGAAAATCCTGTTTCAAATTCATTATTAGAGCTATCTATGCAGTCTGGCCGCAGCAGATAATTCTTGCTAACTAGATATGTATTTTCCATGGACTTACGCACTGGCTGTAAAACAATCCTCATGCAGATAGATGTCTGGTTTTCCCTATAAATTAATGGAAATGGAAAAGGAAAGAGAAAGTGGAATATATAATAGTTCTTTTATTTAAGAAAAGATGTGCAGCTGAGTGTGATCTGTTGTATAAGAAAATATGCATCCAATCAATTGTACTTTCTGCCTTAAAAAAGTTTGGTTTATAGCAAATATTATCATACAAACTTTGTGATAAAATAAACATTCCAACTATTCTGCACTTTAATGCAGACCAAATCCAGTCCTCACACACACAAGCACACACACAAAAAGCAACTGAATGAAGTGTTTGTATTTATATAAAACTGCTCTGGTAGGAAGCCAGTATCTCCTTTTCTCAGGACCCAAACTGCTTAGCCAAAGGAAAATGTTTCAAAACTGACGCACAGAAAGAGTCTGCATTCTGCTGCAAGCATAACTTCCACTGAACTGTATAAAAATAAGGCAAGATACAATTTTTACACTAAACAGAACAGGCTATGTTACAGTCCTGAAGCTGCCTCAGTTGGTATTGCATAAGAAAGTCTGGTTTGGTAGATCAGTTCAGTGCTATTGTCTGTTCAGTATTAAAAACACTGCAGTCTAACACAAAGCTTCTAGTTCTGCTGTCGAACAGCGAAGATACATCACTATAGGCCACAACAATCTTAAATCTCACCAGAAATCTGATCAGAGGACTTTATCCATCTGTTGAAGCTTTGCAGAAATTAGCTCATCTCTATGCCCAACTACCTAAAATCACTCTCGTAACTACAAATGTAACTTAGTTCCTACTCATCATTTTACACAAGCGAGACGATTAGGGAAATATTGGCATCTTCTGCACCCCCACAGCATTTATAGCTGCTCTCTGGACAGTTAGATACCAGGCAAGGAACTTAGTCCTGCTAGGTTCAAGAAGAGTGTTTAATATTAAGAGCGAACAGATAAGCAGCGCCAGCTCATCAGACTCTAAATATAGCAAAAAGGACATTGCTCTTCATTAGATTGTCCTCAAAATTTTCCAAAAAGATTTGCCTTTGGCTCAGAGAAATTTTGGGAGGTTGCAGTGCAGTTGATGTTTTTTGTAAGGCTGAGTCTGCAACTTAGGGCTAGGCTTGAGATAATAACAGTTACTTATATTATTGAATTTTCCTTATGTATTTACTCTCTGAGGGATCCTCTTTCTCAACATCATTGGTATTATACTTTTTGCTTCATATTTACAGATACATAAATACAGGGAAGCATTTTACAAGAGTTTCAAAGCTTCCTCGAAGTGACTGACCTTTGTAACTCTTGGAGTGCATGCAATTACTCGAAAAGTTCTCCTCTCTCTCTGTTTTCTCTAAACATTGGAGAAAATATATATGTTAAACAGAACCCTATCCAGGTAGGTGTGTAAACTTGAGAGAAGTCTTGAGAGAAGAATGCAAAAGGGTTATTTATAAGAGGATGAAAAAAATGAAGCATTATTTATACAGTGCCAAATATATCGTTGGTTCTTATCTGTTCTTACAAGCAGTACTTTGTTCATATATGGAAGAAGCAATCTGAAACCATGGCAGCTGAGTTACAGTAATTTTGATATAGTGGCAAGGAAAAGATGCCAACAAAGTACCTTTTATGTGCATGTTAAACCTAGCTTTGGTTGACAGTATGCCCACAGCAAAACATACATAATACCTATAGGAATGATAAACAGAGTCTTCCCCAAAGAAGATTTTATTCAGTTCTATTATATGTTCATTACTAACTTACTATGTAACTTAATCTATCAATTCCTTATCTATACAACAGATGCAGCAGGTCTGGGAGTCTTGTGCAGATGCATGTTAATGTCCTTTGAGCAGGAGCTATCTTGCTAAGTGCACTGCACCACACCTACTACCATCAAGCCCCTATCAAGACCAGGGCCTCAAGGTGCAACTGTAATAACTGACATGATATGAAACATTAATTTTCTCATGGTAGCTGTAGCCTTTTAGACTTCAAACAAGGAGCTGAAAAATGCTATTGTAAGAAAAGAAGGAAAGACTTTCTGATATGCTTTAAAATATCTTACTAATAATTTCCAAACCTCTAGACTCATTTGCTATGATCACATCTCTTTTAAGTCTTGTAAGCTAACACTGTCTTATTAACTTTTAATATATGAAAAATATGCACTATAGGAACGTAATGTTACTAATGAGGTAAAGATCTTTTCCCTCACTGTTATTTCCTGTCCATCTCCGTAGTAAGTAACCATGTATCTTTGTATATGGACATGTACAAGCTAAGTGGAATAGCTACTTACCCATCTTCAGTCCCTGTGGACCTTGATTAGCTAGTAAAAAGGCAGAGCCCACATCAAACCAATGCTCTACATAAGAAACCCATAGAAGTGCATTAAGATTCTGCCTCTGTAGTGCCAGCCGGTGAGATTTTCACACATGGGGAATACAGACTAGGATCTTCTAAAACTAAGGTCACCTAGTAGTCTGCAATAAGATGACCAGAAAGAAATCTGCAATAAAACCAAAGAGAAATGCTCCCTATTCCAGAAAATATGTCAGACTGTTAATTTAACAGCCATATTTCCATTGTTATAAAAGTGGAGGAAATGTATTTGCTTGTTAATGCTTCACACACAAAAATTAAAACCTTTTTATAGAGGATTGCATACAGCTTTCAGATACTTTTCTGCAAGCCACATCCATGATGTTTTCTAATGTAAAATGCAACCCTTCTGCAGTCTAATCAAAAGTTAGACTGTCAGGACCCAAATGATATGAAAAAAAAAAAAAAAGGTCACATTAAGTTTCTAAGGGTTATTATTAAAAACATGCGAAACATTCCCTCCAGTAACTTTGGAAATTAATTACAGTGTCTGTACTCTCAAAGTATTCCTCACAGACAAGGAACAAAGGAAGCTGATGTTAGAGGCCATACAAAAAGCACCCTCTTGCTCCCTTCCTTGCCCAACCTCTTGTTGTCCTTTGCCCTCCCTGGCCAAAGACTAAGGACAATGAGCAGAAGAAATACCATGAACATCCAAGGGGTGCTGGAAAGCCCTGCTAAACAATTGGCAGCAGTTTCAGCAGTTTCAGCCATGTCTTGCTGTCTTCAGCAACAAGAGCTCACTGCAGGCTAGGGTAAGGGCTGGGAGGGAAGTCTGCCAGGTGGGAGGCAGGGAAGAGCAATGAATGCCCTGCCTCTGCTGCAGCCTGGTGTATGCAGGAGCTAGAGATACTCCAAGTGCAATTACAGGTTCCCCATCAGTCACTCAAATGGTCTCAAGTCAGTTTTGAAGGTCATCCCACTGCAGGGAGCTCTGCTGTTGTTCTCATGGGTTTGGAAAGAACTTTTTGTAAGGTTCCCAGTGAAGCAGCATACTTATCAGTCATTACCTGTTACTAATTTGATTGTAGATGCAGGCTCTACAGCTGGTACATAATTATTACTTTTTCTATTTTTGAGATGGAAAAATGGTTTATGAAGTAGACATGGCTTCGAGAGGCATGAAAGACAAGTCATCAGTTGCAACAAGTTATGTCTCAGCTAACTAGTTAATTTTTTTAAAAGACTCCTATTAATCATGATTTGATTAAAGGGTCTGAGATCACTGGAGAGCAAGTGAACCTGCACTTGTAGCTCAACCAGTCCACAAAGAGCACAGAGATGCCTGTAGGCCAGGAAAAGGATTGCTACCCAGATAGCCTGCAACAGAGACAGGCCAACTACATGCATTAGAAGAAAAAGAGAAGGATTACAGAAGATATAAGATATGCCTGTAATTAAGCTAAGAAGGCCTCACAAGAAGTGAACTCTATATATGTTAGGAAAATAATTCCTTTCATTGTAATCCCATTTTCCTTTCAAAATCATTGTTACTTTGGATAACCATGGATTTGTGTTTAGCAAAATTTTAGCCAGGATAACTGCTTTAGGAGAAATGATATCTGTTCTCACAGAGGCGAAAACTCAAAGGAGAGACAAACCGAATGTTGCTCAGGGATGTAGACAGCTGTTTTTCCCTACAATCCGATGGCAAAAAAACATCAGAGAGCACTGGAGCTGGTCTCATTTTCAGAATAGAAATTGTACAAAAAAAAAAAAAAAGGCTTTATGCTATTAAGACACTGCAAGTCTGAAGACAAAAGTGTCCATTCTGTTTACTTCCGAAAAGTTTCTTTTAATACAATTTCTACAAGATCTCATTCATCAAAAATCAATCTGTTCTCCTTTTAAATATGGATATTCTCACCTTTCCTTTTTCTGAACTCAAGAAAAACTGTCATAAGCCACTGGTTAAAATTTAAACAACAACAACAAAAACAGCAAAGCATGCAGAGCCCTGAACTAAAGCCAACTCATGTGAATTTCAGGTCAACCAATGTCTAATAGCAACTCCACAGGGATTAGAAGCAGTGCCTGCTACTAAACTGAGCAACCATAAATGTAAACTCACTCATCCATTGAAGTAACGTTGAACATTTACTGAAGCATGACTTAAATCAATACATAGAATTCCAGATAAACTGGTGAAAATTTGTTCAGCAAATGAATAGAAAACAGCATGATTTAAAGAAAGCTATTCAAATCCCCCGACACCACCTGCTGTTTCAACTTTTCTTGAAAAGTTGATTCAATACAAAGGGCTTTGTGGTACTTCCATGAGCTTCACTTCTGACATCCAGTGAGATGGAGGCTAACTGCAGCTTTCCTGGCTGTCTAAAAGTGCACCTCCTTCAGATGGCGCATGGGACTTCCTGTCCTGTCTGGGCAGTCTTGTCTGTGCTGAAAATTAGTTTCCATGAATTTAATAACGCTTGGTAAGTGGCAAGAATATGAGGTGATCCCTATCAATGTAATGTTAAAGCATCCTTGCTCTATTTGACTGATACATAGATTCCTAAGATTAGCCTGTTGGAACTATCTAGAGCGATAAGGGAATTATTTATAAGGCTTAGTATACCTGCTTATAATTTATTTATAATAATTATAATAATTTATTTTATAAATCAATTAGCTTCCACTGATTTCCTTCCAACTCATAAAGTTAAATATCTTTTGCCTATTTATATACACTGCCTATTTAAGTTGGGTAAATATCCTTTCAATCTACTTCTTACACTTTGGGATGATGCCCTGAGATTTTATTTTTAAATAACATTTTTATTCTAAAATTCCTTTAAAAAGGTTAGTAAAAGGAAGATGACAAGCCAGCTAAGGTGGGTTGATAAACAAGGAATTATTACGATCTCAGCCTTGCTTTAAAACAAAAGCAAACAAACAGAAAGAATTAAGTACAGACTGCTCTGTGACACAGTATTTCTGAGCCTAGGGAAACTCACTGGGATCTGGGTCAGTGGGTTAGAAAGAACTGAGGTAGTGAAAGCAAGATGACTGTCTAGAGTACTAGACAATAGCAAAACTTGATTTCAACATAGAACTATGTACACATTACAGATAAAAACAAGCTAATAAAATTCTTATCCAAATAAAGTAGGAGGAGAGATATTAAAAAGTGTTAGTAAGTTAAATACCATATATAGGGGACATGGCAAATTATGTCAATGACTTTCCAAGATGTAATTGCACTCTCTGTGCCCTACTTTTTCTGCCCATGTACCCACACAATTGTTAAGTCTAGAAGAACATAGTATGCAAAGTGTACACAACTAGGCTCTGCAGTGGTAGTGCAAGGGCACCATAAAGGAACAATAAATTAAAAATCAATTGTATAAACAAAATTCACTTTTAATCTTCCTTTATTTTCCTTATTAAGCATAAATTTTAAAAGGAAAATCTGAAAACTGTTAAAAATAATGTAACCAGCATATCTTAGAGAAAAATGAGCTTACTATAAAAGATTCTCAGGAAAAGTTAAAAATACATAGCTAAAAAACATTACCTGTAATACCACTCAAAATAAGACAGCATGGAACGACAACAGCAAACAAATACTGCTGCCTTAACAACCAAATCTTTTAATGTAAAATAAACCCTTGCCATGAATGCCTTACTGGGTTAATAAAGAAAAAAATCAACAGGTTCTTTTCTTCAGACAAGACTGTAGCACCAAGCTACAATCATTTCAACTAAATTAATACTGTCATAACAAACTTGAGATAGCCCTACAGTAGTATTGCATGTACGTTTGAAATTTTCTGGAACGAAAGTTTCATTCCAAATGTGTCATATTTGGTATTCTTAGCACTTCATGAAAGGTTTTGACATTTATTACCTTGTATATGGATTATGCTTTACCAATTCTATATGATTTTACAGTGAATGATTACAAAGAATGTATAAATGTGTAGGATGATGTGATATTTAACTCATCATGCATTAGGGGAATATTATCTTATCAGTGAACAGACTGAGATACAGACTCGCAAAGTGGTTTGACCTAGAAAGTGATATCAAGAGTGGGTACTGAACATCTCCCTCAGCTCCAGAGTTGTGCCTCAGCCAGGCAAATGCCACACTCCCTGCCTGGTGTTCAGAACAGGCACCTCACCAGAGGTTTGTGTCACTGCATTATCTTTTACTCAGAGCAAATATAAGCAAATATAAAAAAAAATAGGGGTAAAATTCTCGGGTTTTGAGTGTGCAGAGACAATTTTGGAAGGCATTTTGCCTCAATCATTCCTTTCACTGACATCTAGACTTTTTTTTTCTTTTTCTTAGAACTGAAGGCAATCCTTCTTCAGTAGTAAATTACTACACAGAAAAAGAGCAATGAGGATTTTTTTTCTTACTGCATGAAATCGCCCCTACATGGTTATTTGGATACAATTGCTATATATTGACAGGCCTAAATAAAACTACTGATACAATTAAAACTGGTAGAATGATTTGAGTGTGAATTGTGTAGAAATGAAAATCAGATGCACAGATAGTTCCTGTGTTCACTGCAGGTGAAAGGCTACAAATACCGAACAGGGCTATGTTTAAAGCTTGTTAAGATTATTGAAAAATAAAAAATAAAAATACAAAGATTTCAGCAGTCGCCTGATCAAGCCTGGGGTGAAATTGAAGCTTAGCTGACTTCAGTAAAGCTGCAGGGGCACACAATCATTAGTGACTGGGTCCACCTTGGACAGCTGGGAATTTTGCAGAGCCATCACTAGAGCCAACATTTTATATCTGGTGTATCTTTCCTTGTGTAAGGTCCCCATAAAATATGTTTTGATATCAACCCAATCCCCTATTCATCAAACTGATTTCTGAATCAGCCCCTAAAAGAACACAGTACTGGCAGTATGCACTGTGGGCAGAATAATCTCTGTTCTCTGCCATATGCCCCATGTGGTATTTTAAAAAATGACTGATTGCTGCATGTTCTGCATTTCCCTGTAGCTCTTGGGCTGACTATATATCTTCGGGTGTGTTAAGGTATGATGCCAGACTAAAATCTGCCTTATTAAACAAACTCCCAATAGCTCTGATATCACTTTTAATTTATATTATAATTTCTAAATTCTGGTTGCTCCCTGGTGACTTTTTTTTTCACAAGCACATCTGGAGCTGAGACAGTTTTGAGCAGGAAGCAACCATGTGTATTAAATGACACCCCTCTATTCCTCTTGCTTTTGGTGCAATCAGACCTCTTTCACCAGAGTGGCCAGTTGAGTCTCAGCTTCTGGGCAGTTCTTACTGTTTTACCTAAAGCAAAAAATTCCTGGGAGTGTCCACAAATCTGAACCGGCATCTGTTCTTTTCCTGTTGTTTCTTCTTTGAAAATATAAACAGAATGTTAATTACCTTGCCCTGATTTTATCCTGCTGCTCAGTTTGTTTCCTTTTAACTTCTGAATCTATTACCACCTGCCAATTTGTCTAATCCTGTATTCTGGCAAATGCAAGATTTTAACTGAGACGTCTGCAATGATCCTGGAGGAAAATGAGCTTTTTTCCACGAGGTCAACAAGACCCAGAAACCCAAATCTATTTGTTCCAGTGTTAATTCATTAGTTGCACAATTTGGAATCTATACACAAATGCTTATTTCATAAATTTGTTTGTGGATATATTCTGGGGAGTTAGAGGATCTCTCACATAGAATAAATATGAAAACAAGTCAGGCTTTGCAGATGACTGCTTCCAACACTTGCAGACCTCATTGTCTTTTCTTTTGTTGTTGTTGTTCTTAAATCAAGAATAAAATGAAAATTTAAGTAATCAGAAGATTCTTCCCTATTTCTCAGCACACACAGAAGAAAATAGCTGATTCAGCATTTTCACACGTGCTCAACTATAATTGTGTGCTATGCTAAATTAGAGAACTGTACTTAGGTTTCATATTACAAGGACTACTTTAATACTTTACTTTTATACAGGCAAAAAGGAATATTTTACACAATATTTTAATAAATAATTAATATTAAACTGCATCTATTAAATTAAGGTTCAAACTTGCACAGTGCCGTAAGCTCCCACTGGATGGTGTTTATCGACTTGCAAAATCAGGATCTGGTACAATGATACTTGGAGTGCTCTTCTGTTTCATACTGTGCCAGTTCAATATTGCTAACTACAGGTGTTTAAAAAGCATAAAGTGGTCCATCAAATATCAAAAGATTAGTTTGATGCTTGCCAGATCTTTAACAAATAAATAAATAAATTTGGGGCTCTGCTTATTTGCCTTCTGGTTTTTGATACTCTAGGGTTCAGTTGGCTCATGTTTTCATGTTTTATCTTTAACCATAAAGGTTGTTGGTGTGTTGTTGGTTTTTTTTTTTTCGTTTTTTTTTTTTTTTTCTTTTTTGATGGAAGCTGAAGTTTGCATCTACTCTTTAGCCTGCAGGAGCAGACTTTCAGAAAACATCAAATATCATTAACGCTCATGGGAAAATTGTAGAAATGGGCCATGCTGCTTGATAACTTACTAATTTACAAATTTTGGTAATAGACATTGGCACTTTGAACCACTGATGTGAGCTAGCCAGGTTTTACTACTTACTTAATAGTTCATGTTCTTTGTGGCATTGAAATTATTGTGGCTCAGAAACCTACCCTACAACAGAACACAACACTGCTTGCCATGTGAATCAGTGGATTTTTCACATCTTATGTTTGAACTGAAACAGTATTTTAGGACTAGATATTACTCCAATTGTTTTAATGATGAAAAGTGTTGTTTTTCTTTTCCATTGCAGTTATTTGCCTCTACTGAGAAGCTCCTCAAAGCCCTATTTCATGGTAGAGTTTTTCATTATTTATTATTTGATGGCTGATACCCAGTTATAGGTGTTTTGGGGGCCAATTTTAAGAAGGAGCTGTAAACCTCTGACCATCTACGTGTTTTGGTTTCTCCTAAATGCAGGAGTTACTGAATCAAGAGACATGAGATGAGTTTGTTGGTAGAGAAGAGCTAATATACACCAAGGCCCCATCACTATATATAGCAATACTGTTTCAGGGATGAACTTCTCTGAAGATGTAAGAGCTCAACTTGAAGACCCATTCCCATGTAATTTTTTCATCTGTTTAGATTAATTGGCATCAAGGGTAAAAAAATAAAAGTCTGAAACTTTTGGACCCATTTTTTTCTGTGGGTACCACGAGTAACAGAATCCTTTTCTTTCACAAGTTGATTTAGTTCTTTCATTGGCAGTTGGGTGATGTAGAATACAAAATCTCATCCAATATAATCCTTCTAGGTTGTACGAATGAGATTGCAATGGTAACCACAAAACAGAATTAGCTGAGAACAGAGATATGCTTTCTTCTTTTAAAAGATCTTTTAAAAATCTCTCTTGTATTGGTAAGTAGGTATGGTAACTACAGATGAACTATGCATAAAACCACCTCATGAGAACATGGTCTTTATATAAATAATAACAAAAAGCTTTTCATATTTTGAGATTTTCTCCGTACATTTCTATTCAGTTTTATTCTATTTTAGAATTAACGAGCCCCCATGCCCCCAAGTACTCCTGAAGTACTGAATCAGTATTTGCGTATATCCTACTGTGACTGTGCTATAAGGCAGTCTCAGCATAGATGTTCCTATACTGTTGTTTGTCATGTCTGTTTATAAGGATCAGTGATTACTACTAACAGCTGAACAAGCCAAAAAGATTCACCCACTTAATAACGTTCAAATATTCAATATTCTGAATATTAAGAATTAAGTGTCCTAAGTTTCAACAGTTGAAAACAGTGGTAAATTTAGTCCTTGCAGAATTGCTGTACTTCAGAGTCAAATAAGGAATGAAAAATCTTGCATTTAGTTCATCTAATACCCTCTGCTGAACTCAATTGGGTTTGCAGTCTTTCTTTGGCAGAATCTGCCAAAGTGCAACACTGAAATCACATTTTGATTTCTGTTAACATCTATGACCTTTCCTTGAATATTTCATACTACCCATGCTTACATGATTATAATTTTTATAGGTGCTTTATTAGAAAGCTTCATGTTTCCTTATATTATTACAAACTGTACATTTATTTTTATAAGAAAGTAGGACATTTTTAGAGCATTCATGCTTCTATTAAATTAATAGATGTTTGGAAATGGCAAAGTATGCAGGACTGGGTTTTTGCTTTAGCAAAGTTTACTTAATTATGCAGGTATTTCCTGCATAAGAAAATAGTGTCTTTGAAATGCAGAGCTGTGTTGTCATAGTTAATATTTTGAAGAATTTTTTATTTTGTTACCATGTTTTTTGCTTTCTAAAGGGATACTTTTCTCACATTTCATTAATTGTTTTTGTTGTTGGGGGGGGGGGAGGGGGGAGGAGGTTGTTTGCTTTTCCCTGAAATACATCCCTGAAATTCTGATTTTTAATCTTCAATCCTCCTAAGTTCAGAATTTTGAGTGAACTTTTGGGCAGTGTCCTGGCCAAGGAAGGCTTACAGAACTGGGCACATTTAAGTACTGAGGTATTTTTAGTTGTGAGTATTAACATCTCACCTTTAAAAAAATGCACTCTCAGCTGTTCACACAGCAGTATTTGGTGTGTTTGGAGTACTGGAGAATGCTGATCCTTTGATATGTTGCATTGAGTGTACTGAAGCTGTGCTTCAGGCAAAAATTCTTCAGAAGAATGAGCAAAGAGAGCACCAAGTGGAACTGTTTAAATTAAAAAAAAAAAAAAAAAAGGAGAGAGAGAGAGAGAGAGATACATTTTTCTTCCAAAGGGAATAATACTGGAATTCATATGGACAAAATATAATACAATGCAGTTGTATTTTAATTTGTGTATGGTGTCCGATTTTGCTTCTATGACATGATGACTCTAGCTGTATTTCCAAACAGGTAATTATCTTAAGTAAATGCCATAACATACAAATTATTTAGCATGCTCTTTTTGATATGATTTTTATTTCAGTTTTCCATAGTGCTCGTGAAATTCAAGCTGCCACTTGCTCACAGTGAAATAATGAACATAGGAACACAGGCAAAAGAAGATTTTCTAGGGGGCTTAAAGAATGTGATCTTCACATCTACTTCCCCAATGTCCTCCTCTACTTTTCACTTGCCCCATCTGAAAGGAGAGCACCTGCACTTCTGCTTAAATGTGTTCTGTCAGAAAATATCCAGACCTGACAGTAACCTCACCCTGCATCTGACCAGCAGTCCAGCAAACCCAGCAGCTTTTTGCCTAATCAAAGCCAGTATTAACAAAAGGGTTTTAAACCAAACAATTGATTTCAGCCTGTGAAGACATCATGAACTGAAGCTTGCAGTTTGCATGTAGTCTTAGAAAAGTTTGTTTCAGGCTTTGCAGATTTAAGATTTTGGGGTTGGTTCAGAATAATTTATTAATATATGGGTGCTTTATGCAAACAGAACCAAACCTTTCAAGTTTAATTTATTGTTATTTATTTATTTATTTATTTATTTTGTTTGATGTGTGTAACACCTATTTGGAAGAAAGAATGATTGCCATGACTGACCACTGATACTAATTACTAACTTCCAATGCAATATGCGCTAAATACTGCAGTTGAAGAAAATCTTCTTTTGTTTGCTTTTGCTTAAGGAAAAACAAATATAAAATAACTGAATCCTATAAATGAAATAAAATTATAAATTAAGATAAAATATCACCCTTTTTCTTTTCCTCTGTAGCCTCATGCATTCCTTTCAAACATGAAATAACTTTTGAAGGAAGGATGGCTGTGGTGAAAATCAATATTTTTCCTCTAGCTGAGCCTACTTCAGAGAAAAGTCAGATCCTGCCTATGCCCTCTGCTTGCATCTAAAAATTTTAGGTTTCATTCCCTGTGGTAACTATCATAACTATACAGCTACTTCATACAGTATATATTGACTTTGTAAATTGTGGTTGTTCTCTGGTGCGGGGATCAGTATTCTGGACTGAGCATTCAAGTGTGGAAACAGGAAAAGTCTGACATGTTATTAGATGCGTCCTTACTCATGCTCTTTGTAAGATTTCCTACACATCCCTGGATAGAAAATCAATGGTTACGTATGAAGTATCTGTGGTTACCTATTGGAAAGCAGCAAGATGCTCCCTCTATTTGTGATAGAAGCTTGACTTTCTTGCTTTAGCAATGGAGGACTGTAAAAGACAAAAAATACAGTTGCTATATGACGAGTCTTAGCTTTGGCACACATATTGTGAGAAGTACCAACAGACACAATGAGAAAGAAGTGAAGACCTACAGAGAGACTGCTAACCATACCATAAAGATTTGCCTTTGAGCAAAGCAAGATGAAGTAAATGAGGTAATATAACTGAAGCTTAAAGAAAAGTGACTTAAAGAAAAGACAGACCCAAAATGGGAAAGCAGAAAAGAATTTAAGTGTAGAAAGTTGCATTTATATGAAAAATATTAATAAGTCAGAACTTAATGTGAAGTATTTATAGTGTTTGCACTATTCTAAGTTTAAAAACTCATTAAACAATATAATAATCATTCTTGGTGGAACTTTAGTTAGAAACAGGGTCTCATATTACTATCAAATAAAAGATGATTTTCTGCTCCAAAGAGCTTTCCATCTAAGTACCAGTTAAAAGCACCAGTCAGACAAGAATATATTGCTAAGCTGTCAGTCAGTTTGCTTTAAAGTTCTTTAAAGTTCTTAAACCAAAATATGGTCTGTGCATCTGCGGGTTACTATGTCACTCACATATGCTTGTAGCAGAGCTGGCAATTACGGCTCTGCAAAACAAGATCTACTCTCTCACATTTCAAATGTGAAAACAAAGCAGAAAATGTGCCCTTACTAGGTTGTAGTGTCTCTAGCTGAGGAAACATATCCTACTGAATTTTATCATATTCTGCCATATTCTCCCCCTGGTTATGCACCTTTGTCAATTCACTGACAACATGAACAACAAAGTAATATAAAGTGACACAGGGATTAAGCATTTTTACAGCTTAGAAAGTAGTGAGCTCACCTAAGAAGATCCAGGCATTCTAGGCTTAACTAGTCATATCTTGCAGCTGCTAAATGTTCTTACTGCACGGAGTATACATATTACATAGCATGCAGGTGGCAGTCATATCCTATCACTACTGTAAAAACAGTGTATTAAGCACACACAGTGTGACAGGCAAATGGAAGACAGCCAGGAATTTGATCTTACCTGGTGCTCCATGCTGCTGCTTCACGGTCTCTTACCATGCTCAGAAGTCCTATGCTTTGTATTTGCTTCAGGCCTAGAGCGTCAAAGTGTATCAGTTCTTTTACAAAGCCACACAGCATCAGTATGACATGTGAAACTAGCCTGTTCTACAGCTCTTTACACTTCGAATGTTTTCATGATATTGAGCCTCACAAGAAAAATGTCAGCCCAGCCTGATCTTTAAGCCTTTCATCATTGAATCAGCTCACGTATGTCACAGATATTTAACAGTAACTGCAGAGATGGGTGAACCAGTTTGTAGAAAATCCTGACCCAGCACGTGTTTGCTCCAAAAGCCTTCCCAACCTTCTCTACAGTCCATATCTCATCAATAGGGATCTTCTGATTTCCTTGTTACTCCTTGCTAATTTCCTGCTTGTGCTGCTTGTTGATGATGTAGGAAAGCCATCATACATCATAACCAAGCCCTTTAGCTTAGTCAGTCTTCAAAGAATAGTTAGGAAATTTAACTCTGGTAGGGCAGATAAGCAAATACCTGGTGTAAGGGATAACAGTCACTCTGCTGGAACAGGCAGGATATTCATACACTGAGACTGAAAATGTGTTTAAATGCTTGGCTGAAATTTTCTTCTTACCTAGTAAGCCATCTTTTTCAGAGGAAGTATATTAAACTGGGGGAAAGACAGGTAGGAAGCATGCGCCAACAGTATATTTTTGCTCTATTACTTATATTTCTCTATTATCTCTTTACCATTCCATATCTTCCCTTTTCCACTACTCTTCTTTCCAGGTTTTCTTGCCCTTTATTTTCTGCTTATCTTCTTTTTGCTCACGGACTGTAAGCCTGTATAGACTTAGCCTCATAATTTTGGCCTGTAAAGAAGGGGTTTAGCACTTATCCGTTACCTTCTAGTATTCTGTTTTAGATTTGTACATACCAGTGTCCAAGCAGAAGCAAATGCCCCGTGTGAAAGTTGGCGCATACCTTGTTCTCTGTGGCTGGGAGGATATAAAGCCTGTCACTCTTAATTGCCACCACAAATGACCTTTCAGCCTGAGTTTTGAAGTTCAATCATGAGATGTATGGTATTTTCCAAGCTATTTGCACATGTTTTAACCAAAGACTGTGTGTATGTGTATGCAGCCATGGGTCATTACACAAAGTGAAACCACCAGCTTGTATGTCGTAGGCCACCAAACAGTCACCAGCTGATAATGACTCTCCGTTATTACTAACCAGGGTCAAATTCATGCCAGTGACCTAGAAGAAAAGGGCTCCATATCTCATTACCAACATTCTGGGCTCTCTAGTCCTACCATCCACTGCGTTTAGGTCTCTAAGGAAAAGTGTAAGACACAGAATAAAATTCAGAAAACTAAATGAGGTATTTCAGTAAAAGACACTTACGGTATACTACCACATTAAAAGACATTCAGTACACATGAAAATTTTCTTTTCATAATCTAATAATGCGTTCCTAGCATACAAATATATTCTTACACAAAACAGCTGAGTGACCTATGGACAGAGGTCTAAAGGCATTAGTGTGATAGAGAAGCAGTTCCAGTCTCTTGGGTGAATAACAGACATTTAAAGAAATCCCTAAATATTTTTTTACTTGATAGCCCTTATTTTTCTGAATGAGTCACTCTGGTCTGTTTAGTACATAATAATATTCATGGAAAGCCGCAGAGTGCATTTTAACAGAGTAGGTATTTCAAAATGTTCCTTAATTCATATCAAGATAAACTGTAATATTTTAAATAAATTAGATTTTTAATAATCTCAAGTCATTATTAAAGTTTGCTTGCCAACGTCAAAATGAGATCTCAGTTCAAAAACAGGATTTCCAAGTCTTACTCCATAATACTCTTATGCAGTATTTTTATTTGCTGTTTGGAGGATTATAAATAACTGTTGTACAATTTTAGTATATTTAGACATAAAGGACTCAAATCTGTGGGATACCTCTAATGTGATACTTATTCAGCAAAAAAATAAATAAGTCTACAAATGCATGGTTTACTTCAGTTAAACTGCTGATTGCTAGAACACCTAACATTTTAGGATTTAGTCCTAATAGGCCTGGGAATTTAGGGATTTTAGAGCCTAACAAATCTAACTAAATGTATACACTTGGCTTTTTACTCTCCTTTGCTGATTATCAGTACAGAATCCTGAGGTGCAAGTTCTTTCCTATACTGGCTGTACTAGCATATAAAACATTTTTAATGTAAATAATCCTAGTGTTGTCAAGCCATTCACCAAAGTATGAGAACTAATAGTCCCTAGAATAGCAGTTTTGCCATCATCTACTTCATTCATCTACATCATATACTAGGGCTTGGGCAGGACAGTAGAGGAATTAATTTAGAATATTTTGTTTTACTGTAGTCTGGGTGTTTCAGTTCAAGAAGAGCACTTTGTTCACCTACTTATTTAGGCTCTTAGAGACTTTTCTTTCTGCTTATAGTAAGGTATTAGCCACATTCAATGTAAAAAAATGTGTTGAAATATTGTGTCCAAATCAGTTTGTTTGCCTGAAAGGGGGTAGGAGGGAAATAGTGATAGTAAGAAAACTCTTTGGATGTGTTACTCCAGGCATAATAGTAGCCTTGCCAAACCCAGGTGTTCAAAAACCAGAAGACAGTTCCCCAAAACACAGAATTGGATCGAACATCACAAGATTAATATCTATCTGTTTCTCTTTTGATTTACCTTATGGCTTCTGAGACTTAATTTTTAAATGAAGGCTGAGATTCTTACCTAACCACAGAATTTTGGAAGCTATGAGTTTCAGACTAGAATTATACTGAAAACTTCATCTGCACCTTCTGTTGCTCAGAATCTTCTGCACTGAAAGCAGGGGGTAGAGACTATACAAGCCATTTCACCAGAGCTGCACCACCTGGACACTCTAACACACTGTGAAGCACTGTGCTGGCAGTTAAATGTAGTATTAAGTCTGCTTTGTGTTCATCAAGTGATGCAAAGAAAAATTAATGGCCCAGCGAATCTGGTCCTGCACTGGAACCTTGTAGCAGTATCACCTCCTCTTTTTAGTTGCACTAAACAGAAGCACATCTTCCTGCATCTTAAAAATACCCTGGTGATTTACAAGCATTGCCCAATTTTCCCCCTGGAAACTGCTGTAAAAGAAGTGTCACTGGTGTTTGTAAAATGCTTTTCTGTTTCAGTGGAGGTTTTTCCTTATTCATACAAGAGGACTGGTATACCAAAGGTCAAACTCTAACAGAATTCCAGCAGATACATTTGTAGAGTTGATCTCAGAATTCAATTACTGTAAAGGCTGACAGTGTAACACAGGTTACCCAAATAAATCTTACAGGAAGACATTCCTAGGATGGTATCCTGCTAACTGCATTAATATAAATCAGATCCCAAAACAAACTGCCAACTCTTTCAGTTTAATTCAGGACACCCGTCCCCAAGTAAGTGTGATTGTTTGGATTATTCAGAAATTTGATTTCTTCTGTGAAGGACAATATGTGAAGTCTGCATTTAAATTTCATGCATTTGACTTATTTTGCCTCTACATAAACCAAGCTGAAGAAAGAGATGCATTTTGCCGCAGAGGTGTTATGTGAGTTCAACATATGCACCTTCAAGTTTGAAAAAAAAAGGGGGGGGGAGGAATTGAACAATGAAATATTTTAGTACAAAAAAAGGTCACAAATTCTTTTTATTTTCAGAAGAAAAGCAGGGAAACAAACACATCTGGTGATCAGGGAACTACAAGAGACAGATGGATTCTTTCTGACATTTTTGTACTACGTACCGCTGACTTTGCAAACTGCTTTATGATTGCAGACTTCAAAAATGTTTTCTATTTATAATCAGGCTAATTAATACTGGGTAAAATAAACAGAAGTCTACCACTTCTGCAAATGAATCACCCCTTTATAAATCCTAAATTATGAAAAGTTTTCAATTTACAAGACAAATTAAGTCAAATGAATTTACTAACAAGTCCTACATGAGTTTTTAGGTAACAGTATAAGTAAACTAATCTAATAAGAAAATGATGCATTAAAGACAGTGATTCCAGGTAAACTAACCATAGTTGCCATAGTCCTGTAAATGTCTGTATATTCTTGTCTCAAGTAACATAAAACAAATCATACAAGACTGAAGAGAAGCAGCTCAGTAACAATGAACCAAAGCAATTGAATTAACTTTCCATTAAGGCAAGCACGCATTAATTTTGCTCTGAGGTTGTTGGTGGTTTTTTGTTTTGTTTTGTTTTTGCATCTCCACAAATTTTTCAGCATAAGGGGTTCCTTTGTAAGATCTTTTCTTATGAGGCAATTATAATTTTTTAATGAAAAACTGCATATATACAAACATTAAGATTAAAAAGGTACTAGAAATTTTATACCAAAAAACTTCAGACTTTTTACAGCTAGGACATATGATAAGTTATCCTCAATATTCAATAAAGACTTAATCCTACAGTTTAATGAGGTGTACTGGTATCCACTCAAAATATGCATACAAATTAATACATATATATGTATGTATGCATATATATACCCATGTGTAGCACAACAATTGTTGTTAAGTCTAAGTAACAGAAATTTTTTAAAAAGCTCTAAAGAGCACTGAAAGATCAACTGGTGATACCTACGTTGGTGATTCAAGGTATCAACTATTAGTTACAATTAAAAAATCACAGACAGAATCTCTCTATGAATTGCCTTACATAAAGCAAACTCAAGCATGGGATATGCTTGTGTTGATATTGAAGACATGTTTAATAAGTATTTTCAAAATATAAAGAATCTGTATGCCAAAAATAAATAATTAAAAAAATATGTGGGTTAAATCTGCAACCACTGTTAACTCCATTGACTTCAGTGGATTCACAATAAGAATTCATATGACACACTTTGTTCAAATGGATTGGCCCCTTCCCTTTGGCATAACAAAGGTCATTCCAACATTTTGATCTTTTATGGAGCAAGTAGATAGGAGCTCTTGAACATCAAATAAAATTCATTTATATATTCAGCCTACTTGAAGGATAAATATGTACCAGTTGTATGACCAAAGCTCCACAGCTAGTTCTCATGCAGCAATGAGCTAAATGAAACACCTGAATTTATTGCAACTTCTCCAAAAACCACTTCTCAAATGCAGCATATGGGGATTCTGCTGCACATTTCCACAAGGCCAAAACTTTTCCATAGGTGCTAGTATTCCTAGCCATAGAGACTGCCCTAGTTTCAAAGTTATTTCCATGATACAGAGTGTGGAAGGAGAGGCAATGTGAGTATGCTGACATGGGCAGGTCTCCTTGGAACCATTCCTGGGATAGCATTATTTACAGCATTTAGGAAACTATCTGATCCCTGAATCTGATTGTCTAGTTTAGTCTAGTGAGTACACACCTATGTAGTACACTAGCCTAATCTAGTATTCAGAAAGCAATACTGTTTTTCTAACCTGATCATCCCAAGCTTATGCAACTGTGTTTTCTGTCTTTCCCACTACCTTTTGAATCTATTGGCCAATCTCAAACAAATTTGATAGAGGAGCTGCAATCTCAAAGATACTAAATTTTATCCAGCTACATGAAAGCTGATGACTAGATAGATGACTGGCCTCATTAAGGAAAAAAAACTGCAACGTGAACTCAAAATTTCTGTTTTGTCTGGCTAACCAGTTGGACAATCAACACACATAGAGCTCATAACCAGCCACAGGACATGCTGCCTCTTGCCCAGCAAGTAATTAGGGTTAGCAAAGAGACCTCAGGGTACTGTGAATGGACAGTGAGAGGACAAGAAGGTACGGGTGGGAAGATTTGAGGTACTGGATAGAAGAATCATAAGGTGTGTGAGAAGAGGGAGTTGATATTACTATCGTGGAGCTGTACAGAGATACAAAATTACAAGACAGAAGAGTAGGTGTTTGACTGTTATGATGACATTCTTTGTCACAGGGAAGGTATGTAGTGGGATGTCCTCAATGAACATGGATGTTCTCAAAAACAATATTTGGGTAGAAAATATTTTGCAATGGTAAAGTAGAGAGTCTCCACTGGCACTCACTGCTGGTGAAAATCACATATATACATGTGGCATAAATTACCTTCCGGGTTACAAAGATGCTTGAAGTTACAGTATAGGACATATCATAGTATGTTAACAGAACAAAATAGGGACTACCTGGTGACTTGCAATTATGTTCTATGTTAGTATCTATAAACACTATGTGACATCGAATTACTAAGGTAGTTACTATGTTGGATGACATAACCACTATGTCACAAAGACAGAAATGAATTTCATATCCTCAGCTACCACAGTACTATACATTTTCATGTTATTCTGTGCTCTCTAACAGTGGTGCACATTCTCATTGTGACTTCCAGTTGTTAGTTTTGATTGTGCTGACCAAAACTAAAGAAAATGTGCTAGGATCACAAAGGTGAAGTAACATTTTCAGTAGTTACCCCTTTTCAAACAGAACTTCCATAAAAACATTACTAATAGAATAAGGAAAAAACTAGAAGTGATTTCTACTTTTTCCTTTCTAAGTAAAAGGAAAGCTATGACTGTACAAAAGCTTCAGTATGCAATAAGAGAATAAAGGCATGAGTTTTGATCTGCATCTCTGACTCATGTTCATGAATTCATTAACCTCAGTGGACTCATTCACCTCCATCTAAGAGCAGCAATTATTCTCAGTGAAAAATAAGGCTGGAAATGGTAACATTTCCCCCAAATTCACTGCTGACAAAAGCTATTCCATTGTCCAATATATGTTAGAGCAAAATTCAAGTTTTTTGTGAATTTTATCCCTCTACCTATAATAATCAAAGGACTGATTATTCAGCAGGGGATCAACAGACAAACACTAGTGACACTGTTGGCGATGTTGTGTATGAGAAGTTCCTATTCAAAGGTAATCAACATCTGGAGATACCTGCTAGCTTTCTTGTTCCTTTGTATCCTCAGAACAATATATTCTGCTCAGCTCCCTTGAGCAGGACTCAGGAATTAGCCTCTGATTAATTTGTCCATCTCAGTATTTGTACTGGGCTCATCAACATGATACCTTGTTAAGATGTGCTTATCTGCTTATTCAATTGAGTGTTATTATTGCTATCAGCATTTCTTGTGGATTTTTCAGTGAATTTACAATTAGCCAGTGCACAGCTCGAATCCACAAATTCTTGGCATCTGCCTATAGCAACAGGAGGATGGTACTCTTCAGCATTACATAAATATCACAACAGTGCATAAAAATCTCTATTTTCCCAGAGCAGAACAAAAAGCATAATTCTTTTTATAGTCAACTAAATTATATCTACTGTGCCTCCCTATAGAAAGTAAAAATATCTGATAGCACTTTCCCTAACAAATGGTAGTGCTCTTAATAGTCTTTACTAGTATAACTTCAGTGTCTGTGATAAATTTAAGAAAATTAATCATGCTGTAGCGTACACACTAGTGGTGTCAGTCCCTGAGAAACTAGTTTACAACAAAGTGTCTCTTAGAAACTATGGAGCACTGCAACTCACATTGAGCTCAATGAGACTCATGTTGTTTTAAGATGAAAACTTTTGCATATGCATAGGAGGAAAATATGCCTGTCTAGCCCTCACTTTATAAATTGTTTTCTTGAGAAAAGTTCAGCCAACATGATTAAATGTTTAAAGCCACAAACTCTGTTATAACTACATTCAAGTAGATCATATTCTGACATATTTTTCTTGGTGCTTCCTAATCCTTAATTGACAAACCAGGAAGTGTTATTTCTGATTCATAGCTGCATTTCCACAGTTTCTGTGTTTTGTGCTTGTGTTAATGAAATCTGTTAGAAAGAACCACCTGTGGCTGTGTCTTTTGCTTTTCCATGTCTCATAGATTAACAGCATGAAACAGAACGTATTTACACAAAACTACTAATACAGGTGATTTTTTTTTTCAAAAAGCAAAAGAGTAAAAATTAGTTACAGAGCCATTTGTTCTTTTCCCTGCAACAAATTCCTGATGTTTTTTATATTGTGACTTTCAAGACTTGTCAAGTCTATCACATGTATAAAATATTTGTGTGGGTCTTTTGCCAGCTGACAGTTAAAACTAACACAGCTCATTGTGAAAATGTTCTGCTTGGGTTTTAAAATCAGATCTAGGATTAAACTAAAGATTGTACCAACTGTATGTCTTAAATCCATTCATTCCATCTGACCTGCAAGTACACATCTGCTGCATGTTAGCCTTACCCGGCTGTCTGACAGTGGCACACGTTTGAATCCTCATCATTTTGATTAAAGACTTGGTTTTGTTAGGATGTCATGTACAGTATATCAAAGGAGATCAGTAACCAGTCTGAAAGTCAGATGACAAAGAAAACAATCAGCACATGCACAGTTAAGCAGAGTTTCATGAAAAGAAGGCTTAATGTAATGAGATGTAATTTGGAAAAGTGTCTGTAAGTGGTCTCAGTACTCAAAACTCATGGTGGGCAGTTTAGGATTTTAGAAACAGTTACTAAGTATGGATAGTCACAAGAAATGTGTTGTCATAGGCTCTGTGCTACTCTGAGTACAAATTGGTTATCTCAGGTAATTGTATAGCATTCAGACCAAAGGCTTAGGTCAAGCAAAGCATAGTATATTTCAAAACATTTGGTAATAATTTTTTTTAAGTTATTGGGATTTGTCCAGCTGTTCAGTAAATGAATGGAGACTAGGAAATTGTCTTTCCTTTAATCAATGGATAATGAAGAGCATTTGTTTTGGACTTGTAAGACTATCCAAAATACTAACTCTGATTTTGTTTAGTAAAAATATGACTTTTTGCCTTACCACATGAAAAAACTTCTGGATTCTGAATTTCTGACTGATTTCTGGTTTTAACATCTTAACCTACTATTTTTTCTATTTGTGTTTATTAGCCTTTATGTGAGTGCATCTGCACGTGTCAAGATCATTATTAATCATAGTAATAGCAGGAAAAGAAAGAAAACTTCTAAGCTCACTGGAAGAACAATTATGTTCCAGTAAATTCAAGGTCTGCTAGGATTAAGGCTTGGCTGATCTGAGCCCTCTGCTCTTCAAGTGAATGCAAAAAGATGTGAATACAGTTCCTGAAGAAGAGAGCAAGGATTAGCTAGTCAGGGGAAAAGACATATAAGACATTTGCAGAGAAGAAATGGTCAGTGTTAGCTGACAATCATACAAAAAGTTTAAGGCTCACTGCTTGTAACAGCTTCTTTGATAGGTACCTTTATGCCCCTGTTTATGTGATATTTAAAGGGTAACAATTCTTTATGTCCCTTTACATATGTTTCTGTTTCCCAAGATATATAAGAAAAATTGTTACACATCTTTCAGCCAATGTTAAACCTGTTTGATTAAATTGACTAAACCATTTTTAAATCAGAAATCAGTGCTTTTCAAGATCCACCAGTCCTTTGGATAATATCATTTCAGGATTTCACAAGTGAGGAATTCAGAATCACTTGAGCTGTCCACTGAAGGCTCAGGCTTCCATCCAGTACACATATGGCCCTGTGGCTTAAGGCTTTGGGTTTTAGAATTGGTAAAGAAATGCAGTCAGGCATAAAGGGGACTACCTGTGATCATGAAATGTGTTCATTAAAGAACACCTCTGCAGGAGGGAAATAGTGCAGCGGCTGGTAAAGCCACATTGGGGTGGATTTACTTGGGTAACTAAGCTAAATACATTGGGAAGGATAAAGAGCAGCTTCTTGCATGCTAAGATAGTACATGAACACCCCAACTAAGACGCAAATTCTGATCTTGAATGTATGATTAATGCATTTCCCAGATTTCCTTTTAAAATCATCTGTGTTGTTTTAATGCAGTTAAGGGAATCCTGTGTTTTATCTTCTGCACTGACATCAGCAGACAATTTTCCATGGTATGCTGCTATTTGTGCATGATCTTCAACAGGAAGATATCTTTGGTCCTTTAAGTCATGTGCTATTTATTACAGAACTAGGATAGGAGCTGATATTTTCACAAGCAAGTATGCGGATGGGGATCACAAGTCCTTTTGACTTTCAGTAAAACTCATCTAAAATATTTAGGTATTTTGAAAATTTTAGCAACTGAGTTTTGAAGAGCTTTTGAAAGAGTACGAATACAATCCCGCAGTTGATCTTTTTGAAAGAAATACTCTGTTTCCTTTTGATATTCATTCCATTCGTATCTTTAGACCATTCTATAAGCAAGGATAACATTTACTTACCAATTTGAGATCACAAGGCTTTGTGAATGTTTATTTAATAATAGAACAGTAGTTTCACTATGATTTCATTGCAAAGATTGGCTCAATATCTTCATAATCATAAGAAAATGTGGATTACTAAATCTGTGAGCCCATCATATCATAAATGACTTTTGACTTGTCTTGCTTTCATAAGCTCCACTACCCCCAAAAACATCTAAGTTATTAGACCAGAATCCACAGACTAATAGGATGGCTGCAATATCTTATTTTTCTGTTAGTGCTTGTTTAAGCTGTTAAATTATTCTCTCTGTCTTGAGTCACTGGAGTAAACTTTGGGGGAAAAAAGGTAGATTCCTCTTTATTCAGCAAAGCTCCCTTTGCTGCATGTTGCAAAAGAATTAAGATGATCTTTATTGCAATGGACAGCATCTGAAATTCTAATGCAGTTTAGGGCTCTGTTATTGACTGTAGCAAAGGTACATGGATTAATCTTTTTCCCTTCCCCCTCAAATTTTTGTTTCTTCAGAGTGACCTAAATCAGATGTTTGCATCCTGGGGCACCCCTTCAACAAATGTCTTCTAATATTTTTTTTTCAGGTTTTTCCTTTCCTAAGACATTAGACAGTTTTTGAACAGAAAACATTTTAATAAATAAGATCTTTTTCAGTTGTTTAACACATTAACATCTATTCATGTGCTTTTGTATTAATACATAGATAAATTCCAGATTTATTGTGAGATTACTTACTCTGGAATATCTGTAGATACAATACCAAGTTTGTATTGGTTTTGTGGTTTCAGTTTCACTGGTGTACAAGATACATTCGTACTCTTCAGCTATCCAATAAGCACCTCCTTTATATTCACCTTGAACAGGTGGTACCACAGCTGTACAATGTAGCATCAGAAGCTCTCTCCAAAAGGAGTTCAGTGTAGTTCTACTTAAATAATAAGGGGATGAATCAAGCCATCCTTGAGAATTCTGGCATCTATTTCAACAAAAAGTGCATTAGAACATGAAAATGAGCCTGAGTCACACAGGAGTCTCTCCTGCCACCAGTATCTTATCTTCAACATAAATGGATGCTTAGGGAAGTGTAGCAATATGACAAATTCCACAGAACACAACAGTCTCAGTGCTACTAATACAATGCACCTGAAAGTAAACCTGCTTATTTCCTTTTTCAGTGAGAATTGCCATTTACATTTAATCTGATGTTTTCTTCCTGTTTCTAGAGTTTCGTGCCTTTTCCACTTATCAAGTTTTATTTTTTTAAGGGAATTAAGATCTTATAACAACAAACATGCATATTTATCTTTAACAAAGCAGACTAATGCTGGCAGAAACCAAGGACTTCGTGAGACGTGTCCATTAATTGTAGTCTTCTATTTTTTCTGTGTTTTGTCCCAGAAAAACACAGAGCTATTTCAGTAGCAAGTTCATGGAAGCCCTGTTAGAACACAGACCTTCAAAGGTATGCACTAATTCTCTTACCTGGTGCTTAGCCAGCAGATGGGGCTATTAAAGTCACATGAATGAAACAGAGAAACAGTGTAATTTGCAAAATTAAAGAAAGCCTCTAAGTAGCAAAGGATAGAATAAAGTATACTTTACAGCTTAGAAGAGATTTGGATGCATTCAATAATACAGCAATTTACTGTATTTTATTTAAAACAATGTGCATGTGGTGGAGAGTGAAGTAAGGGTATTGCATTTATTATTTTCTTTTGTATGGGGCTGGTCTTTCCAATTTTATTGTCTGGAATAAATCTCTCCCAGACAACAAGTTCCACTTATGTCAATGTTATACTTTAAAACAAAATCTACAAAAAAAAAAAAAAAAAAAAAAAAAAAAGTAAAGGTGTCATGATGGGATACTAAGTACTAAATCAGTATAATTTCAGTGTTTTGAATTGCCATGGGAATAGCTGAGCTCTCATCAAGTTAAGTCTTGCATAGATAGCAGTCATGCTTCTCTTTTCCTAATGGTGCTACCATCACTCCCTTCCCTGTTGACTATTGTTCAGGTGTAATTATAACGTGCCTGCAGAAATCCCATTAAACGTCTAGCTTTTGTTTGTAAATTATATGTATTGTAAGGTTTATGAACTGATTTGTGTGTTAAAAATTCAGAGAAGAATTCACAGAAGTAAAAAGCTAAGGCCTTAAAATATTATTTTTCTGTAAATAAAAATAACAAAGGTAGCTGTCATATAAGGTGGAGATTTGGGCCCCTTTCTCCAACTCAGCTGAACCTGCCTTTCAAACCTCACAAAGGACAAGCGAACATTGCCTAAAGGCTGTCAGTTTGCAAGCACCATAGTTAGTGAGCAATTTATTTATTAAGGGCGCAGGAGACATGTCATTCAGCTGCACATTTAGCCCAGATCTAAGCCCAAAAATGCTGTTAAGAATGTGAAGTTCTTGAATTGCTCCTGATCCTTCCCAAAATATACTTCTGGACTATAGTTTTCTTGCTAAAGTTGACTTGGAAAGTGATACAAGCATTAAAAAGTTTCCTGTTTAAAAAAAAAAAAAAAAAAAAAAAGAGTTCACCTGCCCACGTATCCAAACTGGTACAGGACATTGAAGAAAACACATTTAAAAAGTCAAAGGAGAAAAGAAGTATGAGGTCATCCTGCTGTTTTAGCAATCTTGTCTGTCTCTTTATATCACTGAACTTGTTTATTATTTTTCCACATATCTTATGTCTGGAAGGCTAGGATTAATACTGCCTGAAGGGCATATTGCCCACAAAACATTCAGACTGCCCAGCTGAGCAGTAGCTTGCAGCTGAGATTTGTCCTTTTATACAATTTAATGTCAAAAAGTTTACCTGATTTCTAAAATGTTTAAACTCTGCACCTAATGTTTTTCCCTCACATGAACTTCAAAACAACTGGCTTTTATACCTTAATTAGTTTTTGTATTTTTAGATGGACTGAAACAGAGAATTAGGTCCAACAAATCTGAAACTAGCATACTATTAGACATAAGACAAAACCCTAACTTTTTGGTAGTGTACTAATTTTTACCTCACTGTAAAGAGCTGAGAAACATGGAAATGCTAGTACTGGTACATCAAAGCATTGGAAAAATTTAATCAACGGCACCTTCAAGCTATTATGCATATCAAGTGGCAAGATAAAATCATGAATAACAAAGTTCTGCAAAGTGGTTGCACAAACACTGTTGAAGCAATCTTATAAAAGCGCAGTTTGCTGGACTGGACATGTCCTCTGCATGGAGGACACCAAGCTCCCAAAGGAAAAAACGTGTAGTAAACTTTTAATGTGTGAAAGATCAAGAGACTGACTGAGGCAGAAGTAAAAAGATGCCCTGGAAAAAAAGAAAAAAAGAACCTCACCCATTGTGACACAGGTAGCAACACATGTGGCAAACAAAACATGTTGGCGAGGCCCATTAACATCTGCTACAGAAAGCCTGGAAGAAAGACATGCAAGCCAAGAGGAGAATAGGGTAACTGGCAAGCAGAGAGAATGTGAGAGTGGGAGCACGTGCAGAGAACCTGCAGAAACAGACAGCAAAAATGATCCCAACGTACGGAAGTTGATGTCACACAAACTCTGCTTCTTCTTTTGTCTCCAGAACAACAGGCATCAACTGACGATGACAACTTCACATTTGGACCTTGATGCCAACCCTTGATCTGTGGTGCAGCAGTTAATGTTATTCTTGGAGCTAGGCAGAGTCTTGCCTAAACAGAAGTAACCTAAAAGGGTTGTGTTCACTTCAGCTCCATTAAAAAATGTGGGTGGGGTGAAGTACATGGGAAAGAGGCAATCATGAAAATGATCCGTAAGGAAGTTTGTTTCAGGCTTCTAAAAAAGATTTGGCAATAAGCAATTGGGGATTTTCTGATTAGGGAAAGGTCCTTGTTCGAAAATTAAAGAGACCTTCTACACAGTAGATTTGAGAGAGAAGAGGTTCAGTCATCAATTTCTAAAAAAGAAATCATCTATTTTTTGCATTTTCTCCTTTTCCCCTGGCAATGACTGCTCCATTTCTTTGTTACTGAGCTTAGGAGACTTTTACTTGCACAGGAGACATGAAAGAAGGACATTAAGTTCACGTCACATCTGTGAACATGTTGCCATGTCAACGGGCAGTACTTTGTGGCTTAATTATTGATTGACTCATGTTCCTTTAGGACATAACACAAGCAATAACAGCACACTGAGCAGCTTTTCTAACTTAGATACCTATTTATGCCCTGTAAGAGGTGTGGTACTTCAAACCTAAGTATGGCTAATGTCTATATCGGAGTCATATTATAAAAGACCTACTACAGTCTCTTGAAGGAAGAAAGTGGTGGTCTCAAACATACATAATTACATTAATCACGCTGATGAAGAACTCAGATGAGAGCTGTTGTCTTTAAGATCAAAATCCTTAGACTGCACAACTCAAGCTAAAGAGGAGCTCTTTTAGGTAACGAATGGTTTAGTTCCTACAATCACTCAGTCATTCAGCACGTTAGACGTAGCAACCAGAACAAGCTATTTCCGGGCATTAATTGTGATGTAAGGAAAGGTAAGAATTTATAGTGTGTTAGCTAACCCATGATAACTATTCATGCACACACCATTTTCCTATGGTTGGTACAAGGTTACTTAACCCACTTTAATTAAGCAGCAAACTACCTAAAGTTACCTTGTGTTTACCAAGATGTACCCTAACAGTTAACCATATGTGTTTATATGCACAAAGTGAGCAGACTACAGGCAGACAGAGATGAGCATTGAATAGTTCCAAAAACTCTCAGTGAAGCATGAGGAAGATAAGCAGAATGGGAAGAGGGGGTAATATTTTTTAACATGATGGATCCAACTCTGAGCCATTCCACAGCACAGTAAATAAGGATTATCTATGTTGAAGTCATAGGAAGTCTCCTTTGCAAAAGTAAATTTGGATCCTCTATCAGAAGCATAGTCAGGTAGGATTTGTAGGCACTCTAAAACAAAGCAAAAGGGTAGGATCTCAGTTTTCAAAAGAATGTATTTAAACCTGCCATATAGTAAAGGGCATGTAGGAATGCAGAGGGATCTCTAGTCTAAAAAATACACATTTTGTTTTACAGTATAGGCAGTGCCTTTGAAAGTTTCACCTACCACTTAAGATTTTAAGCTTAGTATTCTAGGGAGTGGATGAACAGAAAGAGGCAGCCAGCATCTTGGAACATCCTTTTGATGTGTATGGTCATGCTCACATCTTGCAAAGTTTAGTATTTCAAACTCAGGTTGTAGACATAGTGGTTTTCACACTCACTCAATTTATCACTGCTGTACCATTATCTACATGCTATGGGCCCCAAAAAATGCTCTTTGCCACTTGGTTCTTTTATTGCAACATATAGAAATACTTAAGGTATCACTTTAACTTAGAAAGTCATATCTGAACCAAGCAGGTTGTAATTAGGAATGTTGCACAGTTTTTTGCATTTTTTTTTAAATACATGTCATGGAAACCTCACTGTTCTAAGTGTCTTCAAAGTCATTTATATATAAAACTTGCATTTCTTATAGTTGCATATCAAATTTATGCCACAAGATAGACTTTTGCAATAAACTTTCAATTTCTGTTCTGGTTAGAATGTACATTTATTTGAAAATACATTCCACATTTGTTGGGTTAGCAATATTTGCTTTTCAGTATATGATTTCACTGTTTGGAATTTACTGTTGTTTCCTGCAAAGTATCATCCCTAATTCAGAAAGCTGGTCTTATGACTAAGAAAATGCCTTCAGTCATCAGATCTACTGATTTTACTCTATGGCTGGGACCAAGTTTGCCCAGACCTCAAAACCTCCTGTACATAATCAGGAAGAGAATACTTCCCTTCTACTTTTGTTCTATACTGTCTACTTGGCTGCAGGGACAGTCTCTTAACATATACAGTACTCAGCACACTGGGACTACAAATCCTGTTAGGGCGTCTTAGCACTGCAATGATAATGAGCCAATTTTAGTTTCAAAGGAGTACATTCATACAAGCCATTTATGTAAACAAGTTAACCTGATACACAGAAGTGCTGCAGCCTTACAAATTCTATTTCTCCTAGTCTGTAAAAATGATGTTTTTAGCTCCTAATTGTTCTTGTTTAGAACAGCTTTTCAATGTAATGAGCAAACTTTTCTCCTGCCCCTCCACTCTTCTCTCTTTAAGCATTACTCTATTGGGTAAAATGTTGTCAAATTACTCCTGAAAATCTAAAAATATAATGTCCACAGAATACCCTATCTTGTCAGTGTTATCTTCAAAGAGTTCCAGAAGGCTAGTGAAGCATGACTTCTTTTTTCCTAACCCATGTGTATACAACTAATCAAGCTGAAGGATGCTTTTACTAGATGGTCCTTCTCCTAATCTGTTAAAATTCTTTCAAATACCTTCCCTACAGATAAAATTAACCTAACTGGCCTGTAATTCCACATGTTAAGATCATTATTAAAGGAAGTTCAAAGTGATAGAAAATAACGATACAGAAGAACATATAATTTGTGAGGGTTTGACATACACTACTAGTGTAGCTGTAATAGTCAGAAAAGACTTGGTTTGCCTCAGAATGCTTTACATGAGTCACTATGTCACAGTGATTCAAACTTTCTTCTTTTTGAACACTAGCATTACAGTGACCACTGGCTGGCTTTGAAAGAGCCCTCTCACTGCCTGGAATTTCTGTGCATGGGAACAGAGAAGCCCACAAGGAGTTTCATTCTTGCTTTGTATAGACTGAAGAAAGCAGAATTCTAGACTGCTCTTTTCTTTGTAAGTTGTTAGTGGAAAGGAAGAGAGCCATGGCCATATTCCCCACAGAAGTGATCAGGATAGTCACGTGTACACAGCAGCAGACATGCAAAATGCTTCTTGATATGCTTCTCTGAATTGATACAGCTTGATATTAACCCTCAAAATTTAATATCCTTGAAAAGAATATACCTATACTCATACATCTTAATGAAAAATAGCATTCATTAATACTTTCTTTGTTGTGCCACCTTTTTTTGTGTATTTTGTATGGTCTGCTGTATGATGCAACTGTGCAAAAAATTTGTTATTTCATGAAATTCCTGATTTCACCATTGCCACTCACATTTATGGGCCCACAGACCAAAGAACCCCTCTGCTGTCATATGACAAAGACTCTGTAGCTGGGCTGGCATCACTAATCAGTTGTTTAGCCGAATGACAACATAACTTCGCCCGTTCACCCCACAGTGAAGGTATAACAGTAAACAAGATGAACCAGAACTTAAATGGTAGCATATCATTTTCAGCTGTATGCTTAGACTGTTTATTTCTTTACAGCTGGGCACATTCTTACCTGCTAGCTGCAGTGAGCCAAAATGCCAGAAGTGCAAAATTGTATTAGGTCATTAGTTAAATTTTCTACTCAAAGCAAAAAGATTTTTACAAAAAGATGTATTTTGAAATGTTTTTCATTCTATTGAATTGATATACTAATTTGCATTTTAAAAAATCATAAAGATTTCTCTATCAAAGATTCATGCAGCAAGTATCTTTATAATTAAAGTGGCTCAAAAAATGTGCAGCTGGCATTGATCACATGATTTTTCCCCCAGTGGTTAGAACTGTGATTACTTACATGCATTTTTTTAGGATTTTAGAATATACATAATTTACCAGCTTTGTTTATCAAATACTATCACTAATGTTTATTGTGTAGTTACAACACAGTAATTATTAATATGTGACAAGGCTGTTTCATTATGGAGATACCACTGGACCATTTATTCTTTTGATAAGAACAAGTCTTTTCTTTCTTTTATTACAGTTCTAAACAAATTATGGGCAAATGTTGCTTCTCCTACATGTAGTCCATAACAGCATCTGAGTGGCCATGACTGAGTGAAGTCATTACAGCTTCAGAACAGAAAATAACTAGAGGGTGAAAGGAGCCAGAAGATAATCTTATCTGGATGTTCAATGTCTCCTTGGCTGTTGGGGTCTACAATGGCAGTGTATTAATGAATTAAACACAAAAGAGAATAAAAACTAATGATTTCTGTTTTTAAGAAGTAGGACAATATAGGCTAATGAAGACTCTGGCCTCAAGTTTTATAAGTCCATGTATTTTCACTTTGAAGATGCATTTAGTCATAGTTCAGACTCAAAGAGCATGGAAAAAATAAATACTTTATTTGGTTTCTATTTAGCATTGTGTAATATGAATTTCTACATGACTGAAAAAGAGTTCCGCGTGAATCTTGACAGAACCTTATAGATGTGCAGTTCCTCACATTTCTTCTTCAGCCAAACATAAAAATTAACCATCAGATTTTGATTCACCATTCAACCTATTTGAAATGTAGTGTTATGCTAAGCACTCCACCAGATCCAGCTAGTCTCTCAAACAATTCTAAATGGGTCTTCCTTGGCTCATCAATATCCTGATTATTAGATAGCACTCGTTTTTCTTATTTGAGCAAGTCTCTAGGTGTATGAGCTTGTCATATCAACCAGCTGTAACTGTTGTCCATGAAGATTTTCTTGAACAAAATGGGCGACTCAGTAACTATTCTTGTCATAAAAATTTGAGGTGGAGTCACTTACCTCAGAATGCTTCTGTTTGAAAGAGCAATTTCACAAATGTAGCATACAAGAATAACTCCTATGATGTTGTTGCTCCTTCTGATTGTTCTTTAATAATCTAAATAATCTTGGTATCCTACGCATTTATTTCTGATCAAGAACAGCAGCTAGGAACTGACTATCTTTTAGAAAAACAACTTACTCACAGTTTTGCTTAGGAAAAAATCTCTCCTTCAGCTTTGTTCTTCCCACTCAATGGCCTAGACTGAACTCCTTCAAGCAAGAAATGCTTGCCTTCTTTTCTAGGTGCCCTAGAGAGAATATGGAGGAGATGTCAGTGTCCCATTCC
Source organism: Aythya ferina (assembly GCF_964211825.1). Lineage (NCBI taxonomy): Eukaryota > Metazoa > Chordata > Aves > Anseriformes > Anatidae > Aythya > Aythya ferina. The sequence continues at coordinate 9,966,404 of NC_140307.1, forward strand.
TTTTATGTTCCAGCATATTGAATGACAGAACTTGTCCCTACCCATTCTGGTAGGATGACCCAATATATTGTACCAAATATCCTATGTGATTAATAATTAGAAGGGTCCATTTTTTGAGAAATCCATTCCATTGGGGATCTGGACAGTCAACAGTGAGAAACAGGAACACAAAAGACAGTTTAACAGAAATTTTCTGAAAGCCTTTTAAAAGATGTTTGCAAAAAATGGTCTGGAGCTCCCAATCTCCTCTGCTATTTCCTTTGTTTAGCCTAGTTTATGGAAGCAGATTCATTGTCTTGCCTTTACTCTGTCTCTTTTTATTTATCATTTATCCTTTAAAAAGTAAAAGGAAAATATTTGGGGATTACAGCTCTGACTACACCTCACTCAGAGCTCTCTAGTGAGGAAACCATACTTGCCAGGACACACCTCTCCATTTTAATATGTGCATGCTTTGAATTAAACAGAAGAGTTCATTACGTATTTGCATTGACAAATATTTACATTGATTTCAAAGTACCAGAAACTGATACTCAGCAAATACAAATATGGCCAAAAAATGCAAGTAAGCATCTCAAACATCCCATTTTGATTTATTTCTCATGGAACATCCGTAGCTGGTCACAGTCCTGAATTCAGACTCCTTCTGTTCTAGTGGCTGATTCTTTATTCCAGGATTTAACACAACACTGTACTATGAAGAAAACACTAGTTCACACTCTAGCCCTTTCACTAAACAGAACAGAAACTGCACATACTCTTTCCAGGTATAAAATTAATCTCTTCCAAGTGCTCACTGGACTATTAGCTTGGCAGTCTTTCAGTACTATTTTATTTCAGTACCGCTTTTAGAGCATCAACTCATTTCAGAGAAGAAAAAAAAAATGAGTCTTTAAACTCCTGTTTATAGAATTGAAGATTTTTTTATTCTTTTTCAGAATCATGATGATCATGACATAAAACAGGAGAGCTGTGTGTTTTATTCAGAGTAGAATGAGTTGTCTATAAGATCTCTATTATTCATTTGCATTTTAAAACTTCTGAATTTGAAAGGACCGATTTACTCAGAGGAGAAACATTATGGCTTACTGAACTCCACTATCTTGGTGACTGTGTGATAAACATTTATAAAAGATTCATTTTAAGAAACCCTTTTTTCTGCTGTGTAATTCCCACATTTCTATTGCAAGACTATATACTAATAGAGTAGTAACATTAAATCAATATGATTTTCCCCCCAAACTGCTTGCATTATGAAGTTACAATAACACATGGCATTCAAGAATTTTAGTGTGGGTTATTACACATATCTTTCTTGTTAAAGAAAATACAAATTCTAAGCCAGATTTAAGCAAAGGCCTCATACTAATTCCTCTGCTTGCTGTAATATGCTTTATTTAATTCACTGCTTGAACATTTTTTTCTGATTAGCAAGTTGAATCTGTAAACACTTTCTCGTGTGATTAACTACGTATAATTGGCTGAGTTTAGTTATTGTTTTCACTAAGATTCAATGACATTGCAGAGGGCAGAAATTGATTAAAGGGTTCAAGTTTTGCACATTGTATGAGGATATACTTGTCTGTTGCTACGTGAAATAACGTAGAATGATCCTTATTAAGTACACATTATTTAACAAATAATAAAAATGTAAAGTTGGAACACAAGTCCTATGTGGAGCGACTGAAGGAACGGGGGTTGTTTAGTCTGGAGGAGGCTCAGGGGAGACCTTATTGCTCTCTACAACCACCTGAAAGTGTAGGGAGCTAGAGTTCGCCTCTTCCTGCAGATAACTAGTGAGAGGACTAGAGGGAATGGCCGCAAGTTGTGCCAGGAGAGCTTTGGGTTGGAAATTAGGTGACATTTCTTCTCAGAAAGAGTAGTCAGGCATTGGGATGGGTTGCCCGCAGAAGTGGTAGAGTCACCGTCTCTGGGGATGTTCAAGGAAAGGTTGGACCTAGTGCTTAGGGACATGGTTTAGTGGGTGACATTGGTGGTAGGGGGATGGTTGGACCAGGTATCTTGAAGGTCTTTTCCAACCCTCATGATTCTATGATCTGCCTGAACCATGCAACAAGCTTTTACCCTTGTCAAAAAGACACTCTATTTCTGCAAGAAGGTGCTAAGATATTTTTCCCGAATGCTCTGTGTACATGGTATGAACAAATGTCATTTGTGTACAACTGAGTGAATATACAATAGTTTTTCTTCATACATGTACTGCTCCATATGATTCATACCTTGGAGTCAACATTTCTACAGGACTAGGAGAGATCTTGGGAAGATAAAGAGAAATTGACAACTGTTCACTTTTCAGTTCGTCCCCACACAGGTGGCCCCTCATAGCTGTGGAAACTTTTAAAAGAAGAGAAGGAAATGGTTAAATCTCTTCTGTCTTATCCAAGTTTTACACGGCTGTAACTTCACTTACAGACACAGGTTTCATGAGGAGGCACTGACTGACAGGACAGGCCAAGCTCTACTCGGTGAGGTCTTGGCACCTTCCCCGGGGGCCTGGAGACGCGTGCGTCCTCAGCCACCACATCCAAAGCAGCCCCCGGGGACAGCCCCTGGGCGCTGTCTCGGCCTGGTCCCGCATCGCCCTCAGCCCCTAACGGCCCCGGGGCTGCAAAGCGTCCCCAGGTGTGGCGGGGCGGAGCGGGACCGCCCGGCGGGGGGGTGACAATCAGCCACGCAGGTGACAATCAGCCTGGCCAGGGCGAGCAGGCGTTAAATCGTGAGGAATCGCCTCGGGACCGGCCCCTGAAGCCTGGAGACGTCGGACATGGAGCCCGTAAGTGCCACGGCGGCGCGCTGAGGAGGGACTTCGGGGTTAGGCGGCAGAGCCCGCCTGGGGAAGGAAGGGGACAGCGCCGGGGCTCATCCCGCTGAAGCCCCCCCAGCGGAGCCGTCGTCGCCCTGAGGGCGGCTTCGGCGGGCGGGCGCTGCCGGGCAAGGCAGGGCAGGGCAGGGCGGAGATGGCGGCGCCGCCCGCACGTGGCAGCCACCGCGACGCCACAGCCGAGGCGGCCGGGGACGGGAATGGGCCTGGGGTCGGGAACGGGAACGGGGCTGCCCCGGGTGGCAGCGGCCGTTTAGGGCTCCCCGTGGGGACACGGCCCTCCCGTCGCCCTGTCCCCTCGCCAGCCCTCAGGCGCAGCGAGCAGCGCCTCAGGGGGCCTGCTACCTCAGTCCCCTTCCCCGTCCCAGTGCTGGCTCTGCTATATGAGCCCGGGAATTTTACTTTTGGTTACAACTTTTCGATTATTTCTTAATTGCCTCAGGACGCTATTTTTGCCCTTCCTGTTAGGACAGTTAGGTGTTATGCATTTAGATGATGGTTAATTGCTGCCTTGGGAGGGCTTTGATAGCAGTAAAGGAAGTGTTTCTGTGGTGGAAGGAAAGCATTAAAACATACATGTTTGTACACAGAATTACTGAAAATGACAACAGTATCATGGGCTTGCCATCAGGCATATGCCGGATGAGCCCCCGCTTTCATTTTACTGCTTCTGTTCTTTCAGATAAAAATCTCAGTTTTAGCCGTTGATGCTCAAGTTTTAATGAGTTCCCCCAAAATACCACGATCCTGTGTTACAGGTTAGTGCCAAGGTTTCTCTCCTCCTGCTGCGTGGAAGCGTTCGTTCTGCGGGGCGGCTGGGGAGTGCCTTGGCCTCCGCTCCCTGGAGGCTGGAGCCTGGTTGAGCTCTCTTGTGAGGAAACTTTGAGATTATGCTTATTACTCATAGGTGAACATGACCTTTTCATGTACAAAGGTCTCAACAAACCAAAAGACAACTCTAAGGGAAGTGCAAAAATGCTTTTATCCTTTTTTTTTTTTTTTTTTTTTTTTTTTTCCTTTATGTTCTAATGCATTTTCTCCTGGAGCCCTTTTTGCAATTCCTCTTGTAGCCAAATCAGCACGTGTTACCTCCAGAAGATTGAACCTCTTATCTGTGAAATAGATTGTCTTAATTACACTGTTTTGTCCAATGTGTGCTTTGGCTGGTCACTTCTTCAGTTGCTGTACAACTGCTTTGAAGGGCAGTTTGAATTATCCAGGGTTTTACAACAACAACAAAAAACTGCAGTGTTTGGTCTGTTATGGTCTCATGTGAATACAAGATTGCCTAGGATGGTTCCTCAGCTATTGGTGTGTTTATTTTGGCTGTCATCATTCTTGCTTTTTCCACCGTGTCCTTTATTTTAAAATTAGAAAAAGAGTACAGGTATTAAAACTGGTTGGAAAAGCAAACCAAAAATACAAATGTGCCCAGGTTTTAATGATCATGGCTGACATAGCTGTCTGTGAGCTATATGCACCAACACCCAAGGACAAGAAGCTGTGGCATATAAATCACCAAATATCACTGTTCAAAGTCAGATGCCAAAGGTAGCTTTGGAAAAGTCTTCAATGAAGGTGGCAAAGGAGACTGCTTGTAAATTGTGACCATCTTACGAATGCTGCCAGTGATCCCAAATATCCCATCTTGCTAATGTAGAAATCTGCATGTCTGAGGGAGGGGAAAGAAGGAGTAAGGCTGCAAAGCCATGTGTCTGAATTAGAAGTTATGTCTGGCTAGGCAGTCTTAATCTGATCCCATTCTGCATTATGGTACTCAATTATTTATCATTATGTGTCCTCCAGAGGATAGGGCTCACCCTACCCATAAAGGGTAATGTTGTCTTGGTGACTTTTGTCATGGTTTTTGTCCTTTCTAAAGGAATAATCAAGTGATGTGCACAAACAAGTGAAACTTTTGGCATTTCTAAACTGGGGAAGCTTCGACATTGCAACCTGTATTTTTTGTTTGGTTGTTTTTTGTAAATGATAAACTCTGAAATAAAACCCAGCAACTTGGTCCATGGAACCATGTTCATTGGCTGTACAATAGGTTTAAAGGGTAGAGCCTGTCGAAGGAGCTTCACGCACTGGATCTTCACCTCAGTAGACTTACTGGTAACAATAAACAGGCTGTTAAATAAGCTAACTGGGGAGAGGTGAGGCTTCTGCTTTCTGAGTGGATCTCATAGCTGGTTGCTGACAGCTGTTGTCTGAGAAATCCGCATTCCTGAGCTCAGTACCCTTCTGCCTGGGCCCATCTATTCCTGCCCGTCCTGTCTCCCTACAGTCTGTCACCTAAGCATACTTCTTGTTCCCCATAGCAGGAGCAATTTTTATTTTTTTTTTATTATTCTGTGCTATCAGGATGTTTTGAACACCGTGTGTTCAGAAAAGGTATCCTTTCAAAACAGAGAAGAGAAAAGAAATCTCTGTTCTGGTACCTGTTCTTAGTCCAGACATTTCCTTCATCTAATAGAGGTATTCTGATTAAAATTCCTGTTAACTCCTTTCATGCCTTGCAGCCCAGAGAATATGCAGTCTCAAACACTTTATACATATTTATGAATTAACCCTTTCAGGAGCTTTATGGAAAGGAAGCCTTCATTTTCCCATCTGCAGAAGAGAGGAAGGAAGGTGCGCTGGTGATTCAGTTGTGCAATGCAATGGCAAATGCAGTGGGAGCTGTGCAAGAACCCCCCCATGTCTTACCATTGGTTTGCACAGAGAGGATTGTGCTAAGCCCAGGAGCAGAACTCACACCTGAAAGTTGTGTTTTCCCCCCTGTTCTCCCTTCCTCAGGGGCCAAACCTTGGCTCCTGATTTTTTTTTTATCACTTTCCTTCTTAAGTATTCCTTCTTGTAGAAGCGTCAGATGCACACTTAATGAAAGGAGCTGTGCTCCACAAAGGAGAAGCACCATTTCCAGGCATGTTCACCTGTATTTAGTCTGTGTAGCTTGAAGCATTTTACAAGGAGACACTTATATCCTGAAAAGCACACCTTGAAGAATAAGTAATGTGATACAGGGTTATATAAATCCTATCCATAAAGCATGGGTTTTACTAGGAAGCCAGACAGCAAGAAAAAATACATTTAAATTACATTTACAAATAAATTAAAAAAAAGGCTAATACTAACACTTTAAGCTAAATCTTTACCCAATAAAACTTTCAACCCTTTTATAATTATAAACGACTGGTTTGCTGTCGCATGTAATATTTGAAAAGCTTTGTAAACTGCTCTGAAGTATCTAAGTACTTTAGTTCACAAAGTTAATATGGTATCTTTGGATGGTAGGGTTTTATAGGTATGTTTCCAGAAGTCATGTTGTTTTTTTTTTGCCTTTGTACTTTCTGAGCAGGTTCTGACACACACAAGTGAAGACACATCAGGGCTGTATTTTAAATAAATATTTGAAATACATGCAATATTTTACAACAACAAAAATTTAAACTGGAGGCTGATGCCTCTATTTTTTATTTTTATTTTTTCTTTGCTTTTGTTTTCCTGCAGTTGTTACAGGCAGGAGCTGTGCCTCCTGTCCTTTGCAGAACACACTGAATAGTATCAGGTCTGCACCTTTGTACTGAAGCACAGGTCAGTTTCTGCTGGCTAATTGCTGGGCCATTCCTATTTTAATCTTGTTTATAATCATTCTGTTTAAAAACAGCTTTAAATGTTATGCTTACATTTAGCTTCTAAAACACTTCTGGTGCCAAGCCCTCAGTAACATTTGCATTTATTTCATTCTAGTCCTGAAAAGCATCTTGCTATTCTGAATATGATTCACATAGTTGTACTTTTACTCATCCCAGTATGCACAGAATTTCTCTTCATGCACTTTTATGCCCATTTTTTAAAGTACAGGCATAATAAATTATGATATTATATATGTACAGACTACTTAGCATATGATTTTGTTGTTGTTGGCTGTTTTTCTTTTTTTTCTTTTTTTTTTTTGGTCTATCCCATATTGCTTCATACTTCCAAAGTCAGGTCTTGCACCATGACTGGAACCAAATGTTACTTCCTAGTGAAAAGTAATGTATGATACATGAAGTGTCAGGCAATTCATCAGGCGTAAGGAGGAGATGGCCCTAAGGCAAACAGTTTGCTCTTTAGAATATAATGGTTACTTAACCCTTTAACTTGTACAGCACGTGTAAAGAACAAACCGAGGAAAAATTGTTCTCAAGTTATTCATGTGAACCATGCAAGGAAATATTAATTTTGCACCTTGAAATGCTAGCAAATTGCAACAAGCCTGTAACCCATCAGTGTCAGTGTGTATGAGCAATTAGTTTAAATTATAAAAACTGAACCTGAGTTTCTCGTGCACTGTGAATAGTTACCTTAAGTCTTTTAACATTATTAGTGGCATGTTCTCCAAATTAAAAATACTTGCAGTCATGTTATTTTTTATGATCAAAGTTCATATTATTAATACATGTTTTCTTCAACAAGATATCACTTAGAGCTGAAATAAGTACTTCTTTCAGTGTAATTTCTTCCATAGATGACATAAAACTGAACTGTATTATTTATAATTGTGTAAAGGAAAATTGGTACGCAACCCAAATCCCAGTGGAAACCAAATCAGGAGTTCTAGGAAGTAAAACACTCATAAGTGTGCTCGTCAGTAGTGCTGGCCTTGCAATACTTTCTACTGTCTTTTTTTTTTTTTTTTTTTTTTTTTTTGTGACAAAGCCACACACAAACTGGAAAGATGAGCACATTTTGTACAGGAGAAATGAGGAAATTGCCCAGATAACTGTTTTCAAAGCCACAAAATAGACTAGGTGAAGTCTAGGGGCCTCTCTTAAACTTGGACTGAGACCTCTTGCTTGCTGCTTGTATCCACAGATTCTTGTACCTATGATACTGTACAAAGAATTTTCAACATAGTTCAGAATTTTATTTTTATTTTATTTTTATTCTGCCCTTTTGTGTGAAGGGATGTGCATTGATACTGGCTGACGACTTCTTAGCTAGTGTTTACCTACTGTTCAGTCAGTGGGTACTTTTAGAAATTGGTATGTGGATTTTGTTACATTATTTTCTTTGGTGCAATATTTCAGGAGGAAAACTGTTTTTAACAAGTTGTTCTGTACATGGCTTCTGTTTTCATTTTTAAGTAGCTGTCTTAGGCCCTGCCAGAACAAAGTACTTAAGCACATGTGCAAGTTTAAGCCAAGGGACTGCTCACAAACTTAGGAGTTGCATGCAAATTTATGTCCCTGGGACCAGATCAAACCCCGTGAAACAGTCGCAGAGTTTACGGTATGGGTTTTGGATTAGAAACCCTGTTGATTTAGAGCCTGAGCAGGCTGTTTGGCTGAAGGGCAGCTAATGGGCATTCTCATTCCAAGAAGGTTAAGCCGCATCCTAGGTCGGAAAAAGGGAACGTAAGACTGTTTTGAAACTTTTGCAGTGCTATTTTTGATAAACATGTTGGACCACAGCATGGTATGGGAGAAGGAATGCTGTATAATGCTAACTCCTAATTCCTGTCTTTAAGGAAATACACGGTGTGACTTTTTCACTTGAGCTCTCAATCCAAGGACCTGTCTTTCAGTTACCCAAGCTTCGCTAAGCTGGATCAAAGTATCTTTTTCCCTCTTTCTACCCAAAAAAAAAAAAGCAATCCCTTAATAACTGCTCAGCAGAAAACCCGGAGCAACTCCTGAAGGGGTTAACAGCGCCGCGCTCCCGAAGCCATCTGGCAGGAGCTGTGGGTGTCGGGTGTGGCAGCTCCCAGGGCCGTACCAGTCTCTACAAGGGAGCTGTCACGCTTGTTGATTTATCCTTCCCTCGTGTCACGGGGTATGGATGTTGAAACTGCGGCTAGAATGTGAAATACGAAAAACACGAAGATTATGATTTAGTGTCTGGGGAGGCTCGTTGCTGGCCTCTGTTCGCAAGTTGTAAGCATCGGGGGTAGCTTGACACAGGTTACAAAATCTGGTATGTAGCGCAGGGGGAGAAAGGCAGGAGAGCTGTGGCGTTGGGAGCTTCTGCATGTGTGCCTGCACAGCAATCAATGACGGCAGCAATTAAAGCAGATGGTGCTGATGATCTACCTTGATAGAGGCGCATCGGAGGCGCTTGTAAATATTTAAATAAATGCACTTTCTGGTCCTTCATTTGCAAATAAATAAAACAGATAGGGTAGATGAAGAAAGTAGGGAATTAACTTTCTTTGCAAAAAGACCACTCGGTAATTAAATGATATTTTTACAGAGCTCAAATGTAAGCATCTTACTTTCATCGTTTGACACCTTTCTGCATCTGAAATTTATAGGAAGATAAGTTTATCATAGGTTCACAAGCATGTTTTTCATGATAAAACTTACTTTATTATTTACTTTTCTATCCTGGCAGTGAAACATTCAAGAGTTGCAGTAGTTGGAACAAAATTAGGCTTGTGGATTTTTGTCAGAATCTCCCCCATATAATAAATGTTACCTAGTAGCCAAGTGAAACGACTTGGTTTTTTCTTTGATGGGGTGGGTTACATTATTTTTGTCTCTTGAAGCAATATTTATTTTCTTACTGGAATCAACACACTGAATGTTGTTGGTTGTCTGGGTGCTCTTCACTCTCTTTCTCTCAGGAAAGAAATCAAGGCATAACCCTCAGCTTGCAGAATTGTAATAAAAAAAAAACAGTGGTCACATCTATAGCATAAAATTGATTTTCCTGCTTCACTTTGTTAAAGCAAAATGAGAAATATGATTGTGCTTTCATGATGGTAGAAATCCTATGTTGTCATAGAAGCTCTTAATGTTAAGCATCAATGTCATATCCAGTATCTGATATTTTTCTGATACAGCATAATGTACATAACGTTTTTTGGGTAAAGATCTATTCTTTTGGACTAAAAATTTATTTGGATGCTCTACTCACTATTTTCAGTAGAAGTCATACATTTTCAAAGTAAATTAATTCTGCTGTCTAGAATCCAGCTTTCTAAGATACTGCTTGTTTTATAAATATCGTAAAAGTTCAGACCTCAATTTTATGTTTATTCTTGAATAAGTTCTAACTTATCCAGTTGCTGTGGAAATTGGAGTCTGATTCATAATAAGTAAGTTCCAGATGAAGAATTGTAGTGGATCCAGGTACAAAGTATGCTTCTAGGAATAAAGGACTATTATGCTAAAGTCAGGGATGCTGGTTTCTTGGTCTGTATTAGGATAAATCCTGTAAAGGACTATGTGGAACCAGTCCTGCTTTCCTTACCTTTGTAGTAAAACTAATACTGACTCTGGAGCAGTAGCCACGGTAAATCCTTATTTAAATCCTTATTTAGCAAATAATGCAATTGGAATTTTAAAACACTGTGTTTAATATATAAAATAATGCCTACCCCTCCCCCACCCCTTTTTTTATCCAATTTGTTTAGTTTGCAGTTAATTTTAAAAATAAACAACAGGCTTTTATTGAGGTATTTTAAATTTTATTTTCTGTTTGCCAGACACAGTTACTCACACTGACAGCTGAGTAGTTCTTTTCATCTTATACACCAGGATGTATGATAAAAATGCAACAGATCAGTTTATACACCCAGCAACATCTGTGAAACTACTCTTCTTAGAGATTCAGTGTCAAACATGTTTAGAAATTTGCAGTCATTGCTGAGACTTAGGGTAGGATTGTGTTTTGAAACATTGCTGACATTATTATGCTCCCTGAGATGTTCTGCACCTAGAATTATTTTGGAACCCACCATTAACTTGCTTTAAAGTGGCTAAGGAGCTGCTTTTCTGACACCTTTCTTTGTGTGCTGAAGTCTTTCTTAGCGTTGCTTTATATTAACTTTGAGCAGGTATAGGTGATGTACCTGATGCAATAGAAGCTGAAGAGTAATGAAGACTTAAGTATCAAATATGTGTTACTCAGTGGATTATCTTTCTGATTATCACTGCAGTCTGAACCTTGTTTGGTTTACCAGGTCATTTGATTTCGGTTATATTTGTTGGGATCTATGCATAATCTTATTTTTGTCGTGTTCTCATATAGTGCCTTCTGAGCTCATACACCGTAACTGTCTGGAGTAGTCTGGTGTAGTGGAGTATGGAACCAATAAGATTTTCTTTAAAACAATATCCTAGTAGTTTATGGGAATTTTATATATATATTTTTTTTTATTATTATTTTTTTTTTTTGAGGGAGACAGAGGGGAGTGGTAGTATTTTGTTTTGTTTTTGCTTTTTGAATATTGCAATATCACAGGTACTCCTTCTCAAAAATTATGTAGATTTGGACTAGTCAGGACATCTGGAGAGAGCCTGAAGTCAGAGAAAATGGATCAGCTCTACAAGGCCAAATCAGTGGGTGAGGGGAAAAAAGTAAAACTAGCTGAATCTGTTATGTATGTATAAGAGAGGAAATGAATGAAATGGTGAAGTGTAAGATCACACAATGATGTGCTAATAATTAATATGAGCCTGTCCATCATCTTTTCTAAAATGTCTTTTAACAAACAAAAAATCAGCATTTTTTCACAAAGTGCAGCTCAGCTGTTGTGATCCTGCTGCCCTGCGATATGTGTGAGAGCAAAGGGGGTGAGAAAGTGGAACGCTTCTTCTTCCCTTGGCACCTTTGCAGCTGTGTGTGTGACTAGAAATAACGTGCTCTTATGTTTATGAATTAGTTTATTCAAGTCTTGTCGTGATCAGGCTGTGGCCCCTTTTTAATGTCCAAAGAGTGTTTTCCCAGTGGGTATGGGCACAGGAGGCTGACTACCCGGCTCCTCTGCTGTTTTGCATCACACCTGCCTGCAAAAATGAGATGAGCTTCTCTTCTGTTTATGGATGCCTTCATTTAGGAGATATGTTGGAACAAGCTAAAAGTTGTCATAGAGCAGAAGGATCATTCCTACCAGCAGCAGAAAGCCCATGGGCTCACGGTTTGAAAGGCTTTTTTAATTATAGGAGAGGAACGAGGTGCACACACATGAATTCAGACACGCTGGAGGTCGGTTTTCCAAAATGTTGCTTCCCCCGTTTCATAGCAAGAGAATTGTGGAACCAGGTCCTGGGACAGGCATGGTGTGGTGCAGAAAAGGCAGCTGTAAAAGGTTCCTCGTTTGGTAAAACACAGCAATGTATAAAAATCAATAGAAGAGTACTGATAATAACCACTTCAGCCGTTGCCATTTTGCATGGACAGTGTTTTGATTTGCTCTCAGTGACAAATAAGGGGACCTGAAGTTCCAACCAGGAATGATCACGTTAATAGCATTCAGCCCATAGCAATCTCCAGTGCTGGTGTCATGAGTGCGTTGGAAACAGGAGCCTGTGGCACCATAACCAATCTAACCCGGTACTTTCCAAAAGATTAAAACCTCAAGGAAAAAAAGCTGGGGGGCACAGGGGCCAAAATGATTAATTCACGCGAATGCTAATAGGATGTTATGATTATTCTTTCCCTCAGTGCATATAATTGGTTATTTTTTCTAGTATAGAACTTTGTGAACAGAAAAACATGATAGTAAACATCACAAAAGTTGAAATTTCAAGTTAGATCTCCAAACGAATTTTTTCTGAAACTTCTCATGAGTTGGTGTTCATAAGTCACACAACTGAGTATGAATCTGAGGCCATCAAAGCTTTTATTCTCCCCAAATCATCAAAGATGATTTGAGAGCACTAATGGTAACTTTTACCTAAATATCAACCTGAACTATAAAAAAAATAAAATAAAATTTGAAGATATGTGAGTGCAGTACTTGAGGAAATGCAACACATTTTGAAAAGCTCTGTTTTAGAGAAGATAAATAATTAGAAATATATTTGACTCCATTTTATGGGGTTGGTTTTGATGCTTAGTCAGTTCTCTGCCTCACAAACCAAAAGCAAAATATCTATCACACAGAAAAGGAGTGATACCTTTTTAAACAATGATATATGGGAAAATTCAGTAGGATCAGTAGGATGCAAGCAGAAAAGCAGTTTTTGATGCCAAAGATTGCATCTTATTCTGAATCTTGCTCTATATAGCAAAGGAGCTTTATTTGTGCAGGAAAAGGTAAAGGTTGTTTCAGAACGTGAGTTTGTCTCATGCAAATCACGTGCAGGGCCATGAATATTTTTTTAACCCTTCGATCATTTGAGTCTTTTGAATTAATCCTGTTTGGTTTATTCAGCCTTTCTAAAGGCAGCATTTTAATCACATGCTTCGTTTGGAACATCCATTTATTATTATTTTTCATAACGATGCTAAAAACAACTTTTGTTGTTGTTTAGATTACGTCTGTGGGAAAATATACAGGAAAGTATAGTATATAGCCTACTTCAAGTCCAAACATGATTGCTAACGTATATACAATTAAATGAAACACCTTCGAGATTTAAATCTAGCCTGTCAGTTGGTTGCCACATTACAATACCTTAAAATCCATAGCCCTTCCTCGGGTCGGTTACTATTAATAATCCCAAATTTGATGTGAAATTAAGCTTTGCTGCTTTGTTTTTTTATGTATTTGTTTGTTTGTATTTGAAGATGCAAATACCTCCAAACTGAGAATCCCATATATTTTTGAGGAATAACATTTCTGTCTTGAGAGCAGGCTTTTGGGAACTTCTGGTGAGCGTTCTTGACCACTGTGATAAATAAGATTCGGGTTGGAAACTACTTACTCAAACTGGAACTATTCCTCCATTAAATCAGTGAAATTGGTCCTTTGAGTAGCTGTTCAGCGGTGTGGATAAGAGATTCACAATCTGCCTGAAAAACCACATGCATATTTTCCGAGAGCGTTACACATTAGCTCCCGTTCGGTCAAGCAGTTGCTTTCTGTGTAGCTAAATCTTCCTGCAGTTTAAGGGAAATACAATATTCTTCGCTTTTTGCCCTGTATATTACATAGGAGTTGTGTCTGCTGTTAAATGGCTTTCATTCTCCTCCCAGCTGTAGCTGTATTTCTATGAAGAGTGAAATGATCCTTGTATATCTCTTTCCTCACTTGCCATGCAGGCGGGGGGGTTAATGAATTGCTTGTAAAGGAGTTTGCAGTGCTTACATGAAGTGCGCTGCTGCGGAAGTATGAAGTTATTTACTTTCAAGATGAATAGTTCTTTAAGAGATGGTTTAAACAGTCTGGCTAATATACAAGACGTTAAGTCTCTAAAAAGTCATTGTACATATCATTTGAAACAGCGTAACCCCTCCCTCCATCTTAAGTTTATAGCAATAATAAGCTTTGCAGATGCTTTTCCTGGGAATTAAGGACCAGCTGGGGTAAACAGACCTCAAACTATCCTCTTAGCCAGTCATTAATCTTCAGGGAAAGCCTGTGCTTTGATCGTTATTGCTAAAATATGCCTAGTGCAGCCTGGCCTCACATGCCAGTAAAAGCAAAATAGTATTTTGCCAAAACATGAGCATTCTTTTGTTTTTTCAAGTAGCCCTGTGTCTTGGACTCATTTCTCATGTGTGTAAGCATGTTTGTGTGTATGTGCACACATGCAAACAGGCGCAAGGGGATGAGTTTGCAAGCTGCTGGATTCGTTCTGCATTTATAGCACTGTGAACTGCGTGAGCTCTGACTCGACACTTTGCTGTCAGTCTTTGTCAGTTTTGGTTCTTCTCAAAGCTGTGTCTTGGACCAGGTATCTTTACTTCATGCAGCTGCATAAGTGATTTTTTAAATTACTTTTACAAGAAATATTTTATCCAACAATAACCTTACAGAGACCTAATCTAAATTATGCCTGTGGCTCACACCAAGGACCACGAAGAGTCAGAAGCATGCAGCATGTTGCACCCCAGCCTGTCCTGCCCTGGTGCAAGTTGCTGGGCAGCACATGCTGCTGCTAGTGGTACTGTACATTAAACAGCTAACGTCTTCAGCACCAATTATTTCCTATGCTTTTGGAAGGGATTTGTTGCTGTACAGTTTATCTACTAAATAGTCGCAGATTTTAGAAGTCAGGGTAGTACAGTATTGCTGCGTGCAGGTCACAAAGCTGAAAGTACAGCAAGCAGTCTTCCGAAACTTCCAGCTTTTGTTTTTCCTGAAATGTTACAAAGACAGAGCTCTGTGAGATAGGAGAATAACCCTGCCTTCCCGAATTAGCTTGCCATGTGTTATGTATTAGACAACGAGTGTCATCTGGTCAAGAACAAGAAAACAATGTGCACTTCAGATATTTGCTGCTTTTTGCAAACATACCTATATATTAAATGTTTCTAGTGTTAAAATGGTTAAGTTTTGCTGAAGACAGCAATTCTCAGTGCATTTGTACAAAGGTCTGCGAATCTGAGACAATGTCAGTATTCCTTGAAGGAAAAAAATTCTCTTAACTGCTTTCTGTAGCAACTCGCTATTTGGAGGGGGGGAAGCTATCTGCTATTTTGTCATCTATCAAAAGTAAAGGTCGTGCCGTGCCCTGTTGCATGAAACATCGAGCCATGTAGGAACATACAAGAAGGTGCAGTCACATCTGAGGAGTTTACAGTTGAATTGGGTTGAATAGATTCAGAAAAAGAGAGCTGATTTACAACCCGTGTCCTTTGCCCTAAAAGAGACTTTTGGATCTTCCCTGCTACCTCCAGTGTGGATTGTCTTTGTTCTGTGTCCCCCAAGGGGAATCATCAAAGTAGCAAGAGAAGGAAATGATTCCTGTATCTTCTTGCCAACTGCGTTTTCCCTATTTTACTATAAATGAGCTCCATGGAGGAAGTGGAGAGGCGGAAAAATCCTTAAGCACCCTGAGCAAACTCTGCAGTGGCAGGGAATGAAACTTGGGCTAGTCTTTGAGAGCCCTGATGGACCTTCCTGTGAGGAGCAGAGGCAGTGGGGATGGAGATGGCTCCTGCTAGCAGATGGCTGGGTGTAACCAATTACTGAGTGGTGTTGTCAGAGATAAAAGGACAACGTGTACAGCATATGTAAAAGGAATCCAGAATCCTCCTTTGTGTTTAAATCAAATGTTTGAAATGGCAAGAATTCACCACTGATGCATTGCCATTAGCCTCAATGGGCAGCCTCCAGCTGCACTTCCTTTGCTATGAGCATATGTGTGATTTTTTTTCTTTCACTGTTGTATGATAGATATTTCAGAAACCAGTCTTGACGCAGTTGCTTGATCTTCTGTCTTAGTATCAGTTTTGTTGTTGTTGTTTTTCTGCAGAAATAGGCTTCTGACCTTTCCATTTATTGGTCTACCTTTAACCTCATGGCTTTCCAACAGTCTTTCTGCTTGGCGCTGTTTTCCTTTGTGCAAGAAGAGAAACTGCTGCTAAAGTGTGGCAGCAATTAAATGCTGGATTATTTTCTGACCAGTTCTTGGACTATTTCTCATGTATTAAGGAAACAGGCAATTGACATTATCAGTTGCAGTTTCTCTTAGGATTTCAGCTCAGGTTGACTAGTTCCCCTTTAAAAACTCACGTCCTCTGCATAGTGATAGACTGTGCCTGTGAGCTTTTATCCAACTCTGCCTCTCCAGAAACCTCAGCTAGAGGAGGTAAGTGAATCAAGGTGTCCAATTTAAATTAATTACAAAAGCTGCACCGTTGTTTAGCCCACTTCCATCATCCCCTCGCAGTTACTTTGAGTTTCCTTATTCATAGACACCTCTGGATGTCTTTGGCCTGGAGAGTCATTTGAAAATTTCAGTCTGTTTCCTGTGCTACAGGAAAACTGCTGCATGTTCCCCACTCCACAGAACCATTGCCAGCATTTTTCGTTTGCTTCCTAGCAACTGCCAATTTGGCAAAATGCATGTGTGGGACCTGGAACTTTCTAAGCTGCAAGAGATGCAGAAACAAGGGTCTGTTTGTATCGCATGGGTATATTTTATAGGCGTTTCAATAGCAAAGAGGTGTCAGCGTCACCGGAGTGCCAGCATGAGAGATCAAGGAATAAATTTTCAGGGTGAAAGATATCTCCTCCCCTGTAAGAATAGTGTTTGCAGAAGAAGGCAAAGACAGAGTGAAGAAACCACTAGCATGCAGTGTGCAGTTCCATTTCTCTGTTTAACTAATGGGCTTCAGCCTTTGTCCACGCTGCAGTCAGAAGTGTGAATACAAATTTAACTGGGGTGGTTTTAAAGAGCTGCCTTATTCGCATACACAGTGTTTTCAGTGAAGAGCTCATGGCAAGATAATCATCTGCGTATAAAGCTGCCTGCTCACTTGAGTTTTGCAGCCCACACTGAGCTCTGTGCATCCTCTGCCGTGTTATTTTTGGTTGAAGCATGGTCTGAGGCATGTTGATGCTAGCTGACAATACCAAGGGCTGCAGTGTGCACGTGCAGGAGTAGTCACACCTCTGGCATATCCCTCTCTCAAGTGAGGGAAGCCCATGTTGTCCATATGGTCTTTGCCCTACTTTTCGCTGTGAAAAGAGGTGTTCTGTTCCTCCCTCCTTAAAATTGCATGGGTCACTGTCTTTGTGATCTAACCAGTCCTACTTATAAAACTGCCTGGTGTGTGTCAAAAAATAAAAATAAAACAAAATTGTTTTCCTTATTCCTTCTTTCTACTTGCATAGTCTGCAGTCATGCTTATCCATATTATTTCTGATGAGAACCAGGAAGCCACTTGCTTTGCACTCAATTTATAACTAAATGTTCCTTTTTTTTTTTTTTTTGGAATGTTTTGTCTCTATAAGCACATTTAAATTCTAACATTTGAAACACCAGATTGGGTTTTCTTTTTGAATGTTGCAAACAAGGTATCCCCTGGCTGAGATCTTGTACAACACATTGCAGCCTGCAGCAAGCTTTTCTCTTTAAGCTGAAGTTTTAGTAAAACCTCAGAAAATTGGGTTTATAATTGAAGTGACAGCACAGCCCTAATTGTAGCACTACTGGCACACCTCCATAACCAGAAGCATACATTGCTGCAATTTTTTAAGAATAAAATTAATCCTTAGTGTGTTAAGCAGTGGACTTCATGCTTCCTGTTGTTTTGCTAAATTTGATCTTTTAAAAAAAAAATCAGAAAATTATAGAATTTGCAGTGTTGGGGATGGACTAGCCATCTCTGCAGTTGTTGTACAGATGAGCCTGAGGTGATAGTGGCATCATAAATCTAAAAAGTGTGAGTTTGTGATGTATAGGGAGGTTGTGTTCTGACATGGAATACGTGGGTATATTTGATTAAGTTCTTGCATACAAAAATGATGAAAGTGGCTGAAATTTCCAAGTCCCATTTTGAGAAGTGAGCTGGAACCTCACTGCTTAAATATTGGATGTGCTTCCTCTGGACTAGGCAGCATCTCCTTCAGTAAGGAAACTGGGCCAGCTTCCTTAGTGCCACTTTATGCAAAACCCTCTCTCTTCTGTCAGTTGTTGAATTCAAGAAAAATAAAACTGGTCTGTAAGAATTTGGATCATGCTCTTGCATCAGGCCCTGGTAGCATGAGCAGCTGGGTGGTGCCCAGCACACTGTGTCCTGCCGGCCGGATTTTTATCCTGCATAGTAAGAGGTGGGGGGGGAAGAGGAATAGACTGGTATAATCTTTCTTCTCATGTACATCTTGTGATATTTGCTAGCATTCAGAGTATGTAACTCCTTATATAATCGCCCGTAATTCTCTGTGGTGTAACACACCTAGCCTTGGGACTTTGAGTCTTTGGCAGGACTGTAGTAGCATAGTCGATAGTC
Source organism: Aythya ferina (assembly GCF_964211825.1). Classification (NCBI taxonomy): domain Eukaryota; kingdom Metazoa; phylum Chordata; class Aves; order Anseriformes; family Anatidae; genus Aythya; species Aythya ferina. The sequence continues at coordinate 9,984,870 of NC_140307.1, forward strand.
CTTGCTGTTTGCGGCTGTCAGGCCTGACAAGCGGAGCAGAGTACCACAACAGTCGTATTCTGACAAGTGAAAAAAAACGAAGTGCTTCAAAATGGCTGGCATTGAGCTACGAGGCACGGCTGCTGAAGGCAGCTCAGGGGCTGTGCTAACAGCTCTCACCTGGCCGGGAGCCTGGCCAGGCTGGAAGAAACGGGCAGCCTTCCGTGCCTTGCCAGGACTGCCAGTACTTGCCTCAGGACTCCGTGCCCTTGCTGCCTACCTTCTCCACCGCTGCCGGTGGCAAAGCTTACGCTGCCTCTGCCTCTGCCTCCGGTTTGAGGAGCAAGGTGCAGACGCGCCCAAGCCTGACCCTACGTGGAGCCTACACGTCTGGTGGAGCTTTTTTTGTGGGGCCAACTGTGTCCCAAGGTGCCCACTGAGCAGCCACCAGAATTCCTCCCTCTGCTGTCCCGAGGGACCTTGTGAGCGGCTGGAGGCCTACTCTGACGGGGCCGTGAGGGAAACCAAAGACAGGGTGTTCCCAGGAGACACGTGGTACTCCTGTCTTAGTAGGGCCTCTTCAGGCCCCGGCCGAGGTCAGCCTGTGAGAAAGAAACCTGAAGTGCAGATGCTGTTGCTCATCCTGCCCTTGGTGTGTGGATTGATAAACATTTTGTCATTTAACGGCTGGAAATCTAGGACACCTCACAAGTATCCCCTTAAAAGTGCACATAAATGACAGTTTAAATTAATGTGCTTAGCACTTGAGGCAAACCTACTTGTATTTAGCAGTTTAACTGCACAGTTATTAATTTAACGCTGCCTTGCTTAACATTCCTTGATAGCTGTTGTTTCAGTGGGAGGCCTGCTCCTCGGATCAAATAGCAAATCGCGGGTGAGTCCTCAAGGAGTACAATGGGGGTGGAGGAAGGAATCCCTCCAAACGTACCAGGCTGCATTACTTCCCCCAGCAGCTCTCACTGGTGTTATCTCTGACACTTTGGCTAGCTTCTTGCGACTATCATGCCGCATCACGAGTAATAAGGTGTTGCTAACGCTGTCCCTCAGCGATGTTTACTCACAGGGTGACAGCTAACATATCGGGGCGACACGCTGCGTTTGATCTTAAATGCCATCCTCTGTCTACTGGAACCATGACAGAACCATGCTGTGGTTGTGCAGTTCAAAGCCTGAAACTTAAGGACTGTATTGACATTGACGTCCCATTTAATTTTGAATATTTATCTAAATATAATGCTATTGACTATTATAAAATATATAAAATAAACTAGGAAAGGAAAAATAGTGTTTTTTTATAAAAGGAAAAATAGGTTTGTAGCAACAGATCTTTAACACTTACTTTAGCGCGCACCTTTAAAGCATAATTGGTAGTACTTCAAAGTTAGAAAAATCACTCTTGAAACAGGTTTTATAAGCGTGCTCTTTAGTGACTGCACCATTTGCCCTGTTTAAACCTTTAATGCATTTGCATTTGCAACTGTTTTTTCTCTGGGCATACATTCTTTTCTTTTCTAAGCACTGCTCATAACTTTTCTAGTAGGCTATTGTGTTTACTGGGTGCTGGTATAGTACTTGTCTGATTGTGCTTTAATTTGTACAGCACAAAACTTGCAAGCTAATAAAAGAGTTATTAGAAGAAAAGTTAACATTAAAAAAGTATTCAAGATTCCCTTTTATTCACCCCAAAAATGGTATAATAACTGTCAGAAGTGTATATTCATGTAATTGGAAGAGATGACAGCAGGAAATTGGGATAGCTGGAAGGGGACAGAAGAGATCCAAGACAGGAAGTAATGACTTTTGCCTTTTTCTTGGATCACATTAGCAGGACCCTGTGGTTAGGTTTTTTTTGTTGAAGTCTGAGATGCATGCGTTCCTTGTCTAAGGTGAAGAAGGAATCAAATAGCGCTGGGTGGTGGATTTAGGATACTGGTGTAAGGCAAGAAAAAGCATTCTCACATGTCACATGAAAAAATGATCAAATAGGCATTTCATGACTCGAAAGATGAGTAATAAAGGGGCTTACAGGACAGGAAAAATAATTATGCATTTGTCTTTCAATTCTACCTTTAATAATCATCCTCTTTTCTAGAGGAGCTCCACCTTTAGACAAAATGATCACAAAAAGACTGTAATTTATATAATTTTATCCTTTGAAACTACTGTTCTTCATAAGCTTAAGAGTGTCCTTATGCAATAATTATTCATTCTAAGAGGTAAGGATATATGATGATTTTCTGTGTTGTAGGTGTTTTTTTTTCCCTTTGGTCTTTTACAACCCCAGGGAAGAGCTCTTACTTGGGGATTTTTGTAGCACTTGGTGGTATACAGAGTGCACAGGAAAGATTAAGTTAAAGAGGAAAATGTACAGGTAATTTTAACATTTAATAGAAATAAGAGCCTTATTTTCAAAGTGATACTGTATTATTAAATGGAGTTAGCAGGGATGATGCAAAATAAGAAATGATGTGTAGGTATTCCCTGTAAAGACCTGATTTATGTCCCAGCCTAAAATGAAAGATTTCTGAAAAACTAGAGACCTGGCTCTGAGCTCTGCTCCCTAGAGAGGCCTGGAGGAAGGAGTCTCGTAGGCTTTCTAGCTGTGGTCACGATCAGCTCTACGGCAGCAGCTTTCAAGCAGCGTGCCCTTGTCTGATGAAACAGAATATTCCTAGGGTGAAAGCTGCTGGACTTATAGATCCTTGTGCACCAGGTGAGTGGTTGCACTCTACATTGTCCGCAGGTGAACTCCTGGAAACTGGAGCCTTTCATGAAATTCCTTGCTGCCTTGTAGCTCTAAAACTGTGGATTGCTATAAATCTTGTCCACTTGCAGAAACCAGAAATAGTACATAAGTGAGAAACGCAGAAATAAAACAAATACTCTGACCTTGAAGCTCCTGATTCTGGATTTGTGATGTGAACATGGAGCACTGCCACAGCATTTTGATGGCCCCTTTCCCTGATCTGTACAAGTTAGTGATTAATGAAGAAGCTGAGCTATGTTATCTTTTCTTTCCTCATGTAGAAATTACTCATCAATTTGTACTCAATTGTTCAGTTCGTAAGTAGGTGGAACTGTGTATGCATTAAAGGTATAGGTTTTATAAACATATAAAATCAGCACTGAGAAAATGACCGAGTCCCCTCGGCTAACAGAGTCCCCTTGTTTATGTTTTCATATATCTTATTGGACAGTTTTTATTCTAAAGCCAGCTGTCACAGCCTGATGTTTCACAGCCTTCGCTGTTGGAACATGCATGTGTTCTGGCATCAGTCTACGTGGAATATCTGTTTGAACAAATGCAGTATCAGGACATGCCAACTATGGCCAGTTGCATTTAGTTACAGCAGTTGCTGAACGTACCTGGAGGGTTGACATTCAGCAATGAATGAAGTCAATTTTGGCATCTCGCTAATAATACTTAGACTTCAAAATTTGTACCTCATTGTAATACACGAAGGGGGATGTGGAGGGAGGGAATGGCCATCGAATTAAAACCGGAATAGCATGCTTGGCTGTCGGACAGCATAGCTGTGAGGTCTCGGTTTGCAGTTGGATCATGAGGGACATTGCAGAGGATTAACTGAAATGCAAATCCTGAACTGAAACACTGATTCCTAAGACCACTGTAAAACCCCCCAAAGTCATTAACTGCCCCCTGGATTGTCTCCTCCCACAGATTCTTTCTAGAGCATTGGTAAGGAACTTTCCTGCTCCTATGAACAACTCTAAGGTAGCAGCAGTGCCTTTTGTTACAAGACCACATAACCAGATTTTGTGACCCTCTGTAGGAGCAGCATGTGTATAAGGATGCAAAAGTTTTCATAGAAACACTAAAATACATATTAGGCCTAACTGCCTAGCATCTGAAAGTGTAGAAGATTTGCTTAAAATACCCCAGTAAAGTCACAGCTTCATTCATGGGAATGAATGTAATATATATTCTGTGCCATAAATGGTCCTTTCTGAAAGGTACAGAATCACCATCTTTGTTGCAGTTATCAGTCTTTGGAGTGGGAGGATCCAGTGCTCTATACTAGACCAGTGGTGCACAAAGAAGTAGCATTAATCACAGCTGGAGAAGGGGTGCCTGTCTTCGTGTGAACTGCTGTTAGAAAACTTACAAAAAGCATAGCTGGATTATTGTGTATGAATAAAGATTTATGCACTAAACAAACAAACAAAAAAAAAAGGTAAATTAACTGGTACGTTAAAGAAACTGGGTTTTAATAGAAATATTCTAATTAGTTGATAGAACCAGTAGCAAATGTTAAATCCGCAGATGCAATAAATAACAAATATTAAAGAACAGGAAATATTTCCTTCCCCAAACATAAAAAGATTGATCCTGACCAGTAGCACTTACAAATATTCAATCTCAATGAAGTAAAAGAAGTAATGAAATTTGGGGGCTCGCCTGGTACTAAGAACAATATGGAGCAAATAGGTCTTGGGGTGGTTCTGCTGGGCACTGTTTGGGTACTGTCAGGTGTTCTGGGGAAACTCAAGTCTTGCTCTGTCCTATGGCTACTTTTGTAGCTCAGGTAGGATGAAAAAAGAAACTTGTATCTGATTGTAAGACTTCTCTTGGGGTGCAAAGAAAGAATGGGAATTAGTTTGTGCCCTCTGAAGAGCACCAGGGTTATGAATTCTAACTGGCACTTTAATGTTAGAAGTCCTTGCTATTTTTCTTCAGTTTCAAATGATAAAGGAAAAGGAGTCTGGATCCCAGCACATTGGATATGCTGAATCATGACCATTGTCAAGTTGCTGCGAGGCAAAAGCTAACACTTCAAAGTAAAGCCTGGGATTGCAATCTGCAGGCACCAGTCTCTAATCCAAAGATGCCAAACCTATTTTATATTTTGGCGCATAGAAGGACCACTTAGAGCAAAGTTACTAAATTCAGCACGGTAACATAGAGATAAAATCTCAGTTTGAATACCAATATACTGCTCCCTGATATTTGGCACTGTCTGAACCAGTTTGGGGCTAATTGGCTTGGTGGAAGTGGCATAGCTACCCTTGCACGGTGTTTCTTCCAAGCTAAAACCCCTACCAGGAAGATTCAATGCAAATGTGACTGTACTGCTTCCAGGCTTGAACTGGTACCTCCAGACAGGTCTGCAGAGCTTCATGAAATCTTAGGGTGTGAGTCAGCACTCTGCCCCATGCGCTGCTATGCAGTTTAGACGTGATCCAACATTCACGGGAGTCTGTGGGCCAGGAGATGTTTTGCAGGCTAGGTAAACCCCCCAGCTGTTTGTTTGGCACTCGTGCTATAAAACCGTTTTCAGAAAAAAACTGTTTTCCCTACTTGAGTACAGACCTCCATGATATACCTTGTGTGAGGAGAGGTTACTCACAGAATGAAAAGTTTGGCAGGATCAAGCCCGAGGAAAAAATGTGTGATCACATCGCATGTAAGATATATTGCACGTGTGCATTACATTAAAGTTGTATTGAATAAGATATTACAAAAGGAAAGCTCTGGAAAACAGAGGGGAGCAGGGAGGGAGAAACCAGTTCTTGGTTTAACTGGCAATAGACTGGTATAGTTTTCAGTCTTTAACCTCCATCCCCACAGTCACTATTTCACTGCAAAGTAGAAGTACTGCTTCGTATCCATATGTAGGACAGGCCCTTAAAAATATTTATTTAGGATATTTCAGAGCCATCTGAAATAATTCTCAACTTGTGTATACACATTAACATGTTTTGATTGGGATGGAAAGGGACCAAGTCCTAGATATATTTTTATCCTGGTAAGTTGGAGAGAGATTTGTCTTAGCGCAAAGCCAGAGGATTTTGGTGGTGTATGCGGCCGTTCTGGAGCACTATGTGTGTATACTCCAGAGAAGCAGGAAAAGGACAGCCATGATTAATAATTATTTTTTAATATGGATATGTGTAAATTCCAAATATAAATCACAGTCAGATTTTCTGACAGAAAAGTGGAACACTGTCTAAGACAGCTCTGATTTCTGCAGGCAGCCATATATTATCTGTTTAAGTTCCAATGTCAATGTTTTGTCCAAGGAGAAGTCTTTAATTTTCTATCTGACTTGAGCGATTTGCATACAAAGGATCTATGGAAAAAAAAACCTTAAATGTCGGTATTTTTATTGGTTTAAAAAGACTTGCGTCTGCACCCTTCATTTCAGAAGATCAACATCTCTCTTAAGATCTGTATATAGATAGCAATTACAGAAAGCAGTTCGCCCACACATACAGTGGCTTAACTCTTTAATAACAGTTTATTTTTTTTTTCCAAAAAGAAAGCATAAACATAGCTCAATCACTTAATCATTTGTGTTGTTTTTCAAAATTTCTTATTTCCTTAAAATCTTCAGCAGCATGAACCAATAGCAGTGCCACAGCACTACTACAGCTGTGCTCACTGCTGTCTGCACACTTGGGGAAAAAAAGCGGTAAGCCCAAAGAGCTCTTACATGGTTCTCTCCATATCAGTCCCCAGGAAAAGAAATGAATGGGGAATGCCTTTACAGCACAAGGTACAGAAAATTGATGGATAGCTGTGAATGAAGAATAATTTCATTTTACCCTAGCTGATACTAAGTTGAATGCTATAATACTGTGAAAACAAATACTGTCATGAGAGGTTTCAATGGCATTCAGAGCCTTGTTTCATCCTCTAGCATTTAAAAAATAAATAAATTGATCCCTACTGTTTTTTGTGTACTATTGTTTCAATGCTATCTTTTCCTTCCCATATCTGTTTACACTTCTGATATCTTGCCCAAGTGTTAATATTGTTGTTTTGGCTCCTGCTGAATCCAGTCTTGCCATGAGATAGCCTTCACGAACCACAGGGGATATCTGGAGGACCCTTTCACTCCTGCTTGTCTATTAACCTCCACTTATCCTTCTTATCCTTCTATAGCACAGCACATTCTTTATCAGTTAGAGGAACAAAAGTTTTTTGGGGTAGGAAAGGTAGCATTCAGCAATTCCTTAACAACAACAACAACAAAAAAAAGTTGTGAAAAATCATATTTGCAGGGCTATACTTCTTTTTTACTTTCCTTCCATAAAATGCCTACCTGTTCTTAGTTGTTTCTTCTCACATGAATGCTCCAGCAGAGAATTTGTCCTGAAACCACCTCTGGTGGGGAAAAAAAAAAGCCTGTGAAGCAGTGGAAATGACAGATGGGTGCTATTGGGGTGAAAGGGCAAATTTGTTAATGGAAACTATGGATGATGCAAAGTATTGTATAGCTGGCACATAAAAGCCATTTGGTATGACGGTAGGTGCCAGAAATCTTTTTTGGCCCACTATAAATTGCAGATGAGCAAGGCAATGGAAAAATCGGAGAAGCAAAAAAATAAAATAATAATAATTCAAAACTTTCTTGTTCAATGTAATTCAAAGTGTCTTTCATGATCTGGATAAGAGTAACATGTGAGTTGTGTGTGTCCACATGTATACTTAGGGTACCCACGTTCACTTCATATTTCTCAGCAGTACCAGCCATGTCTCTAGCTCTTTGACCTCTCAGCCTGTTCTTCGTTTATGTTTAGTTTGGGCCTGTGGTCCTCTTTTCATAACATGTATGTATGATCCTAGCCCAGTTACCAGCCTAATCCTCACTTTGGAGCACGGAATGCTGCAGTTATTGAGAAATGGGAATGTGCAAGGCTTTTAACTGAGGGAACTTGGGGGGGAGACTTCAGATGCACGGTGGTGTTTCACCTTAAGCTGGCACACCTTGTCTTTAATCTAGGTTGTTTAGGAAAAGAGTTAACTTTTAAATGACCAAAGTTGGGGATTGTTGTTGTTGTTTTTGTTTTGTTTTGTTCTTCCACAAAATGGATGGACTTTTCTGAAGGCAGAGGAGCCCTGCTTGTTGTTGGAACATGAATATTATTTGAAGTAATTTTTTTTTTTGGCCTCTTGGGCATAAATGGAACAGGTGTGTGTTTGCCACAGGCCACAGCTCGGGAAAGCTATGTCAAAGCACAATGAAGTCATTGTGAAACAGCAGTATTCTTCCAGAGTCCTGGCTATTACAGACAGGAATACTTAAGAAAGCTCTGTGAACTGGATTCCAGGTGATAGACAGAAACGACTTCAAGAAAAAGCTTTGCATCTGCCTAATTATGTTTGCCCAGTGAGAACTACATCTCGTCACCTATGTCTGAACAAGCTATGTGAAACAACCGCTGTCGACAGTGAAGTGGGTTCGCACACGGCCAGTGTTGGGCTGATCTTTGAGTGCTAAGGAGATCTGGTTTCTTTAAACAAATTGTTCTCCGTGTGGACGGGGCGAATATTTTCGCTGTAAAGTGCGCTTTGACTTTGAGTGTGTTGGGAAATATTGTACCCACTAAACGATTATTAAATGGAGAGGAGGGAGGAGTTCCCAGGCATTACAGAGTCAGCTTCTGCTGCCGGACTCCTAGCTGACACCGACAGCCCTCTGCCAGGAGTGAAAGAATATGTTGTATAACTCACTGGCTCTACCAAGTACGCAGTGGTACTCTGCAAATAAACTTTCTATCCAGGTATTTTTGGACTTCTGCCTCAAACCAAGTGGATAAGGAGCATTTATGGCTGTAGCAATAAAATTGTGCAGATGTTCTTTTTTGTATGTGCAGCACTAAAAAGGAAAGCCACGTTATGCTTTTATCAGATCAACTCGAAATCAGTACAAGTGTAGCTCAGGGTTGGGATTTATGCTTTCACAGCAACGTATCTTTTTACTCCAAGAAGGCTTTCAGTGTTTGTGCTTAAAGTCGCGCACTAAGCCCCCCAAAGTGACAACGGTATGGTTTTCTTTGTGAGATTTCAATGTCTGGATTAGGTCACTTCACTCTTTTATAGCTTTAACCAGCTTCAACTTGTACTGTGGTGACACACATCTGCTGACTCGATGGATCAGTGCATTAAGCTTCAGGCTGACTGGTGGGCCATGCTTGAAAGACTTTTGGCATGTGCTGGTGCCTGCATTTTTCACCCTTGACTGAAAGCATATGCTTCATACAATTGAGACAGTGTTAGCATGTGGGTCTCAGGCAGCCTCCTACACATCTGGCAGAGCCTGGCCCTCCTTCCAGGTGAATCATCTCTCCTGGGAGGGTGGCTTGCAGCACTGTGGCATCTGCAGAGTGGCAGGAAGTGTCTGAATTCATCTGAGAGTGATTTTTATCTTCACATGCTTTTCCAATTTCATCAGGCCCCTCATGCTACATTCCAAGTGACATGATTAAACCTGCCAAAGACAAAGGGAGGCTGATTGATAAAAATTATCTTTGACCCTTTACAATCTGTCATAGCTTAAGATAGTAGTAATAATAGTAATGATGGAATGAAATAAGTGTTATGCGAAGGAAGCTATTATTGTTTGAATAATATTCTGTAAAACAGGATTACTTCCTTGCTTTTTGTTTCCATTTTATCACCCAAATTAACTTGTCATCAGCATAATAGAAGAATGGACTGCAAAGGATTATAAACTTTACATTGACTTTAAGTGGCACTTTACTTTGATTTCCATTGTCTTGGTTTTATTTTAACATACAAGTCTGAAGGCACAATAAAGATGCAGACCAACAGCAAAGGATCAGTTTTCACAAAGGAGGTTAGACATTTAGGCAGGGGTATTTTTTTAACAAGAAGTGTATGGATCTATTTTTCTTGATATGAAAAGAAAATCCTTGAAGGAAGGTTCTAAACATAACTTGTGCTGCACAGCAAATAGAATATTTTATAAGTACAGTACATAAAAATATTTTTATTCTTTAGCCTGCTGCACTAGTCCAGGCACTTGGGTTATATTTCCTCCCAACCAAGCATCTGGACTGATACAGATGATCTGCAAGAAAGGAGATTAACTCTTTGCACCCTGAGATGTTACAGATCTGTTGCATTTGCTGGCATTTCAGTAATGCCAGCGACAGAAAGTTTTGGCAGAAATATACTCAGCCTCTTGCTTTCTTTAGAAGTTATACTTGGTTTTTGCCAAAGGAAAATGAAAAATTGTTAGGCCATAAAGCACAGAGAGGTTTTGAACTATAAAAAGTAGCGCATCTGCATACGTTACCGTGAAAAGCGAACAGTAAATTTAGTTCTTGGTTAGCGTAGTGTTAATGAAGGGTAATTCTGTTGATTTCGTTTCAGTTATTCCGAATGTAATGCATGTCGTGAGGGCAGAATCTGACCCACTCCGCTTTGATGTGTGCTCTGCTCTGTCAGGAGCTGCGAGGTTCTTTTGAACAGATGCCTCTATTCTCCTGATACGCAGGGTCATTAAAAAGATCAAGATGACCAAGGCTGAGCCATTCGGATAGCTGCAGACAGCTGCGCTCTGCCTCGGCCGTCTACATGGGGGTGGATTCTCTATGAATTTTCCCTCTGAGGTTAGTTGTGTGTGGGAGCATTTTGCATGCTGACCACTGCCAAGCCTCACCCTGATGGCTGGCTGTATGAAGGCGAAGATTACAAGTTACAGCTCTTTCTGAGAAAGCACTAGGTTCCCATGTATCATGTAGGAGGAAATCCATGCAGGGCTTTTGCTAGGCAGGCTATGAGAAACTTGCAGGGCTTTTCCCAGAGAGACAAGGCAGCAAATAAATAATTGCTGAGTGAGTTGTTTCTGTACTTACAAGGGTTTGGTGTTTAGTGCTCTGTAAGTAGAGGACTTTGCAGTTTACTGCTACCACAGCAAAGCAGCTGGTCACCAAGTAGCTGAGTCAACGTCAGATAGCCTGCGAGGCTTCCTTCCAGATATTTTATGGAGGAGTTAAAATTGCACAGGATACTAAGATATCCTCAAGTGATTGCAATGAATACCAGCTATCAACTTAATCAGGAAATAATACTTCAAATGTTGCCAGCCTGCTAACAAGAAACTTCTCTGGGGCTCTGGCTAACAGTTACATCTTACTAAGAACCAAATGCTTAATTCTACCTGTTCAGCTTTGGGTTTGTGCCTTTTTATCTCTTATTGCTGCTCTAAGGTGCTTTGTTTCAGCCTACTTCAGTAAATTGCACCAGCATGCAGTTGGTCATTTTGTGTGTGCTCTTTTTTTTTTTAATTTAATGTCTATTGGAGATAACTGGAATAGTATATGAATACATGTTAATACTTACACACGAACACATGTAAGCATAACAGCATCATTTAGCATAGTAAATATGGGCTTTGTTGATTGATGCAAACAAAATTCTTGGGCTAAATTTAGTGTAAAACATTGAATACTTTAAATGAGGGCAGAATAAAGCCATACGTCGCTGCTAAGACAGTGAAGCATCATTGGTGTTTTTTTAAAAAAAGCCATTACACACTTGGGATCTTTCCCAACTATGTTTCCTGATTCGAGAGGTCTGTTGGCCTTGGTAGAGGCAGTGCTGAGGCTCTGAGGAGCAGGGCTGGCAGAGGTGCTCAGCGGCTGCATTTCACGTGCCCCAAGACCCAGGCGGTGCCTTCAGCAGGGCTGTGGGCTGGGAGGAAGGGCTGTATCATGCTTTGCCCCAGTGAATCCCCTCCAGCTGAAGAGATAACAGGTTTAAGGAGCTGCACTGGCATCCTGTGAGATGGCAGCTATACAGCCTCCTCCTTGGGGCCTGCCCAGTTTCCCAGAAGAGAAGGAAGTGAGCGAAGCGAGCTGACACTTGATCCTTCTCTTGGAAAGCCTCCTTCATTAAGTAGCTGCTGATAGGAAGTGTCATTCAGCACCTGTAAAGCCTGGCGGTTGCAGATGGGTCTCTGGCGAGGCAGTAGGCCAAGCTGAAGGCGAAGCCCCCAGGCTCGAGGAGGGGACACAGACAGGGGAGCGCTGAGGCTCGGCCTTGCAGGCCACACACCCTGCTCCGACCCAGGCACAGCTCCCACGTCCCGTCCCTTCTGCAGCTGGGCAGCTACAGCCGCCCTCTTGGAAGCTGTATGGGGAGAAATCTGGGGGACATTGTGTGTACAAGTCACTGCCTTTTTTTATTCCCACCTCTTAAGGTGCAAATGATTTTACTTATTTTTTCATGAATCGGTATTTCTTGGCAGCTTGTACATGAGGACACGTGTGCACCGTGCTTCTTCCATTCTCCAGCAGTTCTGTTTCGAGATAGTTGTGCTAGGGTGTAAAGGTATGCCCTGTTGTGACAGAAGTATCCCTTAGCTTTAATAAAAGAAGTGGAGTGGCAAGTAATTTGTTTTCAGGGAAAGAAAAATTCAAACGCAGTGGCAGTAGTTTCACAATTCCTGTTCCCAGTGCTGCTGACCATAGCCCGTTGGTCTTAGGCTCCTATCTGGAATCTCTCCGGTGTTCAGGACAGGTTTTGTTCTCATGTCTGATTTAAGATTAATAAGATATGGCACTTTGCAATAGGAAAACCTTAGAATATGTACAGTTGTACATATACATTCATGTGCAAAAAAAGTGCATGCTACATCCTATTCATCTTTTTCCTACTCAGTTGTATTGGTTGAGAACTCGCTGTTTGTGGAGTGACACTGTTATTTGTAATTGTGATTTTCAGTGTGAGTGAGCTAATGTAACAAATTGTGTTGTCCTGGCTGTATTTCTTGGCACTTGTTTAATTGCAGCCATAAAGCTGTATAATGAATCAATTCAGATAATTGGCGAAGTGCAGGGACTGCACTAGAACTTGCTCTTCCCCCTTGCCCCCACCTCTGAGTGCCCTTGCCACGAGGCAACAGTCTTTTTCCAGCCTGTGTTCGCCTTCTCTGGTAAAAAGGTCTGACAAAGAGATGCTGGGTGTGTGTGTGCATGCATGCACATGTGCATGTGTTTACTTTACTCTCATTTAGAGCCATTAAGAACTTGATCCCACAAGGTTCTGAGCCCTTTTATTTCCTGCTGGCTTTTCGGGGGGAACACCTTGCAGAAGGCATTTGGCCTTGATCATACCATCATTGCAGAGGAAAAAGGGGGCAGGGGGAGGAGGGGAGATGAGAAATCAAGCAGAGGAACACGACTGAAAGCACTGACTCCATCACTATTGTTTCTGCCTGTCCGGTGTGTTTGCTGCCGTGAGATTCATGACAGCCAACCAGTTCGGAGACGGGACTTTAGCGAGGTTAATAGGTGCGCATGGCTTTTATCTACCACTGCCCTCTACTGAATAGAATATGAGATATGATATTTCAGCTATCTGTTTGTAATAATTTCAGTCTTTAGGTATTTGAGACTCCATTAGCTCAGACGGTAGAGGTCACATACCTCCGAACATCTTTAATTTTGTACGGGAAGTGATATACAGCCTTCTGTCATCTAATGCAAAGGCCTGGTGCTTGGAGAAAACACTCCTACTAATGTTAAATTCACAACACAGCTTAAGCCCCTTATATTTGCTGCTTGTAGATTTAATAGGTCTCAAGTCAATGCATGAAATATATCCTTAGCTTTAGGAAATATATAATCTTCACTGACTCTTGTCACATTTAAAAAAAACAAAAAAAAAGTACTAGGCAACTGTAAGTAGAACAAAGTTTAGTTTTCAAGTAATCTTCCTGTCTGTAATAAATTATTTAAAAAAGAGAAAAATACTTGCAGCTTTGAATTTCTTTGCATTAGACAACATTTGCCACAAATTGTCTTTGTGCTTTTTAACTTCTTACATGGATTAAAATAGTGGCCAGAGCTAGGCTTAGGCTGGGTGTCTCTCTGTTACAAGGGAAAAACTTTTGGGTTGTCTGGCTATTTCATCAGCTTTCCCTTGAACTAAAGCAAGGGACACAGCTTTGTGGTGAAACAACAGCAAGCGGTAAGAGCTTAACGGGGCCCTCCAGGTAACATGAAAGAGTGCCTCAGTCATTCTCTGTCTTGTTACTCTAAACACCAACTGAATTGTCTCAAGTCGTTTTCCCTCGCGGGAACACTTAGCCTTACCAAACACAGCTCAGCCTTACAGGTACATTCCCACCAATTAAAGAGGAGGGGTTCCTCACAAGTTCTGCCAATGCACCCACCTAGCTTGAGCGAGGATTGCCAAGTATAACAAGCGGTGCCAAAGTGTGTGGTGGTTTTGGGATCTGCTCCAATGGGGACCAAGATGAGACATTCAGTCACAACTTAGCCTTTGCATAAAGCCAAATCTTTGTGTATTCCTCCAGATTAAACTCAGAGCCGTCCTTATGGGGTAATGGAGCCGTACCTGGGCGGCTTCTGGCCCCTTCTGCTGGCAGAGCTCTGCCCTGGGGGAGGCTGGGCAGTGGTGTTTGCTTCGGGTTTAGTCTGAGTTTGGGGGTTGGCGGTTAGGCTGGGGAGCCTGGTTTGTAACAATAAAAATTCAGATTCTCCTCCCAAGATTTTCAGCTGTGAAGTGCATGAATTCTATGAGGCCTTGGAAAATGCCAGCCTCCCAGAAGGTAGAAAATAGGTGCCTTCCAGTCTTGGATCTAATAAAGAATTGAACCCCGAGGGTGGGGTTTGGATGAAGGTTCAAACCCTGATTCCCTTGAAATCTGAAGGGGTTTGGGTTCAGTATTGTGGCTTTGGACGATCAGCAGTGGTAATATACAAATGATTTTTCACTCTAAAGAGCGCAATAAAATGTTATTATACTTGCTAATCTCCTTTTTCATATCTTGCCAGTTGAGGACTGCTACCATACAGCAATACAGCTGGCCTAGTGGAGATGCCTGTGTTTTTGCCACTCTTTGTTCGTGGGGGAATGAGGACAGTTTTCTGTACACAGAATTCTGCCCTCCCCTGAAAACATCTGAGTCACACGGCTGTTTCCCAGTTGGATCCGAGGCTCATTCTGACTGTACATTAAGCGGTATTATGCAACACAGGCTGACAAACTTGGCTAATGATACAAACTGCAAAGAAAAATATTAAGGTGGACAAAATTCCTAGAGACGGATGTGATTCTCTTGGTGCCAGTGACACTTCCATTGTACTTCAGCTTGGTCACCATTATCCCTCAGCGCGGTAGGCTCTGCCAAAAACTGCTTTAAAATCTGCTTGCATCTCTTGAATAGAGCCCAGAGAAAAAGATGCTTCAACCACACCACTTTGGGATGCCAGAGCGGTGAACCTCCCGTGGCCGGGGCTGCTTGGCCCTCCTGCTGCTGTGCTCAGACCCCCAGCAAGGAGGACGGCGGTGGGTGCTTTCCGCTGCCGCAGCCTCTCCCTGCTTTGCTGGCAGAGGCCGCGTGTCCTGGTTTACATTGGCAGAAGCCAGCATAGCTCAAGGATGAATTTAGCCATTGGCACTCCTCAGAGAGCTGACTCAGATGACTGCACATGAAAACTACAAGCTGGTCTCTTATTTAATTCCCCTGAATGTTCAGTGTTTAACTTTTTATTATTTTAATTTTGACTTTTTGTTAAAATTATTTTCATGTTCAGTGGAAGAGCTTTGCTGTCGGGCTCCCTGGGATGTTCTGGAGTTATTACAGGAGTGGAGTAATAAGAGTTGTCACATATTCAGGGCCTTATCCTGGAGGATCTTGAGTCCTTCGCAGAAAATAAATTCAGCCTCATCAGCAGCCTCCTTGACAGATCACGTTGTTCTCTTTTGTATGAGAAAAGGAACAAAGAAATTTTAGGTGACTTGCTCAATGGTGTGTGGCAGATCCATGACAGAACTAGGAAAGGAAATACTGCAATTCTTTCCTCTGAATACGGTGGGTAAAATATTGACCTCTGTAGCCAGGATTTCTTCTTCCATCAACTGCTTTGGATCACATTAAGGTGTAGCTACATCAGTTTGTGTCTTGGATGGATCTTGTGACTGATTATCTCAGAATTTCAGGTCCTGTTTTGAATTTAGTGTCTTTCTAGTCTTCACTTTTGTAAGGAGAGGTCAAGGTCTCTTTGGCTGGAGTACGGATTTGGAAGGTGTTACTCTAACCTCCCTAGCAGGGGTGCCTCGGCAGGAGCTCTGGGAACATACCAGCACTGCTCAGCGTGCTACTCCTATGTCTGGGACTGCTGGGGTCCTGGTGCGCCAAGTCCTCTGGTGGGAAGGAGTGATTGGAGTTCAGCCTGTCTGGCCAGGTGTGTGGTATCTGCTAGGATACGGATGGGCTTGGGGTCTCAAGAAGGAACCCATAGTGCCAAACCTACAGCTTGGAAGGGAATCTTCAGTAAAGTATCCAGGAGCTTAAGCTGAAGGAGATTTGTGCTGTCCCAGGGAGGTGAGAGGATCACATTGTATGCATGTCACGGCACTCGGCAGGCTTGCACGTGACCTGATAAGAGTTGTCCTGCCACCAAGCACCACTGATGCCCAGGTCTTTATGGAGGCTCAGCCTTGTGCCATTTCTGCTTACCTGCAGTTCTGTAGCATTCAGCCCATTCCCTCAGACTGTGAGGCACAAAACCTGGGCTCTGTCTTTTCATGCCGTGTAAAAACCTTGGCCTTGGGGGAGAGCTCTAGACAAGGGCACAAAGAGACTAAGTAGAGGTTTGCCTCAAAAATAAAATAATGCTGCCCCTCCTGCCATTTCCCCTGACACTGCTTCCTGCCAGCTTGGTGCCTGATGCAATTTATGTCGGAAGCAGAATCGGTTGGGGCACGTTTGTGATTGTAACTGGCATTGCTGTCATGCCTCACGCTGCGTGCGCGGCCTCTCCCTGTGTCCCTGGTGTCTGAACACATTAGGTGCGTGGCGGGGAGCAGGGCCTCGGCAGGGAACACCGGCGGAGGAGAGCCACGGGGCAGGCAGCTGCGCAAACCCAGCGAGCAGAGCTCGGGGCAGCTGCTCTCTGCTCATCTGCAAGGGTGGAGGGCGGCACGCTGACCCTGCAATGGCACTGTCTGAGGGGCACCGCTCGCTAATGTGATCTCTGAGCAGAATTTAGCTTCTGAATTGAGGTTACTGGAAAACTAGAAAAGATTTTTTTTCTGGGTTGGTCTTGCATGCTACGTGCAAATATGTGAACACTTCTTGTTTAAACTGAATTAACGGGGGAAAACTGAAATGACTGGATTAGTTAGCACTGGAAGGACTAATGTTTCTAATAACATTTGGCTGAAAATTTACACTGCAAAACTTGGTGTTGCTGAGTTTTGTTTCTTCAAGCAGTCACCCCCTGACTGCTCTCCTTTCTTTTCTATTCTTAACGTGCAATTAAAGTGGAACTCCCCTGTATTATTACTGCAAACAACTTGAAAGTGAGTGAAGCACATACTTTTCAGATTTCAATGCTTTGCTTGCTCCTATCAGTTAAACTGTGTTGCTCTGATAATTTAGTTGACTTCATTGAAATTATGCCAGCCCTTAATTTCTCCCCTTACCGGTCAAATAAGTAAACGTTCAGTAATGACTAGATATGATTTTGCTTGTCTCTGATATAAGGTGAGGTTTGCTCTTGATTTAAATACAGTCAGGTCTCTTGCTTCATCCACTGAAGCCACAAATGGACGTACAGAAGCTGTTTACTACAGAAATCTGTTTTTTTGGAGGCTACCAGCTTTCTTCCACTTATTTCTCAATATTAAATATCTGTGATATAAAAGCCCAAATGAATTAGACGAGAGAAATTAACTCTCAAAATAAAATTTCGTCTGTAAATTCAAACTAAGTGATTCACTCCAACTTTCAGTGAAACTTTAATGTCATACCACCAAAACATCCAATTTTGATGAAGTTTCACTACAGTGTTACCAGTTTAGAAATTTTTGTACACTTCTGAACTACTTATAAATACTCAGACTGAACTTCTATTGCTCATGAGAAGCGTGAAAATGCAGGTAGCTAGATCCTAGGCAGGACACATTGCCAGAGTGCCCAGTAAGGCAGCGCTCACACCTCGATGGGCTTTGGATCGGGCTCCTTCTGTGTGTTGAGTCAGTGCAGCAGTGCCTGAATGGGATTCTTTAAAGGTGACTGTTTACTATGAAGCTGGCCAGATTCTGTGATTTTTATGATGTAGGTAAATATTCACCAGGAATTAGGGTGGATTAGTCGATCTACTGTCATACTTGCCAAGCTGGAACACAAAAAGCTGCCACTAACCTATAAGCCCCTCACCCCAAGCAGCACCATGCTACTGTAACTGGTATTTAAATGACTGCAGAGAGAGGTATCTCTTAATAACTATAGCATTAGTGCAAAGGTGCTTAATGACTTCAAGACAAATAGATAATTAAACCATTAAACACAATAGAACAGAAAACTGTATCCCCAGTGAACTTCAGAGTTCACTAATGCTTTATGGAGTGTGAAACTTAAGCCCAGGCCCAAATCAGTTGTGACTGGAAGCGGAAGGAAGCACAGGAGAACATGAATTTGGGTTTTCCAGTTTGAGCCATTTTCCTGACTAGTCAGTTTTTCTGAGCTACCTGCTTTGTAAGCATACCTGTAGCTATTCCATATAGATGTTAACTCTTGACTTTTGGACTACAAAGGGGTTCTTGTGTGTATGGTGTTTTAATTGTCTGTCTCATGAAAGAATACTGTGATAAGGAGTTTGACAGGAAGATGCTGGGGGAGACAATCTAGTGGAACTCTACTTTTGGATTTACAGGCACAAGTTTTCTAATACTGTCATTTTTTTGCAGCCTTTATGCCACGTGCTTTCTTATCCTAAAATAAGGTAGAAATTAGGTTATGAAACTGGCCTTTTTCCTCACTGAAAGGGAAGCAGCGTGCATGTGCTTATACAGGAAGAGGTGGATATTTGAGTGAGGTCTCCAGTACTGCTTGGAACCTCAGTCATACATCTTACTTATCTTGAGAATGTAAAGAACACAAATAGCAACAGGAATGGCAAATGTCTTAGACCTCAGAGGGCAAGGTTTTCAGAAGCAGTTCTTTTTTATGAAAAATGTCACAGATATGGTCAGTAAATGCTATGTCATAGGAACATGCATTATTTAATGTATGTCTATGTTCTTGTGTATGCATGCATCTAGTTTTGTAGCTGAAAATTGAGCATATTGATGTAGAGCTAAAGCAGGCTGCAGTGTTTGCAAGATTAGAAGACGAGGTCATCAGGCCACAAGGCTGTCATCAGTTTCATCCTCTGAAAATACGTGAACATAGAACATATTAGGAAACTACAGGAGAGGTTTTATAAGTGAGTAAATCTGATTTCTGTAACAAGACTTCTATTTCTTGTCACCTGTCTGTTTTTATCACATCTTTCAGTTTTCAAATAATCTTTTTTTTTTTTTTAAAAAAAAAAAAAAAGACAACCCTGAAGAGGACCCTTGCCTGTAGCAGGAAGTATAATCTCCCAGTTTCTCTCTTTTTCTCTCTCTCATTATATGCTGGCATGAACACTCTGACATTGCTAATTGCCTCCACATTACACTGGCTGAATTCCAACAGTAGTGGCATAAAAATTAATGAACAAGACAGAGCTCACACATAAGGAACATATGGTGCAATAGCGGTCAATTGCATTCTAGTTTAAAATAATGTCTTGAGAGAGTCATGATCAAAGCACTTTCACAAAATGAAAAGGGCCAGATCCTACTTGCATTATATATCTGTGCTACCTTACTGTCCTCAGTGAGTACGCTTATGTGAACAAGGAGACTCCCCAAACTGTAAATACCGAATGCCAAGCAGTTGTTTCTTTTGCAAATATAAAATGAATTCAGTCCACTGTTTTTATTGTGAGAGATATCGTGAAGCAACATCTGTGCTTTTTATTGTGAACAAATATCTGAAGCAAGGCAAGGAAAAAAGAAAAATAACATTCTTACAGAAGTAGTGAATTCTTGAAAGATTTTATCATTGTCTTTGTTAACAGTGCCTTCACAGTGAGCTATGCAGTTTATAGAAAGGTGACACACAATTATTTTCCATTATCCTAAAATGTGCAACTTAAAGTTAACATGAGTTGTTTTTATCTGTGTATATGCTTCATACAAAATCCAGATTTTGAAGCAATTAAGATAGTGTTAATACAAGGTACTCTCAAGATTCTTTCAAGTTGAAAGCTTGTTCAAGATTAATGTTAAAATACAGGTTTTATTCTCTTGCCAAAGTACATGCTAGGTAACCTCTTGTTAACATTAATGGGAGTTAAATATTTGCACTGAGAGGAAAATAGACCCCAGTCGTGATAGAAACTATGATTATAATATAAATAAACATGGCTTTTTAAATATCTTCTACTGCCTGATTATGGAACAAACCATTACATTAGGATTTCAAGGCCTTATGATATAAATTATTGATTCTTGTTATGCCAGAGATTTCCTATCATTATCAATGTGAAATGAGGTGTTCCTTATCTCATGAGATTTGAAAGCTAATATTAACTTATATCAGGCAAGTCCTTTAACAGTTTAATGAATGACCCAAATAAATCACTACTAACTACAGTACTTCATGTGCGAGGAAGGGGGGTTAATGTCTCTTTATTATCTGTATCCTCAGCCAGATGAGATGCTTTGGTCTCTACCCCAGGCTGCAGCAGCCTGGGTGTTGCCCAAACTGAAGGGTGGCTGCAGATGGCCCCACTAGGTCATTATAGCCACTGGGGTGAGCTGGAATGCAGAAATGCTCCAGCCACATCCCTAACATGCCTCCTGCTACTCGGCAGGAATTTCCTTGGGGCTAACTCGCGCTGGCTCGTAGCCATTTCTACTTTAACTTGTAGCAGTATAAAGCATAGGTAGGACAGCTAATTGGGACTGGGGGGAATGAATGGGAGGCAGCTCTCTACATATCTGGTTAAGCATTTTGTTTTTGATTTTTTTCATCTACTTTAAAGAAGTAAGCATTTCTCAACGAATTACGGAAACATCCTTTCGGTAATCCTGAAGAAGTAACTGTTTCTCATCTGGATTTTTTGTATGTGATATAATATGGATTTAACTAAGTTTTTATTTACTTATTTCAAGACTCAATGGACATAGTTTCAATTTTTTCTTAAGACATTACAAATTATATTTTAAAGGAAATGTCATGCAGTAGCTGAGTTCAGTGCAGCGCAGTGGCATCGCCATAACCCATTCCATTTACAATGCAATTAGATGCTGTTCTCCTGCAATTAATAGGCCAAGTGACACTCCCAGTTATTACAATAGGCTTCCTGATACAAATCTGAGATAGCTCAGATTGATACCAAGAATTAAGGATATGCTTACGTTGTACAGGGTTGCAACTGGGAGAGAAAAGCACCAGCAGAGTTCCTCTGTTCCTGCTGCTCTTAACCAGAGTTGCATTTGGCCCGCCGTGTCGTGGCCTATATGAAAGGAAGCAGTCTCTTCCTCTTCTCTTTTCTCCCCTTTCATAAAAAGAAGGCAAAGGGCACCAGATGGCATGCGTTACAGAGCTTTTCCTTCTAGCATAGAATTTATTTCCAAGATGTAGAATTGTGAGGATTCCTTCAGTCATCCCCCTAGAGTCACAGGTTTGGTATCTCGCCAATGGCATGTAATACACTTCCTGGCATGCTGTATGAGAAGTAAAATTAGTTCAGAACTTCACTTTACAGTTGAGGCTTTTTTTTTTTAACCGTGTTATTTGAACATGCCTGGAAAAGGATCAGTTTTTAAGATTTATTAACCATTTCATTTCCGATGTAGTCATAGACTCCCACCCCAGTTGAGATTTGGACAATTGTCAAAATATGCGAACAGTTTAAGCCTTGTTGCTTAATGCCATATGGAAGTAACGTTCAGCCTTTGTTCTGTTTCCTTGGTGTGAAGTAAAGCATTGGGAAGGAATTGGAAGTGATACTAGGAAAAAGTTTTAATCTATGTGGCTTTTCCTAGCAAAAAAGTATTACTGGTAAAACTTATTTTTCAGGACTTGGGGTTTCCAGTTGTAGTTTCAGTGTTGCTATTGTAGACAGAAAAGAAAGAAAACTTGAACTGGAAAAAAGTGCGTAATTACCTTAGCACATTTTCCTTAATAAGGATTTAAAGTGGATTTAAAGCTATGTCAGAAAAATTCCTCTTGAAATAGTTGTTACAAACCAGTGATTAATGCATATAAATAGATATTCCTCTGTTTTGCAGATTTGGCTGCAACTTAATGAGTTGCATGTCAAGGGAAAGTTTATCTCAAGGGGCTTCTGCAAAAACTTCGTTTAGTTGTTGGGACATGACAGTGGAGTTTTTTATGGCATTTGCATCTTAAAGGCTCTTTTATTTTTTCTTTTTTTTCACTTTTTTCATTTTTTTCTACAAATATTCTTAGTCATATCATGTGGAGGTGAGTATTAGTTTAGCATTATGAGAAAAACTTCCTGGGTATTTTTTGCTATCTCTCATAAATTCCCTTGCCATTTTATGGGTGCACTGCACTGTTATCTCGTGAACAATACACATCACACCGTATGCATGTAGTTGAGTGCATGTTTATATGAAAAAAGGAGATTGTTTCTGTCTTGCTATAATCCATGTTTGTACAATTCTTTCAATGTCTTTAATTGTTTTGAACTCTAAAATGAAATGACTTCTAGATAAAATGAGCTTTCAGCTCTCTTCCTTTGTGACAGATTCCAGAGCATCTCTACCTCAAGGCAAGTTTGGTCACCATTTTGCCTTTGTGACCCTTCCTAACCTGTACCACTCAGCAGGCTAGCACTAATGTCAGTACTGTTTACTTGGGCAAGACTGATAGCATCCAGGTGGAGTTTCCAGTCTTTTTTTTTTTTCGTTCTCCCCCCTTCCTTTCTTTATCCAGCCGTGGAATGCATGCCCTAACTGAAGAGTTGAGCAGCAGACTCTTTTGCAGATCCACCAGGTCTTTATTTTACAAACTAGTTGACATTGTCATTCTCTTTTTGCATAAACAGGGGACAAAGCCCCAAGTCAGTGGGAAATGGCATGGTTTGACTGACCTGGGTGGATTTATACCACTCTGCATGCTAAGGATCTGGTTTGCAAATCTGAGTTTTCCCTTTGTTTGACCTTTTCTAAAAACAATTTCTTCAGTTTGCAGGCAGCTTGTCGACCAAACTTCTCACTAAAATACCAATGCCAGCACATCTTTATTTCATTGATTTATTAATTTGTATGCTGGTTCAGTGATACTGGCTTACTTAAATGCCCTTTTGCTGTTCTTCTTTCATTATTTACTGATTTCACCTAGGTGAATAAGGTTGTGCAAATTATTATAAATCAGTCCACTTACAACTTCTGACTCCTCTTGATTTAAGTACTGATTTACTGTCCTTGACAACTGAGAGCTGTACAGTTTCTCTCCCTTCTGAATTTAAGAAAGACCAGAATGTAATTCTTACCAATTAATAATAGATCATTAGAAATACTCTGAAATTATCCACAACTGAACTGTAAAAGTGATGTGACTGATCAGAATCCTACAGAGCCCTGTGGGCAGCACCTGTAAGGAAAGAAAGGCTTACAGCCAGCACGCGCCTGCCTCTGCTACATCAGCTCCTGTCAGCAGCACAAAAGCGAGGTAGAACCAGTCCCCAGTCACCTCTCGGGGGACAACCTTTGCAAAGAGCTTAAGTGCCATTAGCGTGGCAAACTATGCCAGGTACTTTTCATAATCAAGTATAGGAAGTCTAGTATAACCTCACTTCTCAGTTGAGGTTACGCTTCCTTAATGCATGGGAGAGCACAGCTCTGCTACTGAATGTGGTGTGAGTCACAGTCCTTTAGCTCCAGCTGTAGAGCTCGTGTTCTTACCCCATCTCCATGTACAGCTACTATGGTAGCTGTTTTCCAAACCTTTAACCATAGCTTGTAGCTGATACCTGTGTGGGTTCCTGGAGCAAATGAACAGATGCAGCCCGCTGAATTTTAGCGAGAGGAATGAGTTATTTGTCCGTTCAAAAAATATGGATTTTTTTCAGCAGCTGAAAATCTCTGATGGGGTTTTCAAAACACATTTTGCTGCCTCTCATTGGTCTTGAAAGTGAGGGTTTCCTTTTTCCTGATTGATTGTATGGGTGGTGAGAAGCACTCCTTTGTCTGGTGCTCACCTAGTTGACACTGCAGCATCTTTGTGACACTGCCACTGAGGATTTGCACCCTGATGACCTAATGCTAGGATAATGAAACTGAAGTAAGCAACAAAGCACCCTAAAAATACTGATTTCTCTGAAGTTTAAAACTGGAGAATAGCAAAATTTCAGTCACTTTGGTTCTGATAAGAATTACAAAGCTGTGTTAAGTGCAGAATTCAGCACAGAATGGCCAGGTGTCCTGATACTATCTTCTGTATGCAGGAAATTTACTGTACCTTTGTCCAGGAACACTGTCACTGTTGGTGCTTTTATCATCGTGTGACATACTGGGACCTAATTTTAAAACTGCTTAAAAGGAAATTTAAACTAACAAGTCTGTAATCCCATGACATCACCTTGATTTGGTAGCATTTCTTTCAGTGTGTTTGGAGGCAAGAGAGAAAGAAGGGAGGAAAGGTGATGCCTAGTGAAGCTCATCTCCCAGGCCCCGTGTATCAGTGCTGCTGTAGAGGACTGTGCAGAGCTATGCAGAACACCCAAGTTAGGCTCCTGCTTTGAGACACCCTCAGAAGGAGCCTCTCCCTGTGCAACAAAGACCAAGGAAGTCAGGAGAGATTAATCCTTCAGAATATCCTCTACTGATGCTTACAAAATTATCAGAGATGTTAGGAAACTGTTATATTAAAAATCGGTTTACCTGAGTTTCATACTGTTGAAAGTATGGTTCTGAAACTTTCACAAAAGGTTAACTAAGAACAGGATCCCCAGAGTAGCTCTGGAACAGCATTTAACAGCACAGCCTGAGGTATTTCCTTGCTTCTGCAGTAGGGCGAGCCGCATTGCACGGGCAGCCAGGACAGAGGAGCTGAACTCACCTGCCTGCAGTTGCACAGCCGGCTGGCAGAAGGCTATAGGCTATATTCCCTGGGAAAACTGTCGTAATGTATAGGTCCAGAGGTATTAGAGCTTAAATTTGTATCAGAAGGTCTTACCTGGTTGTATAAAGGAATATTCAAAAACATTTGTTGCTGAATGCTAATAAGAGTGATTTTTTTTGTGTGTGTCGGGTTGAGCCAGGCAATGTTTCTGTTACAGTTAGGTGGCTACTTGCAGTGCTGAAATGAACACTTTCTCCAATGATAAGAAGTTTCTGGCATTGTTGCTACCTCAGGAATTTGAAAGAAAAAAAGAGAAAAAAAAAAAAAAACACCCAAAATTACACCAATAAAAAGGTCTTGCATCATGCCTAAGGTCATTAGCATCTGGCTTTGGGAAGCTGCCAAAGGGAATGAATTTCAAAGGCTGAGACTATTAGTTGAGAGCCTGCCAGTCCCAAGAGGTCTTACCTCAGTCTTACAGCAAGAGCTTCCTGGCAGACCTTAATGGCTGTGACAGTACTTTCGGTGAGAGGATATCACTTACAATTGAATCTAGAACTACGTGGGACTTAGCAGAAACTTTCTAGCACAATGAATGGCGCCAGGAAGAAACAGAAAACCAGCAAATGGCCTGAATGCAGGTGTTACGTGCTCACATCGGTTCTCTCTGCTCTGGGGGAAAACAGATGCTTTTCTGCACCTGCTCTACTTTCAGCCCAGCTAAGAAGAATGCACTGCATTAATCTTGTATAGAGGTGACCAAAGCAAGGTGAATCCGCATGGTCGCTTCCCCAGCCATAAGCAAGCAGCTCTCTAGATGAGCAGTGCTGCGTATAAATCCACAAGCCAAGAACTGTCAGCTCAAAAGCAGAGCAGGCATTGCTCCTGCTCAGCCCTCCAAATACTTCTCCAGCCAAAACCCAGTCTCTTCCAGTGAATCTGAAATGAGTCACAGTCAGCTGGTTTTGTCAAGTCCCCTGTCTTTGTCAGGCACTGAGGAATAGATCCATGGATGGATGATATCTGCCTGTTAATGTGACACTGCAGATCAACATGTGTGCCCGTGCCTTCCAGCAGGCTTGACACACTGCAGTGCGGACAGAAGCAGACTTTTCTGGGGTACCAACAGTTGCCCAGGGGTCTGCTTTGGAGCAGATCCATTCATTTTAAAAGGGGAGCATGTGTGTGTTCTAGCACATAAATAAAAACAAAGAAATTTGGCTGAGAGGCATGCAGTTCAGGAGGTGAACTTCCAAAAATTGAAATAAATAAAGGAAACCTGCAAGTCAAATACATCACTGGTATAGTTCCTTTTTTTCCTTTTTTTTTTTTTTTTTTCTTTTCAGTTCTTTGTGTCTCTTTTCTAGCGTACTTTTGTAGTTGCTGCCATTTGTAGTTGCTGCCAGTTGTTGTCTCCAAGACTTAAAAATCTGGTGTCCTAGCCTTACTGCTGATGGAAATGTGAAATGCAGAGATTACAAGAATTGAGGTCCTTGGCTTTTTACAGATGGTAAAACTAGAGAACATAAGCACAAAGGTATTTAATGGTTCACCAAAGCCTGCCCTGCTTCACTTTCAAGTTCACCCTCCTGTTGTTCTCACCTGTTCTTAATAGATCATTGGTAATCCAGGTGTATTTGAAAGAAGTACCTAAAATCACTTGGATAGCTATGTAATAAGTGGACAAAGAAAGATGTGACATTTGTTCCAATAGAGTTTTGGTGTTGCTGTACATAGGGATGAAATACATCTTTTGCAAATAGAAAACATCATTGCTCACAGAGATAAAATGTTGGCATTTAAAACTTAACCTGTGGCTCATCACTCTTCTACATGAGATCATTGCACAGCAGAATGAATTTCAGAAAACATAGTACAGATAATTTTAAAACAGGATGGATTACTGTTTCTTGCTTTAACCTCAGCAATAATGACTGGAAAGTGTTCCACCATGTAGAAGTGAAAGTTGATAGGTCTCAGTTTAGTTCCCATATGGATTTCGTTTAGTTCTCACGTGGGAAGGTGTACACATCACTGAAACTGCCTTTTTTGTTGTGCTTTTGTAAATGAGATCATGTTCGGCATGATCATGGAAAACGAGGATTGGGATGAGCTGTGAAAGAGAACATGTTTGTCTAGAGTTCATCTCCAGAGATGGATTTGAGTGCTAGGTAGGACAGTGCGTGCACCTGGTCATTCTCTGCAGGCCCCTCAAATGTCCCTGTGATGCCTTTCCTCAATGGCTGAAATGAGGTTTAATCAGAAATGTCTGCCTGCCCCACTGTGGAGCTTTTGGATTTTGTTGGCAGAGGAGGCAGAGAATCAAATATTTTTAGTAGGAAGAGAAGCCCTTTCTCTCATAGGTTTGAGATCGGTTCATTTGTATTTTTACACAAGTTCAGTGCCATCAAATATCTGGATCATTTCTGGGGTGAAAATGTAAAAAGTGACACACGATTCACTTCAACATGAAAAAAAAAAAAAAAAAAAAAAAAGAATCTTTTTAAATTTAACATAAATCGGAAATAAAATATTTTTGATAAAGATGAGCTCTTTGAGCAAAAGTAAAATTATGAAGAGCTGTGCTATTTTTTTTCTTAACTTCACTTAGAAAATAACTTGATAAACTTCAAGTAAAAATAAATTAAAAGAAAAAAAAATACACCAACATGTTAAGTTAAAGAGAAATCTGTGCAAACATTGCTCCTACTGTGCAGCCCTGACCACCGGGTGAGGGTACCAGTCAGGGGCATGTTTTTGCCTAAAGCATCACAGCAGGGCACTGGTCTGGAGTCCCCTTGGTGTTCCTGGGCGTCTGTGTTAGTGGTATTGCATCTTCTGGTCAAGAACCATGGGATTTCAGAGAGGACAAGCAATTGCTTTTTAATGTGAATGCCTGTCTTTTCCCAGGATTGCTGTTATTTTATCATTGCGGTTATTTTTCAGCCATGTTTCAAAGGTAGCTGAGTGTTCAGAGCTTGTAATTGACGGTGAGAGGCCAGGTGGTAATTTCAAGTCCCCGATACAGGTGGTCACCTTGAGGTTTGCCAAGTACGAGCCTTTGAGAAACATTTGCCCTTTCAAATGGGGCTTATTTACCGTTGAAGTAATAAAGCGGGTACCCAAGATATATTTCTGATCACAACTGTTGTTTACGTAGGCTCCTTGTTCCAGTTCTTGTAATTGTGACTGGCTAGGCACAACGCAATGCTTTAATTGGGAAGTAAAACTAGCAGTGTGTTCCACTGCTAATGGCTGGGCTGTGCAGAGCAGTTACTAATTAGCCTAAAGAAGCAACAAATACTGGTGTTTTCACAGACTGAGTTTCCAACCCCTTATTTACATCACAAAATCTATGTATAAAAGTAGCTTGCATCTCTCCTCCCCTGTAAACACATATTTCACGTTCTGTGAGGCTGATGCTACAGAATGAATGTTACCCAGATAATGTGGGTTGGAGTACAGAGAAAATATCTTGATAAACAGAATACACAATTTCTAAGGCTAGAAATGAGTTCTTAGAGCTTTCTAAAGAAGCCAATTTTTCTTTAATAGATGTATTGCAAAGGCTGTGCTATTTCTCTTTGCTGGCCAGTATAATATGATGGTTCTGCACAAAGACATCTTTTTCTAAGTCTATAGAGGAAGTGTTTGTTAAGGCTGGGATTGTGCCTCTACTCTACAATGTTTATAAACAGCAATTGTCGCTTGCTTGCTAAAATGGTGGTCAGGAGAAAATGCTATTCTTAAGAGGAGGATGAAGGCACAGAACAGGCTAAATGACAGGCTGGCTCTGTCGCAGATTTATTATACAACTTTGGGTAAATCACAAATCCACCAGCTTGTAAAAAGGAGATAATGCTAAGCATATAGTGAGGGTTGCAATGTTTTATTGGTGTTTTTTAATAAAAAATGTGTTGAGATCACTTGAAATGAAAGGCTTCAGAGGTATATGGAATTTATTACAGATCTAGTATAAATTGCATTTCTTGGAACTAAACTGATTTTTACCAATGAGGATTTAAATATATTCGGAGTCCAAAAAGGCATTTCCTTCTTAATAGCCTTCCTCTACTGTAGAGAAAAGTAAAGATCACAGCAAATGTTCCATTTCTATTTGAAGGTGTCACAGTGTTTTTAATAAAGGTTGTGCTTACTGTATCACTACCTCATTTCAGCACGGACAATTTCAAAAGAAGCTAGCACTAAATGATTATGTTAATCTCAGTGGTTTTTCCCTATTCAGATTTTTGTCTAATTGATGTAGAGACGTAGTGCTCCTTTACTACAGAGTCACGCAAGCCGGATGCCATGCTGCATCTTCAGCACAAAAAGAATATTCTCTTAATCAGTTGGGTAAGCTGAGTATGGTGGAGCCATATGTGGATGAAGAGTTTAATACAGAAAAAATTATTACAAGGCAGGGGCTTTGGAACAAGGCATGTGGCCGGGCTAATAAAAATGTCTCGCAGTTGCTGCCAGTAGGCTTGATCCTGCCTCCCTCAAAGCCAGCAACACAAGTCGTGTTGGCCATGTGAAGGCAGGAGAAAGTCCTTTAGCTCATGGAGGCCCTCGGCAGGAGGGGCCACCTGTCCAAGGCACTGAAAAAGGCAACAAAATTAATCTCCAACTCCCATTAACCTCATGCGGCTTCAGCGCAGTCTGCTGCGGCCTCCATCGTTACATCCAGTAGGGTCGTCACCGTTCGGCTCGTCTCCACAGGAGCCTAAGGCCTAAGGTGGGGAGCAACAAAACGCCCTTCTTACCACTACTGCATGGTTTATTTTTAACAGTAGGACAGCGTAAAAGAGAAAAGGAGGTTTGTGAAAAATCGCACAAGCTGTGTGTGTCTTTAGTATAGCTGAAGGCTCATTACTTCCTTGTGGTAATCCTGCCAGGCCTACTTCTTCAATCCCTTCTGTGTCGGTCTGGCAGTCAGCTTCCTGCAGATATTATACCTAAACCACTGCTTCATAAGAGACTTCTGTTTTACACCTGCCATAGTTCTTCTAATTGTATGATTTCGCACCTTGTTCCAGGCCTGGCGCTCCTCCAAGCAATCCCCAAGTGTCTTGTAAAAAGTGGTTGGTCTTGAAGCATTTTTCTTCTTTTCCACTTTTCACGCTATGCGTGCTGCCCTATTATTTTAAACCAGTATATTAATGGAGGGAAAGCCCTGGTAACCAGTCCAGTGCTTCTGAGTTATTAACAGGGCAGCTCCAGTCTCACCCTAAAATAGGCTGGTGCTTGTTCAAGTGCATTTCCAGTAACGTTGATGCCGAAATTCAAGGACTCTGTAGCTAACACAACGCTTATTCATAGCAACTTTTGCTTCTTCAATTGCTGCTACCTGTTGCAACATTCAAAGATTCCCAGAAGTTTATTTAATTCCCAAATTTCCTAGCAGTCTAAATTAGCATCCTAGCCACCTTAGCCAAGCCTGGTGTCCGGATCACCCAGATGTACACAGCTTGAGCTGACAAGGAGTTGAGTTCCATTCTGAACACGTTTAAGCTAATAATTTCCAGTATAAAATGCTGTTCTTAATGTTGCATAAAAAATATCTGGTAGCAGAGAGATTCTGGCTTTCTGTGTAAGCAGTCTGCTGTCAGAATGATCAGTGGGGAAGGGATTGGCAGGAGGAGGCAAGGGGCTGGAAAAGCCGGGTGTCTGTAAGCTGAGAAGGGCTCGGTGCTGGAAGGCTTCTCTGTCTCCTCAGGTTCAGAGGAAGGCGAAGTGGTGAGGGGATGAGAGGAGGGAAACTGCGGAGACTGCCTGGGCAATGGGGCAAGGCGGCATCGGAAAATAAATGAGAGCTCGTGGCAGATGCTGATTCCTCAGCCAGCTATTCTTGGCAATGAATAAAAAGGTTAAAGCAAGGAAAAGTTATATTTATTTTTGTGTGTGTACGTATGTATGTGTTTTATTTTTAAAAGGTTGCTTTTATTTCCAGGTTTTCAATTATTTCAAAGGTTGCCTACACTGGAGGTGCCACAATAACTCATAGCTTCACAGAGACAAATCTATTATTGCTTATCACAGGAATGCCCAGAGGCCTCTTGTAGGGACAGAGCCCCATTGTGTCAGGTGTTATGGAAACATCATGTATATCTTTGATTCATAGTGGATTTTGAATCACCCTTAATAGTTTAATATTTTTTCCCATCAGTTAATTTCGGTTTTCAAGCTCTGAAAGGGGCTTTTACACAGCATTTGTAGGTTCTGGCAAAAATCTCTACAGATCACTACAGCCACTTTTGCATACCAATTCTATATACCACCATTGGCAAATATCAACAGCTGGCAATAAAATTGGATGTAGGTTGGTCTGAGGATGTATCACAGTGCCAGATTCAAGCGTTAATTGAAAAAAAAAAAAAAAAAAGCAGAATAGAAAAGAAGGAAAAACTGTCTCTTTTTGTGAATTAATCTTAGAACTGAAATGTGACTTTACTAACGTATTAAACTATCCAGATTTTTTTCCTTCCTGTGGCCAGAAATAAGGAAGAGAGTAAGGTAATGAAAATATTGAAGGATTGCTTGGAAAATTTCAGTGTAACATTTTCAGTAAAGTATTGTCAGGTTTAGTTTTTCATAAGAAGTGTAAGATCTGTCCTAGCGGCTCATAAACTGCTTTTTTGGATATGATAATGTAACAAACACTAGGTTGACTATACACTGTAAAGTTATCATATTGAGCAGAAAAATAGTGGGATAGTTGCTCGCGCCATTTAGCAGCACACTCTGCAAATAATCTTTTGAAGCCACTGGGATTATTCATGGATTTTTAAACAAGTCCTTCTGTAAAGTTCTGTTTTTGCCCAGAAATGGTATTTTTATTCATTGTGTGAATGCAGCAACTCTGAATCTGTCCAGCATAACGAAATAGTATCTGTTACACACAAGCAAACATTGAAGACATTTGGAATATGGCTGTATGAAGTGGTTGCCTGTGTTATTTAGACTGGTTTTTGCTGGAATTACAACTTTTTTTGTTAACACCACTCATATCATCAAGGTATATCCAAAGCTACTACCAACTAGCTGGACAGCTTTCTCTGTAAGTTTTTCACGTATTATCCTCCTGCACTCCTAAAGTCTTATCTCCCTTGTCCATAGCCAAAAGCTACTAACTTGGAACAAAGTTCAATCAAGACCCAAACATAATGAAGAAGGAGAAATCGCAAAAGATGGAGTTAATGGCTGCAGCTACCGCTGTGGATCCTTTTGCCACAGGCTCTGAAAGTCTGGAAAATTAATCAAAGTTCAATCAAGGATGTATGATATTGCGGCGGCTGCAGCAGCAGTGTCTGGTGTCACCTGGGAGCTGTCCATTAAAAACAGCTCACTGAAAACCATCCCGGTATTGATGTGGTATCCTGGTTGAAGGGGGTAGTCAGATGCTTCTCCAGGACGTTGCTATACCTTCTGCTTTTACTACTGGGTAAACTTCAGAAGTTCAACACATATTTGAGACAAAAAAAAGAGCAGGCAGATGTCTGGAATAAGCTAATAAAATCGGTAGCTTTAAAGAAACCAACTAGGTGGAAGGTGGGTGACCATTCCAAGGAGGTTTCATGGAATGTCACTGTAAAAATAGGAACTAAATTTTTTTCTTCCTATTCCATAAGAAGGTGGATCTAAAATCAAAAAGATAAATGAGAACAGAAGTTTTGGCTAAAGCATAAAGTTGTAAGATAAGTCTTCATCAGCGTGGGAGAGCTGGTAAATAAGCATCCATAATGAACTCTGATTGTCCTAGTGGTCACAGTACTTCAGGCATGGTTGTTAAACACAACAGTTTGTCCAGAAATGTGTAGGTTATGAGCTTAGAGAGAAAAATCTTCTTCAGATAAGCTGTAGTAATTTTCTGAAATAATTCTTCTTTCAGAAATTAATTTGAAAGCATAGAATGTTTGCTTTTTATTTCATTGCCTGGAAAAAAAATGTCCTATAACCTTTATGATGTTTATGATTTAAACTTGGCAAAACTTGTGGGCAGGGAAAAATCATCTTTCATTTTATCAGACTGCCACTGAGACACGTCCTAGTCATCTCTGTAATACTCTGACACTCCCATGAAACAAAGTAAAAATGCCACCACTGGTATTACTGCTATGTTACTCATCGGTTATTATATGCCATGGTTTAAACAGTTGAAAACCACTACCTGGTATTAAAGAATCGGGGGGGGGGGGGGGGGGGGGGGGAGGGAAGGAAAATGCTGGAGGCTGTGAAAATAAATACAAAGCTCAGTACTGTAGGTGAAGTGTCTCCTGTATTGGTAGGACTCTATCACCTTTTTTTTTGGGGGGGGGGGGGGAGTGAACAAAACAATGGCATTAATGTTTCAGGTATCATACTGCCGGCTCTCCTTTTCTTTAACCATGTGAATATGAGTTGCTCCCAGTTTTATGGCAGACATTTTCTTCTGACTTTGACACACCTTTGGCCCAATGTCACACCCTTTGGCCTGGGGGCACAAACATGGTTACTGACTATTCCTTTTATGACAACACAAAGTCTCTGGAATTCTGTCTAGGCACTTTAAATCAGATAGCATAAACAAGTCTTTCTCCCCATTGTATTTCTGCCTGGATCATCACTATATCTTAAGTGAAATTACTGGTATTCTTTTGATAAACCATTAATGCTAGGAAGGGGGGGGGTGGATTTTTTTTTTTGTTAATTACTAAATCTCAGTGACAGACAGAATCTGCCTGTTAAAACTTGTGTTGTAATTTGAGGATTAAATGCTGCACCTCTGAGAAACATCAGTATCAAAACTGATTTGCTCTAAGAGACTTACCGTTGTTAGAGGCTGCAGTCTGACAAAGTAGATTCCTTAATAACAGAGTTAGCAATTAAATGTTTTATGCTCCTCACAAGACTTACAAGATGAGAGGGCAATCGCTAGAATTGTGCAGAAAGGAAAATGCGTAGCCAGTACAGCTCCCACCTTAATCCCTGCCACCGAAGGACTTCAGCTCCCATTAATGTTTGGCTGTTAGATAAGATTTGAAAATTGCATTTTGCTTGATAACCTTTCTTATCTAGCCCGAAGGTTTGCAGGTTCATATTCTCCTCTGGCACCTTTATGCAGCCCACCCCAAACCACACTGACCATGTAAAGGGTGGACAGAGCTGCGAAGAACACTTGGGTATCATCCACACTGCATCCTTTCCTTAGAGCACTATCTCTGGTTGGGTAGACATGTCGTATATATGATAAAGTGATACAGCTTTTTGCCATCCTTTTAGATAGAAGCTGCATACTTCTTTGCAGTTCAAGAACTTAGAAATGGAGAAAGAAAGAAACAGAGTCAGTGGGTAAGCCAATTTTCTTTCTAACAGCCCAGGGGTTAGGGAGAAATGGAAGGAGAGAGCCAAGAAAAGTCTGTAAGTGTCTAAAGCTGTTCTGATTCAGGCAGGTCAGTTAAAATATACTTACTTTGAACAGTGATGTGATGCAATTCATATTTTCATAACAACTTTTCCGTCTTGATATTCACTGCGTATATATCTATATATATAAAGCTTCTATATTTCTATGTTTTTAACTAGGTATATTTCTAGGGGCTAGGCAACTTCAAAGTTGATGCTTTTTTGGCCCATTGACAAGTTTTAGTTCCAAATACAGATTTGGATTTGAAGCCTGTCCCTCCTTGAAGTTTGAATTCTGTGGACATTACTTCATAAAACATTTTAAAGAAGATAAGGTCATTATGTAAGCTCTTCGTGATCTCTTTTCCTGTACTCTTCAGTTATACATACTGAAATCCAAGCATAGAAAGCACCTACTAGGCAAGAAGGTGAAAGGTAAAGTGTTTAGTTTAACATTTTTAGCTGGCAAAAAGACAGAGAACAAAGAATAGGAACAGTCAGTGAGTTTGCAAATGGCTAATAGTTAAACTGGGTGCTCCAGGCTTCGGAGTGGGTCAGATGGTGTTTATTAAAAATCTGGGGAGGTTGGAGAGAGTACAGAAGAAATGCTGCTTACAGAGAAGATACATGTTTTAGACTCATTAAGACTCTGAATTGTAAAGCTCTCCAAAAAGATCTAATAAACCTACCTGAAGAGCAGATAAAACTGCTGAAAAATGCAAAGTAGAGCATGCTGGAAAGAAGTAATCTGGAGTTTTCGTAAATGCTGTCAAGTCCTGGAATGAAATTGTAAGCATTCAACAGAAAGCCCCAGTTATCAGAAAATTGGATGAACTCATCTGTATGGTGTATGTGAGCAATGGATTAACTCTATTGCTTTCATTAGAAAAGAGAAAATGTTGTATTTATGTTTGTCACCAAGTACTTGCTAATTGTGTGTCCCTTGCTTTAGTATAAAGCTGCGTTAAACAGAGGAAACTAAAATGGTAGAAAGCAAAAGAATAGAACAGAGTAATGTTAAAGTATGTTAATGCTCTCAAAAAGTCAAATGGAACAGCATATCCCTTCAGCTGATCTTATGACATCTACCAAAAAAAAATTAGCAAAAATGGGGAATGAGAACAGGAGAATGAAAATACACAATTCCAAAAATCACTGGAAGCTGGGGAAAGCTTTGCTAGGAATATCAGCAGTAGGACCACCTCGATTAACAAAGAGATTAATAAGATATGACATGAACAAATGTAGTGATTAGCACAGAGAAGTCAAGCCATGTATGTTGGTTTATTGTATTTCACGTTTTCAAGCAACATGTTTTAACACCAGTATTGAAAAGCTCTTTCTGTGCAGTGTGTAATTAAGCCATGTTGTATAATTATGGTACCATTCCTGCAGGGAACTGGGCCTTAAAAAAGGATGTAACTATGTAACCTGAAAAAAAAACAACAACTGTTAGATGGCAAACTTACAGAATCCATTATCAATTTTTTTCAGAAAGAAATGCATTTTGACATAAAGAGATATTTAATAAAAGATGAAAAGAAACTTTCTGTTCAGGTAGCTATTTCACAACTTAACTGCAGGTTTTCTTGATGCCAGTGACTTTCTATGGAGAGGGGATATATCAGTGGAATCAGCTGGTGTTGATGGTTTCTTTATGGGTCTATAATAAGTCTTACTTCAAATATTAGCATCCTGAGCTGTTTTGAGCTAACAAAGGAAGGTAATGGAGTGAACAGTCAGAGAAAAAGTAGTGCTGAAGCAGAGGTATAAATGCAGGTAGTATTAAATAAACTGCATATTTTCTTTTTATGTAATTACACTAAAGGAGATATAAATAGCAAAATAGTGATCAACATTTACACTCAGATTAAACTGTTAAAGGAAAACAGTTTTGTACACCATAGCTCAGTATTATCTGCTTGGGCCACCTTTCAAAATCAGCCTACCTTGAGTTGGGTTTCTCTGTTGCTTGCTTAGTTGAGAACTGGAGTGCCATACCCAGACCTTCCACACACCTTGAGAAAGCTTCTCACGTACTCTATGGCTTAAGCTGGCCTTGTTGTACTTGACAAGTGCTTAAATAAAAAGCAGTATGCAGAGTTTAAAACTATTTTGTCATTTGAAACCCAGATCCCCAAGTGTGTTTGTCTTGATGGCAGGACCATGGGTTCTCTTCATTTTTTAAGGTCTTTTTCCTCTTTCCCTCCTATCTCCCCAGACTCTTGGGTCCCTTCAGCTCTGGACAAGTGTGTAATTCTTGTTCCTGGTGGCATTCCTTGCTGAAAGGTGCCCCACTGCCCATCTGTATGATCAAGGGGCAGACCATTAGTTCACATGTCTTTTGTAAGGTGAAATGTTTGATCCACACCTCTCTCCAAGGCAATAAGTGAGCAGACCATTAAATTAGCACGGAGATCTTTGCCAGCACTGATTTAAGGAAGAGGGGCATAGTGTATTACGTGTTTGGAATTTAGGCTAAGCAGGCAGGACACAGAGGTTAATGCCATTTTGTAGCTAACTCTGGTAGAAAGAATTTGACACAGACAGTGTGTGCTTGGGGAAGTTACGTGTCCCTTTGCATAGAGCACACAGCAGCAAAAACCAAAGCTGCTACTAACATTTAGATTGTGCTTGAATAGTTTGTGGAAGGTCTTTTTAAAATGACTTTTTTTTCTTTTGTTTTGGAATCAGCCATCAAATCATGATTGAAAAAAGCCAAGAGAAACGTTTTTCTGGGGATGACATTGCTCTTTTGTCCTACATCACGCTATCTCAGTTGCAGCGATTCCCTATGATTAATACCTACTTTAAAAAAAAAATGCTAGATACTAAAATCAGGTAAGAGCAGCAGCTTTCTGTCTGTAACCAGTTCCATGTGTTGGAGATCTTCTCAAAACTGTGAGTACTCTGGAATGTGGTGAAGGAGTTTTAGCACTTCACAATCTGCCCTACATCCTCATATGTTCGTGCTGCTCTGAACACAGGCTGAGACATGGCGAAGGAGAGGCAGGCTGGGGCAGATAGGGAGAGAAAGCAGCTTTCTTTGGGCTGCCTTGTTACGCCATGATTCTAGGTGTTTACATGTGGACTTGCATGGATTTCAGACCTGGGAAACCTTTTCTTTTGCCCTCAACAGTGTCCCTAAGAACACAGATAGATGCCTCGGTTTCCTCAAGGAGCTTGCAACTCAAATGCGATTAAAAAAAAATAAAAATCAGAATTGCAAAAATTGCAATAACTTGCAAATAGCAATTTGATATCAGAGTCCCAGATCGAACCCAAGACCTTTGGCTCAAGCCTGGGGCTCTGTCCTGAAGCTTATTTTTTACCAAAGAAGCTATTTTTCCATTAAATTTCACTGCTGGAAGAGGAGTTATGGGAGTCACTGTCTGGTTTCAATTTTGGTCATTCTTCAAGATACATCTTGATAATTTGTTCTGTACAAGCAAGCTTGAACTATGAATCAGCTGAAATTACTGCAAACGCTGTTAGTGTGCTACAATTTCTTTAAAAGTTGACCTGTAAATACAAATTGTCTCGAACGTGTCACATTATGCTAGAGATCATTGGATTTTACTGAATGGAGCACAGGTAGTAAAAGGCTGAAAAAATGCTAATCAGTAATAGAGAATAGTTGAA
Organism: Aythya ferina; assembly: GCF_964211825.1. Lineage (NCBI taxonomy): Eukaryota > Metazoa > Chordata > Aves > Anseriformes > Anatidae > Aythya > Aythya ferina. Next base: position 10,022,615 of record NC_140307.1, read on the forward strand.
AAAGAGCAAGATTGGAATATGTTCCCATAAAATATTAATTGAAAAAGCTTGAACAATGAAAATAATGCTTAAGAGACTGTTAGTAGATAATTAATTAAGAAAAAAGTCAATTGGTCTTAAATTGTTTGCTATGGATAGTTAGCCCATTTAATAAGAATTATCATCTTCCAGGCAAATGGCAGATAGCTAGTAAATAGGTTTTTCCTGGGAACTGGCTGGAGGGGAGAACAGCTCTCCACACAGCTGACTTTTAGTCACTTATCATTTTGAAGTAAATTCAGACCTTCTGGCGGTTTGTGTAATCTTAAGCCACTCTTTGTTGGAGAATTCTCAATCAGGTAGACTCCTTAGCTACACTGCTGTTTGTTTCATTAAGAGGGAAATACAATTTTAGTAACAAGGTGTGCCTTTGGCTTTGAGTTATCATCATGAGAGGGCAGTTCGGGTTTTCCCTCCCTACAAAGCATAGGCTTTTAAAACCGCTCCTAAGAATCAGCTCAAATAGCATCACGTGGCTGTGATTTGGTGGATGCTTCATCCTACAGCTCGTAGGACCACTGATGATGTGCATGGAAGAGTCCTGGCATCCTTGGCAGAGCCCAGTGCTGGTAGAGGTGGCCCTCGGCTGAGCTCTGCTAGGGGGGGACCTATCGGTGGTTGACTCTTTGCACACTTCAGTGTTTTTTTTTTTTTTTTGGCAGAAATATCTGGCAGGCCATACTGAGAAACTAAATCCCCCTCTCTTTTTCTCAGTCTTTGTAAGTAGTTCAGTTGGAGAAATAAGGTATAGAGTGGAGAAACCTATGGATTCAGGGAAAGCGTATGCTTCATGTTGTGCTCTGTGGGCCCAGGTTCTGGTATTGGCTTTAAAATTGGCTTTATCTGGCCTGCTTCCAGTCACTGTGGTGGAGCTGACAGTGTCTTTACTCCAGTATTCGGTAAAATGTAAACCAGGTTCTCTCCTTAAGCATTGTGCATATATCTAGCAAATAATAAATAGGATTAGAAGACAAATTACCCAACAATTATTTGTTACGTTAGCTCTCTTCTCCCTACAGCCATCTTATTTCCTGCTGCCTTCCCTATGGGATTACAGGTATTCATCTGGTCAAACACTGTCCTGGTATGTTCCTAAAAGGATTCCCACTGAGTCCAGTGAGACTTATTCATGTGTGTTTCTGGGCGTAGCACGGTGTGTGCCTGGCTTAGGAGGGTGCCAAGAAATAATACATAGGAGGCAAAACTAGAGTAGGGAGAAGTGTTTTCTTCGTGGTTTTGTTTTGTTTTTTAAATAGGTGAGAGATGACTATGACAAAAATCCTGTTCTAACTCATGAATGCAACCCAACACCTGAATAACTCAAAACAGATTTTGGCCCAATTACTGGAAAGTAATTCTTCTCCTGTCTTTATGGCCTGTACTTCTGTTAATAGGAAGCTTCAACTTCATAAAAAGAAATAAAATTCAGCCTTAACACAGAAGTAAGTTGATAGGGGGAAATGTTTTAACTTTAAAAAATACACACCCCACTCAATGAACCTTTAAGACCTGCAAATGTTTAAAAAGAAAGAGAAAAAAAAATCAGCAGCTGCAATTTGCAAAACAACACTCCGACACTAAAAATAAGTAATTTTAATCGTAAGTACCTCGTAGCTTATTTGCAGATAGTTGTACACTCTTGGAAAAAAAAAATGTAATAGGCCTTAGGTCAGCTGCATTGATTTAATGCATTACTTAGGCTGCCAGAGCAGAGGTAGAATCTCCTCGCACTGCATTAGGAGTGCCTCAAGCCTCCGTGACTCCTTTTGATCAAATCTCTGTGAAAGATGAGTGTCATGCCCTCTTCGAGCCAGCTGTGAGGGGACTGCCCTGCGACTGGAGGAGCATGCTGGAGCACAGCACTCCGGGGCAGCGAGGTGAGAGCTGGCTGCAGAGGTGAGAGGCAGACACAACTTCGTACTGTAGGTCTGGAGAACACCAAGGGGGAGGATCCTATTTCACTCCCCTGTGCACAGCCTGAGCATACATCAGACCTTGAGGTGCTCAGAGTCAGACAAGAGTAAAGAGGCGTGTGATGGTTCTGCCTTAGTACTTGTACAGACAGGAGTGTTTCCAGTACTTCTTTGTACAACTCACTGAGGGAATGGGAAACTGTTTTATAGCTCTGGAAACATAAGCACAGTAAGAATGTCTGAGGTAAGGAAAGTTCTTTGCAGTTATATATGAATGTGTGTTTTTACTGTGCAACTTTTACTTGTGGTTATGCACTGTGGAGATATAAAAATTCTTGTAATGGTGTTGTTTTGGGTAATGAACAATGGAGATGAAAGCTATAGTGAAATGTACTCTCCATTTCTTAATTACTAAAAGATACTGTGAAAGTAGAAAACTACTTTATATTAAATAAATCCTGCTTTTCTTTCTGCTGTGCACTGTAAACAACTGTATGACTTTTCTATTCTACAGTAAGTAATGCAGAATTGCAGGCTGATTATAATAAGCAGAGCCATCACTTGTATAATTGTTTTCCAATTGAAGTAGTAGCATGTAAATCATAAATACTTGACAATGTTTAATTGTAGAAGTCCTCGATATACATTAATAACAATAAAATCTGTGATTTGTGACTCAGATGTGTTCTGACTGAAGTGCTTTAAGCAGATACATTATCATTATTATGACGTATAAATGCACTGAAGAGCAGTCAACAATATAATTTCAGTACGAAGTTCTTTTAAAATTACCAGTAAAGTGGAATCTAATGTATGCCCTTTATATTCAATTTATTGCTGACTATTTAGCATCCAGAAAATAAGGCCGGTAATTCTTTTCTTAGGATCAGTCTGTTTGTGGGGGGGGGGGCAGAGGGAGGGGAGAGAGAGGGAGTGTGTGTGTGTGTGCATGGGGTTGTCTTCTGTTATTATTATTTTTTAAATATATTGAGCTCATTAAGAGGTTAAATGCATCAGAATATAAGATGCTTATTTAATTTATTTTGATTTTTTTTATCATGTAGAAAAATAAACATGGTTTAATTGTCATCTCATACATAATGAGGTTTTGTTAGATGTGTTTAAGATACAGCATTTTACTTTCTGGTTTATTAATTGGCCAGATACTTCTAGTCCTCTGTGTAAGGAATCCTTGGTTTAAAAATGAGGAGAGGGCAGATCGCTAACCCAAGGGAAGGCTACTGATATATACAGGCTGTGGCTTATCCTTCTGTAAAATCCTGTGGATAAAAAGTGACACTATTCCTTTCTTCCCCTATTTCTTTTTTCCTTTTATTTTTGTATTTGTGTTTTCTATATAAATTTTACAAAATTTATATATGTTTTTCAGTTTAAATAATGTGGGGAGCCAGGCAACTTCCTGATATTTTGTGGATGTGAGAGAGAGAAAATGAATTGAGCTGGTTTTGTTTTAATTTAAAACAAACCATTGTTTGAAAGGCAGTTAGCAGTCAATTTTCACATCTGAGCCGAAGTTGGAGTTTGATGTGCTCATTTAGTTGAGATTGTCGTTTGAGCAATTTATATATAAATTTCTGTAATTCGTGTAACTACTTGGCTTCTTGAACCTCGGGAGCTGATTGTTTGTCTTATCTTTTGGTGAGCTAACTCTGCGTTATGTTGCAAAACCTTGAGGCATGTTGTGTTTCTTCGTGTTCCTGCAGTCTGCAAGTGAAGTCAGCTTCATTAGTTTCATGATGGCACATCAGTGCATGGCTGGTGTTGCCGCTTCCTTCAAGCTACTCCCGGAGCATGATCTGGGCTGCCTTGGTTTGGATAAGCTTGTAAGGATTTGTCAGCCAGATGTGACAAGATTGTCAAGAGGCAAGTAAAGAAGGAGATCTGATATTAATCAGTGCATAGCTTGGAGCCAAACTTTCTCAAATGCAGTGTAGTAACATGTTCTTCTCATTTACTGCTTCTCTTTGTGGCTATAGAACTGCCACTGTCTGAGTTTGACGGTTAAAAGGGATGCCAGCTAATAGTCTTTAATTGTAAGGATACAATTCTAGGTGGGAAAAGATCATATGTTTCTATTTTTAACATCCTCTTTGAAAATACAGTTCTGTTTACTGCAGTTTGCTGGAAAATATGCTAGCGTTATGCTAGACAAGACTTCTTGTTTTCTCTGCTAGTTTTAAAATACTGAAATAGGGGCTTAGTGCTCTGCTCAAGGAATGTGAGGTGGGCAGCCTCCCTTCACTCCAGGTCATGGTGCAAAGTAGGACTTGCATTGTTTGTAACTGCTAACGACAGTGTGCGGTGCCTTTCTTTGTTCTAGTGATTAGAACAAAGTACACTGAACAATACCTTCTCACTTCTTCTCTTACTGAAAATGGATAAAATATTGGCTTTCAAAGGACATATAATGTAATATTACATTAGATCTGTTTACATTATATGCATAATGCTAATAAGGTTTTTTTATATATAACCAGTATAATTCTGCATTTCTGTGTAAATCAAACTTCAGAGTTTTTAGCAGTTGCAGCTTAACCATAGGTGAACATGTAAAAAGTAACTAACCTTATGTTATGGAAAATACCTTCTTGTTTTACTTACTGTAAGGTTTCTTGCTTGATTGATTTTTAAAAGTAATTGTTCTGTTAATTCTTTGAACTAGGGAACCATCTTCAACCTATTTAGAACCATAAAGAGAATGGCATCTGCAAACATATCCAGACGTGCAGGAGAGCTAAATTGTCATGAACGGGCAAAATTATTCCAAATTTTGGGCCATTTTGTGGGCTCGCTATAGCTGGGATGAAATTCTGCCTCCTTAGGCTGCAACAAGATTTGGTCGTTTTATACCAAATGCCTTGACTTCCAGCTTCTGCGCCTGTTCATGGTGTTGTTAAGAAATCTGTTCATACAACATTGAGCATGTCATTCTATTTCCCATCAAGTAAGCCAGTGATTTAGTTTGTTTTTAGTAATGAAGACTCCGCTATTATATTAAATTTTCCTCTGATAAGAACTAAAATATTCTTTTTATTTATTTATTTATTGTAGATTACACTTTTTGCTATATGTTTTTTAAAGCACCTTTCATAGGATTTGGCATTTGTTAAATATTTTCATGCAGATTTGAGCTAAAATTTAGCTACAGATCTTGAATTCATTATTCCAGCAAGAGATCCACAAAATGCAGGGAAGAAAAGCTATTGTTTTGGCCCCCTGGGTCATCTCCTGCCCTTCATGACTTACGTGGTGCAGGAACTCTGTTCCTATGCGCTGTGCAGCCAGCAGATTTTGTCCTAGCAGATGCTACAGCTGAAGTTTTATAGCTTCATCACTTTTAAAAAAAAAATAATAATAATTCTCTGTATCTATTTGCTACTAACTATCTGAAAATCTCTTTAGGGACTGAAATTTCAATATTCAAACTCAAAGTAAACAATATTGAAGGACTGAGCAAAAAGTGAGAAATTCTAATAGAGAGACTTTTGTCATTTTAGGATAAAAAACAGTAATATTTTATTTCCACACTTTAAAACCATGGTAGGATTGTATCTTTAAACAGATACCTGCTTTCTAAAGATCAAAATAACTGTTCCTCACTGTTGATCAGCTATATTTCAAATTTGAATTCAGAAGTTTGGGGTTTTCTTTTATTAGCTGTTTAAACTGATGTCCGAAAGCCGTTTCAAGTTTTTTCACCTGCATTCAATAAAAAGGAATACTAAGTTTTAAATTGTGAAATTACCAATGGAGCTACACTGTTGCATAAAGTATTGCATAACTCTGTAGCACCATAGATAGTATCACGTGTATGTGTACAAATACTGTTTGGGTTTAAAATTTATGAAATTGCATTAAATGAAATTGCGTAACACTAAATATTTCAGAGTGCTGTTATTTTTCTTTCATTCTCTATCTTTTCTGTCTGCAACAAGAAGGGGAGGAATTTAAGCATGTGTTATTTTATGGCTTTAAGATTCATGCAGCGGTGTGAGGAGCTGAAAATGTTGGGATTGTCTTTGAAACGTTTATTCACCCATGTTGCGCACATATAACATTCTTTAAACTATGTAAATAGTTAAAGGCATACTTGAAAGGGTTTATATGCTTTAAAGGACTTGCAGTTCATTTATACTAATATTCTTCATTTCTCTTACAACTTGTGCATATATGTAACATTTATTTCTTGTTAATGTAGGACTTGGAGTTAAATATTTAATTAAGCTTTAGATCTTGGACAGATCTGTAGTCTCAGCACTTAACATGGGATACATAACATGCCAGTAGGGTTAAATAGCCTGCACACGGCCTATTTTCTAGTTTAAATAACAGGTAGTGTTTCATCATAACAAATTTCACACCGTTTCTCTTTGGTGACTTATCCTTACCCCCAAACCCTGAGCAGCTTTCCTCATCAGTCTGCATCAACCTGTTATTCATTTCTGAAATACACTAATATGAATGATTTTTTGCTGTATATTTGTTAGAAAGAAAGTTGAGATTTTTGTGATAAATACTGCTTAATAGACAGCAAAATGTAAGCGGTTCTGATCTACACAGAGTAGGGCAGGTACACCATGGGAATTGTAGCACTATAGTTTATTTCAGGGTCAAAAGTAAATAACTGTAAGATAATGATAGGGTGACATTTTTCATTCCTTAATTTGTATTTCTTGTTTTCTTTTCCTAATTGAAGAGTAAAAGAAAAGAGGAGCTAAATATATTCCCCAGTTTGACCAAGCTGTCTGTCAACACACACCTGTTGTTAACAAGCGAGATTAATTGCATTGCAAGCTAATGTATCTGCAAGCACGTTGTTGAATAGCAAAATTGAGCTTTACTGTCCAGTGCTTTTTGTTTAAAGAGTAACAGTTTGTGTGCGCACACACACACACGTGCACTCCCATCTTATAATTATTTTGACAGTGCCATTAACAAGAGTTGCCCTAAGGGGCCCTTTAGGGTAAGTGACATGCATGAAGAGTGATTTTCATCCCGCAAGTTATGCTGTGATTGAAGTTTGGCCTCGTTAGTGTGCCGCCTTTCTCAGAAATGTCTCCATTCTGCTTACTCACCTCGCTGCATTGCCCGAGACTGTCCAAAGCACCTCTCCATTAGCTGCTAAAGCTGCTGCTTACCCGCAATTGGCTGTAGGATTTTAAGTCTTTACTTAATTCAGTCTCTTATCTCAGCTACTCATCCTCAGGACTGTTCTCAGTTAGTAAAAGTTCCTAATAAAGTGGCGAGCAACATGTGGACTAGTGGCCTGTAATTCAGAAGTCGGCTAAAACTTTTAAATCCACAATCATGGTTGATTTGACCGTGTGGTACCATCGCATGGAAGCATTGGCTAACTTCATTTGTATCTTACTGAGCTGTTTCGCTCCGCCCCACCGCTTTTTGGCCAGTTTTGAAGATGTTTTCGTCAATTATTACAAGAACAATTAAACATTTTCGGCTGCAGGTGGTAGACTGCACCCGCAAGAGAGAAATTCAGTCCAGTTCTAGCCAAAACTTGCTTTATTAAGCTCCGCAGAGGGAGACAATAATGAGGTAATGTAACCTGCTGCAGAACCTGGGTTGTAAATACTCTGCTTACTTGTATTCTCAGGCTGTAACCATTTAAAAGGAGGTCAGGTTTTGGTATCGGACCCAAATAAACAATATGAATATACACATAAGGATTCTGGTAATTAATGGGATGTATTCTGTGTATTGTCTAGAAACTGTATTCAAACTTGTGGCGTTTGTGTTCTTTAACAGTAAAAATCATAACAGAGTCTCCCCACAGAGAAGGTCCAAGTGGGAGTTTAGTGGTATCAGCACCAGCCAACATTTTCAGCACAATAGGTGTTAAGTCAAACTCCTAAATTCGTGCTTGGCCTCTGGAACAAAAGCTTTTTGTCTGGTATTTTCAGAAGTTCTCGTACCTCCAGAGCTCTGTAGGAGCATACATGTTCAGCATGAACAAACACCAGCCCACTTATTGAGGAGCCATCATGGATTTAGGTGTAACCTCATGTGTAGTGGAGCTGGGAAAGGCAAGTTGTGGCCCATCTCTGTCTTTCCCATCTCTATCCTCGTTAGTCTCTTACGCAGAAGACAAGAATTTTGCTAAATTATTTTACTAATAAGCAGTTTGCCAAATGAATCATCTAGGGCTAGCATTTAAACATGTTTGTTAATGGGGAAGGTTGGAGCTATTTGGTCAGTGCTGTTTACTCTGTCACATCCACATCAAATTTTTCTCTACTTAATTGAAAGCTCAAAATGTGCAAAACATCAGATGTTTTCTGGATACAGCAAACAGCAAGGCCTTCTTTCTTCTCATGAGAAATGTTTGTTGCTATTTATTGTGTTTAGTAAATGACTCTAATGGCACTGTTACTTTGTAAGAAACGTTTTTTGTGAGATGACTGTGGAAAAAGTGTGTGCATCTTACAGGCACCTTTCCCTTATTTTAATAACTTTATAGATTTATTTTAGTCTGAAGTATTTTTAAACTTTGGTGTAGAAACAGAAGAATTTGCAACAACCAAATATGCTTGCAGTGGGCAGAAATTTCATATGAATGGAAAATCTTTTGTTCAAGGGCTAAGGCTTTCAAACACTGCCAGTGAAGGATTATCAGTGGTGTGTAGTCTGTCAGTGTGTAGTGTAGCAGGACAGCTTTGACCTCAACCACAACTGAGGACCTTAAACACATGGCAGAAGAAAACATTGCAGGCCACAGGGCTGGCCACGTGCAGGTTGAAATGCAGGCCAAGTCTACTTTGTCCGGAGTAGCCCTCAGGTAGGCCTTGCTGTCAGACCTGGGTACACAGGTACAGGCATTTAAGTGCACTGTCACTTGGTGAGTGTCTTCTCCCTGCCCGGTGTGTCCTTCCAGCTCTACTAACCCGCAGTGAAGGGTTTCCATGTTCTGTCCCTCCTCCAGCTGTACGTTCTCCTCTTGAAGTGTCAGGAAGAAGAAAATGGCCGGAGCCCTTCCCTGAAGATGCCTCAGGGGCCCTCCTAATGCCCCTCTACAGGCAGCTGGGATTCAGGCCCTTACTCAACTTGGAATATGGTTTTCTTTCAAGGAAAAAAAAATGCTTAATCTAAACTCCTAACATATAATATCAACATGCGGTTTAAGCTTAATTGTAAGGCTAAGTCTCGATGAGTATTTTATGAATTTACCCCATCTGGAGCAGCCCAACACTTTGGGTGATTATACTTGAGGTATACTGGAATATATTTTAGTTCCTGTAAACTGCAGAGAGCTCAACAAAGTAGCAAAAACTCAAGTCAGTGCTATGGAAGAAGAGTAAGGAGGGATAAAAACATACAGGGTGGAATTCTACAAGTGTATATGGGATAGGTGTAAAGAAAAATATTGTTAGTGTGATGCAGATAGACACAGTTGGGTTGTAGTGTGAATGAAATGTAAATTGAGAACTTGCTTTAAATCATGGCAAAAATGATGGACAGATCTATTTATCCATGGAGTATATGCCTAAGGAAATTGGCAAAAGTTGTCTGACCAAAAAAAAAAAAGGACGACGTGCTAACTTTCTTTGGGAAAATTAGGTGGGATGACCATAGCAGATGTTGCTTGTTGCTAGAAGTCCTCAGTGAATGAAATGAAAAGTGGTGTCTGTTCCATTCTATGTAATGAAAGCTTCCCTCGTGCATTTTTGTACATGTAGCTCCTTTTTTTTTTCCTCAAACGTGCATTTTAAATTGGTAGGAATATCTAGTCTTGGTTCCAAAAGATGTTACTGTAACATAGCATCAGTGGCACCATTTTGTAGGTAATCTGCAGAGCAAAGCAGCGAAGCTCTAGTGCTCTTCATGGGACGGTAGTATCTTGATGATAAGCAGTTTCCAAAGCAAGGAATCACTTTTGTGCAAAGAAGGGGAGGGTTTTTCTTGGATGACAGAAACAAGCGAGGGTGCTGACCCATGCATTACTGACGCTAAGTGGTTCCGGGGCTGTCTGAGACTTGCTCTGCCATTTTCCTGGTGTCTGCACATGCAGTGCTCAGCGAGTGCAGAGAGCCAGACCTGCTTGCTAGTGTGAGCCGAGATCCCTGGCTAAGTCCTGACAGGATCTTCAATATTTATTTCCTTTTTAATTTGGTTCCCAAGCCGGAGTGCTGTCAGACTAGATTCCATTTAACATAGAGTGAGGTTTGATACAGTTATACTTCCATATCATTGGGTAATCACAAACACTCCTATTGCCCATCCTCTTACTGTATTGTTTTAAACCTGTTAGGACGTTGCAATTCCAAGGGAGCATAGGTCCCTGAGGGCTTCAAAAGTGCATAGATGATCACAAACTTATTTTATGAAATGAAGCCTGATTATATACCGAGAATCAGAATGAACTTGTCCCATTAGCTTGTGCTTTTCTTTAGCTGTGAAGGCTGAGAGTGGGTTGAAAAGAAATGTTCAGTAACTTTTGAAGTGTAATCGAAACCACATCAATATCTAGGAAAAAAAAAAAAAAGATATCAGCAGTCATGACTTTCAGGCAACAGATGTTAAGATTTTTTTCAGTGATTAGTAGTTAGGTGTTTTGCAGAAGCCAGGTTAATGGTTAATCTGGTTTAATCATTAAATTGTAATGAAGAATCACATGCATTAAAAATCCAAAATTCATGTTCTCACAGTCTTGCTGGTAAAACCATAGAAAATTTTATCAGAATTTTCAACTCAAAAAAAAAAAAAAAATATGCTAATAATGGATTTGGAAAGGTCCTTTTGTGAGGGACAGAATGACTGGAAAACAATAACAAGACCCTTCATGATAGCATAAGATTTTTTTTATTAGTTTTTATTTTAACATCTGCTTTATGTTTCTGGAAACAGAAATGAAATAATAAACCTGAATGAAAAGGTTGCACTTAAAAAAAAAATCTACTTTAATTTCCCTCTACATTTCCAATCCTTTAATTATGATTTTGAAGCTTTACGTGTATGCAATATATAAAGTTATTCCTTTGTTCTGTAGAGCGAAATTGTGTGTATATTCCACCTGTTGGGAAAATAAAGCTCATTAAAAGACTTGATATAATTACAGTACCTTAAGACTAAGCACATTAAGGATAGCAGGTTTAACATGCAAAAGACAAGCATTTTAATCTCATGAATTTTTGCCATGTTTCTGTTCATTAAACTCTGATACAAGTTAATTTGGGCAATATCAAAATCCATCTTTTAAAATGTGTTTTTTTTTTTTTTTTTTTTTTTTTTTTTTTTTAAGTCAAACAATTAGTGAAGATTTTAAACTGTCCCTCCAGATTATTTTAAAAGTTATTTCTGCCATGTTATATATGTTCTGTGACTATATTAATACAAATGTTTCTGGAAAAGTTTTTGGAAACAGGCTCTGATAACCACGAATAAAAGAAAAAGCTACCAACCTGTAAAACACATTTGTTTCTTCTAAGGGATTCTTGCAAGTAGTTTAAGTTAGCAACAGATACTGATGTAAAGATACACCGATACACCTTTGATACGTTAGCAGTATATAAGCTAACCACTTCTAAGAGTGGTGTCCAGAAGCATTTGGGTATTGATTTGAGGAGGGGTTAATTCCATAGTTTGAATAGAAGGAAAACCATACTCCCTTTCTCTTCATCTCCCTCCTATATGTAAAATAAAATTTGCCTCTTGTATGTTTTCTACTTTTTACACATGAAATCTTCTGCACCAATACAGGCAGACAAATACATGTACCTATAAAGAAAGTTCTTACACAAATCTATAAAATGCAGAATTCCATGTGGTGTATCTTTCTTGGCTAAGTACACAAAATAAGAAGAAAAAAAAGTTGTTTTAAAGGTCAGTGGTTTGTGGAACGTGTCCAAAGGAAAAGGAATGGAAAAAAAAATAATGAAATCTCAATTAACTTATCATAAAGATGCCTTTTCCTTGTACGTATTTCTGTTACTTCTTGCAGAAAAAGGAAGTAATCTTTTGTAATTTTGTCTGGACAGACTACAAAAGATGCATTCGTGGAATTCAGCTGTAGCTTACTGAACTTAGCAGGATTGCCTGTGGAAGGGGCTCAGTCTGTGCAAGTCACAGAACATTATGTATGACAGAGGTAGAAGAAATAAACTGCATTATTAGGTATTTTGTGATAGAAATTAATCATCAACAAACTACACCTTTTTTTCAACCTTTCCATAAGAAATTTATGGCTCTTTATTGTTATATTAAAGGATTTTAGCATCTAAGTGAAAATACATTCTCCATTAAAGTGAAGCAATTCACATCGTGTAGGGTATTGATGTGTACTTTATGACTTTACGGGGAGCACAGAGCTTTTCTCAAGAATTCAGTATTTTGTGATGGCTCCTTTAAAAGATTAGAGGCAAAGTGATTCAGAGATTTCAATAGCACTGTTGCCACTTGTTCCCATCCTTCAAATAAAGACGAGTCTCAGCATCAAGTCACTGCAGCTTGGAGATGTGCTTGTAAACTAAGTCCTTGCTAAGCCAGCACCTGAGGTTTTAAAATTCCAGATTGTCACGTAAAGCAGTAGGCATTCGAAGTCCTGCACGTGCTTGTTTATAGCAGACTGTTGTATGTAGTATGCTTTTCTGTCCTGAGTCAGTCTAATGCTCCAGGTCAAAAGAAATGCCTGTGGCAAACCCCACTGAAACTACTTTTCTCCCATGTTATTTTCATTTTAAACATTTTCTCTCTCTTAGCCTGATTGCCCAAAAACTTGCTACTTTGTATGTTTTCCAAACTGCTAGTGTGGGGATGCCAGCATTTAAAATATGTTATTTTTTTCTTCAGATCTTGTTTTGCATTTCCATGGTTATTAGTAAGTAGCAAAAGTACCCGCTTTACATAAGACCCTAGGAGCAGGAGTAGCAGCCAGTAGTGGGCATTGCTTTGCCTTCCTTCGTATTGCTTCTCTGTACTTTAAAATATAAACCATTTTGTTTTAAGAATGGAAAATTTCAGACATACATTGCAATCACATAATCTAATAATTTTTGTATAACAGTGCAGACTTCCTGCACGTTAATTTCTTCACTTTCCCACCCTTAATAAATATTCCATTTATGTAAAACCTATTCTCAGTATCAGATCTAAGCAATACGGAATCATAGAAATGCTTTGCTCTGTAGCAATCCCTATGGAGCTTTAACTAGGACCTCAAAATTGTCTGTCTGCCTTCTGCAGCAGATGGGCATGTACAGAAGAAAGCATATATTCCAGGAAGCAAGCTTGTATTACCATGTTGATTAGGAATATCTGAATACTAATTTGATTTGCATTATAGATGACCTTGGTGAAAGTAGAGTAATGCACAAATTGTACCATAAAACTGGTTACTATCTGTTGGTGTGTTCTGTTTCGCCTATTATCTCTCAAGCATTTCCCTTATAAAATCCGACGATTGTAGTGTTTGAAGCAATGGAATACTTGTTGATGAACTTTGCTACTGAGAAGTGTCAGTGGAAGTCTCTTTGGCGGAATGGACTTACTGTGTGGGTACTGCTGGCTGTAAGGAATGAGTCTATGCAAAGCTAGCATATCGCTCATTAGTGCTCCCTATATTGCAATAAAGGGTTCCAGCCTGACTTGCAGAGAATGAGATTTTCATTTGTGTACCTTTTTCAGACTTTTCTGGAAAAAGCGGTGCTTACATGAGGTGCTTATCTTAGGTGAATGCCCAAGAACAGCTTATTGTTATAAAGATGCATCAGCCTAAATGTATCTACAGGAGTGTTGCTTTGTACATATATCATTAAATATTTTGCTTCCATAATATTCTAGTGCTTTAGCAGGTGACTGATTCTATTTATGCAAGACTACCTCTGCTTAAACTCAGGTTTTGCCTGGATTACTTATACAAGCATATACCTATCAATGTGCAATATATTATCTCTGTTTTCATATGGATTTTATGCATGCATTGTATATGTATAATGTGCACGCCCTAGATAGTGCTTGTATATTACCTATCAATCTTTCTATTGATTTCTAGGCTATCCGATGCACTCTGGTGAACTGTAGTTGTCAGTGTTTCAAACCTGGGAAAATAAATCAGCGACAATGCGACCAGTGCCGGCATGGATGGGTAGCACATGGTAATACTTATTCCTGCAGCCTATATAGAACATGCTAGGACCCTCCTCACACACTTTGTGTGTCGCACCCCTCTACCCCAATATTCTTTACATTCAGTTTTAAGTACTCATGTTTATTTATGTTTTATGATTCTCATTTCAGCCCTGAGCAAATTAAGGATTCCCAACCTCTATCCATCAAGCCAGGTAGAAATAGTTCAATCCAATGTTGTCTTTGATATCAGTAGCCTCATGCTATATGGAACCCAAGCCATTCCCGTACGCCTTAAAATTCTGCTGGATAGACTTTTCAGTGTTCTGAAGCAGGAAGAAGTGATACAAATTCTCCATGCTCTGGATTGGACACTACAGGATTATATACGTGGATATGTGCTACAGGTATTGAACTAAGAGGGGTTTTTTATAACTATGATAGTTAAGTCATATTTCAGAACTTTTTCTCATTTAATATTATCAGTAGTTCACAATGTGTTAACAATGTGGTACGTCTGAAAGGCAGTAATAGTCTGCCACAAATATTGCACCACAAAAGGAAGGGTGGACTTCTGGTCAATGCTCTCTTTTTACTCATGCTTAAGTGAAATCTTTCTGTTTTGCTTAAATCTATCAACAAAGGTAACCCAAGATGTAAAAAAAAAAAAAAAAAAGTTACTGGGAATGTGTCAAAGTAAAGGCTTCAGACTTTGATCACGGTATTATTTAATCAGTGAGTTTACTTTAATACAGCAGAATAATACTGTGACAAATAAATTTGCCATCATTTCAAACACCAGGGACAATCTTCATCTCTGGTATAGAGCTACTGACCTTACTGGAGCTACACTAAGGATGAATTTGGCCCTGTGTGCTTACACTGATGTTACTCCTTGCTACTGTGGAAGTTACCTTTTATGTAAAGTAACATTATGATCTTACATTATGACACAAATCAATATTTAATGGTCTTGATAATCTTGCTTTTTAGTGTTAGGATTAAAAATATGGAATCAATTACCTTGAACCTCTACCACATGAAAAATTTATAATGTTACGTTCTTCATCATCTTAGAAACTCTTACATGCACTGTGAAAAATCTCAGTAGGCCATCAAATACATGTTCTGTGATAAAATATTTATTGTAGTTATTGGGAAAAGTTAGGCATAGCTAGAGTTTGAAAGAACTCCAACACTCCAGTGTAATTACAGCTGTGCTCTGTGAACACTGGCAATAGATCAATACAGGTTCATTTGTTCTCTGATCTTAGTTGCTTGGAAGATTATTAAACTTGCAATGAAAGAATACTTGACTTAAATGAGGAGCTAAATCTTGGTCTGATTGCTCCATCTCTGCCATCTGTAGTTACATGATACTGTTGTTCAAATGATGTGTGTCTTAATTTTTGTGGAAAAAAATAGTTTATTGGAAAGTATTACTGTTAGTTCAGAAAGAAATAATATCACCAATGTGGTAAGATTTGATGAAAATATCAGAGAATTGCCATTAATCTCTCATTAAATAGAATCATTTTATGATTTTACTAGACATGAATTCCTAGCCTATGAAAAAAATAATAGAGAATGGGGGGAAAGGGGTTTTCTGTTTTCCTGAACTAGTATTTCACTCATTTAATATATATTTTTTTTGCTTTAGGATGCTTCAGGAAAGGTACTGGATCACTGGAGCATAATGACCAATGAAGAAGAACTGGCTACTTTGCAGCAATTTCTTCGTTTTGGAGAAACTAAGTCTATTGTAGAGTTAATGGCAATTCAAGAGAAAGAAGGTCAATCAATTATAATACCACCACCAACTGCTAATTTGGATATTAGGGCATTCATAGAGAGCTGCAATCAACACAGTCCTAATTTTTCTGCTTCCTTGGACAAAATGAGCCCCACCAACATTCATCCCTTTGAGAACATTGTAAATAACATGGCTTTCATGTTGCCATTCCAGTTTTTCAGTCCAGTGCCTCCACCTTTGATAGGTTCACCACCAGAAAGACACTTGATTGACCAAGGTCAGGACCATAGCAATGAAACTAAACAAGATGTTCATATGCCATTTTCTGAAAGCAGCTTCTTAACTTCTAGTTCTGCACCATTTCAAGTTGACAATGAGAGGAGCATAAATGGTCCAGATGTCACCACTAAAACAGAAGATGATGCCCTTTTAAGTGATTCCAGTTCACATAATACAGCAGCAAAGCTTGAAATGACAGCACTATCTCCAGAAACCAAAATGAAATCTGTTGAAAAAAATGGCGCTGGGCCAAGGAAAGGGCGTGTTTTCTGCACTGCATGTGAAAAGACATTTTATGACAAAGGTACTTTGAAAATACATTATAATGCTGTTCATCTGAAGATAAAGCACAAATGCACAATTGAGGGCTGCAATATGGTATTTAGCTCTTTGCGTAGTCGAAATCGTCATAGTGCAAATCCTAACCCCAGACTCCATATGCCAATGAATAGAAATAACAGGGATAAAGATCTAAGAAATAGTTTGACCCTTGCTGGACCTGGAGATAGTAAAAGGACAGAATTTACAATTTTAACTCCAGATAGCAGAACTATTACCAGCTATGCCAGCTCTTGTACAGACGCAAAGGGTCAGGCTGGATTTCCCAGTATTGGACAGAATGGTGTCCTCTTTCCAAATCTAAAGACAGTACAGCCTGTTCTTCCTTTTTATCGTAGCCCAGTTACACCAGCTGAGCTTGCTAATACTCCAGGTACTCTTCCTTCTCTGCCTCTCGTTTCTTCCTCAATACCAGAGCAGCTTATTTCAAATGAATTGCCATTTGACATGCTACCTAAGAAGAAATCTCGTAAATCAAGTATGCCTATTAAGATAGAGAAAGAAGCTGTTGAAACACCTAATGAAAGCAGTGATGTTGCCAGTTCTGAAGATGATACACGTCTGCAAGTGGTAAGCGATGGAGAGCTTGAGTCCTGTGAGCATAAGATAGAGAAGCGGGTGACCGACAGGGTGGAAAATCACCCCCATTCAGGTAATTCATGGAAATCTGTCTCTGGGGTAGAGGGCCCAAAGTATTTTGAATCTGTCTTTGCGCCAGATAACAAATACATCAAGGATATCTCTGAAAATGAATTGCATCACTGTGAGAAAGAGGTTAAACCAGAAGAAAACCAACCATTAAAAATAGTTCCCCATGAGATTATATATGAAGATCCAAAACACCACCACAATGATGTTATAAAACCAGTGACTGAACCCCCCATGTATATTAAAGAGCAGTCAAAGCGCAGGATTCCTAAAGATGACTGCCCTGAATTGCAACACCACTTGCTGACCGGGGGCTTTTTCAGCACTTTGTCAAACAGGGGTGCTGCCATTCCTTGTTTTGAAGACTCTAAAGATATGGATCATGTCAGTCAACATGCACTAGGGATTCAGAAGGAAGAAAGCCGCTTTCATTGTGACATCTGTAAGAAGACTTTTAAAAACCCTTACAGTGTAAAAATGCATTTTAAAAATGTGCATCTCAAAGAAATGCATATTTGCACAGTTGAGGGCTGTAATGCTGCTTTCCCTTCTCGTAGAAGTCGAGACAGGTAAGAAATTATAAACAAAATTGTATTTATTTTACCATCACAATGGAGCCTAATTTGAAATTAAAATGAGTGTTTGAGGAATGGAGCCTGCAAAGATTTTCTGTGTATCCTCGTATAACAGGTACGATAACTTATCAGAACATTCGTGAAATGAAAATCCATTGAAAGAAACATTTCCTTTCCACTAGACTACGAGGTATTAAATAAAGCCATGAAAATTTCATAACTGATAAAGTCTTCAATAGTTGAGAGAATACTTTAGAACATAAAGGGAAAGCCACAAGGGTATGAATTCAGCAATTTTCCAGTAGATGCATGTGTGGACTTATATGTTTAACGTGTACTTTCATGTGTATTTCAATGTATACAGTTTTCTTTAATGAAAAAGCAATGAGATCAATTCAGGAAATCTTCACTTATCTTTGTCCTTGCATTATGCAAGGATTTTGAGCAGACAAAATCTTACAGGAAAAAAGCGCATAAGAAAGCACGATTACCCTATGTCAGTACAGAATTAACGTTACGCAGTGCTAGTTGAACTAATGCTATCTGGTGTGTATATACATAGGTAATGCTTTAATGTGACGATGCATACTAACTCCTAAACAATACCATGAGCTTATTCAGTTTACTGTTAACTGCAGTATTGTGTTGCTGCTAGTCATTTTATTTTAGTCTATTATGCGCATAGGCTGAGAAATAAGGAATTGAAGCTTTATTGTTGACCGTCAGTTATGTATCTGAATGGATAAGTAATAGATAACAAACCTGTGTCAGTGGGACTAAGTCTTGTATTTTCTCTAACGCTCCTGTAACAGTGTTACAGCAGATCTTGGCTGCAGAAAGCATGCCTGGATAGTAGTTCAGAGTGACACAAGGTTTAGATTGTCTGTAATCTGCTAGGAGTACTGGAGCCAGCTGATGCAGTCCAGAGAGAGGATGAGCCAGTCTTTGAGGACTGGCCGCTGCATCTGAGATGCACAGATTCATCTGCTGCTGGCAGGGCTTCATACCCTGATCTGCTGCCTGCATCTTCCCAGATGTGAATTCCTTTCCACTCTAATTGTGATATGGGCCACAGGAAAGAAGGCCAGCAGGAAGATTTGCATTCACATGCCACAAATTCCTTTCCAAACCAATATATTCAGTCAAGTTTTAACATAGGTGCTTTTGGAAGTTTTTTGTTTTGTTTTGTTTGTTTGCTTTTTTGTTGTTGTTGTTTGTTTTTTGGTTTTTGTTTTTGTTTTTTTTAAGGCACAAAAGACAATCCACAAGAAAGTTCACAAGCTTTATGCAAAACAATAGTTATTTGGAACAAATTTTCAGAAGTTTCTAGACTTGAACATAGAGTGCTGTGCATGCAGGTGCAAAATATTTCTATGCCCTTTTCAAACAGTTCATGCTTTGGATGAAACTGGCTTAGGTGATGGCTAGGGGAAAATGAATGTTTTCCCTGTCTTGCAATAAATTCAGTCTTCTAACCAGGGTCTGGAGGTTCCCAGTGAGCTGATTGATAATATTCAATGAACAGCAGTGATTTGTATGCTTTGGTGGTTTTAAACCGAATCCAGAGATGCCCATTCAAAAACTGCAAGTTGTATAAAATGCAGCATTCCTTCATTCAAGGATATTCTTTTCAAGGAAAAGCTCTGTACTGATGTTTAGCTGCATCCTAGTACACGATTATAGTACTTAAGAGATCATCAGAGATCATCAATATATTTTGCAGACTCAGGTGTCACTCCTTTCCTGCTTTGTCCACTGGGGAAGGATCTCATTTCCTCTTGCCCTCAGTCCATTCTCTGACCTCAGTTCAGTATACAGAAGTTTTTTAGTCTGTTCAACAACTCTTTTAGACGCAGCACTAGATCTAGTGGAGTGGACAGCTATGCACAATGCGGGAGAGAACCTAAAACATTGATTTCTGTAGTTATTTCTGATATATGCCAGTGTAAGCAATTTCAGATACCCAGTCACATGTATAAATCATCTATGTGCACTTCCACTGCAGCAGTTGGTCAAATTAGAAGCACACAGTTCATGCATGCTACTAAATATTGATTTTTCTCTTTGTTAATGATCCTTATGAAATAACTGTTAAGTGAGGCAAAACACTTTCTTGCTAAGCTTGTCTTTGTTCTTTTAGACATAGTTCAAACCTAAATCTTCATCATAAGCTTCTGACTAAAGATACACTGGAATTCAACAACCATTTCAATGCAGCATACCTCTTGAAAGACATGGCTAAGGAGTTTTGTCAAGATGTCTCTTTAAAGCAACATGTTGGACATACTTCTGTAATCTTCAAAGGAATGAACAGAACAGGCAGCTTGGTTTTTCCAATGAGCAAAATTAGAGAACCCTGTTCTGAGAGTTACGGATATGATCCATTGAATGATGGAGCTGTTCTGGATCTAAGCACTACTTCCAGCATTAAATCTGAGAGCAGTGCTCATTCTTCTTGGGATTCTGACGGAGGAAGTGAAGTGTGCACCATGCCCTTGGATGATAGTGATGAAAGCTGTGAAGGACCCAGCCTAATGCCTAATGATGAACTCTACCAAGACTGTACTTTAATTGAGAAAGCTAACCAGAACTTTATAAATTTACCTTCCAGTTTGCCAATAACTTGTCATATATGTCAAAAAACATACAGTAATAAGGGAACTTTCAGGGCTCATTACAAAACTGTGCATCTCCGCCAACTCCACAAATGTAAAGTCCCAGGTTGCAACACAATGTTTTCATCTGTTCGCAGTCGGAACAGGCACAGTCAAAACCCTAATCTGCACAAAAGTCTGGCTGGGTCACCAACTAGCCTACAGTAAGATCGTGCTGATCTGAATTTGTTTCTGCTAGGAATTAATCATTTCAATTAAGGAATGTGTTAAAAATAGTTTTGTTTAAACTCATTTGACTTCTAGCCCACTCGACAACCACGGTCAAATTCTTTTCTTCCTTGTGTGCTCTCCGGCAATTTCATTTAGCAAAGCTTGGTACTATAGATTTTGTGCAATTGTTTAGTTTGATGTAAAGTAGTTGCGCTTCTGCAAGCAAAAGAAAGCAGTTTTGAAATGGGGAAGATATGGAGTCACTGACTAAAGTATTTCTGATACCTGTGAAGTATTATTTGCCACAGTAGGAGCTTCAAACGAGAACCGTCATCCTTTTTGTTTACATGTAAAATGAGTTGTTGTGTTGTGTAAGAAATGAGTAACAGTTCCATTGTTTCCTCTGGTTGGGTTGAGAGTTTTGGGGCTACCATTTCATTCCTGAGACCTTAGTCTGAAGCTGACTTGCAGTATTAATTGAACATGGTATTTGCAGTTTACTGTATCCTGGAATCTAAAAGATAAAATGCAAATTTTGGAAGACTTAATACAGTCCAAATCTTCTGAAATCCTGTCGTCCTTACTCTTCAAGTTGGCATTTCACTTGAATCCAGTTTGCAATATTTTGCCTTTTTTAAGATATAATACCAGTTGTTTTGCAAAAGGAGAGGCTATTTAACTTGGCAGGGTTGCCTGATTAACTCTGAGAGATTCTGATAGATTGCAGTGACAGAAAGCAGGTAAGAAAAATTTCTGAACTGCAGCAAATGTATCTGTGAAATAGGGGAAAAATAATTTAAAATGCACTTTTTGAGTTTCCTCTTTCAGGAAGAGAAAACATTTTGCTTAAAATGGGGGGAAAAAAAAAGAAATCTAAACTGTTTTTAAGAGTTTGAAGGTGCAATTCTAAGCCTTTGAGAGACAAAAATAAAATGGATGCAGTAGATAACTGATGTATCATGAAAGGTATTGTTTCTCTTACTGGTGGTGGAAAACACAAGTTGATCTTTGTAATGGGTAGAATGCTTATTCTTATTCACATCTCTTTTTATGAGAACATTGTTCAATATCTGTTAAAATGTTTAATATCCTTGTACTTGTCCCTGTAATTAACAGTATTCTGCATTATGTTCTATGCACTTAAGAAGACTGGTCTTGCATTGTATTTAAAAAAAAAAAAAAAAACCCTCTTCAATATTTAATTTGTAGTCACATCATACAAATGCTGTGTATGTTCTTGTGGTGCATCTTCTTTGACTGAATAATTCCCAAACAGAAGAAGAAATACTAAAGCAAGTCTTACAATAATTTTTTTTAATTCACCAGTTGAAATGGCTCAATCACTTGTAGTATGCAAGCATGATATTGACAGCACAACCTGTACATATTATACCAAAGTGCTTACAGTATTTGTGGTTTCTAGAACTAGTCTAGTTTTCCAGTATAACTGGATCTTAGTCCTTATTCATTTTTGTGACTGAATAAAAATAGACTGAATTTCTGGATTTAGTATGTATGTAGAACAACTAGTACAATGCTATTGCCATATGTCTTGATGTTTAACTTATTCTAAAATATACTATGGTATTGTAACCATTTCATATTGTATAAAGAAAACAAAAGTGGACTGAATATTTCACTAATTCTTTTGAAAACTGGTTTGTGTGTGAGTATGGGTTATGCAAGGAAAAAACATGACACAGTTGTAAATGTTTGTGCTCAGTAGAAATGGTTTCCATGCATTGTGTAAAGTAATCTTCTATTTTTTTAATTTACAGTAGGTTTGTGTGATATTTAAAATAATCCATTTGTGCTTGAAATTATTATCCTGGGGAAAGCTGTCCCATTGCTTTGGGTTTGTTTTTTTGTGTGTGTGTGTGTTTTGGCAGGAGGGTCAGTGTTTTGGGTTTTGTTTGTTTTAAATGAGACCTTGTATTAGTGGCGATCGTGGATTGAAAGCTAAGGGCACAATCGTAGGAGACACAATTGCTCCCAGCCTTTTGATAGTGTAAATCAATGATTTGTTATACAGCTATTTCAAGCTCTTTTTATAAATGTAAATATATATAAACCTATTTGTTTAATCATAAACAGTGTTTTTTTGAAACAGTGTGATGTAAACTAATGCTGTAATGCCCATTAATATAGCTTTCACTGTGTCCAAAAAGGAAACACATTTGTATATCCTAACAATTTTGTATGTGTTAATAAAAGCAAATAATAATGCCTCTGGTTGATTCAGAAAAATAGGCTTTTGTAACTTGAAAAAAAAAATCATTATTTTTCATTTTTATTTAAAAAATGATGATTGTGGAAACACATTCCCGCTGTGGAGAACACTGTTTTGACAGTGGTACTAACTTATTCCATAGTAAGGAAGTGTCATTATTGTAATGAGCCAGTAGTAATGATATAATACATGTTGCCAGATATTTCAATTTTTTTTTCTTTTGAGCTGTAGGCAAGGGGAGACATTAGTTTAAATGTTATCAACCAAAGAGAAGGTAAATATCATTAAGAACTATGTTAAGATAAATATTTGGGGCTCTATTTTACTTCATGTTTTGGAAAGATGGTTTTTTTTGTTTGTTTTTTTTGTTTGTTTTTTTTTTTTTTTTTTTTTTTTAATTTTATTTCTCGGAAATTTGAACAGGATAGAAGATTTAGAACAGAGTAAGCCCTTGGTACCCCTAGAACAGCATATGTATCTCATGAAGCATTTGTGTAGCTCCCTCCTCCTAATGACCGCAGCGTGGCTGGACCAAGCCTTAACATCTCCTGTTAGTTTTAAATATGTGTGATGCTTATAGCAGCCTGTATCACATATTCACCACAGATGTTGAAGGGAGTAACCTCACTTCAGAATAGTAGTACCATTATTTTTGAGCTTTTCAGAGTTGCTCTGGAAAGCTGTGGCAGCTTCCACTGACTGAGGCTCAGTTCCAGAGATGTTTTCATCTGTGATGCTGCAAGTACGTACAGTTGGAGGATCAAATCTTAACAATAGGTTTGAACTGGGCCTGGACATGCCAACCTTTGCTACCCATTTATGTTGCTCTCTTTTTTTATTATTATTATTATTTTTTTTTCTGTAGAAAACGAGAGCCTCAAAAACTAGATCCTGTCATCTTTCTGTGACTCCAAAGGAGAAGGCACAGATGCACACTGCGTGGTAGCCACTCTGTACATCTGAGCAACCGATTTCTCAGAATACAGGTATTTTGAATAGTTGTTAGTAGCAAGCCTATATAGCTCTGGAAAGAATAAGTGTGATAGTACTTACAGCAGTATTTGCAAAAATCCGTTTCCAACAGAGTGTAAGGGAGCTGGTTTTTATACCTCCAGGTTTCAAAGTATTCTGAAAAGAGCTGTGGCAAAACCAGAGGTTATTGTTTCTAATGAATCTTTAGTAAAGTTATACACTGTAAAACCAGTGGAGTGGAGAAACAAGTTCTGAAAATACCTGTCTGATTCCCTGCACTGAATAGGGAAGCCTAAAAACAGCTAAACTACCTGGACTTAGTCCAGGGATTTTTAAATTGAGTGCCAGGCCCTCCTCGAAAAGGGTTCACAAGCAGCTTCTGATTAATCAGCTAGCATAGGTTATAGAAATGCAGCTAAAATAAAAACACCTTTCGAGTTTGAGATACAGCCCATAAGGGTTCCATTCAGCCCGCAAGTGAGGTTTTATTTCAAAACTGAAATGAGAGTTTGAATCTGGATTGGGAAGGAGACGACAATGCAATGAGAGAAGGGAGGCTGGATCAAAGAGTTCTTGTAGAGAAAGCCAGGCTCTAGGTTTTGTTCAGAGCAGCAGTTACTGCCAGCTCCCCCGATTTTAGGGGAGAGGAAGGCAACCTCAAGCCTTACCTCTTTATATATAAAGTGTGTGTAAAGTGATCATTTCAGCTTTGAATCGCTTGGAAAGCATTTTGAAGGCTTTGCTGGATAGTGGTATTTCCTCATAAGCATGTTTCTGACAGTAGACAAGCTTTTAATTTCCTTCAGCCCCCTAACCCCGGCCCCCCATGCCTTTTGGCACTCCTTGGATTACGCAAAGTTGCTAACTTGCAAATGTATTGTTGAAACATCACCCTCTTAAGCTCTCACCCTGTCAGCTCGGCTCCCCGTGAGCACCCTTCAGCTTTCATGTGTGTTCAATAAACAGATACAGGAAAAGGTAATGTCGCAAAGTGACGATCCATCTCTGGTGAGTACTCTGTTCAGTTCTGAACTAGTTTAGAGCTTCATAGAAGCTCTTGTGGCCATTTGTATTGTGTTTCTGTAACTACACTCCTAAGCTGGTAAAGCTGACTGTGAATTACATGCCATTATTGCCTGCAGATGCGTGTGTTGCCACAAATACTTGTGCTTGCCAAAGGCTCTAGCAAAACTCTCATTAGTTTGAATTGTAAGGAATATCATATATTGGCATCCTTCTACAACTTTTGAACCTTTTTTTTGCACCTTAAATTAAGGCCAATCCAGACACGTCTTCTCAAGTGTGAGCCGATTCTTTGCTTTAATCTTATAAATCTTTGATCACTAATCTTCTTGTTTTATAGTTTCTGCTCATTCAGTGTAAGGATTTCTGTAATGCTGTTGCTTATTGCTGTTATTGATAGTTCCCACCCATACCATTCTTTCACTCTTTGGAAGTTTACAAATGTAGGTAGCTTTATAGGCAATCCTTGAAGACTGTACGCTTAGCAGCAGATATTCATAGATCTGAGAAACTGTCAGGGTGTGGTAGGGCTGCAGAACTGTTACCGCTTTTGGGGAAAACATGTTGATATGCTGCTTGAAGAAGAGGTCCTAGGGCTACCCTGTCCTAGAAAAAGCCCAAGGCTTTCCCATCATATGATGATATCAGTGAGAGATGAATTTAATACTTTTTAAGCTTCCTTGTTGACATTTTGAGGCTGAATCATACTGTAAGTTCTTAAGATGTATAACACACTTCTTACTCATTCCCTGTCTGCACATCTCTTACTGTAGACTAGTATTTCTCTCAAGTCCCGGAGCCCAGCCTGCCCTTTTCATTCAAACCTAAAGCCATAAATCCAGCTACCAGTAAGATGATTGTCAAGAATGAACTGAACCATTCTAGATTTTTTTCACCTCCTCTCTGTACCCATTCAAGATTCGGGAGCAGCTAGTCTTAACATCAATTCAGTCACAGTAATAAAATGAAATGGGTCAGTATTGGCTTCCATATTTTTTTTTATTTTTAAAAAGAGGACCCATGAGTTGCAAGCAGTGTGATTTTTAAGGTCTGTAATGAGCAACTTACACTGTAGTAAAACTAATCAGACAGATTCCAACCTGAGTTCTTATTTTAATTTCAAAATTATTATTTTTAATTATAGTTATTATACAAGCCCATTTCTAGAAAAATATTTATCTTATCTGAATCTGCTGATAAGAACGACAATATATGTATGTGCTCTATGCATAGATAAATTATGCACACATATATCAATATATAATTGCATATGCATAGGGCTGCATATTCATGTTAAACCTAATTCCGCTCTCATTTATGGTAATACAAGTTGGGAATAATTTCTGTGAATTCAGTAGAGCAGGGCATATAAAACCAGAGTCAGGTCTCAACAAGGACTGTAAGTTACGTGTGTAAGTAGGCTCCTGTTGGCTGCTTATACTAGTTTGTAATTGTTAGCTTATTGAAGCAGGTCAAAATATAATGCTTTGAAAGACCAAATAAGTTTTACTAGTTTCTGTGCCCTCATCTCCCCTATAAATGACTAGTTTGAAGCTGTATTTCTGCATGACCAATGTAAAAACAGTCTTACAAAAAGTATTATCCCCACTGGTAAGATAGCATGAGACAGATCTTTGTAAATGCGAAACACTAACTCTGGGTGAGCTCTGCCAGTTTAGGCAAGTTCAAAATCCGGACAGATGTATCTTAACACATTCAAATAGTCTCCAGCCAAAAATTCTGAAAGAGAACAAACTGTGTGAGTGCATGGCACACAGAGATGTGGAAGAGTCAGGAGCAGCCAGAGTGACTTCAGAGGAGACACTAGGAAAACAACATAACTTACTAGCGAGGAGACACATTATTGCTGCTCTGGGAAGCAGACATCTGCACCTCTGTGTGGGATGATATAAACCTTACATTGGATTCCTGAGCACTGAGAGGCCATGTGCAAGTGAGAGGTATATGCAGGCTTCTCCGGCTGTGAATAGCCTGACTAAAGCGTGCTCCAAACTAACAACTGGCTTAATACTGCCATGTGCAGAGTAATGAAGTTCTTGTTAATAATATCTACAACAGGAGGACTTGCCTTTCTTCAGAAAGTCACTGTGCAGAGCTTCTAACTTTCACTAATGTCCTATAAACTACGAGTCTCTCCGCCTTCCTAGGTGTATGCAGGAAAAACTCTTTTGAGTGAAATCCTCTAGTTAGCTTACTCCCCCAGTGCTCAGTGCCCCCCTGCTTTAGCAAAAAACAAAACAAAACAAAACAAAACAAACACATCTTTACCCCCTGTATACAAGGGGTGCAGTAGCTCAAACTTCTGCTGCACCCATCCTTACCCCTCAGCTATTTCTTCAGCTCCTTCCTTTCTGGGGTTTCTCTCACTGCTGCAGAGTTTGACAAAAATCTGCAGGCTCCTTTAGCTTTTTCTCAGCCTTATCTAGCACAAAGGAGAATGAAGAAGAGCAGCAGCTGGGATTGAAAGTAGGGGGTGTGACATGGAGAATAATCCCAGCAGTGGTCCCACAGGCTGAAGGAGTGCACAGAGCACATGATGATGAGGGTGCCATCTGCGTAGCTGTGTGTGTTATCTCCATTCACAGAGAGAGATTTACAAGGGATTTCTTCTCAAGTATTATTTGTGGCAGAAGGAGAGGAGATCTTACTTTGTCCAAGGAAGCAATAACCGGATGGAGGAGAACCCACACTGGAAAGTATGCGGAGCATGAACAGCCACCACCAGGGAGCAGGTCCTGATAGTGCAGGAGATGAAGCAAGAATGGAGAAAGATCTGCATGTTGAAGATGAAATGGAAAACTTCTGTATTCTCCAGTTCGTTTTCTATGTTCCTACTCTTCTCCTTGTTGCATTTAAGAGCAAGACTTTTCTCCCTCCTTTTTCCTGTACTTTCTCATGTCAGAAGAGAGTTCTTGTAAGGGGACAGATGGAAAGCCGTCTCAGTTTCTCAGCCATATCTTTGCAACACTCTTCATGGTAAAGAGATGTGAGTTTTCCCCGTGCTCTGACCATGCAGCTCAGCTGTACAGGAAAAAAAAAAAAAAAATGCCTCCTCTTGCACTGAGCTGCCAGCACTGCATTACGCACTCTCTGCTCCCTTGACAGTGCCCTTTGAGCAAACATAAAGTGAGCCTGGTACATGCTCTGAGGATGTGTTCCTCACAGCGAGGAGGGGAAGGGCTATCTACAGGTAACTGAGCTGCTTGGGAGCTCAGGAGACCTGCAGGAAAGCTCCAGCCACAACTCAAACTTTCTGTTTGATTTTCAGCAATTTGGTGCAGATCTACAAAGGCATTTTGTGCCTCAGTCAGAGTAGTGACCTCCCAGGGAAACTGTGAGGGTAACTGAGCTAATAAAGGCTTGGATGTACATGGTGATATCACAGGCTATGTAAGAATTCAGCTCCATAAAATCCCTTCTGTGTTCTTACAGGAGATTATTGCAAAGGTAGTATTTTGGATGATATTATACTCCCTCGCTTTAATTCCTTGTTTATAAAAAATCTTCGCTATTCATAAGCAATCATTTCCTACATCACCGGTCTTTTTGTTTAAAGCAAAAAGGCAATAAAAAGTGAATTACTCTGTTCTCAGAGCTGAAGAGCAGCAGCCAATGTTTGATGTCAGCTCCCACCCCCTTTGTATTACCCTCCTCTGTGTGACTGAAAGAAATCAGCTTGTCATTAAACTGGCATTTACTTTGTTTTACATGTCAGGCTATTACTGCAGGGAGTGGGTGATTATTTGGGGTCATTTTCTGAGTCTGTTCCGCGAGGACACGTTCAGCACGGGGATATGCTGCTGCTCTCTTCTGGATGGAATCAGAACTGGCCCCATCAGCTGCCTTATTGCTAACAACTGGAGGTGATTCTGGTTCCACCACATGGTGGACACCTTTATAAAGTCTGCACAGGCACACTTGAGAAAAATAAAATCTGAACTTTCTTTTCTCTTCTTTGGTCTTTTCTCTTGATTCAAGAGCAGTGCCGTAGCAGTGATATGCCAGGTGGTGCCTAAGCTGCCGTAGATTCTTTACAATACAATTCCTTACAATATTTTGTCTTGGGAGGTCTGTTGGTCATTGTAGCAGACCACAACTGTGAAATATGCAGCGAAAACCAAGTGTTACTGCTTCAAATTGTACAGCTTTGAGATAATAAATATACATGATAATGTTAAGTAATGGAAATATATCAAGTGTTGCACATCTGGTTTCAGGGATGCATATAACCCAGACAAAAACAATAGTCAAACAGGGAAAGGAGAATAATTTCCAGGTCAGTAATAATAACAGCTCACACAACACTCAGGGGAAATCAAGCATGCGTATTTGCATTCAGATATGTACTGCAAACTCAAGAAGTCTGCATACCCTTCTATAAAAGCATGCCAAAGTTTCTTTGAAAAGCTGTGTTTTTCATCACATTAATTACATGTTGTGTTAGGGGAGACCACCATCATGACATTACATCAACAACTTTTGCACTGCCTAATATAAATACCACAAAGAATCCTGCAAGCCAAAGTGAGCGCAATCTATCCCAGAAGTCTCTGCAGAACGTGGCTGAGCAGAGCAGACCAGAAATATCACCCTACTTGACGCCCTGCTCTTGAAATCTGGAATACCTCTGTCCTGGTTTCAGTTAGGACAGCACTGATGCTTTTGAAGGTATCATTCAGTTTCTCCTTTTGTATTTGCAATTTCTGTCTTTATATTAAATCACAGTTCACTCTCAGGTGTATTTCTGCTTTCCAAAAAAGAAACTTCAACATGGATGCAAGCGGAAAACTAATACTGCACCTTTGAAAATATCCCAAAATTGCACAAATTCTGTGAACAGCAAAGAGTGTACCTCTTTCCTGACATAACATCAAAGGAGAGTCTCAGGGCATTTCAAATAAAGATAAAAATGTTTAATTCTGTGTACAGAAAATACTTTAAAGTGAAGCATACAGTGGAAGGAGAGAGCTCCTTCCCCAGCGTTTTGGCCTTGCAGCCTCCCTAAAGTCACGGGGCTGAGGCTGGGCCACAGGTAGAATTTCAATGCATTGTTTGTTCTTTTCCTGCTTGTTTAAAATAATTGTACGCTGCTGTATTAGCAGAAGAAGGTTACTGTATGGAAGAAATAAGTAGGGGTAGCTGGATATTCCAGACAGGTATGTGTTTTATAGAAGCTATGTCTAAGCTGGAGGATATTCCTGGATCCGGGTGCATGACCCTGCATCCATCCTGGTTAAGACTAGTGTCTTAAGGCATCTAGGGGCATGCACCCAGTGTTATTTTCATTACAAGCTGCATGGCTTAAAATGTGTCAAAACAGTATAGGTGTTTTCAGTGTGTTTGTTTGTTTGTTTGTTTGTTTTCTGCATTGCACAGCAATTGACTTTTTTCATCCCACTTTTCCAACCTGGCACCAATGTGGTTTCTTTCCACCAATGCAAAAAAAATTCAGAAATATGATTTGGTAAATGAAAAGAAAAAAGCAAATGTGTGTTGTTTTTCTTCCTCAGTCCTGAGAATTCATACAGAATCTAGTGCTGAAAGAGAATTAGAAATGTGAGGGAAAGGACCCAAGCACAGAGAAATTAATGTTACTGGCATGTTACAGTAAATGGAGTTTGGAAACACTCAACTATTCAGCGTTGTGTTCTTCCATCCATCCACCCTGAAACACAATACATTATAATTCCAAGTGTTGTTAATGTATGGGTTTTTTCATCTGTTGCTTATTGCGTGAACAACAGGCCCGATGTTGCAAATGCTTCCTGATACCAGGGATCCATTCTCAAGTACTGTATTATGAGGTCCTTGTTATGTGAACTGTGGTATAAGAAAAGATTAATCACATTGTTAAATCACAGACTTCTTACATAACTCCTTAGGCCTTTTGCCCTGAAAGGGTGGCTCTCATTTTAAAGTACTGCCTTTCGGTAACACTATACAGCAGAAGTATATTTTAAAAAATGAATACTTTCTGTACAACTTTATTAAGCATGGAAAGGACAATTGATGGTGAAATTATAGTGTCTACTCCATTGAAAGCCTTGAATTCACACCTGCAGGTAACTGAATTAATAGCACTTAGTTGTGTAAAACAGCTAAGTTTTGGCAAGATTATGCTGAATATTTGATAGGTGGAATACATACAAATTCTCTTCTCTTGCAGGTATTGAAATATTGCTAAGATGTTCATGGCTCTAAAAACTGTGACTGAAGAATTGTGATTTCATGATTTCATCCTTTCTCTACATTGTTCAGTGATGTTCTTCTGTTGTTGAACACTTGTTCTCTGTTGTTTTCTTGTTCTATGTTAAAGTTTGTACCGCATTCCAAGTTTAAAACTGAGAATCCTGTATAATTTGTGCACTTTGCTTCTGTTTTCTCTTAATCCCAGATTATGCTCTCACATAATAAATGTACATCTCTGTTGAGGTCAAAATGTAGGGGGAAATTAATTCATTTTATTCCAAGCCAATTATGAGCTTTCTCAATAAAAGGACACCTTTGAAAGTTTCGATACAGCATATATAAAGCAGAAGGACAAATGTTAGGGGAAGATGTGTGGTAAGGTTCTGAGCAGCTCTACTAGAATTTTTCTACAAGGCACATGTGCCAGGAAAAAGGACCTGCAAACCCTCTTTTTTGAATCTGTTATTCATCGTTATCTGCTGGGTTCATGGCCCATTCATTTTAATTGATATCCTAAGTTCATTTCCTCGCCATACATTTGATTTCTTCCTAGTGTAAACTTTCCGAATTTTCATGATCTCAAGATCTGGGCTCATGGAAACATTTTGGGACAACACAGAACATTTAAGGAAAGCTAAGAAAGAAAAACAGTTAGAAGGAGGAATATGGTCATTCCTTGTATGTACTGTTCCACATCATAGTGGCACTTGTGTGGTAGCTGCAGAGCTTCAGAGGTGTTAACAAAACAGTCTTTATCATTCTTGGGATAAAGGAGAGCATAGCTGACTTTGTCTTTAGAGAAAGGGAGGGACAGTCTCCTTAAAAGTAATCTTGATATTGTTATTACTTCCAAATTAAATCCTTTTCTTTTTCCCAGGCAATCCTGACTGCCCTGCAGCCTTTTCCAGAATCTGTCAGCTATAAGATTGTTTGTGCTTTTCAGTGTTTCAGTGATTTACTTGGCAAAGTAGAAAGAGGAGGGAGTTATATCTCCAATGTCATCCAGACTTGCAGCAGTTCTGTGGGACGAAAGCATCTAACTGCAAAGCACTGGAGCTGTAATTGAACCCTGATATCCAGAGGTTAGTCAGGTCTGCCTCTCATCTCCCTGTTATCATAATCATACCACAGTTTTTCAGCTAAATACAAGGGATCGGGAAAGATCAGTTTGCAGTGAGTTCCCCAAAAAGTCAATATACAATCTTTATCAGAGACAATACTGAGAGAATAAGGATCAGCTTTGGGTAGAATGAAGGTATTTGCTGGGAAAGGGGGAGTGAATCATGAATCAAATTGTACCCACAGTTTGCAAATCAAAGAACTACTGAGGTGGAAGTGAGATTTTCAAAGGACTGCAAGAATATCTATGAGAGTACCAAGGGACTTGTGTCTTGTAGTGAATTATAAGCAGAAGACAGGTGCAGTCATTGATTTGACTAGAACATTTAGTTTTGAAACACGGTGGAACTTTTTGCTGTTTGATTAAAATTCCTTGTGCTAAATCACAGGCAGTTCCTCTCCTTCACTTTGTCTCAAAGGGCTTGCTATAGCAGAGGACACTGAGCAAGTGAGCATGGTATCAGTCTATGCATTCAGTACAAACACCTTCAGCTAGCTATGCACAAATAGGAGAGACTGAAGCAAAACTGAACAAATTATGGTGCTCTTGGAATCTGGCTGGTGATCACATCCATAAAACACCACCTTAACTCCAGTATGGTTACATTGGTGTCACTCTGAATAAGTTGCTTTTCTGTGCTAAGGGAAGCTGTGGCTCTTGTGTTATGGGCTTGCAAATACTCCAGTGATTCTGTCTGCTGGTCTTCTCTACAGAAGCTGCTGGTGGCAACACAGATGTGTTGCCCTGGTTGCTGGCCTTACTTTAGTTTGTAATATGGAAATGTGATTTTTGGAAAGCTGGATGTGAAGGGAACATGCACCTCTAACGTCACAGTTTAAAAAACAATGTCTGGATAGGAGGTTTCAAGATGAACAACCATTAGCAGTATTACCAGCAAACGGCTTGGCACAGAGGAGGGTGAAGCTCTTTCCTGAGGTGAGGGAAGGGAACTTGCCCCACCCCAGTTATATTGTTTGAGCTTCAAAAGAGTCTTTCTTTGAGACTTCTTGAAGTTTCTTGGTGAATTAGGATGGTGCACAGAGTGATCTGAAACCAGACCTAAAGGTAGAAAAGTTTAATCCCTATTGTTAACACCTTGCATTTTATCAGTTCATCTCACTCAGTGAAGTAAATTAGAAAATAAAATTAAAGATATGTAGGCATAAAAATGAATCATTTTCTCATAACCAGAGAATTATCTCTAAACTTGTATTAGAGATGGATGAAAAGCAAAAAGATTATAGCTTGAAAGCTAAATGTCTCTTGGAGCAGTTGCAATTGATTGTAGTTAGATCTCAAGCTAGAGATCTACACCACATTACGCTCTGGGAAGAAAGGAGTTTCTTTCCTTCCCTTGGAATGGGCTTGTTTGTTTTGGATCCAGAAGAAGTGTGATATTTACAGTTCAATAATTCTCTGATGTACTTAACAACGAGGGGCTCTTAATTCTTAAATTCTTTGAAACATGTTTTGGGTGGATAGGCTACATCTGCTATATAAACCTCGGTGGACTTACTTTAAATATCTTACATAAAGGAAACCTTTCTCGAGAATCTCAGTGTATGTAATAGATGGGCATCACCACTCTGTGAAACAGATGATGATTTCAAAGCTAGGCACTCACATTCACAAAGTCTTGGTTTTGTTACTTAATCCTGCCAAGGGACAAAGCCTAACTGATGTATAAGGATTTTTGACCCCTGCTGCGTCTAAGCAGTCAGGCCAAACCTTTATTATTAGTAGGCAGAGACCTCTGCTGGAAAATGTTCAGTACTTCAGGGAAACACAGATTTGTATTAACAATTAGAACAAAGTTTGAAAAACCCTCCTGGTGGGAAAGGTCAGAGGCCTGGGAAAGGCTACATTAATGGCAGCATAAATATTCTCCATATGGCCTTCCCTCTGGCCTTTCTGTGAGAGTTGAATGTCTCTCTTTAAAGAAAATGAAAGATCTAATTTGGATCTGTACATGAGTACAACAATGGCAGCACTTTTGTACTGCCTCTGGGCAAAAGCAGTCCATCTCACCCAGCAGTGTCTTGGCAAACAGCACTGTGTCCATGGCGCAGGCCAACATGCAGAGAGACGTAAGTTTGGCTAATGCAGGGCACCCCAGGGAGAAGAGAGCCCGGCTGAACACATCGTTCTGGCAACTACCCCATGGTAGTAGCACCAACATGTGCTAAGTAGCTTCAGCGCCATTAATTACATCAACAAATGACTAGTAAAGTGTTGAAGCCACCATCCCTGTGCTGGTCTGTCTTGCAGAAGCCTCCTTGTTGATATTCTATTTTATTAATAGTGGCGGTGCTTCTGGAAGCACTGGTACACCTAACAGTACACTGCCAGCTTCCCATCCCAGAGCAGCTTGTGTAAAGCTAAAGCAGGACTTGACCCAATAGTTTTTCCCAGCAGGTAGCAAAATGTGTTAGCTGTTAGGGGCATTGGTATCCCAGTTCTGAAAAGGAAACCAGTTTTGCTCTGGGACAGCACCAGAAACAGCAAACCCTTAAAACGCCCAAGATTCAGCAAGTGTCTGGCCATAATTCTGAAGAGTTCCAGGTTTGTCTCTTGACAATAGGATGAAAGCTCACAAAGCAAATAAATAAATAAACTGCCACAGTCTAGAAGCATCTTTGATCTGTCAGTCTTATCAAGGATAGCACAGTTATAAACACTACAATCAATGCATTTTGAAGTAAATTATGCCATAAAATGGCTCTCATGCAAAGTTAATTAGTTAATGACAAGATTCCTACCTGACTTTGAGTTTTTGATTTTGCTCAGAGCATCTCCACCAGCCATATAATACTTCTATATATGTAGTAGAACACATTTTAGGGCTGTCTCCCCAACCATTTGTAAGAGCAGCTTTCCCTGCACAGAGCTAAGCAGAGTGTAGCTGGTGGCCATGTGTCTGAGGAATGGTAGTAAAGTCCTCAGTGTGAGTGACAGGCTGACAGACTTCTTGGAGGGGCTGGGGTGTTAACTTTTAATATAAGCTTCCCAGTGGACTTCACATTTTTCTTAGAAGAATTTGCCAAAACTTTCTTGGTTTATCCTCAGACCAAAGCGCATTTTAGAAATCCTGGTTTTACAGTATTTTTATGGCTCTGTCTGCTAATGTTTCTTCCAGTTAATTTTCATGCAAACACATTCCTGCTCCTACTGATCCAAATAGCCCACACTGAACTCTTTTGGACATGTTCAGTTCACACATTTCTCTTTATTTGACAGAATATACAGTCACAGATTTTCTGATTAAAGAAGAAATCAGATGATTGCGGCCTAAAGCTTTTTCACCCAGCACCTCTCCCCAGAGCCCAGCCTGTATGTATAACCGCTTGTTCAAAATTCCTTCTCAGCGAGTTTTCATCTTCCACATATTCTTATTTGGATCTGTTTCTTTTACTTTGACAAACCGCTTCTCACACTTCTCCTAGATATAGCTTAGAAATTCCTGGGCTGCTTGGCTTCTGATTTTTTGAAGAAACCACCTGTTTTTTAATCTTTGCCTCACACAAAGAGCCCATTGACCTACCATTTCAGTGATGTTTAAGGGACAGAGGATCCTCTGATACCTTCTTCCTATCAAATTAACTTTTCCTTGATCTACAGTAAGAGCATAATTTTTGTGATAAATAGAATAAATGGCAATTGGAACATTTAAAATATACAGAATATATGACCTTAAGTACATGGTCACACTTACACTGATTGGCCTCCCTGACATGCAAGAACAAATACATCACTCAAGTTACATTATTTATGGCTGATCATAAATAAAACTAACATTGTGATAGCCTTTGCTATGATATTGGGCCTGCATTGTTGTTCATTTCTCAGATGTAGGCTGTAATGTATGTACATAACCTGTATGTACCTAGGTTTTGACAAACACTTCCCAAAGATATGGGCTCTGCTGCCCTAGGTGCTAGACATGTGCAGAGCAAGGAGAGAATTTCTGATAATTCCATGCATTCCACCACAACATACCCAGACACTGTGTGAGCTTAGCTTTGTATTGCTTATCTGCATTGACATTTTATGTTACTTAAGCACTCTGGTGGCTATTTTAAAGTAGAAGGAGAAGCATGAATACAAGTAAGACATACTGAGCGCTTGCCTTCCATGTCATCCAAAAAATATTCTAAAAGGTCTAGTGACCTAAACTGAAAAAAAATCTGAACAGGTTTTAATACAAACAACAAGAAACATTCACAATAAATAAATAAATAAATAAATAATAATGATAATGATAATAATAAACATGGCCAGTTTAGGATGGAAGTTACAAAGCTGCAAATTGACTGCATTGTTTCACAGAGGCTCACGTACTGGACAAAAATTTACTTGCTCTCAACCCTGATGAAGCAACTGAGGTTGCAGCTGGAAAGAAAAGGTAGCCCACTGAATCCTTTAAAATGTGCATTGTTTTTATTACTATTTTTACCTGTCGTGCACAGCATTAGCATTGTAAGGAAAGCAGTAGTCCTAGTACATGTATTTCTGTAAACAAGCTAATTTTAGAGAAAGACATCATTTTCCTTTTGCACTAGAAATAAACTGATTAGAAGTACAATGGAAAGCAAGACTGTTTTTGGAAAGTCTGCTTTGAAAGCCAGTTTAAAAGCATTTTTATGTTATAAATAATCACAAAAATTAATATGAAAAAAATGTATAGATGAATTTTGAAATTGTAGACGTTTTGGCAAGCAAGTGGCCCTTTTTTCATGGTGTCATCTGTTTTTACTTTTACACTAAAGCAGCCCTGCGGTATCCTTTTATATAGTGCAGGAGCCCCTGGCTGGGCCTCCCTGACTTCTAGTGCAAAACCCACCAAAATGTAAAACAAAAAAAAAAAGCTTTCTATCCAAATAGCAAACGCCATGTGTCAAGAGTGCATATGTGTGTGCAACAATATAGAAATGAGTTGTGTGATTTCTGTAGGTTTTACAGATTAGAAGTGAAACTAGTTTTGTCACCATATTGACACCTTGTGGGAGACTGGAGCTGAGCATGCTGCATAGTGGGGCAGCAGCCTTTGACATGAATGAACTACATCCCATGAATCTGGAGACAAGCATTTAGGTGCTCAGAGCCCTATTTTTTAAGCGTTTGAAGCAAAATCTTCAAATAAAGGAGCTTGTGGGGCACTTCACTCAGAGAAAGAAAAAAAAAAAAAAAAAAAAAGAAATAATCCAAACCAGAGTGGTTACTGACAGAAAAAAGACACTGTGGATCAAAGAGGATCACAGCTGTGGCCAAAAAATCAAGGTAGTTAAAAAGAGGGTGCAGCAGTACCCTTGTTCCCACTGATACTTCCATCTCTAAAAAACGCTGACAGAGACTGCACATAAACATTTTATTCTCATGTCACAGGACGGGGCTGTATTGACAATGATAGATTTCCTGGCAAATGTTAGTGTAGAAAAGACAAACATATGGCAGCACGATGGCATGACATGGCTATTTAGACCTCCACCCAGCCCCTCAGGGATTCTCAGGATCAGTAAGACCAGGTAGGTTCATTGTCATGTGTGTGTGTTTACACACATGCATGTGTGTCAGAGAGAGAATGAGTTCATACACAATGAAATAAAGGAATGTATAGGTAACATTTTGGGGGTGTGAAGGTTTATATCAGCTTCATGTGCATGTATTCCACTGAATAGAATTTTATATTATATATCTATATATAGTTGAAGTAACATTTAGTATAAATTTAATCTAGCTTTTCAATAATAGTCTGTAAATGGGCAGAACCATGCAGTTTTACACTTGCAGGTTTGTGTGAGCATGCTTCCTTTCGTTGCCTTGTGCAACAGAGGGCTGGGTACACCCTGGCCAAATTATTCCTTATATTGGTGTCAGCAAAGTTACACCGAGAGCATCTGGCCTAGTGACCTTTGTTACAAAGCCAATTATTATTAAATTGCTATTATTATAAACTATGTATTTGCTGAGAAATGAA
Organism: Aythya ferina; assembly: GCF_964211825.1. Lineage (NCBI taxonomy): Eukaryota > Metazoa > Chordata > Aves > Anseriformes > Anatidae > Aythya > Aythya ferina. Next base: position 10,060,611 of record NC_140307.1, read on the forward strand.
GTCCTTACTTTAATTTGTGTACCCATTGTCACTTTAATGACTTTGGGAACTGAACACAAAAAGGAATCACCTTTTGCCTGTTCATTTAGAGTCCCATTTCTGAAGCAAACAAGCAAACAGTGTGCACCAAGTCTATATAATGGCCAGTACTAGACACAAAACAGCTGATGGTTTTCAATTATACAATAACCTGCTGTTACTGGTTCATATTACCGACCTGCATCTTGATTGTTCACATCCCGCGTTACCATTAATGTTATATGGATGTTATTGTTTTCCAGGTAAGCACTTCACAGTAGCTTGAATCCTTCCATGCTGCGTTCTGGGGTCTCTGTACTATGAGTTCCCTATGCTACCAGTGTGAAGTAAGAACCATCCTGGGAGGCTGGTAGCGGACAAAGGAGCAAATTGAAGCCCATTGCCATCTCATACCATTGCTGCCTGAGACTTACTCTTCATACAGGTGTATGGTAGAGTGGATTTTCTCCTGTGTCAAGGTCTAAAATACCACATACATCCAGAGCTAGACCTAAAGAGAGGTAAGCTCTCTGCTTAAACTGAGGCTTGCAGAGCAGCACAGTTTGAACTAAAGGGCTGTGGTGCCTAACCAGAGGTACCAATTCTTTCTACTTCTTTCTACTGTTCCTCTGTTAGCTCCAGAAATTCACTGTTGATCACGGGATGACAAAAAGCAACTGTGAATGATTGAACTTTTTCTCCTCTGTGGGCAACAAAGACTGACTTTGACCTTCCTAGGAGCAGCATCTGCCTGGTATGGGAAGCACTCAGACCCCGTGAAGTTGCAGAACTGCAAGTGCAAGACCGTGCAATGCAACCAGTTAACACATTACATGAATGGGCAGAAGATTTGGATATCAGTCAGTCCTCAAGTCCCTGCTCATCTCTAGGCAGGCAATATGCCCTTTGAAAGTTTCAGTGGGAGGTTTGCCTGAGTAAGACAGGAGCATCCTGTCCAATGGGAGCAACACCCTATAAATACCTTTCCATTATGAGACTATCATTGCCAATTCTGTTTGGCTGCTTCATCTCATAATATTCTCTTTGACTTTCTTAATACTAACCAGCCTAAATATTTTATGCTTGTCTTCCAGCAATATACTAAGCCCCTTGCTGCTACTCAGTGAAGATGGGTATCATTTTTCTGTTTATTCTGAAACATTGGAGTTCTCTGAACTACAGTGGGGAGGTTTGAACCAGTATTTATGTTCGATAACATAGCGTCCATGTAAACAAAAGTGAAAGCTAAAGAAAATAAACAAGTGGCCAGAAGCAAGCCATTTCCTTACCAAGGCATTATGTGGTATAGAGAAATATTGTCGCTTCTCTAGAAGCAAATGATTTTCTTGTCTTATAATATTTTATATATAAATCTGTTAGGATGAGTATTTATCATTTAGTAGTATTTCTATTGTGTTTGGAATTTATTAAGATTTTACATTTTAGCAAGTCATTTCTCAGTGATATGAACCGGGAACAACTTCTCTGTATCCAAAGTAGAGAAAGTGGCATAAGCAGTAGCAGAAACAGCCCCTTTGACTTCAAAGAGACCTAGTGCATATTGGCTGTTTGCTAGCAAGCACAGTAGCCCTGATTTATTATTATTCTATTTATTATTTATAAACACATAACTTTCCAAACTCAGAAGAAGAAAACTGTGCCTTCTTTGAAGAGGGCAGTGTTGAGGAAAACAAAGTCAGACTATGGGGAAAGGAATACATTATACAACAAAGGGATCACTGAAGTGCTGGGCAAAGTCATGCTAATTACACGTTAGAATCTTAATTGTCATTAAGCATGCTAACTTCCCTTCTTCCCCCACATCCTATCCACGACCTCTTCTTATTATCCTATATGCCACTTCAGTTCCAGGTTCTTTACATTCCTACACCAACCCTCCCTCATTAGAGATGTGGGAGACCTAATCAGCTGTCCTGAGTGTCCAAGAGGGATGGAGTTCTGGGAGAGGGATTAAAAAGAAATGAGGTAGTGTTTTTTGAGAAGCAGCATATGAGGGACATGTCCCAAGCAGAGAGCACAGGCTGGAGAGCTCTGAGAGACAAATAGGTGAGCAGGATATTAACTTTGGCATGGCTAACGGGGAAACAATCAACATGTGGCTGCCACATGACAAGATGTAAGTAGGAAGGGGCAGTCTTGCAGGCCACTGCAAGAAACATGATCTGGAGGTAGTGGGTATGTGGAATGTGTGAAGAAATGTGCTTTTAAGGAGTTCGCAGGGGAGCCAGCTGGAACCAGTTCTTGTGTTGCTCAGGGTGGTGTGCTGATCTTTCAGAGTACACCAGAAGGCTGAAGAGAGAGCGTTTCAGACCAAGTGTGGTGGTAGGTTTGGCAGCTTCAGTCCCTCCCTTCCAGCTTCCCTTCACTCCCTGGAGAGGAAAGGAGTGGTTGTCCAAGGACCTGAGTTCTTCTTTGTTGGGAATCAGAAAACGAAAGAAAATAACATGCCACATTTTCTGTCTGACCAGTGATGACTTAATTCTTTCCCCTGCAGCCCATCAGGTGCAGTGACATCCATATAAACTGCCCCAAGCCCTCCATTTTCATCCTGGCACCTGTCACTGAAGATAGCCAACATGGTCTTCACTCTAAGCATCACCATAGCCACTCAGCCTCTGCAGACTGCCCTCGATACCTTCAATCAAGTGATTTTCTAGTTCTTACTCCCAGGCCCCCTTGAGCACTAGTAGCATCCAAGAGGTGCAGAATGAGGGTGGAAAGGTGAGAAAGAAGCAGCAGGATGCTTGGTCCAGTGAAGCCAATGTGTAGAACACGGTAAGAAAGAACATTGCTTTGCATTGACTGGAAAAACAGGGTATGAGGATGGAAGAGACCAAAAAAAGAATACGTAGCAGTGATACTTGAAGTAAAGTGCCTTCACAGAGAAGAAAACTGCTCACAGAAAAAGAAATGTAAGATTTGAATGCAACCTAAGTTGCATGGATGTGGAGGGAGCTGAGGATAAGACACATTTTATAGATTTGAGACACCAAGAGGATGGTCACATTGACTGTGGGAGCAGAGGATAATGATGTAAAAAAGTTTGAGATGTGGCATCATAGGAAAAATGCTGAGGGATTTTATAATGATTTCAGCTGAGATGGGATGACATTGCAGTAGCACTTTGGATTCTATTAAACTCATGTTGATGCCAGGCTATCCAGGAAGAAACACCTGACTGAATTAATTCATTATTTTTCCCATGATAACATCTATGCATCCCACTGTATTATGAAATTCAGAGCTTGGGTTCTGGAACAATAAATTCCAGAGCAACAGGTAAATCCCAACATCAAACTACTGCTCCTGACAGGTTTTGTGGTACAGAACACTGACAATCTCAAGAGCTGTCATGCAAGATACATCATTTCTTTCTGCTCCTCACCTTCTGGTACTGTCATTCAGGTGACATAAAAGTGAAGTTACAAAGCTCCTTAAATATATATGTTCTGCTGTCCATGTTGAGATGTAATTACTCATTAAGTCACATTCCAAAAGCTACTTTGATGAATACAAGAGGGCATGTGAGAGAAATCCGTTCTCCTCTGGTATTTATGAGGGAAAACTATGATGGGGTAAGTGTCATGAATCTGGCACTAAATTTATTGTTCATGCCAACTCTCACAATATTTCTCACCAAATAAATTTCTAAGGCTTTAGGTGACACACTTAAAATATGTCTTGGGAGGAGAAATGTCTGTTGCAGGTTTTCTTTCCTAGGTATTATGGCTTTATAGCTTTAGAGATCAAGTTTGTCACCTAGCCTTTCTAGGAGACACTTTATAGATTAGTATATTAAATGGAGATGAGAAGTCATTAGTTTCATTGTAATGAATGATGTCTCTACCAAACACTTTAAAGTATGGGAACAGCAAAGTAAAAAGAAAACTGTGTAATTTCTGTCCAACAAGATAATCTTCTTACCATAGATAATTATGTTTATTGTCTATTAATGAAAGTACTAGATTTTGATGAGTGTTTGTTAACAAACAGCTGCTAAAAGATCTCACATGCCACAAGAGAAAATCCAAAGAACAGCAAAGTTTCATAGGCAGGCAGTTATATGTTGGGAAATACTCAGGCCCAAGCTGCTGGTGCAACTTTAATTCTGCTGTCTTGGATGGTTTGTGATACAATCTTTAATAATCTTATTATGGATTTTTGTGTGTTTCTACCCTCATAGAAATGCTCAGTCTGGTTACCTGACTCAAGCAGGTCATAGAGAGCCTGATACCTTTGAGTGCAGTGTCAAAGCTTCCATTTGAGCTGATGAGTTAACTGGCAGCACAGTAATAGATCATTGCAATCACAGAATCACTTTGGTTGGAAACGACCTCTGAGGTCACGAAGTCCAACTGTTAATGTAGCACTGCCAAGTCCACCACTAAACCATGTCCCTAAGCACCACAGCTACATGTCTTCTGAATGCCTCCAGGGATGGTGACTCAACTACTTCCCTGGGCAGCCTGTTCCAATGCCTCAGTGCCTGTTCCAACCCTTTCAGTGAAGTCTCTGTATGGAAAAGTTACAGGCAACAAATGAGGCATATTGGGCCACAGAATTTTGATAGGTAATGTGTGGATTTGTTTGATATATTCTAAGATATTCTGAAATCTTTGTGTTCTTCCACATGTGGCTGCTTTTGTCCATCTCCTAATCCCTCTCTGCTTTTCTCATGCCTTTCCCAGGCTTTATCTCCTGCTCCCCTTCCAACTTCTCCCAGCTCTCTCTCAGCATGGAGAGTTGGTCATGCCCCTCTGATACACTGTCTGGGTACTAGGATGGAAACAGCCATTTTTTTCCTCTCACGAGCATTGCTTCCACAGTCATCTCCACTCATGAGCTGAATCACATTCACCATAGCCTAGAGCATGTTTAGTCCAGACAGAACATCTGAGAGTTGTTTATCAACCTCTATTGTGTGCATATGAATGCTTTTCAGAATCTTGCAACTTGGCTACATTTCTATGGGTACTTATAGGACAGCAAAAGGTAACTGGCAATTTGGTATTTTTACAGTTTTCTTCTATCATCATTGTCAGAAGAGATTTGATTTTTAGCCACACAATCATCATGGAAAATTTCAATGGTTAAATTCTGAAAAATATCTAAGTAACTGAAAGCAAAAGTTTGAATTGGAAATTGTTAAGCAGCATTCACTGTAGGCATCTTTTGTTTGTTGTAGCTTCATTTGAGACACCTATAGAGCACAAGGAGCAACAGCAATGCATACTTGCTAATAACATTTCCAACCTGTACAAACATTTCCAGGTAATAATGGAAGGCTCCCAACCACACAAGAAGTTAATTTTAACTGAAGTACTCCAATCTTTTTTGCCTCTAGGATATGCATTCACACCTCTGTAGCATCTAAAGCAATCACCTTGAAGATTGTCTAATTTAATATGATTAGGAGATTGCTCCAGTGTATAACATAAGAAGATTCAGGGAACTGGATATATATAACCAGCTCCAGATACGATACACACCCTTCTCCCTTCTAAGCTTATTACAGAGAAGGTTTGAGATCCCCTGGTGAGCTTCTTATCTCCAGTAATTAAGAATATCCTAATGAGCATGGTAAGTGCCTTTCTATGCATGTTGGGATGGACATATAAGATTATGGCATTTTTCTGCTGACCTCAAGTAGTTCTGGGACTGCAGACGGTGCTCTCAGACGTGTTGCATGGGGGAATGGCTCAGTTGTGACTCAGAACGATTTCCTATTAAAATATTAAAATAAAATAAGCACTAGCTTACTACATACATAAGCAAAATACTAATCATTGTAATCATCACTGACACATTTTTACATACAGGAAAAGGAAATGCAGAAGGAAAGAAAATTGTATCAACCATAGATAGACAAGTCAAAAAAGAAATATTCAAAATAAATATTTTTTTCAATGTCTTACAGTAAAGTTGATCATACAAATGGCCATGCTGCAGAGCATTTATAGCCTGATCTTAGAAGGGATTTGGGTGGAGAAAACAAAAGTTATAGGCTGGCCAGGGACAGAATTTCAGAGGCAAACATAAATAATATCAATAATAATATCAATAATAATATATAATATTATTATTGTATTTATATAATTATAATGTGTACAAATAATAATACGAATAATAACATATTACACATATGTAACATAATACACAATATAGGCAGCATGTCACAAAATGGCTAGCATGAGATAGCAAGGTGAATAAGGTCCATAGACAGGATAGCGTACAAATGTCCAACAAGTATATGATCATGGAATATTTCTTGCAAAATTTATGTGTGTTTATAACTGTATTCATGACTTCAAAGGGTGCATTTGGAATTAAGCCTTTTTTGTCCACATAGGCCTTTCTTAAGGATTGACTGATGGATTTGACCACTCTGTTGAATCGGTGGTATTCTTTCTCTGTGAAAATTTCCAGCCAGATATGTGGCTATTTTCTTCAGATGAACAGGGGGAAATAATCAGGACTGGCTTCAAGTTTCTCAATAGGATACTCAAGAATACTGTTTCCTGGGAATTACTGGGAAAGCAAAATTCAGCAGTGTGGCGGTAGCTTCAAGATAGTTACCTCAGACACCATCTGTCCAGGGTGACTCATGGTTTCATGACTGACCACACTCCTGGCCCTGCCACCTCTCTGCAAGGTCCTGCTGGGCCTCAGCCTTCCCCCTCTTCCCCTGTTCATACTTTTATATACCACCTTGCTCAGGAAACACCTGTCTGACAGGCTGAGAAGTGAGAGGAAACTTGGTTGCGTCGCTCTGGGGAGCTTTGGTGGGAGGAGGGAGCCATCCGTGCTGCAGGTCTCCCTTGCCCAGTGAGGACACAGTGTTGCTGCCTCTGGGACCTGCTCCTCCTTTGTCTGGGCCTAAAGCAGGCCCAGCTCTTGACTTCTGTAGGTTTAGGACCTGGCTTATACATATGTAGCCTATATATATTAGCAAGCTCCAGCATCCCTCCACTCACATTTATGATCTGCAACTGCTCTTGAAGTTGCAGATCATAAATCTTGAAGAGGAAGAAACCCTCTTTCCCACTTCTGTGCAGAAGAGGTAGATACCCTGTTATCCTTCATAACAGGGGAGGAACGGTGTACAGGTGAAGTAGCAGAACTGTTCCTGTGCAGAAGGTCTTTGCTTTTGTCTGCTGTACTGAGTGGCTGATAGGGTTATGCACTCACACTAAGAAATTCCTTTGTTGTTTGCACTGAGGTAGTTTTCTGTGTTGTTAATGTGTGGAGCATTTGATTTCCTTTTTAATTTATCAGCAGGGAAACTTGTTGCTTCTTCCATCCTTTCCCAGCAGCTTAACCACAGCTTGATGATGGGACTGTTTGCAAAGTGTATTTAGGAATTTTCAGCTGGCCAAAGCTGAGCAGAGTTCTTACCTTGGCAGCTCTTTTACCCACTGCAGCCTGTACACAAGAGAAAAAGAGAGCTGCAACCTTGCATGTCTATGGGGTGAGTTTTCTTTAGAGCTCTACTGTGTGATTACCTTCGCTGCAGACTAGAAATATTATTCACTCACTGCATCCTCTGCAGACAGCAGTGCTAAGACAGACAGAATTTAAAAAAATGAACATTTTGATGAGATGATTCAGTTCAGAATCTAGCCACTTTGAATTCTGCTATTCTGACATTTGCAATACAGTGGAAGAAGTAGACATACTTTCTGCTCCTTTCTGATTTAAGATCATTAAATAAATTACTAGAAAGAGCTATTAATACCAGTAAATGAAAAGCAAATAATGTAAATAGGAAAAATAAATCAGATCCACCTCTCAAGTAAGTACTCTGGAGATAAAGGTGGTTTGGGAAGATAATACAATATGAGAAGTAAGATGCAATACACAGAATTATTCCAAACAAACTCAGATCAGAGTCCACAATTCCTGTACTCAGATATTTTGTATTTTATTTGTTCTGAAGAGACTTTAAACTGAAGGGAGGTATGAATTTAAAAGGATGCGAAATCCTATCTGTTGTGAAAGTGAAAGTGAATTGTTTGGCCACATGTCTCTACTGAAGGTGGCTGCTCTGGCAACCCTGTCACTGATCTGGGTAGTTCAAGCACAGATAACTACTGAGCAGAGTGCAGCCTAATCACCTGAGAGTTTATGCAGCTTCTTGGATTTTTTTTTCCATTGTTAGTCTGCTACTGATACCTGAGTTAATGATTTTACAGCAGTTCTTCCCCCAGCAGAGAAGCCTATACCCTGTTTTATGACCCAAAGTGACAAACTTTGTTTACTCATGCACTGCCAACAGCAGAGTTTGGGTACCACAGTCCTGTCATAGGGACACCATAAACAGTGAGAGTCTTCTTGGTCCTGTTCCAGCCTCAAAACAGGTGCTAGAAGAGGTGTTTGCTTGTCTCCTTTCTCTGCATTACCAACCCCACTGGCTGGCAGTGCTTGTTGTGGCCCACTTACTTCCTTCCCTAGATGTGACCCTGTGGCTTTCAGCCACTCCTTCCTCCTCCATCCACCTGCTGCCAGGTGCTTTCCTTGGGATGTGGATAAGCACCCAGACAGAGCCATCTCCCAAAACCCAAAGGTGATAGCTGGCATCTTGCATGCTACAAGCTCAGCCAAACCTATGGAAAAACCTTTCCATACTTTTCTGCTTATGACCTAGGTTGCAGGTGCTTTTTCATCTTTTGCTCCTCTAGACAATACTTCAGTATAATAAATGTCAATAACAATTGATTTATGAACATTACAACTTAACTGGTAGCATTATGGTAAAAATAGCAGTATCTGGGTTTGGGAATTGTGAGTTCTCAATGGTTTCCTTCCACAGAGGTACAGGCTTTTAAAAATTGGCATCGTCTGGCACGAGTCAAGCCCCTGACATCCTCTGTGGGCAAGCCCTTGTTGTGAATTTAAGGAGCTTGCAGCTCCAGGTCTTCCTGGTGCTGCGGACTGTTATTATTGTGATTATTTTTTTTAATGTGTTTTAGGGTGCTAATGGACATGGAGGGGCTGATGGTGGCGGGAGTGTGGGTGCAGGCATTGGGAAGACCCAGCAACATGCCCCGGACCCAGGCCTTTGCTCTGGGGCCTGCACTGGCGGGCGTTCTGCCTCATGAAAAGGGCCGGGGTGAGCCCAGGGGTCCTGTGGCAGCGGGTGCAGCCGCAGCCTGGCGGCGGGGTGTGCTCGGGGGGCCGGGGCACCCCAAGATCCAACCCAGGCCGGGTCTGGGCCTTGGTGTCGGGGCCCCGCAGGCCGGAGGGAACGCGGGGCCCGGCTGCAGAAAGCCGCAGGGCGCAGCCGGCGCCTCCTCTTCGCCCGGCCTCCATGTCAGGCGCGCATAAAGAACCATGTCACGCTTCAGCTGGGGAAGGAAGGGCCGGGAGGGACGGGAGCCGCTCTCTGCTCTCCTCTTTTCACAGAAACCGATCTGTGTACCTAGAAAATAACAGGAAGGGAAAGCGCAGGAGAGGGGGGGGAGAGGCGGGAGGGGATAAGAAGATCCTGTTTTCGGTCGCTGCCCGAGGAATAATTCGGAGGCAGCGGCTCCATCTTCCCGGGGCCGCGGCGGCTGCGGCGGGGATGGAGCGGGCGGCGTGAGGCGGCTCCGCACGGGGGGGGCCGCGGGCAGCGCCGCCGCGGGGTGAGGGCTCCCCGGCCGCCCCCGCCCGGCCAGGAGCCCCGCCGCCAGCCGGCTCCCTGCTAGCGGGGGCTGCTGGGGTTGTGTCCAAGGCCTCCCCCTCCTCCCCCGCGTACACACTCGCGCTCACACTCACACACTCACACACACACACACACACACACCCCATCTCCTCCCGCCGCCGCCGCCGCTGCCGCCGGAGGAGGAGGAGGAGGAGGTGGAGGAGGAGGAGGAGGAGGAGGAGGAGGAGAGGGATCGGGGATTGCCCGCGGCCCGGCCCCGTGCCCGGGCGCATCGCACCCCGCGGGGGCTTCGCCCGGCTGCCCCCGGGCGGCGTGTGCGGGGCGGGGGGTGCGGGAGGGAGGGAGGGAGGGAGGGGGGGGACACGAACGGAGGCTCCCGCGGCGGCTCCCGATGGCTCGTCCGCGGCCCCGAGAATACAAGGCTGGAGACCTGGTGTTCGCCAAAATGAAGGGGTACCCGCACTGGCCGGCCCGGGTGAGTACCGCGGCGGGGGGAGCCCGGCACCGACACCACCCCCCCCCCCGGTCCCCCACCCCCGGCCCGCCGCCGCCGCCGCCCCCCTCGCCCTCCCGCGGGGCTGGCAGCGGCCGGGCCGCGGCGAGGCTCAGCCGGAGGCCCCGGCCCCGGCCCCCGGCGGGCGGGGGGGCCGCGATGCGAGCCCACCCCGCTATTATTGTGCATCTTTTCTTTGATCTGCAGATTTCTCCCCCGGCCCCCCGGGAGGAGGAGGAGGAGGAGGAGGAGGGAGGAGGAGGAGGAGGGAGAGAGAGAGAGAGGGAAGGAGGGAGGGAGGGGGGCGAGCGCGGGCTGTACCTGGATTGTTATCGCGGGGAGGAGGCTTTGGGAGCCGGCAGCCCTGCCTGCGTGACAGCGATGCTGTTTATTATACGCCCTCCCTCGCCCCGGCCCCCCGGATCCCCCGTGGGGCTGGGGGGGGGGCCCCCGCCGCCGCCCCGGGCCCGGCTCCGGCCTGGCGCGGGGACGGGGCCGAGGCCTCGGGCCCGGCCTGGGTCGGGGTCCGGGGGACACGCGAGGGGAAGGGGCCGAGGCCTGGGCCGGGCTGGCGGCGCCCTGAGGGGTGCGGTGGGCTCGGGGGGCACGGCCCGCGGCGGGCAGGTGGCTGAGGAGGGCGGCATCGCGCCCTGTGGCCCCCCGGCTGCCCCGCCGCACGCCGGGCCTCCGGCTCTGCCTCTGTCTTGGTGCTGTCTCGCACCTCGCTGAGTTTCCCTCGTAGCCCTTTGTCATCTTTCATTTTACGCCGCTGTGATGGAAGTGAGGTGGAAGAGCATCGCGGGCATTTGGCAGTCACATAAGCGCCCCATTGTATTTAAACATCCGCGTTTGGTGCAGCCTCAATAATGCGGAGCAGAGCTTTCTCCAGGGGGGTCTGGTACCATGGCACGCTTGCAGGGCCTGTCCCTTCCCTCCTTTTTGGTCACCATTGTGTAAACTCATTGCGTAACACGCGTTGTGTGAACTCATTAGTAGGCATCGAACAGTGGGAGTCTATTTGTTGTCTTCTCCAACCTTTCTGGGACAATTCCATGGCGCTTGATGTCCTAGTCAAGGAAAGTTGCTGGCGTTCCTAACCTGTAAGAGCATGAAGGTAATGGAGCGTTGTGTGCAATGTGTACGAAAACAGAGAAGGGCAGGATCAAGATAGACAGAGATCTAGCATTACCCTTCAGGAGAAAGCCCGGGGAGAAGATGAGTGTAAGTGGTGGGCAGCGAATGGAAGGGCTCTCTGAGTGCAGCTGAGGAAGCACCAGCGGTGGTGTTGAACAGCAGATACTCTGCAAGGAGTGAAGGCCAACACCACAGGCTTAAGCAAAGGTTGGTAAAGAAACAGTGAGAGGGTTCTAAATAACTAGAAGCATGTAAATAAGGTGATGCATTCAATTATTTTGGCAGAGCAGACTAAAATTAGCATGCTAAAGGACAAACTTAATCAACACTGGGTTGTGGTTTTGTTATTCTATCATTATCCAGGTTGCTGGATATATACCTAAAAATGGCGATTTATGTCAGCAGAATAGCATGATCCACTGAAAATTGACTTCTTTCTTACCTCTGTTATGGTTTAATTTACTGTGAAAATTTTAATGGGAACAGTTGAGACCATAACTACATGGAAGCATGTTAATCTCTTTCCTTTTTGAGCCTCTGAAAAACTCCCGTTTGTTTACCTAGAAGCATAACAGGCCCTTTTGTTTTAATGACTTTTTTTTCCTTTTAAAAAAAAATCACTGTATGCTACGCAGCTGGTCATAGCCTTTGACTAGGTGTCTAAATAGGTTTGTGAATGACAATAATCTCCAAGAGAGTACATCTTCATTAGGAAAAAATAGGTGTGCTATTAACAGAACTTACTTCCTTTGTGCAGACTAACAGGATGTAAAGTTCAAGAGAAGACAAAGCAGTCTCTAGTTTTAACATGACTTAGCAAGCCGAGGTAGAAACTGTTGAGAGCCCAGAGTCAACCATCAGGCAGGAATCGAGCAGGCAGGCTGAGGGGTGTTGGTGTTGGGTTTTAGTTCACCTAAACATCAACAGGCACAATTCCATCGTGCTCCTGCAGCACGTGGAGCAGCTACATACAACTTTGTGTTAGATCAGGCTGGTGTCTGCCTGAAGCTGCCTTTCTTGTGAGAAATACTCTTTGTACTGTCTTTACTAGGACTTCACCTCATCTTCATTGCCAGGTTTTGCCTGATTTGCACTTCCTTAACTGAAAGACAAACGTGGTGAGGACACTGATCTTCATTTTGTTTCCCAGAAAACATTATGCTATACCTGTGAGGAGAAAAGAATTGTTTGAGTTGAGTCAAGTCTGATACTCTGATTAATTGAATGCCTTTTATCCAGGGGATTAGCTTGTTTCCAAATCCTTGAGTGTTAGCTACCTACTTCTTCATTCATTATGCAATTAGCACGTTTGGTCTTTGTATCCTCATGTGAAAGTCGACATGTTTCATGCTAATATACCAGCTTAATAATACAACTAACAATACATTTAAATAGCAATGTTATTGTCCTACCACATGGCTCTTTGCATGTCTGGGACCTTTGGCAGGAATTTGCTGTGCAGGGACAGGCTTCTTAAACTGTGTTTAATAAAGCTGAGAAGTGTTAAAGCAGGGCAGGAGGACTGCCTACCCTGTAATGAAGTGCACAGGCATTACTGGCTTGGCTCTGATTCAACCGCGTGTTTCCGTGTGCACGGGCACTGTCATACAGAAAATCTCGCTCATATCTCAGAAGCAGCACAGCTGCCTTAGTGCAGATCTGCCTCAGTTCCTCTCGTCTTTCAGTAGGTACAACACCCGTGGGCCCAGCTGGCCAACGTGGCACAACACTGCACCTGTATCCAGCAGAAGATCTGCCCTAGATCAATCTCTAGTCCTAGACCATTAGCTTGGAGTTAGGTTGGTCTAATGATCAGCAAGAACCAGGCTGATTTTCATCACTCTGGGAGAAGAGAGAGAAACCTTAAAGGAAGTGGCCAGATAGCAATGATTGATACACAGAGGGACCGGTGAAAAATTTTATCTAATAATTGATGGTGCGTTATGGCAGTCAAACTGCATTTCAGGTTTCTTTATGAGTCAGTCTAGCATTAATTTGAAAAGGATCGAATTTGCCACACTTAGCCAAAATGGTAATGGCCAGTAAATGTTATCTTTACATAGCCTGATAAAGTAGAATTGGTGAATAAATGCACTGTCTTCAAAAGATGCTTTTAGATACTTCGTACGTGAAAGATGTCACTTGGGTCTCACCACCTGGGAGGGCTGCTTTGCATTTTGGTATCGTGTTTTCTGGGGCAAAGCCAAAATTTCCTTTAGCTTAACTGGAGGACCGTGAGTAGATTTTGAGTTTAGGCCCCAAGAATTGGAGCTTAATAGTAAGAACAGATAAAATACTGGCAGCAGTTTACTTTAACAAGCTGTTGGTTTTTGTTTATGTGCACCTGATCAAAAATGTGGAATAAATGCCAACTGGCCGGGTCATCAGTTGCTGTAGTCCAACTGATGAGCAATTGTGTATCCAGAGTACATGCAGAAAGAGAAGGAAGGCTGCTGTGGTAAAAATATAGGAAAAAAAAGATCCAATTCATTGTACATTTTGTGAATGGTCTTTGCCTTTGAAGCACTAAATCCCTCTGTGTCTTAGTTCCCTGTTTTTATAGGACAAGTAACAGCACTTTTCCCTTTAAAAAGGTGTTGTGGAAACAAAAGCACTAACACTTAGGAGTTGCTTGGCTACTACAGCGATAGGAGTTGTGTTAGTACACATGGACAGAAAGATCTCTTTCTTCAGATACCCAGCTAATCTAGGATAGGTGTCCTGGTTTATTGAGAAATAGCCCCTTGAATGGTCACTCAGATGAGATAAAAAGGGAAGACTGGTGGTAGATTCAGAAGGATCAATAATGGTGTTTGCTTTATGAACGACCCTGAAAAAACAATAAGCACTTAGTTGCTGAAATTAGCTACTGATTTAAAAATAGGAAGGAAGCTGTTAATGCAGCGGTAGAGAGAGGAGGAAAAAATCTGGAATGACCTCAATAAAATAAGAGCATGCCCAGGTAAATGGTTGATGCCATTGTTGAACAGAAATCTAGGCTCATGCAGACGGGGAGACAAGAACTAGGTTTGGGTAAACCCAGATAGTTTGTGTGGGGATGTTTAAGTTGATTTGGGACAATACAAAACAGATCCAAGCAGGTAAAGCAGGGCATGTTAATGGAAAACACATGGATGTCTAAAGCTGGGTAGAGCATTTCGTGCTGGGAGAACACATCCTTTAAAGTGACAGTGTCACGCCAGCTGCTTTGAAGGTGCATTTAGTGTCTTGTGAGTATAAATTTCCTGTTTTCCAGACTCCTGCTCTTGTGTTCCTTTTGTCCAGTGTCCTTATTTCTGCTTTGAACTAACACCTACCTGAACGCCAGGTTTGCTAGGTACCTGACAGTCCTTGTGTGTGAACATCACTGTTACAAAGCATCTGCCGATAGCAATGACAGAGTGGCATTTGAGACACTTTAATATATTGGAGTTTTATATGGGTATGAAATTCTGAGTTTATTGCTTGTAGTGATACATAGTAAATGCTGCCATTTTAACGGGAGCTAATGTCTGCAGCAGGCTCGGCGTCATAAATGTAAGGATGATTGCATGATAAGTTTTAGCTGAGTGAGTCTTCAGTATAGCTTGACTGTGCCACCCCCCTACAGCAAGATGTGAAAGTTAGGTACCTTAGTGTAAGAGCTGAAATAATCCAAGGGAAGGGCTTAAAACTAAGCTCATGTTTACAGACTTTGGTAGACTAAAGCATAAAAAGATAAGGCTAGTAATACTATAGTGTTGCAGTTCAGTACAGCATTAAAGAATATTAAAAGTAATTATTGCTACGGAGTGACAGAATTCCAGAAGACTTTCAGTGTGAGTAAAAAATTTGTAGAAATATATTTTGAACACTTAACACACAGGCATTTTAGTAAATAAACCTTTCTTCTCCAGGTCAGTGAAGTGGATGAAGCTTTCTGGGTTGATTTTGGTGAAGCTCTCAGTGTAGGACCAAGGCCCATGCTCTGACAACCAGGAATGACTTTGGTCAGTTATAATTGCAAGTATGGCAGATTGGAAATATTAAACTCTCAAACACATCATAGAAGAAAGACTCGACTCTACATTTTAAGTGTTTGATATTTAAAACAGACCATTTGTTTTCTTATTAGTATAAGGATAAGGGAAGGTAGGTTTTCCCTGGCAGGGTTTATCTTTTTTGGCAAAGAATGACAGACAAAAATCAGATTAGATCCAGAAAACTTCAAAGGGTCCATCAGAAATAGACAACAGATCTTTCTCTGTGTTTTTCTGCCAAAACCCAGTCTGCAATCTTTTGAGTTTTTCTCGTTGGCCATTTGGGACCTGTCCAGTCCTTCACCATGTGCTTTTCTCCTTTTTCCCCTTTTGGTTGCTCTGTTTTATGACATCACTTTTGCTGTGTTACTAAATATGAGTCTCCTGTGACTTCTCTTTTACCAATTCTGAGCTTCTTCCTGCTCTCTCCCTCTTTAATTATGTACCTCACTCATACATCACTCCTTAGAGATCTGCAAGCAATTTTTCAGGCAGGTCTCAGAGATGAGACATGATGTGCTGATCGCTGCGAAGGTCTGTCATAACCAAGGAACTAATTCTGAGGTTGTTGGCTGCTTCATGCAGCACTCCCATGAATTCTGTGGAGGTGCATCTGAAAAGAGACATTTAAGGCCGGGCGTTCTTTATGGAATTGCTTTTTGCTCTCTAAGCCTTCTGCACCAGGTTGAAACATGTTGCTTAGATAACTTGAGCTTAAACTTTTATTTGCAAATATCTGGTCATATTTAGAGAAGGTGTGAGTGCCTTTCCAGTGACTTCACCAGCTCATTGAGTACTGTTTCCTTCATTTCCTAAAACAAAAATAACAAGGAGTGAAGTGTGAATTCTCCTATTGTTTGGAAGGTGAGGAACCTCAGCAGCTGATGTTCTTTATCCCTGCTCTTGTGTTCTGCTGTAAGTGTGACTTGAAAACAGATTTCATCTGAGGTTTGTAGCTTAAAATGGAGTTTTTATACAGAAAATTGAATCATAACTTATACTAAAACCTTTCCAGTTGCTCTTGCTTGGCAAATGAACCATTTTGGGGCCAAGGTGTTCTATGTTTGATGATATCGCGGACAGGAATATTTGGGAAAGCTTCTTTAAAATAAGTTTTTTTAATCTCTCTTTTTTAATTAGTTTAAATAACTATCCCCAAATGTGCAAGTCTGTTCTTTTTGTGTAAATGACAATAGAGGAATATATTTTCTCCTGCAGCATCATGTTTTACAAGCCCAAATGAAGCCAACCCAGAAGGAAGACGGTTGACTCAGAAGTTTTGAGGCAGTAAGCATGTAAAGATTTTCATACCCGTTCCGTGCAGGCTTTGTGTTAGATGTTTTTCTTGCCATTCCAAAGCTACCAAACAGATCTCATCAAGTAACCTCATGGACATCACTGCATAGATACATGCTTTGTCTGAAGGGAAGGTGCCCCTTTCAGTCAAATCTGTAGCCTGTCAAATTAATCTGCATGTTCTTACTGTTAGCTTCCATTACATGTATTAATTGACAGATCTCTTCTGTTTGTTATTGTGTTAAAGGACCTGTTAGGAGACCCAGCTGGAGTGAAGCATAGGCAGCAAAACAAAGGCTGAGTTTTCAGTTTTAACTCTTCATTTCCTGATTTCTCCATCCTAATATTGAATTGATGATAGTTTTCCTGCATTTAGGGTAATAAAAATGTTACAAGCAAGTGATTGCTGTCAGTAAGTATCTGCAATTGTCATCTGAGGATAGATGAAATGATTTCCTGATAACGCTGGAAAAGTGATGACAATGTAGAGATCTTTCACATTTGAACTGTTTGCAGAGGTGTTGTCTGAGCAGTTAAGACCTTCCCACTGTATGCTTGGGAGGCATAAGGAGAAGGAGTCTGCCCGAGGCCTCGCAGTAATACTGTAATTCAAGTGATAAATATAGCAACAAACACTGGAAAGTAGCCTGTGTGGAGCAGGCAGGAAGAGGATGTGGAGCCAGCTTTCTAAAGGTGTCAGGAGTTAGCTGAACGTCAGTGCTTTGCTCTATCTTTAGGTACCTTGGTGCTTTTCAAGTCTGCCCATGTCATCTGTGACTCGTACCTCTAGATACCACGGGTATCCGTGTACGTGTGTGCCTGCACGTAGCTGTTCTGTGCGTGTGTACACACCGGGGTGGACACGAGGGATGCTTCAAACATAGGAGTAACACGGTGCTGTGGCAGCACACCACTTGATTCTGGACTCCAGTAGAGGCAGCATCAGCAGAGAAGGGCCCGGTAGTTTGGCCGAAGCACAGTAGGAACAAATAGAATAAACAGTTATTTAAAAGATTCCAAGAAATATTTGGCAGACAAGTGAGTATCATGAAGTAAAGCTTTTAAAACTTAAAGAAGGAAATGGATCCTTGCTTCCTCCTCTGGGGAAGGTCGCTGCATTACTGGCTTCGCACTTCTGAGATTGTTTCGTTCTTCTGTGTAACAGCCAGTTCTAAACCTGATACAGAAATTGGAAATAAATTGCACTTTCATTTCCAGTTCTTCATTCTTCTACTTGGACTGTTTGACAAGACAGTCTTGATAATATATATTTTTACCAAAACAATATATAAGACCTGGCTATTCCATTTTATCTCATTTTATTGTTCCAGAAAACAAAAGGAAGGTAAGATAGTTGATTAAATACTACAGCATCATAACAAAAGAATGAACTTCCCATGTTATGATATTGTTCCTGTTGACCTGTTCTGAAGTTCCCCATCCTTCAAATGGTCCCAGGTCAATCCAAGTAGTACCTTGCACATCACTGCTGCTCTGAAAAGACATAAAGTTCTTGAATTTCAGCAAGGTTTAATCCCCATCTCCCAGCCTTTTGTAAACCCCTGCTGAAATCTGAAAGTGTCTTTAGAGTCAACATAAAAGGAGGAGAGATTGTACTGTGCTCTGAGAAGCACAAAGCCCAGAGTTAGAAGGGACAGGTGTCCAGAGAGTTTGGTGTCTGCCTTAGAAAAATACATTTAAATCTCTTTCAGTTTTCCGTCAGCAGACTGAAAGGATAATTAGCATACATCTGTAGCCCTGAAAATGCAAACTGGAAACAACTGTTTATTTTGCCTTGCAGCAAAGTGTAAAAAACCTAGAGAGGCCGTTTGCCAGCTCTAGTTTGGCTGTTTGAATAGAAGGCATCATGTAACAAAAGAGGAAAAACAGAGCAAGGAATGTCATATGCCAAAGAATTTCTTTAAGACGATCAGTTAACAAAGCATCCTACATCCAGCAGAGTAAGTAGGGCTAAGGAGGAGGGAAAAGATTCCAGACTGTGTAGGGACCTTGCAGGATCGCTGGTGTCACTGATGTCAGCTAGAAAACAGCGTGTAAGTCTTAAGAGTCAATAACTTTGTACTTGTCAGGCTCGGAAAGCACCTACCTGTGAAGCCACATGTGGCAGAAGTAAACCCACACAGAGGCAGTGAGTAGAAGAAACTATAAGTCTGGGAGAGCTCAAGGCACAACTGCACAGTAATGCAAACCATGTCTGGGAATCAATCCCATATCAAATTGGATTATAAAATGTATAAATAAAGTATATATTGAAACTTGATAATAGTTCAGGGAGTGACCTTACAGAGATTTGTAGCATGTAGACTGGAGATGCAATCTAGGTGGGAGAAGCAGGAAAGTGCAAATGGAGGAGCAAATGCCGTGGTTGCAAAGAACAGTCGTGGGGTTACGGTCCTTCCCCTGATGTGCTTATGCATTCTGCATAGAAACTCATTGGATTCAGGCAGCTTTTTTTTTGCCATTTTCTCTCAGCACTGTGAATCTTACATAGCACAATGTTTGAGCCTCCATGCAAGGGGTGCTGTGAGCCAACCCCGTCTGTATTCCGGAGGACAGGGTGTCTCCCTTAGCGGGTGTCTGCTTAGCCTGAGGAAAACAGACAAACCAGGAATCCAGGTTTCAGCCCCTGGCTGTTGCCCAAGTCCCTAACCTATTGTTCGGTAACCAGGAGGCAGCTCTTCAGCTCCTCCTCCACCTATCCCTTTGGGAAAACTTTCGCCGCCAGGCCCTTATAGTTTGTCTTTCCTATGGCACATATCAGTGTCTTCAATGGGGAGGAAGGGAAAAAAGCCCCGATCAAGTGGCATTTAAATTAGCACATGTCACAGGTTTGCTGTCCTGACAGAGCAGTGGAAGATGATGCCAGAAGGCAGAGCTCTGCCCCAAAAGAAGCCTTGCATCCTTCCCCTTCTTGAGAGGTTTTGCCTTCGGGTCCCACTGCTGGTGCAGAGGCCACCCGAGGGCAATGGCTGAGGGGTCCCCGACCAGCAGGCACAGAGGGGTGGGCTTTGCACCTCCAGAGGCGAGGCTGCCTGTGCGTGGCCTTTCTTCCTTGGGAGACCATTTATTATTAATCACTGTATGTAAATCAAGCCCTCCAGCCCCATTGATTGGTTTCGTGCTGCGCTGACGTAAACGTGTGTGCATTTTCACGAGCTTCCTGCAACTGGTGAGCAGCCCTCACGACGGTCCCGCGCAGGGCCGAGCGGTTTCCCTGGGTGCAGTCACACCACGTGAGGGCTGTCTGCCAGCCCCCTGGCAGGACGTATGTTTGCATGCGGGGATTTCTGCACATTGCCTCGACCTTTGCAGCGCATTGGCTGTTCGAGTGCGACTTGTGGTCCACCGTTGGCTTCCTGTAGTATCGCTGCTTCCAGCTTTCTCCCTCTTACGTTGCCAATCCGTTTTTTCCCAGATGTGTTAGCTTTTTCCTTTTGCAAGCTAAATTTTGGGTTACTCGCAGCTCGTATTTCTCACAGACCTAGGGCTCTGTGAGTCATTTGTCATATCCGTTTTGCCGTTGCTGGTTTCAGCGGAGTGACTGCATGTTTATCCACACACTCACAGGAGCACAGGAGAGTACCTTGGGCTCAATGCTTGCAGAGGCTCCTGGCGTCCTGTCCTGCGGTGCCTCTTCCAGAGCACGGCAGGCGTTAGGTGAGGCAGATCCGGACGAGGAATACAACCCAAGCAAGGCGTCTCGTGCCAGGCACTGTGCCATGCTGTGGTGGCGTCTTTTGTCATCGTTTGCTTAAACTAATAGCTTGCTCGTTGGGTTTCAGCCCAGATATCCTTCTTGCCATCTGAGCCAACGTACATTTGTATTTCTGCAAAGATTTCTTGAAGCACAGTTATCTGGGATGCAGTGAGGAGCGCTCCTTCAGGGTTATTCCATTACTGTGGAGGTGTTTGTGAGGTGGAGGTCCCTGGGATGTTAGCACCGTACTGATAGCACTGCATCCCCCTACCCACCCGCAGGCTCCTGCTGGGGGTCCCGAGTGTTTTGTGCCCGAGCAGATCTAGCTGCAGGGCTGGAGGCTTACTGCCCTGCTTCTTCCCTGCTTCTTACAGCAGAGCGGAAGGAAGACGATGCCTTTCCCATCAGTTTGCTCTCTAAAGACCATGTCCCAAAGCAAGGGAACGAGTTTAACTGCATAAAGATTCCTTGATTTCAGTAAAACCGTTTACATATGTGGTGCCCTGCCTGTAGAAACACAAAGTAGGACCGTAGCCTGAGGGAGAAGGCAGGCATTCATCTTAAAAAAGTTAAAAAATAAAAGATGACATTCCATACCGCGGTGCCTCTCCAAATACCAGGGCTTTTGAAAGATATTAGCGGTGCAGCGAACTCAACAGATAATTCTTTTCGTATGGTGTCTGGATCAGGTGATTCACATATGTTCACATTTTCAGGTACTCGCTTTTGCTGCTTTTTATCAGGAGTTATTTTTCAAAATCTTCCTCTTCTGCAAACTTTATTTTTCTTTGTCACAGTCAGTATTCATATCACAGCCTTTAGAAGAAGGTAGCATAAAGTTATTAAGCCTCGTGGCTAGAATTTTAATGTCTGCGATGATTTATCACCGGTAATAAGCCTGTCCTGTCTATTAATGTTTTGTTTTCTCTGTGTTTGTTTGAGAGACGCTGCTTTGGAGCTTTTCATTGCTGTTAAGGGAGCAGGTTGGTTTTCTGAGCAGGTTTTTTTTGAATTGGTGCTTCTGGTAAAACGGCAAGGATTCCATGTTAAAAGGTGAACGCAGATTAGAGGAGACGCAGTTGTCAGACAGGGCTCTTCAGCATTATAACGCTGTGAGTGCTTTCTCCTCGTCTTCTGCAAGATGCTTTGTGCCATCTCCTGCCTTACAAATGAGTGGATTCACCTGTGTGTAATTGCTGTGCTATTGTGCTGCACGGGATCTGATCACACAAAGGCAAAGACTTTGTTTATGGTGCCAACTGCGTGCCCAGCTCTGCTTCCAGGATCAGCTCCTAGCTGTTATGTTTTTAGAAGCCCATAATAATAAAGATTTTAGTGGCAACATGTTAAGAAGAACGCCAGCTTCTTCAGTAGATGTGGGAGCAAGGGGAGCAATTTTTTAACAAGAAGCTTTTACTTTTTCAAAACATTTGCTGCTAGATGAAGATGTTAGTTTACTTCTTTGTCAAAAGTCAGCAATATGCTTGACCTGGTGTAGTACCAGGGGTGGCAGAGTCATCTCTACAGCCAAAAGTGTGCTGTCTGCATGACAGATTTTATTGAAAAGGGCTGCCATCATGTGCGGTTCCTGTGAGATTGAGCTGGGGATCTTCAGGATTAAAAGCATGAGCAGCATGAGCTAAAACTCTTTGTCTGTGAAAGATGATTTGGGCATGTCATGTGCCACCACTAGTGCTTTAAGAAGTAAAAGCAAGTGATAACTAAAATTAAAATGTTGAATACCGGCCTGAAAGCCTTATGACTGGATTTCATTGATTCGTATGAGGTGTATGTAAACACAGTACCTGGATCCCAGGATAAATCTGTGTGTTTAGTCTTCCCTAATGTCCTCCCCAGTTCCAGATATGTGTCTCCTTAACCAAGTTCTCTGTGTAATTGCCTTTTCCTAGTTATTTGTGCAAGATGAGTCAGAACAACACGCTGTTTCTTTACAGCTGCTTTCTAAAACAAAATGGTAACCTGATGTAAAACATGGACTTTTTTTTGCTGAGCTGCCAATGGAGAGTGCTAAGATTCCTTGCTCAGTATGGATGCTATTCCCGATACGGAGGTAAAGGGTGTTTTAAAAATTTAGTATTAATGTATGCGGGAAAACAGCTATTACCGTTCCACACATGCAATTTGCCCCTGACAGCCTGTATCCTTTAAAAATCACTGCTCCTTTAAAATTAATCCTCTGGTTGCCCCTCAAAGTCAGTTACAGAAATGAGACAGAGTAATGGCCAGAAGCCCTGGTGGTGTTTGGAGAAGGAAAGTAAGAGAAAATCAGAAGCTTTTGGAAGAAAGCAGATTTCTGGAGTAAGTTTTGTAACTTCTGTAATACAACTGCTCCTGAGTCACTGGCTTTTGTAGGTAACTCATGTTCGTGGAAACACCATATTCTGGCAAGTTATTTAAAGGTAACACAAAATACTGACACATACCTCATACACAAATTCAAGTTAATTTAGTGGATAGAAAGAGAGGATGTTCCAAAGTAAGTCTTAAACCTACAAGTATGTAAACATGTAGGCAAATTCAAGCCCATAATTAATAAGTAGAGATTAAAATCTAAATCAAAGAGAGCACTTGCATGCTTAAAACTTACATTTACGGTTTCTGATGTGAAATTGTTAAGTAAGCATATTTTTTATAATAATGGGCATGCCACCCTACAAGTCTGGTCACTACCATACTGATATATCCCACTTGTCTCTGAGGTTAATGCCACTTACAGCTCCAAAAAAGTGTGTCTTTTTGTCTGTCATGTTTTTGTTTGAGTGATTTTTTTCTAATCTGGCTTAGCAATTAGGATTTAAGTTCCTAGGTCCATATGTACATATGGGAATGCTTCAAATATTTTAATGCAAAGAGTTTCATTCCTGTAGGTTGCTGCTTGAGGATTGTTTTGTTTTGTTTTGAGAAAAATGTTCATTTTGATAAACAAGGTTGTTAATTTTTTAGGGAGTATCTAAGTAAATATAAGCAACATTATGTTTTTGGTTGAATCTAAATGAAGGCTAAATGAAAACTGTCATTCTGAGGTTTTGGAAGCTGAAAAAACAGGCAGGTGGGAAGGAGTATGACTTGGCTTGGAAAAGTTCATTCCTAACTCTCTCTAGGCAGACAGATTAAAATTCCTGAGAGTTTAACCTAGACTGAGGGACTTTGCAGAGAAGGTATTTGACACTGTAATGACAGCAGAATCTAAGCAAGCCCAGTAAAAATACCAAGTTTGGGCCTGACTGCTGCACAGAGACCACTGTGACTGCATGAATCTCTTCTTCTTCAAAAAAAAAAGTACTGTTGTTGCAGTGAACCAGCTGATCCAGGCAGAAGTTGCATGTTAGTTAGCAAAACAGGCTGCTAGTTTCATCAGTTGGCTTGCACCATAGATGGGGCTAAGACTTGGGGGGTAATGACAACAATTACTCAGAGACAGTTGTTCAGCTTACAGCAACCCAAGGCTTCCTACAAATGCCGAGCTCTTCTGCAGGTACGAATTTGCAGTTTGTCAGTGGAGTAAACAGGAAATCCTGACTTTGAATGAAAAATTATTGCAAGTCACTCTATTTCATTGGCTCTGCAATTAGATTTCATGGTTTCTCGTTCTCCCTAGACGGAGCACATGTTGTTGTACATGTGATTTGCGTCACAACAAAATAATTGGCCTGGGTGCTGATGATATTTGGTGATTATTACTCATCCCATAGCGCCAAAATCTGGATTTAGACCTTTGTGCTGCTGAGGAGTCACAGTCTGAATGCACTTGTTCAGTGGTAAGGAGCATTTTGGTCCCCTGATGTAATCCTTAGCTGCAAGTAAGGCTAACAAAACAGGTCACAGAGGACACAAGCAGGAGGTTTTTCTGTTCCCAAAGGCCCAGGTTAATGGTTGCAGCACTCCAAAGTGTCAACCTTGGAACCTCCCTAGCAGGAGCCTTCTAGGTGCAGCAAGTGAAGCAGCAAGTGAAGCGGTCGTTCCCTTCTGCACCTTGGATCTTTGTGTCCACCCTTCATAAACTGAAGGTTTGCCCCTGCAATCTCCATCAGTCAGATTTCCTTACAACAATTCTAGCTGCAAGCTATTGTGTCAACAAGGTTTGTGTACTTTGTGGGAAGCTGTTCCAAATCCTGCAGAGCAGTTCTTGGTGTTCTTCAGCCTGGAAGTTTTGTGCCGTTCCAGTTTTTTTAACTGACTTTTTAGGGAAGTAAATTGCATTGGAAGAGAAATGGTAAATTAAGCCAGCCAAGTCTGGAGATTGCAGTCTTCCAGAAATTTGCTTACCTTTTGGCTTTAAGTGTGTCAATATGAGCATAAGAACCAGCAACACTTCTTTTAATAACAGCTTGAGCAGCACAGAATGGATCTTCGGATATGTGAAGCAGATGAGCCTTGAGTATAAAAACTGGTTGTGTGGATTTGACCAAATGTCAGTGCCCAAGGCAGGCTGCACCCGACTGAAAAGGTTTTGATCAAGTTGACTGGCCAAAACATCCTATCACATGATAAAACATTTTTCCTTAAAACAAAAACCATCAATGAAAGAGTAAAATTCCAGTGTAAAATGTGGAAGGCCCAAAAATATGCAACAGTCTCTCGCATTCTTGTACCATTCATCCACTCTTTCTAACAGAGCTGATATGACAGGTGGCAGGATTCATCCAGGTACTTTGGGGGGGAGGAAATGGCATGATTTTAGTGTCCCTTCTTACAAGAAGAGAGTGGCAAGAGAAAAATATGGTGTTTGTGCATGTGCAGTCCCCAGAATTTCTCATGTGTTGATGTCTTGACTGTTTAATCAGTGTTTATTTGCTGTATGTCTTCCAAACACATTTTTGTATGTGCATTTCTTGCACACCTTTAATATTTCAAGACAAAAATATTTGTAGTAAGATGATAAAGAAGGATAACCAAATTTTGTCATCAGAAAATGCTTTAATTTGGTGTTAGTGGGCTCACTGTGGTTTGCTCAGGTGGATGTACATTGCAAACAGTATTTTGATACCTGAGGAATAATTTACTTAAAGAAGTAAACACAAAATGCCTCAGGGCTGGCAGTATTTGTTGAAAAGGAACAACCTCTCACCACCTATCCACAAATAAAAAAGTAATTTTGTGAGCCATGAAACTTAAGAAGATTATTTTTCTCTGGCTTGCCTTTATGTGGATTCCCCGTTGTCTAGTGTTGCGGTTAAGCTTGCATTGCAAGCTGTCTCTCAGCATATGGGCTACTGGTCTGTCCATCTTCGGATGGACAGCTTGTTTATCACAAAACATGAGGAAACTTAATATCTCTGGTCTTTCTTCTTTTGTCTGATGTGGCAAAATGAGCTGGCGTGTTCCTAAGTTACTGCAGGTGAGAGTTTGACTGAAAATAGTGTGATCACATCCTATCCTTACAGCCTGGAAAAAAAACATATCCTAATAGTAGCACTATTGCTTCACTGAAAGTGGCAGGGAAACATTTCATTTGGAGAAAATGGAGCAGTTGTGCAACAGTCCAACTTTGGTGTGTGGTCACTGACTGGGAGGGTTGCAGCTTGATAACCTGAAATCTTCATCCAACAAAGCTGAAAGTGTTTGTTAGGAGTAATGTCTAGCTTTTCATCTCTGGGCTTCATCTGCTTTATAGGAAGAACTGTACCATCGTCCCCATTTGTAAAATGAGAGTGAAGGAGGTGCAGTGATGTGGCCAAGGGCAGCCCAGAGGCCAGTGGCAGAGGCAGCTCCCCCGTCCCCTCGTCTGGCATCTTTCTGTCCCAGCCATGCACGCTGGCGGAGGGCTCGAATCACATGAGTAGGCTGGTTATCTACAAAGTCATGCATATAGATACTAGTCATGCAGAACTAAGCCTCGGCCCCATTTTCATACTGAAGATGAAAGCAGCTCTGCAGAAAGTGTATTTCAACTTTATGTCTTAAAAAATATGCTGCTAATTAGGGATGTAAAGGGGCTGAACTCAGCTGCAGGACTGCTGATCTTTCCTAGTGAGACATTGCCTGCCAGCATTGTTTGGACTCCAACTAACCCTTCATTGTCTTCTATCTCGACGAGGTCCCGAGCATGCACAGAAAAAAAGGATTGATGTCTTTATATTGTCATTTCTGGCTGTCTGCAGGATACCCTTCAGCCATTTTCAGCAGTGCTCAAAAGTATGCTCTGCTGTTTTTAATCTTGTTTTGCTTTTTGTTTTTGCTGGTGGCACTCTTCCATGCCCAGAGACTTTTTTAATTTTTACTTTTGTAGCTGTGCAATTCTACCTTATTAAGTTGGATTCTGCTTCTAGTCTCACCCTTCACAGAGTTATCTTTTTTAATGGGTGAAAAAGTGCATATGCCAGCATTCCACACCAGGAGTTCTCGTGTATGATGTACATCAGGGAAAGAGTTGTGCTCTGCTTCAAATATCTCGTAGTCCTGATAAATGAGAGTGAAATTCTGCAGTCTCCAACCAGCTTTAGTTGGATTGTTGTAAAATATAAGTACTACGGAATTTGAGTCACAGTTTTTAGGTTGGAGAAGGTTGGATATTTTTTTTTTCATTTTAGGATCCTCTGGGGAAAAAAATTAATATTTCACATTTTTGCAGAGCTGTATTTTAAACAATGGTTTAGGAAAGATGCTGCCATACTGCTAACTCCCAGTAGCACTAGCTATTAAAAAGTGTATTAAGTCCACGTGAATAAAAATGACACGTTACAGAGAAGCAAAATACCCTATTGTAATAATGTATTTTGAAGAGTATTGCTTTTATCCATTTAGAGCTGTGCTAATAAGCTAACTGCAGAAGATCAAGCTGCTTGCATGTGTTGGGCAATAATAAGCAACTTGAACCACTTTCCAGCAAAAAATACTATAGGCCTTTGCTTGACTGCTGTGCAGTGACTCCAGGGATTTCAGGGGGAGATACAGATCTCTGCAATGCTTCTGTGTGCTTTTGCCAATCAAAGGCATTTACAGTATGTCAAAACAATCAGTGATTACTGCGCTGCAGTTTTAATTCCCTCCTTTTGCAAAATAAAAGGACTTGTTCTTGTGGTTTCAGTGCCCACATAAGCATCTCTGCATGCTGAAGTAAAGCTTTCTTGTCCGTGCATGTGAAGCTGATAGGTATTTTTGCACGATATGTGGGGTTTTGTCAGTGTAGAATTGTGGTGGAGCAAAATGGAGCAAGGTCTGGGAGCTGCTGTGGTCCAAAAGCCACCCTGATAGCCTGGAAGTGCTGCTTCTGAACAGCAGCATACCCACAGCATGGAGGTTGTGTGCCAGCCGTACAACATGACACCTGCTGTCCCTCCAAGTAGAAGGAGATGGACGCATCCGGGATGCCCTTCAGCTGCGGCGGGCAGCGCTGCCCTTGTCATGACTGCTGCAGTAACGTAAACCTCCGCAGAAAGCTGCTCACCGTAGACAAACAGAGACTAGGCTGCCATTCCTCTCTGCGTGTCTCCGAGAGACATGTTTCCCATTTTGCAGGGAATGTAGAGCTCTGCAGAGCAGAACACCCAGGAGGGAGTGCAGCCTCCTCTGCTTCTGCACCAGCCCTCCCAGGGAGCTCCTCCGCCTGCCTGGAAAACGCTGCCTGATCCCACAGGCAGGCAGGGGGATGATTTGTGCTCCTGGGAGCCCCCGTTGTTCTCGGAGGGCAGCTCCGCGCTGCCTTCCTTGCAGGGCTACAGATCTGCAGCCCCAGCCTGACCCACCCTCGTTCCGCAGGCTCCCTCGCCTCAGCACAGCCGCTATGGGAGGAAGGGGCTGCAGTACCAGGGCTGCCAAATCCAGCCCGGGAGAACCAGTTGGAGACACTACCTGAGAAGTCAGCAATTGCTCAGCAGCACTGCGAGCAAAATATTCATGCTGCTTTTTACATGCTAGCCTGTAAACTGCAATGTAAGTAGGCAGATTTCTTGCTTCCCCATCGGTAGTCCCTAGCAACACCGTTTGATAAAGCCCTGCTCTGGTTTGAGAGGTCCAGGCTGAATTTTCTGTTCAGCATTCCTGACCCTAGAAGCCTGGCATTTGTTTACTGAAAGAAAAAAAAAAATAGAAAGAAAGAAAAAAAAAAAGCACAGTTACGTCTTTAAAGCTCTGCTGCTTGGTTGGCAAACAAATGCTGGGAAGTGCAGCTCTGCTGAGGTTGTGCAAAAAGAAAGCAATTGTTATTCATTAAGCAGATGACAGCAATGGGAGTAAAGGGGATAAAACTCGAAATCTGAAACCACCTGCTTTAATTTTAGCCATAATTGAAGCGGCTGCCCATGATGTTGCTGATGCACATATCAGATTTGCACGCCATGCGCTGCTCTCCCTGATTTCTGTGGCAGCAAGCTCCAGCCCACTGTCTGCTCTGCTTCAGGAGGGGATGAATCTCCTGTTTGATTGCAGGTTATAACGGGCACTTTAGAATCTGTTTGTTTCCTTCCAGGAGCAAAATGCAGTAGCAGTCTGGCTCTCCGATAGACAGATGCTTTAGTCATTAGTGAGGTTTCTGTGACTACAACACTGTGCCCTAGTATGGGTGCACTTATCTCTTTTGTTCCTGGTTCGAAGCAGTGATGCTTTCCTCGCTCTTGTGCTCACGCACCCGCTCCCTTTCTCTCCCTCCCTCCCTCCCTCTCTGCCTTTGATCTTGCTGATATGGGGAAAAAATATCAGATCCAAATCTTCAGCATATTTAACCAAAACATATTGTAGGATGGGAATAATTTGTGACCGAGTACAGCAGCAGGGGGCTGCAGTATGGTTGCTTGTACTGCTTGCTTTCCATTACTACAAAACAGCAGCAATCATCAAGGAGTGCTGGGGTTGTTCTGCAGCTAAATAAGCACTTAGAGCCTCGGCGTTCATGGAGGGCTAAAGTGGTTTTGCTGGGAATGGATGGGGTGTGCAAAGCTCGCTTCTCCTGGTCTCTGATGCAGGGATTCTGGTGGAACAAGCAAAAAGAGAAGGGATCCTTCCTAATGGCAGAGAGGGTCTCGTCCTTCCCTAAATTCCCTAGGGTTCTTGCCACAGATTTGAATTGCTGTAACACTGTCGCTTCGTATTTTGACCTCATTATAATACTAAAGACATAAGCCTGAGAGCTGGGGAGCTCGCAGCAAAATCAGCAAAGGCAGGAAAGTCTTGACCTCAGCTGCACAGTGCGGTGTTAGAGTGGGAGCATTATCAGCCCATCCTTGAGCTGTTTAGTGCAGATTTATACTGCATGTGTTTGTACCTCTATGCCAACTTTCAAAAGCTATGAAAAGCTTTTTTATGCTTTCCTGCAATGATACATAGTCAAGGGGGATACTCGGATGAATAAAGAAATATGCCACAAAATGGGGAGCAGGTGAGCTGCATGAGAGATGCCTGTGCTGACCTTTACTGTGTTTGGTGCTGCTCCTTAGCTAGCGGTCGGCATTACTGGGAATATGACATGGGGCTTAGCTGCGCTTGGGACATTGCTTAGGAGAAGATCCTCACCGCTTCGAAGAGCAGCACGTTGTGCGATCTAAGATCCCCATTCCCTTCTGGTCAGCATTCCCTGCTAAGCATGTCTTCATTCCTCTGCATTACTGATCATTTACAGCTGTTAGCTTTATTTCATGAGAAATTCTTAAAGGGCTGAGACAGTAACTGGACTGCGCTGTTCTGTAATGCAGCCCAGAGCTGGCTCCATATTTCAAGCAACCAAATGAGATTCTCAGTCTAGTCCCAGCAGACGTTGTTTGTCTCAGTCACAGGAGTCCACATTTTTCTCGGATCTCGTCTCTCTTTGGACATCATCCTTGTCATAACGAAGGGGAAGACAGCTATGGCATTCAGACAGTTGAGGTGTATTACCCCAGTACTTGGTAAACTGCCAGCATAGCCTTTGTTGGTCCAAAATGTAGATACTTCCAGCTTTAAGCAAGCATATGTTGTGTTGCAGAATGGGACACATTATCTCCCTGATTTGCTATCAGCTTGTAAAGTGAGCTGGAGTGTTTTCCCCTTCATACTTTCTTTCACCGTTACAGTCTAATACCTGTATTTAAACCGTGAATTACTGAGCCAATAATCACATTATGGGCACTTACTTAAAAACAAATAGCGAATGTCAGAAAATAATGAGTTCTGGAAAAATATCTTTGGCTCTCTTTCCCCTGTATACTCCTGGTGATGAAGAGGACCCCAAACAGCCCGTGGTGTTGTTCCTGTTCCTGCTTACACACAGCTGAACTAAAACCGAATGCAAGCCTCCATCATCCACCAGTGTGTATCTGCTATATGCATATAAATTCTCCTTTTATTGATTAATTCATTGGCTTTGTTACATGAAAGGTGTGTGTCTGCTGCGCCCACAAGGCATGGATCGTCTCCTGCAGCCCGTGCCAGCACGGTGACAGGGCCCCAACACCCACTGCTGGGTGGCAGCTGCTGCGCTCCTGGGTGGTGCCTCAGGAAAGGGACAGGGGATGGTCTGGGAGTGCTTGTACAGCCCCTGATTTAGGCATAACTCTGAGAATACTCCACCTAGGCCTAAAAGATAGCACCCATTCCTTTTGCAGAAAGGAAGCCTGTGGTGCTCCAAACGTTGCTCTGGTTTCTCTGTCCCCTACTAGCGTCCTTTCAGCAAGTCCAAAAGGGCTCGAATTGGTATCAGAGCTCACGCTCCTTTGAGAGCTACATAGCCAGCAGATGCTTTACAGTGAAAGAGAACATCATTTGAAAACAATCTGGTGTTTATTAATCAACAAGAATTCAGTGTTTGGGGTCCTTCGGCAGGAAGAGAGAAGGAAAGCACATGTGGGCCTGGCCTCCTGAGTGAAAACATGCAGGTTGCCTCTCCTTGCTGCTCTGAAGAGCAGATTTCTTATAGCACTGGTATGTCAGCACCTAGCTTTCAATTCCAGTGACATTTGGCAGGATTCGATGTGCTTATGTTGAGACCGAGTTCCCTGAGAGGCAGCAAGCCATTCACCTGCTCTCTGGTGTTGCCCTGTAGCTGTCTGGATTCGTTAGGCTCTCTTTTCTTAGTCAGAGAGTTCCCTGGACACTTAGTTTTAGACGCCCACGTATGCTCCAAAGTGCCATTTTTGGTAAGGCAGGCATTCAGATCTTATTTAAAGCTGCTCTGTGTTTCTGGTTGGTGTGAGCAGGCACCTGGGCTCTGTTACTGTGTCACAGAAGACTGAAATGGGTATGGACAAGACCGAGCCCTGGGCCTGCCTGGGCCTTGTGATCAGTGCCCTTGCTCAAAGGCACAAGTCCAGAGTCCAAGCACTGCTGAGCCGGGGGCACTGTCCCAGTCCCAATTCCTTGCTGTTTCTCAGGAGAGCATCCTTGCCACTCCTCCCTTAGCTGCTGTGTATCTGTATCTTGAGAAATACGAGGACAGGAAGAAAACTTGAAAGAAGAGGTGGAGCACACGGGGGAATGGTGGCCTAAAGCAGTTGTTAGGACACGCCGGGGGAAGGAGAGTGCCAGACCCTCCTCCTGGTGTGCGTTACACATTTTACATTGGGTAACACCACGACCACCAGCAAGCACCAGTGTGAGCTGGTCTGGTTTTCCTGCTCTGGAGTCTCAAAGATGCCATCTGTTCCCCATTTATTACAGAAGTTATTTAGGTGGCCATGTGAGACAGACAGCGTTACCCTCTGGGCTTCGGTGCCTCTGATGAGGCAGTATCCAAGTTTAACACTTAAATTAAGCGGGCTCAATTTTATTGCCTTCATGTGTTATAATGGCCATGGAATGAAATCAACAAAACTTTTTGTCTGCTCGTTGGTCTTCTGGTGTCTCCCTGAAGTGTTTCTGTCATATGCTGACATTTGTTGATACTAAGTATGCTGACCGGCCTGCCTGAAAACCAGCAGCCATCTCCCTTTCCCACCCCTGCACATGGGGCTCCCCCCAGGGATGCAGGGTACCTGTTCCAGCACTCCCGTGGCTTGGCAGGGATTCTGGGATGAGGGGCACCACGTCTGTAGTAATCCTGTGTCCGTTTCTGTCTTACAGATTGATGAACTCCCTGAAGGAGCCGTGAAGCCTCCAGCAAATAAATACCCCATCTTCTTTTTTGGGACTCATGAAACGTAAGTGAATGAACACGATCTGTGAAATGTCTTCCTCCACTTCAGCTGATGTCATCTCCACAGATTTTATTGTAACAAATCCTACCTGAAGCCACTGGGAGACTAGAGAGAGGTCCTACGAGCCTGGCTTATTTGTGTTAACATACAAGAGTGAAACCTGAAAGTAGGCATGGATGCTGCTGCGTGGATGTTATACCATGGTCTAAGGATAATTAATAATCAGTTTCTGTGTTTCTTGTAAAGTGTTGCCATAAATTTGTTACAGGATCATGTGAACTGAGATGCAGGGACAAAACTTTTATACTTGGGTGTACATGATAGCGGAGACCAGGCTGTCTCTGTTGTATCTGGGCACATTTGGGTTCTTGTCCTGTGTGAGAACTCGCTTAGTGGTTGGTAAAATGAAAGGAAGCAGACCCCGGAGTCTCACGCAAGCCTCACATAGCTTTGCAATGTATGCATTCCTTTGAGATTTGTGCTGGGGATATTGTAGGATAGAGCTTTCAGAAGTGATGGAAGAACAGAGCTGGCTGACCTCGTAGGGAGAGAAGGGATTAGAACAGAGAGGGTAAGTTAGGTCTCATAGTAATTGCTACAAAGTACAGACTTTCAACATTACAATTTAACCAGCCTCTAGTCTATTTTAAATTTTAAATTTTGTTTTGTTTTTTATCACAATTTCCATTCAATTTTGTGTGAAATGTTTACATTTTAAAGCTTTTCCTTCCCCACTTGCAGGCAACATGTTTTCTAGAATTCCTTAAGAAATGGAAACATGAAAAAATGAAATTCTGATGACATTTTAAATTCAGTTTCAGAGGTTTGAAGTTTTATTCACAAATTATTGTTTTTGAATTTTAATGTTTTTCCACAGTATAATAAGGCCCATAGCTCATGCATTATGTTTCGTTTTTAAAATCTTTAAGGACAGCTTCTGCTTCATCAAGATCAAAATAGTCTCTCTTCTAGTTAAAATTTTTCCTACTGTTGCTGTAATGAAACAATCTGATATTTTGATATATCGTGATCCACTGCTACTGTCATCGTCGTGTAATAGTCTAAAAAGAATAAGGATAAGCTAAAATAAACTTATGATGCCTCAAAATCAGAAACCAAAATGTAATTTCATTTTTTCTTAATGAAAACATTTTTCTTAGAAACATTTTGAGAAAAAGAAATCTGACCACTATTATTCTGAAATGAATGAATCGCAGACTGCTAATCTCTTCTGTTTTGGATTTTATTAGCCTGTGATCTGACTATAACATCTGACACAGGAAAGCATTTCATACTTACTACCTTAATAATTTAAGAAGCATAACTGCTAAAAATGAACTGTAGATTGCAGTTTATGAGTTTTATAGCAGAGTAGTAGAAACTGTTACACTCTCCCAGTGGCAATGAATGTATTTCAAAGAAGTGGACGCTTTTTCAGTGTTTACCATACATAAAAGACTGTAGAAACATTTCCATACTTTACTGTTGAGCTAAATTAAGGTAGGTCCTGGTAAATTTCATGAGGTTTTCCTTTGTTGTTTGTGTTAGAACTGTTCTTGTTGATCTTGGGCAGATCTCTGTGCCTGCAGAAGCCCATGTGCAAGAACGGGCAACTTCCTATCTCACAATTATGTTACGAGAATAAATGCATTTAGAGAGGTGGAGCTCTGAGATCCTGTGACAGTAGAGACCACAGAGTTAGCTTCAATTGCAGAGATCATCAGGAAAGTAGGGTGGTGATTATAGTGAGGGACAATGTGACATGCTCAGCTCTGGCCATTGGTGACATGGAATCTTCCATGTGGGAATGAAGTATTGTTGTGTTGTGTTTTTTTTGCCTTCACTGTTTTTAATTTAACGTATGATTAGGCATCCCAGTACTGTGATACAGAGAACAGTAAACACACCAGATATAGATAGCCAGTGAAAAGGAAATTATACTTTCTTCAGTTTTACATAAGAACGTAGAACTTTACTGTAAATTATGTAAAAGGAGGATAAATGACCGGTCTTTTTTGTTATTATTATTTTTCCCTGCATTGTGGTGCCTGTGCTTGAAATTAGTTGGTGCAGTGCGTAGCTGACATGCAGCAGCAGAGCACAAAATCCCTCCTTTGCTGTGCTGTCTAAAAACCAATTTGGCCACAAGCACCGTGTGTGTCTCATTGTTTCCTTGTATTACTCATCTGTCTATACTCACCCATTGTTTCTTGTCTTATATGAAATTATAAGAGTTTTGGGAAAGAGAACATTTTTATTGTGTTTGCACAGAATCTAGTATGTGGGGGACTTGATCCATGGAAGACACTCCCAGGCTTACAGTATAAATAATACTGAGTGCCCCTGCTTTTTCTGTGTAGTGGTACAAGGGATAAGTTTTTTGCTCATGGGTTCTAGGCATTCCTTAAATGCTTTGGCTTTTCATATGGTATTATTTTTAGGCCTTTCTGGATTTGTAACACATAGGATTGGAAGTTTGGTCCCTTGCTGTTGCAGGCAATTACGTCATATAATCCCTTTCATAAACTGTTCAAGTGCCAGTTCCCAGCAGTAGTTAATATAATAAATGAGACTCGTTTTAGTTGTTTCTAGAGAGACACAGCATGGTTTTGCAACATCAAACATTGGAATGGCGAGCCAATCCATAAAATCAGACTCACAGCAGTAACTCAAAGCCAGTGGTAAATAAATAAATAAATAAATAAAAATGAAAAACACAATGATGGAATGAGCAGAAGAATAGGGAAAACATTTGCACTGTTAATGTTTTTAATTTGAAGAAAAGGAATTTGAGTCCTTTTTTTTGAATGCTACCTTTGTTAAAATGCAGTGCGTTCCTGGGGCCCAAAGACCTTTTCCCATATAAAGAATATAAAGATAAGTTTGGGAAGTCGAACAAACGAAAAGGATTTAATGAAGGCCTGTGGGAAATAGAAAACAACCCTGGAGTAAAGTTTACTGGATATCAGGTAAATGAGTTTCTCTTCTATTCCTCCTTATCTTTCTTATTTTCTTTGAAGACTTCTTATCTATGTAAACATTGTATGAGTGATGATGGAAGGTCCTGGTTTTGGTGGAGCTAGAAAGTTTCTCAGCTGGTGATTAGAGTGTAATCATATAGTATAAAGACAACTGTGGTCCTGCGCTGGGTGACAAATTGAACTTTAATCATACTGCAGGGCCCTTTGCTTTCTGTGATATTCTGGGGTGGCGAAGTGGAAAGTTCTGCAGCAGATTTAACTGAATTAAAAATGGAAGGTTTTGTTTACTCCACTATAAACATGACTTCTTCTTTCTGTTGTTTATTTTTATATCAAGTTCAGTGTATTTTACACAGACCTTAAGGTCACTGCACTTTTGATTTTTACATTGGTATGTATAACACAGAATGCCACTGACAAAGTAGTGAGGGGTGAGAAGGTGGAGGTTTAGGCTGCTGTTACCAGATAATAGCTGTTGTACAACAGCTCTCCCTGTTGGATATCAGGAGCAAAAAGTGAGTGCAGCTGGGGAGGGAGAAGAGTAGTCAATGTAGTCGGTGGGCTGTATAAAACCAGAGAACTTAGCTCATTAAAAAAGTGTGGTCCTTTGAAGATAGAAATCACCTCGAAAAGACGGCGAACACCTATTACATTATTAGCACAAAACCTTACAAACCAAAGATACGGACCACCTGCAGACAAGCTGCTGCCCCTCTCTGTTCCTGTTTTACATTTTCAGCCCTACAGATGTTTTGCATACACTTGCGGATTTAAAAAAAAAATCTAGTGAATAGTCTGTGGGAGATGAACTGTCAAAGAGCTCTCAGCCTTTTGGTCAGTGTTTGCTTTTTCCTAACACAAAGGTCTTGCCCTTTGAGGGAGTTTGTAACAGCCATCTTTTCTCCTGAATAAGTCTGTCCTAAATGCAGCCAAAGTCTAGAAGTTTCCATAGTTTTGCCCAAAAAGCTACATGCCAGATCTCTCCACTGAACAACCCTTGGTTCTCTAGCAAATGCACTTCTGTTATCAGATCTTCTGTATCTGTTTAAGTCCTTCAGAACATACTATCCCAGGATCTGCATCTGATAACTGTTTTCACATGGTGACTGAGAAAATTACCTTTACAGCCCTTTCTCTTGGTAATTGTAAGAATAACCGGGGCTCCTCCTGTCTAGAACGTTTAAAGTGCAAGCTCTCTATTCCCAGTGTTTCTCTGTAAATACTGAACAAAAATTAAGCGGTAGCTTTTAGTGATATTTTTGTTGTTTATATTATTATTATTATCATTATTGTTACTTTAAAGGCAATTCAGCAACAGAGCTCATCAGAAACTGAGGGAGAAGGAGGAAATACAGCAGATGCCAGTAGTGAGGAGGAAGGTGATCGGGTAGAAGAGGATGGAAAAGGCAAAAGAAAGAATGAAAAAGCAGGCTCAAAACGAAAAAAATCCTACACTTCAAAGGTTATCTTCTGAGTTTTTCTATTGTTACCCATATATATGTTACCCATTAATAACCAAGTCACTGTGTACCTTGTGGCTATCTGTCCTTCCTTCTTTAGTGTTTTGATTCCAGTACTGTAATGATGGTGTTCAAACGGGCCCTTGATGGTGTAGACAGCCTTGGTGAGACAGCAGTTGAAATACTCTGCCCTGTTCTTGTGCCCACACTTTGAGAAGGCATAAGAATGGGAAGGAGTTCAGAAGATCTGTAAAGAAAATCCATGCAAAGTTAGCCTCAAGGTTCTCAGATCTTCAAGAAAATGAGAAATTTGATAAGCTCAAATAGGTATTTCCCCATAAAGAACAATAAAAATGCTTTAGAAGGGTGTCTCCTGTGAGACATGAGTTCAGGGTTGGTCCCTGTCTGCGAGAATTCAAGATTACCTCTCCCATCCCCAGCATGAGTGCCCAAGATGCCGTAATAAATGGTAGGGTAGGGTCAGATGTGCTCAGTTCCTCCTGCTGTAGCTGTGCTTAAAACACTTCAGTACAGGATACAGAACAGGAGAGAGAAAGAGCTAATTCTGTAATCAGGGAGTAGGGTACTTAATTAGTAGATAACAGACTTACATTACAGTGTCTGCCTACCCTGTGAATATCTAAGTAACCACATAGATAAGAAAGCTAAGAGTAGTGGGTCTCAGACTGCCTTATAATGGCTGGTCAACGTAATCACCTGTGTACATGGCAATTTGGGTATCAAATACATTCCTCTTGTCACCTGGGTGGTAGGGAGTGACATTACAGTCACTTCTCCAGCTCTGTGCACACCTCCAGGTCTGTCCTTTGCTTAAAAAATGGTGGAAGGTGTGGCAGTCACACTCCTTCACATTCATGTTATTCTTCTGAAAGTGAAAAATAAATGAAATGAAAAGGAGCAAGTAGACAATCTAATCCAGGCTTAATTTAGGGGGGAGGAGCAAGAGTTTTTGTGGTTCATCTACTGAACAAAATGTTTTAAGTAATTTCACCCTCTTTGTGTGTTTTACATTAGAAATTCAGGTCTGGTCTACCATCTTCTTTCCAGAAGACTCTGGGCAAACAGAGGATTAGGAAAATGGTGGCTTAATGCCACAATTTATCCTTTTGTACTGTAGAATTGCATAACATAAAGGGAGCAGGAAAGATATATTGGTTCCACATGGCTTTAATGTTAATATATTAAAGCTGACAGCACTAAAAAAACTATGGAAAGCAGTTCTGCTAATGTTATTCTCATTTTACATCTCTGTGTTTAATCAAAACTTTTGTCAAGCTGGCACCATCTGTTTCATTAACTAGCAAAACCTACAGGTGACCCAACACTAATACCCACCTCCTATTACTGTGTCTGTCTTACAGTCAACTGTGCTGCCAGCCTGTGTTGAACACAGAATATCTGCTTTTGCTCCAGCTACTTAATCTGAGAAATGCTTTTCACCCTGCATTTCCTACCCAGTATTCACCTTGAACAATGAAGCACATGATCAGGCAGCATTGCAGATATGTTACAAAAATGTCTTTCTATGGCTGAAGCTTTGTTTTTGCTTTATAACTTTGTTGTCAATCATTTTAGAAATCCTCCAAGCAGTCACGGAAATCTCCTGGAGATGAAGATGATAAGGACTGCAAAGAGGAAGAAAATAAGAGCAGCTCTGATGCTGGGGACGCAGGCAACGACACAAGAAACACTTCTTCAGATTTGCAGAAAACCAGTGAAGGGGTAATCTTTCATTAATATAATTCACTTCACATGCACTTTGCTACCACTGGGCTCTGAAGTTGGGGTGAAAGGTATTGTGCTGCAGTGTGTATACCACATGCAGATCTTTCCATATTGTGTTTAAGTGCTCAGAATGTGTCTAGAACAGAAACATGGGGTTTCTGTTCCATGTTCTCCCCTGGTACAGATTTTGCTCTAGGGAAATGACTGAATGAGGAAAGATACTACAAGCACTGTTTTGTTCCAACACTTGCATGGATGTCAGCTGAGAGTAACTTTTGAAAACCATGAGCTGGAATGATACAAAACTGATGTGAGAGCAGAAGCAGACTGTTTGCACAATGCATTTTGGCTCACTAAACAGTGGGAACCTGCTTATCCTTTCACACTTGTTTGAAACCTGTGTAAATCCCACTGATTTCTTTAGAGTTCATGAGGTTTCCTGTGTGCCTTACAGAGTCTGTATACTTTGGGTTTTAGGGCAGATCCTGGCTTAGGATAGGGTCTTCCAAGGAAAGGGTTTGCTGTATATAATGGTATAAAAGTACATATATATGATCATATAGATAGTGCATATATAATTGTATGCAGTTTCAGATAGTCTGTGTGTTTGTGTCAGTCGTGTGCTTGTGTCAGTATTATTTTGTGACCACAGCAACAGAAAGGAAGGCTGCTAAGCAGGGTATTGGCATGGGAATTGGTTAACTGTCAGCCTCCTTTAACAACCAGTACTATTTCTGTGCCTT
Organism: Aythya ferina; assembly: GCF_964211825.1. Classification (NCBI taxonomy): domain Eukaryota; kingdom Metazoa; phylum Chordata; class Aves; order Anseriformes; family Anatidae; genus Aythya; species Aythya ferina. The sequence goes on from NC_140307.1 coordinate 10,099,945, forward strand.
CAGAGCAACACAAGCCTCTGTGCTCCAGCACTTACAGCTCCTCTCAGAACCAGTTCCTTTCTGGTACCCATGCCAGGGCCCTACCACGTGGCCAGCAGCTGGGCTGGGCTGTCACAGGAGCTGCTGAGTGACATGAATTCCCAGGTGTAGGAGGGAGCCAGCCAGCACAGGCTCTCATCTGACATTGCCGAGGTGCCTTAGCACCCAGCTGCGTGCTCAGCCTCAACCCTTTCTCACAAAACACAACCTCTGGGGAGCTGTTGTCATCTCGTGCTTAAGACTTTCCCCAGAGCTTCCTGTCCCCTTGTCTCTCTGAGGTACTGAGTGTCTGTTTTGTGGCTCTTGGCCTTATGAAGACATTGGTGTGTGGCTTCTGGGGCCTGGACCCTCTCGTTCACTCCGAAGGAGCTGCTGGCCTGAGCCACAGACAGGTGCAAGGAGCCACTGCACCCAGCTACACCTTCCCAACACCTCACCCACATAACCTGAGAGTTTGGGGCTGATGTATGTTGTGAGTGCACAGTGTGTGTGTTGGTCATTGTTGTGGTTTAACCCAGCCGGCAGCTAAACACCACCCTCCCCCCTCCCTCTCTGGGATGGGGGAGAGAAACGGGAAAGTGGAGCCTGTGAGTTGAGTTTATTAAGACAGAAAAATAATAATAATAACAATGATGATAATAGTACTAGGAATAATAATGTGTACGAAACAAGTGATGCACAGTGCAATTGCTCACCATCTGCTGACTGGTGCCCAGCCTAACCCCAAGCAGTCCGGCCCTCCTCCCCCAGCTAGCCACCCCTATATATTGTTCAGCATGACGTCAGATGGTATGGAATACCCCTTTGGCTAGTTTGGGTCAGCTGCTCTGGGTCTGTCCCCTTCCAGCTCTTGCTGCACCCCCAGCCTGCCCGTTGGCAGGATAGAATGAGAAGCTGAAACATCCTTGGCTTGGTGTAAGCACTGCTCTGCAACAATTAAAACATCAGCATGTTATCAGCACTCTTCTCATCCTAAGCCAAAACATAGCACCCTACCAGCTACTAGGAAGAAAATTAACTCTGTCCTAACTGAAACCAGGACAGGCACGTTCTGGTTAGTTAACCCTGTGACACTTCAATATCCTCAGAGATTTTTTTTCATTGGTATGAAAAAACTGGCCATGAGCTCTGTCTGAGGTGGCAGGAGGCCTGAGGAAGGTGCCCTGAGGTTCAGGAGGGCCTGCTTTGTTTCCCATGTTTGTAGCGATGACGGGATGTCTGTGAACTTCAGGCATGTTCTTGTAAGGACCAAATGCTTACTGAGTTAGGTCAGTCACAGATTAAGTGGCTAAAAAGTCCCACAGTGTTGGCTCTGTGGCTGGTGATATTCTTATAGCTCTTTCTTCTGTATGTGACATGCTTGTAGCTGCTGGTTTAGGAGCCCAGCGTGCTAAATGCCGTGCTGCTCTGCAGCGTTTTCAGGACTGCAGATATCTCACAGCCCCTGTGCTGAAATGCAGTCAACAGTCTCTGTGCCCTGCCTGCCAGCACGAACTCTGCAGAAATATTCACAGTAAACATTGTACCCACGTGAGGAGTTGACTCTGCTCTGACTTCTGCAACCCCAGCGTTCAGGCTCAACATCACGCATGAATGACCAGTCTTTAACCAGATCTCTGATGCTTTTGATATTATGGGAAAGGTGAAGTTTTAGTAGCAGGTACAAGAAGAGGTGGTTTTAAGGGCAACTGAAGATCAAAGTACTGCCATGTTTGCAGGAATTCACATCCTGATCCAAATATTTTACCTTGGGCCCATTTCTGCTGCAGACTCAGCATTTCGCGTGTAAAACCTCTTCTGCATTTGCAGTGCAGTTCTCTCTCAGGACCACGAGGAGACACTCCATGTCTCCGTGTCCTCAAAGCCAGACCAGGTGTCTGTTTAGAAAGTATCCTTCATCAGGCACAAGGCACTTGGGGAAAGAGGAATCAGGATTTTTTTTTCAGTTTGCATTACACAGGCAGGCAGTCACGTAGCTCATGGCTAGTTGCTTTCTGGTTCTGCCAGGGGCCCTGAGCTCCTCCGGCCCACACACTCGGACTTGTCTCCGGTGGAAAGGAAGGTGGAAAAGGCCAACGCACGCCTTCGGAGTTGGGGTGCTCTCCTTGTTGTTCACACCCACTAATCCGAACCACATCCAGGTCAAATAGAGGACACGGTCGTAAGTGAAATCCTTTAAAACTGTCTTTAAAATCGTGTAGGCTGTGAGGAAAGCACACTACGGATAATGCCCAGTGTGAAGAAAATGGGCTTCCCCCTCGCACCCAGCGCTGTGAGGCCGGGCGGGCTCGGGCCGTTCGGCCATAAGATGGCGCCAAGAGCACACCGAGATGGTTGTGGGTGCAGGCCGCGCCCCCGGTCCCAAAGGCATCAGGGGGCTGCGTGAGACTGGCACCAGAGGAGAGCTTGTTTCAAGGTTGCTCGTTGAGAGCTGCTGTGAAGGCAAAGAGGAAAGAAAAGCAAGAGCTCGGAGCCCAGATCTCAAGGACAGGCGTGTCTCCTCCTGTACTGGTTTTGCTGCTGTGACCGGCCACTCGGAAGAGGCCTCACGGTGGAAGCTGTGAGGGGCCATGGCTGTGAGCTCAGGCACCCCGCATAGTGCTCCCCAGGGCTGCTCTGCACCTCCCAGTGCCTGACCAGGCACAGCTGGCTAAAAGACACGAGTTTTTCTCTTAATAATAATGAGGTAGTGGTTATGTTTTATAATCCCCACATTGCAAGCTAAAGGCACATCTCCCCTTTCCGTGTCAGAGGGTACCTTGTCTTTTAATCACGCTCTTAACCTCAGCATTATGGGGATCTTCATGAAGGGTTAACTGCTGAAGTCAAATGATTGCAGGAGCATCTTCACCTCTACTTTTTTAATGAAATTTCTAACCTCCAGGTGGTAGAGGAAAGCTTAGAAATGTGAAGTGATGGCTTCCTAAAGACTCAAAACCCAGAGCAAATAAAAGTACTTTCAAAGCTATGATGATTTTTTTCAGCCAATTTCATACTTTTCAAGGGCTCAACTCATGATTTTTTTTTATCCCTGGGGTTGACAAAACTGCTTTTTTTCTTACCTTTTCTTATCTTAGTTTCTCTACCATTCTTGAGTACTGCAAATACTCTCATCATAAAAGACGTGAGCTTCCTCAGACTCAAACAACTTAAAATTGCATCATGCCACCACTACTTGGTTCTCAGTTTCTTTCCCTCATTGCTTTTGTTTAGCTGATTCCCTTGCTAAAAAGATATAAAGCCTGAACCTCAGGGTTTTATTATCTAATATTAATTAACTAATAATATGTTAACTAAGACGTACCATCCCACAGCTTGCTCAAATCAAGTCACAGACCCCCCATGGCAGTCCTCTGCTGTTAAATATTAAATTGTCTTGCCTGTCTCAAAATACCACATAAACGGAATACTCCTGTGGAAAGGTATTCATGGCTCTGTATTGTTTACTTTCTATGGTGCAGAATTAGCTCATAAATCAGTGAATTCATGGCAGCAGATTTACATTCCACATTTAAATCTCTTGTGACTTGTGTGTTTGGTTCTTGGCTGGCATAACTCTGAAACGTTGTAACTGAATACCTAAATCGCTTTTTACTTTCAATGCTCTGGATACCCGTAAAATGACATTTGAAAGCTGACTGTAGTCTCTAACTTATAAGGAAGTATTTGAATGTTAAGGCCAGCACTTAGGGTATGGGGCAAGTTTATCTTTCAGTATTTGTTATTTTAGTTACTAGTCCAGACACTGGCTTGGTAAGCAAGGCATTCTGTTCGTGTGAGCCTGCCTTTCATTTGTGTGAGGGGGCACATGGTTGCCTTTCAGGAGGTGAATGATACTACTGAGTCTAAGAAAAGTACTGGATTTGTTGGAAATTAAATACATTTTTTTGGTCCTGTTACAGCCAGGATATTGAAGTAGAGTAAAGGACTCTGATCTTTTTACTCACACTGACAATCAGTTAACATGGGAGTCAGTGGATCTATTTGTGGAGGCAACTGCTTGCCAGCATGAATAAGGGGATCAAAATCTGGTCCAAGATTACTGCCATCTGATACTATTGCAATTGGGAGAACATATTTAAAACAGCCTGTGTCCAAGACATATTTTTTGTTGTGATGTTTGTGGGGTAGCAACAATTGCAGTTACTGCTGTAAAAGAAAAGTGTTACAGCCATACTGGCCAGAGAAATACAGGTTCGTTTCTGATGCGGTTTTGAGATGTTTGGTTCCTTAGCTTTTCCTTCTTTATTTCTCAAGAATTACATTGGCTAGACTGCATAACAGTTTTGGGGTTTCACCAACATGAGAAGCATAGCATTTAGGGCTCTATTCTACGTAAAAGCATTATGTTGGCATTCGTCCAGAGAACTAAAATAGAATATGTGTTTCTGTCTGATTTTTTTTCCAGGAATTAGGTAAATTAAAATTCACCTCTCCAAAAAAACATTTGTAAAAATGCACAATAAGAATTTTGGTGTAAAAACTACCTAGTGACATACTCTCAACTGGCATAAAGAGGTGCGTTGTCTGCTGCCTTAACGCAGCTCAGAACAGCACTGCTCAGTAAGGCAATGAGACGTAATTCAGGGGGAACATAAATGTCTGAAGCAGCTGGTATAGATGAAATACACTATTTGCATCTCTGTCTACATTGGATTCTGTAACCATTTTGATCTCAAAACAGCATGGAATAACAACAACTGTAAAGAGCAAGTAAATAATTATCCTTCTGCTCATCCAACGAGACCTAAAGTACAAGGTGGCTGAGTTGCCAGGTACTGTCATGGAAGGAATTTTCAGTGCCAGAAAAAACAAGGCAATACGGAGGTTTAGCTTTATTCCCTGCTCTCTGTACTCCCAGTCCTTCTGTTACAGCTCCAAGCTCCATTTTATGGCTGACTGCAATCTTTCACTTGCATCACCCAGATTTTGTGCTGTTTCTTCTGTGTGCAGCAGTGCTGGCCAGTGCAGCACACGTTGTACCCTGCCTTACAGTAAAGCTGAGTGGTGTGCTCAAACAAAGATGATGTGATGTGATCTGCTTCTGAAGAGAAGCGAAACCATGGAGACCATGGAAACTGCTCGGCTGCGCCGCATCCTTGTTCAGCGGCCGATGAGGGAGCTGGCAGCGCATGCTGCCCGGGCAGATGAAGCAGCCTCGAGAGGCCCAGGTTCTCATCCCAGGGGCTGCATGTGTGTGGGGAGCAGAGCTCTGCTGGCTTCTTCGACAGCTGGGAGCACGTGTGGAAGACAAAACCTGTGTTGTGGTGGAAGAGCCTCCTGCAAATTGCTGAAGTGCTAGAGGATGATTTGCATACCTGGCTCTTTGTTCTCCCTCCTGTGCTGTGCTGTGGCTCTACAGACACATCTGTGAGGCAGGGTAGTGCAGCTATTAGCATTCGCAGTGTGCCACGTGAGCAGGGTGCTTACCCAGTCTGCTGGCAGTAGCCCAGAGGGGCCTTGTTGTTAATAAGTGCAAAGCTTTAATACTCTGAAAGGATGGCTCTCCTTATGGGGTCTGAGAGGGATGCTGCAGGGACCGGCTGTTTGAACACCCATCCTGCCTGTCAGAGCTGCCTAGCAGCTGCCATTAAGAACTGGAGTCAAAGGCATGGCTCGATTGCTTAATCATTTATAGTTGCCTTAATGGGTGTCTGCACCTCCCTCTGAGGGGAACAGAAGTGGCAGTGAACCCTTCCAAGCCACGTCTCCAAAGCATCTGTAATACTCATCTCACCGACTCTTAAACAGGGTAGAGGAGGTCAGTGGAAGCGTGGTGCTGTGGATGAACTCCACCGCTGCACTTCTTGACGGGAGGCATGGCTCGGGCAGTTTCTTGTAAGACATCATTACACGCATAAGCATTTTTTAATAAGTAACCCCTTATCATGTGTCGTTAGTCAGGATGTACCGGGACCTCCCACACGGAAGGTGCAGGTTTCCATTACTTTTTGTGCTGCACTAGTTTGCAACCCCCTTGTTGTAGGACAGAAAAGCCAGACTGAGCAGAGCCCTTAGTTCAGAGGTGCAGCAGCCAGATTGGGACCCCAGGCTGCTAAGTGGGTGCTAGTATGCACTGATCCTCTTGGGCAGAGGAGTGCGGCCTGTTCTAGTCGTGGCATCACATGCAGCAGGCATGAGGGCCAGAGAACTTAGGCAGCAAACTGCTTGTGCAGGGCTGTTAAGATGCCTTCTTTGCATATTTTCTTCCAGATCCCGTGTAAAATGAAAATTCCGTCACCCCCAGTGGATTCAACCTGTCCCCCTTCCACCCCTTATTCCTTGATGTTGGCTTTGTTTCTTGAACGACACCAGATACATTACCAGTGCCTTCATGCTGCTTGTGTGTTGTATTTTTTTCCAGCCGTCAGGGTGTGGGCAGACCAGCATTCACATCCTGGGTTCTTTACAAAGGAGAAGGGAGATCTTGGTCGGGGCTGGGTAGTCACGTGGCATTGTGCGACCTCACATTGTTCGGCAAAAGTAGTGGGTCCATGCGCCTGTAGGTGTCTGGCTGCCTCTGTTTAATGTGAAGAAACTGAGACTGGGAGACACTTGCCATGAGGACAGTCTGATCCCATTCTAATCGATGTCAGTGGAAGCAGGAGCTGACCTTGACTTGGTCATAAAGGGGGAGCTTCTTCCTTTTCTGTCATCACCTTACAGTGAACTCAAGCCAAACTATTTCATTTTCAGAAGTAACGTTCAGACATCTTAGCTATGAAAACTGTTTACCTTTCCTTTTGCTTGTTAAGTGTTCGTTTGTTTGAACAAGAGTGTTCTCATCACAAGGTCTTCAGTGCCAGAGCTTTTGCTTGAAGCCTGTCGATATCAGTGATCTAGCCAAGTGGGAAAATGTGAGATTCGGTTGTGCATGTGAAGTGTCCTACAAGATTTACAATTAAGTGACTGAGGAAGCCAAAAAACAACTCACATACATGACTTGAGTTACTTAGTTGAATAGAGCTCTAAATGTTTACTCTTAAACTGTGCTCTTTAATATCTTGGAGTGGTATGTTTAGTTGATGTAACATAAGCAGTTTTCTCTAGAAAAAAAGTTCTGTTTAAACAGACCAGGCAACTGCTTGTACCTGTGACTTTGAAGTAGAATAATAAGGCATTAATTATATTGAAGTTTGTTGCAGTGTGCTTTTTCTTACATTAAATGTGATTTTTTTTTTCTTTTTCTCTTTCAGACTTAACCAACATAATGACTGCTGAATATTAAGGGAAAACACAAGAAGGTTCCATGTTTGGTTGTCTAATATTCTTGGATTTGATATGAGTCACCACATCTGTTCATTAGTATCATCAGCAGCATCCCAGTTTGTATGCACATTATTCACATTCCTATCTGTTGTGTTTGCAGAAATGACATTTTACCCTTTTTTCTAAGGGTTACTTTACAATTTTCATATTATTTGGTTGCATGAAGTTGCCCTTTACCAGTGGCTGAGGTTTATGAAGATATCGCATACTTGAACATGTTTAGATTCCTTTTCTAAACAGAAAAGGTGTAACTCCAAATTGTATCATTCTAAATCAGCATTTTTAAAAAACAAGTAGAAACGAGTCCCTTTCATACAATACTACAATCTCTTCCACCTACAAACATAATTTTAAATTTCCCTGTAATCCATACTTTCTTGATTTTTGATCAGTTTACAACATAAAAGAAAAAATCTTTTTCAGTTGAGATCACCACAAAGTTCAATAATGTAATAAAATACCTTTCCTTATTAGAAGTACCTAGCTAGTTATACTCTTAATACTTCTCAAAATCATGATGTAATGTACACTATCTGACTTAGTTCCTATATGTGAAGTTAGTGAAAGTCTTTTTGTGTTTCTTTAGATTAATACAAGGATTTTTTCCAATGCCAACACAATTTGAAATCATTCATTTGGATGCTTTCCATTTTTAAGCTTACTGTGATATAGAACCCTATGGGAAACCAAAAGAAAACATCAATTTTAATTAATGAAAGGCTTAAAAAAGGATGCTGTCATTCTGGCTTTTTTTTCCTTTTGGAAATAGAACTAGACTAGTAAGTAAGCATTCCAAATCCATTATTCTGTGTACATTATTGTTGCTATTGTGATAATAGAGATTTTTATTTATTTTTATGCCAGCTTTTATTGTGGAAACATATTTAGTCTGGTTTTATCAATCCTTGTTATGCTTGTCCTTGGAACATCTTTTGCGTATTCAAGGTTTGTAGTTGACGAGTTTACTGTAAAAAACTAAAAAAAAAAAAAAAATACAACAAAAAAACATAAAATGAAACAAAAAGAAAACAAAAAAATGTATTGTTTTTACAGAATAAATTTATTGGAATGTGTATTGGGAGTAAGGTTTGAGGTTGTAAGCAACTAAGTTAGCGTCATATTTGGCTTCATACGTGTAATAATGTGAGGTATTAATGTAAGTCAAGTATTAAAGCAAAACATTCTGTTAACATGAGTTGACCATAATAGATACAAGTGCAGGTGAGATCTTTATTTTTTCTGTACTTTGCCTTTTCTGGATAACAGGAGGTTATTAAATTCACCTTGAATGTATTCAAAGTTTCTTTAAAAACATTAGAAGTAACATCGGAGGCTCAAATATCTGTGAGACAGCATGTCCTGTTACAGCCCGATAGCTCGGGGGGTTTCTTGGGAGGATGTACAGGGTTGGAGCTGGCCCAAATTCTAACATATGTGGAAGGAGTCCACACCAGGGAGGGTGCTTGAAGGAAACCCTTGCTTAAGTTCTTTTTTACCAAGAACCATTGACTGAGATGTGTTGTGGTTATTTTGGACCTATCCCTTTGGCTGGAGGTATAACACCATGGGTTCTCTCCTCTGAGCACTGCTGTGGCTACACCTCAGTGTTGAGCTGGAGAGCATCAAAGCATGAATTTCTTGCTGCTCTGACAGTCCCCTTGTATAGAGTGCAACATGCATGCGCATGAGCTGATGCTTTCTTGTTACTGATTAGATTTAAAAAGAAAATTGAAATTCTCTAAATCAAAACACCCAAAATTCAGTGTCCCAAAATAAAGTGTTTGCAGCTAAAATGTATCAGCTAATTTCATCTGCAAGAAAGGCACTAAGTGTACTGCTTTTAGTGTAAATACACATAGAAGTCGTATAAATAGTTGTAATTGCAAATGGAAACATAAACCACACAAAGCGAGGTCTCTGTGTATGCTGCTACTTGTTCGTGACCTAACACCATTAGCAAAAGTAGCTGCACAGAGAAGCACAGCAGCAGAACCTCTTGGGAAACGCATGCTGTTTTGTCAGGCCTGATTGTTCACAGCAGTGAGCACTCCGTGCCCAGTGCAGAAATGCAGGTAAGCACATGCTTAACTTCCAGCATATGAGTAGTCCTTGCAGAGGTGAATCCTTTAAAGTATTAACAAAATTATATGATTTGCATATGGAGTCTTACCATAACAGTTGATTGCTTCTTAAAAGATTTCTTGGGATTTTTAACGAGGCTGACCCACAAGACATACTTTTTGACAAATAAAACGTGTGCATGTTACAGAGTTATGTACGTTACTTTTTGACATTTCAAAATCTTGACCTTCATGTTGTACAGTAGCTTTGCATAGGGATTGCTAACACTGATAGTGTGTAGAGGCAAAACACTGACATCGTAATTATTTAACTCCGTGCAGGATTTCTGAAGATGTCAAGGAAGCTTGCTTTAAAAATGCATGAACTATATGGGAACTACCAACCCCACCACAGCATTAAGTCAGAATGTTGAGAAGTGATATTGAAGGCAGTTGTCTTTATTTTCCCTTTTTGAGTAGGATAAACAAAACAGATCATGCATCTTTACACAATTGTGCAATTTTACACATCTTACACACATCATTTGGGTTCCATCTGAGCAGTTCAGTTACTTCCAAGCCCAATTATATACACAGCCAAAAAGAGGAGCCGAAAACTGTTGTGCTATTCCGTTTTTTCTTCTTGTTTTGTTTTCATAAAAAACTCTGGCATGTTGACACACCTGTAAGCCAACAGCTGGGGAAGAATCCCATACATTATGTTCAATACCAGAAAAAACTGTTTTGCTTCTTCAGGGACTCTGTAGATGTAAGGAGTTCGAGCATGAAGAGAAGCACCAATATGGGAAAATTGAGCCTGTGGTGTGTATATAATGTATATATTAAAAAAAAGGTAAAGTTGATGTATATTTTGGAAAGACAGCATAATCTGCATGCAAGTATGCATCTCCAGTGACGTTTTCCAAGCCAACCTATTTATTCCTGAATTCTTTCATACAGCAGTAAACAGCACAGCAGTAAACAAAAACAAAATCTGAACTAAGGTCATTCATATCTTGGTACAAGAGCCGTAAATGGATCTGTCAGTGTCACGGTAGGAGGAGTACTTTATGCACATGGTGGCACTGATCTTTACATCAGGTGTAGGGTTTCACCCTTGGCTTATGGCTGATTATTCATGCAACAGGGCCCATGATCCTTCCCCAGGCAGATGGCCACTGGAGCTTACTCACTGTAGAGGTCTCTGCTAAGTCTCAGCCCAGAAGGGGGGTAGGACTTGCACCCACCTACCTAGGAACATTGTGTTTGGCATCAACGGTAAGCAGACAGATGCTGACTCTAAATAAAGTCAGAAAATAAAAACTTGGAAGCTATGTTAGTTTCTTTTATGTTTGTTTTGGGTTTGGTGTTTGTTTGTTTAACTCTTAATCCCAGTTTTACAAATACAAATCCCAGAACTCCTGATGATTTCAGAAAATGTTGGTAAAATTTGGCCTTTGGGCTGGGGGTGGTTCTGAGGTACAGGTTACGTTTACGGTGAAGGTTATATGCAAAGGCAGGCTTGCTGAGCTGAAGCATATTTTTAGCATAAACAAACATTTAAAGATAGAAGTGTCAGGATAGTTGCTGTCTTTTGTCTCCATCTGTTACCTGCTATTTCAAGCAACAGCTCGTTCACATTAACTATCATGTGTCCAATTTTATTTATTTAGTTAGTTTGCAGTGGGGGAGATCTGAGAAGATAAACATCAATTTGATCTTAAGCAGAGCAGGAGAAAGGGACACCAGCATTTCAGTAACAGAGGAGTACACTATGGCCAAATCACGCCCTCTGTTCTGGCTTCAGCCCGAGCTATTTTGGACTCACAGAGAACACAATTCTCTTCACAGTTAGAAAGTGAAACACAGTGCAGGTGTTTTAATACACACCCCTCTGGCAAAAGGTTAGGCTGAGACCATACTTCAAAACAGAAAAGGAAATTGGTTTTCAGGAGATTATAACCACCTCCACTTAACAGGGAGCACTGATCTAGCAAAGCAGAGTCAGGAAACAGGGTAATCAAAGAAATCAAACACAAACACACTTCAGCAGAGTGCCACTTAGCAAGTTTCTGTAAATAGCTATTACACAGTAAACAGATGTTCAGGGGCACACTATCAGCAGCCTTTTTATATCAGCTGAATAATTCAGCCACTTCTTGCAGCCCGTTTGTTCTCACCTGTCTCAGATGGGAACTGCCTTTGGCAGCTGGGTGCTCTTGCTCAGATACCTGCTGCCTTTCCTTACCTTGGGAACACAGCACAAGCAGCCAGCACTCAGGAGCAGAGACCTCCCATTATACAAGGTAACAGTTTCCTAAGAAAATACCCAGCTGCCACCACCAGGCTTTGTGTAGGAAGTTTGGGGCTGTCTAATTTTTACCTAAGCGCTAAGACTCTCCCTGTGGTGTCTTAGAACTTCTGGGGCGCGCAAAATGCTGAGCTGCGTGCTTCTTTGTGGAGGGCTGCAAGGCTCTCCTGTTTATCTCTGCAGCTGTGTCCAGCCACGCATCATAATAAGTTCAAGAACCTTGTCATAAAGAGCTGTAAGAGAGAGCTTCTGAAACCCAGAACTCCAAAGCCTCCTAGATGCCTTTGAAGATCTAAGCCTTATTTTGTGGTTTTTGTCTCTTATAAGAATTGTGGCATGTTAGTGAGCTATCAAAAGAAAAAGCAGAAACACTTGACTGTTATTGTGTATTCTATTTGTAGCCTATGAAGATTCTCACTAGCTAATGATGCACCATAAAATGAAGTTGTTATTTACTAGACATGTTTTTCTATATAACATGTTTTTCTTCTCATTACCAGGGAGAATATTTAGGTCTGTTAAAATCAGTTTGTATTTATTGAAGTTTGATCTGCCTTCACAGAACTGTTGTGTTTTTAATTTAACATATTTCCTTTCCATGAATGTAGTCAGCTTCTAGGGTTTTTTTTGTTTGTTGTTTTTCTATTTGTTCCCCTTGAGGGCAGGGTGGGTGTGTTTTAAAGCAGGTCTCTCATTCACCAATATCCTAATCCTGTTCTTTCAAGTGCCAGGCAGACTCCTACCAAATCCTTAATTTCTAGAAAGGTAGGAGCTGGTGGTGATTCCATATCACTGTGCTGCCTATTGTGCACTAGGCTGGCATTTCAGTAAGTGGGAACAACCTTGAGTCTGCTCTGTTACTTTGCTGTGATCTGAGTCTCTCAGTGACTAAGCTTTCTGTTACTGAACCCTCTTTAAGTGGTTAATTTTGACAAAACTCCAAACCTTGGCTGAGGAATCAACCAGATAAGACGCAGCAGGTTAACTTCTCAGGTAGCCTTATCTGATTAACATACAGCCTTCACTGGCCTCAAAGCCTCGACCAGTCTGCTCACGAGGCCATTCCACAGCAACGGGAAGGTGCCTGGTGCTGGATGTGGCACTGCTCAACTTGACAGCTGCAATTTGCATATACCTAGTACTCATTAAGTTTCTTGTTTGTATGAAATAGTGGGGATTTCTTTGTTTGGCATTTTTGTTTTAACATTATTTTTTGCTAGTAGACTAATCATAGTATTTGTTACTCTGCAATCAAGAAAGTCCTCCAGCCAGAGAAGAAGAACCTGGGAAAAAAGGTTAGGAGTCTTCACTCTGTGCCTTCTTTGTCTGATTAAAATCAGAAAAAATCATAACTGATTTTGTAAGGGTTTGGACCAGGTCTTAAGAGCCTAAGGAAAGACATCAAATGGAGTGGGAAGACAGTAACCTAGAGAAATAAGTTCCTTGGGTTTAGGTTCTTTTGTAGATCAGAGGCACTGCAGAAACTAGCCACCAAAAATTGCTGGATTAAGGAAAACACTTATGTGGAGAAGGAGTAAAGAAAAAGTTTCTGCATCTCAGCGTAGGGAAGAAGGCCATGGAGAGCTAGTGAGACAGAGGTGATTGTGGGTAGCGGGGGCATGGCTCTTAATCACTTCTCGTGTGGCTCACTTGCATAGGTGAATGCCAATTTTATCAAGTTCACAGAGGCTACTTTAACTCTTCCTTATAATCAAAGCTCCTGGTACTTCAGTCATGTGGCATTTAAAGAGCTCTTCCTGCAGCTTCAGAAAGTCTGAGAAGAGTCACAACCTGTTCTTGGAGTCTGAATGTCAGTAACCAAATAATCCAAGCTGAGAGCTATGTGTAATTCTAGAAACAATAAATAGAGCGGAATATTTCTTATTGTGTATGAAGGGCTAGGCACCTGTAAAGGGTTTGGATGCATCACATGCCATTTTCAGACTTGTTTTTGCCAAAACAAAAGTATGTATTTCATAATGATAGAAATAAAAATAACTAAAATCCCAACATCCCCCATCTGTAGGAGCAGTGTTTATTCCCAGGGGTCAATGCTCCATTTTCATCTTTAGATGTTTACCTTTTCTGGACCTTTACGCACAGCAGAAAGCAAAATGTGTTTCAGTACTACATTTATTTTAATTACCAATTGCAACTGTTTTGACAGTAGACAAACCTGGAAATGTGTTTTATGCTCCAAATAAAAACAACAACAAAACAGCTTTTAAAAAGAGCCCTCAAACCATTATCACATGTTTTTCTTCCTAAGTTGCACAAAGGCAAATCAAGTAAATCATTCTCAGTTGTGGGATGACTGAAGTTCATTGTGCAGTACATTACAGTCAAAACCACAAAAACTATACAAAATGTCTTTGAATTGGGATAAAATTAATTAGGGGGAGTGTGCAATATACAGTTCACTTAATTAGCTTTTGTCAACCTACAGAATTTGTGCTTGTGCCTGGGATAAGCTTCAAAGATGAAAATGGGAAATTTTGAGTATAAAGTGCCACTTAAAAATAAAAAAAAGTCAGCATATGTTATGAGAAACATTTGTTTCTCATAAACAACCTTGTTGAAACACCTCCAGTCTCTGGGGGGTCTGAGATTTTGGTAAACTTGTATGGTTGTGACAGTCAGCATGCTTTGACTTCTGGTTTATTTCATGAAGTGCTAAATAATCCTTGAAGGAGCAGTTTCTTTCCTTACTGCCTGGGGAATTCATGAAACATGAGTAATCTGTCAGTAGAGAGAGGTTCCTGACACGGACTTGCCCACTTTAGCTACCTTGTGCTTTTTTTAGATTAGATTTGGGCCGAACACAGTTGTATAACATTTATGATACCTTTGAGCATCTAAAATTCTTCAGTAATGTTTGCCAGATTCTGTTTCAATATAATTTGGTGATTCAAGATCCTTTATAATTAAAAAAAAAAAAAAAAAAAGTTAATCTCTGTAATCATTGCTCACAAATAGAAAATAAACTCTCCCCATCTTTACTGGACAGTTAAACTGAATTATGGTTAGTATCTGTGAATGCTATCTCATGCATAGGGAACAAAGTAGTGGTTTGTGTTTGTCTAATAGCAATACTTTAACTGCCTTTATTCCGTGTCCCTATGTTTTCATCATTCTTACAGGATTATGTGCGTATTTTCTGCATTGTCTGAATACTCAGCACATTTCACACCCTACATACAGTACAAATCAATTCTTGTCACAGTCTCAACTGTTCAGTGTTTATCTGTGTGACATGAGAGGTAGTTTACTAGTGCTTGTCAACTTTTGTTGCTGTTTTGGTCAGTGTTCTTATAACCATCAGCACCATCTAGCAATTAACTGGAAATGTTCAAGAGAATCAGAACAGAATGAGTTAGGTGTGATCATGCATATGCCTTTGGCAACAGGAGCATATCTTAATGTTACTGCGGCTTGTGGACCAGGAGGTTCCCAGAGTTACCTCACCATCCTCAACTGATAATATCTCTGTCGTGTGACTGTTAGATTCTTGTTCCATTTGTGTTTGTTTGTTTGTTTTGTTTTTCCCAGATCACCTAGCTGGCCAGCACATATTATGGAAACATTATGTTTTGTTGTTCATTGTTGTTTTTTTCTCTTTTATGTGGTCCACTATTCAGCTGTGAAACAGCCTTCCTTCATGGTGTCAGCTAAAGAATTAATGGCATTTAATAAGGTTTAAATGAGTCCAATGAAAAGATATTGCAGAAAGAGAAAAGTCTACTAGAGCAAGAATGCAGCCTGATAAAAAAAGAAAATAAGTTTGATTCTCCACTCCCTTAAATTAGTTCTTCACAGATCTAAAAGGTGATCTGTGTTACAATGGTGTAAAACCAGCATGGCAAGATCAAGTTCTGGTCCCCTTGCTCATTCCATAGTTCTCTACTTATTAACCAGTAATTCAAAAGTAAACATTTTACGAAGAAATACCTGAGCTAGTCCTCCAGCATGTATAAGGGTTAAATCAGGCATCCAGGAACAACCAGGTACCAGTAGTCCATACAGAGCAATCACATAGTATGGTACAGAGTAGAACATGTATGCCAGCATCTGCATTTTAAACACAAATATTAGTTGCTTTGCAATATGAGGGAGATGCATTTAAAAACTAGCCAGCTGCTGACTGAAGATTTGAGATTATTCACAACTAAACTCCTCGGAGCAATGATTCCCAGGCCTTTCTGTAGTTATAAGCTTTTTGTGAGAAGAGTTTCACACATGGATGCTGTTCACCGGATCTAGCTATCTCGAGGCCTCCACTAGTATTGATGGCTGTTGCCTCTTTACCTGTTCCAAATTCTGTTTGTCCCAGGACATATTTTCCTTCCTCCTACTGCTTACCATCTTGGGACCAATCTAATAAGTATGACTTGTCCTAACTCATTATCCAATATAATATGGGTGTCCATTTCTCAAGCTCCATGGTGCTTTCAGTATTGCAATATGAGATATACCCAAGCCACCCCCTTTTCCAGAAAGAACAGGTCATTGTCCCACTAGTGAATCCTCTTATCTCTTCAGGCCCTGCCCCTATGCAGTAGCCAGGGTTGCAAAAGAATGGCAACCTTGCAAATATTACGTAACTAAAGGAAAACATTCCCTTCTCTGTAATATTTATGTAAATAGGGTTTGTAAGAAGCATCCTACCTCAAGGAGTGTCACTGGTGACAGAAGCACAACGCGAGCTTAAGGAATCTAGTTCTACTGCACCCCTTGCTCCGTTATTCCAGACTGAAAGTCTGCTTTGCCCATCTAAGGAAAGGCAATTATTCTAAAAAGTATGTGGTCTATTTCATGGAATATATTAATAGAATCCTCAGTAATTAGGATGTGTAACTCTAGGTAACTGATTTGAATCAAAGTTAAACTTATCACCATGAAGAGTTGGTACCCTGTAAGGCTGTTTAGGGGGTAATATGGAATTCTGGTTAACTTGCCATGAACAAATACTTCCCTTATTGATGTTGTCATCTGTGGCAACCCATGGCTTCATCTTTGCGCCAGGTAACAAATCACTTCATAACACTCTACGCTCCACAGTCAATGCTTTACCTGAAGCTTAGGATAGGCAGCAGGATCTTTTATATAAGGCTCGTGAAGTTGAATATATAGCCGGCAGAGTTCAGCAGGGCAATCCAGAGCAATCTAAGAAGAATTTTTAAAACTTCCCGTGAACAAATAATTTTCTCTAAAATGAGCTAACCTGATACCTGTTACCTGCCCTAGCTACTCAGTAGTGTTCTGCAGCACTGATACACAGGAGGCTTGGTGAAAATCTATTGCAAAGGTGATCCATTTGATCACCAATTTAAAAAAAAAAATCAAAAAGTTCAGTTGCTGCTTGGAGGGGTTGCAACGAAATGCAAACAGCCTTCTTCAAAAATTCTGACTGGAAAAGATTTCAGTCAGTTGGCTATGCAATAGTAAAAACTATAATTACTATTGATTTGGCCTGATAACCAGGCTTTGATAGCAGGAAATGAGCTTTTGAATGGAAAATTGTTCAAACAGTGGGAACTTCAGGTTAAGCACCTAAGTTTAGGATAGCAAGCTATGGATGTAGTCCAAGAAAAGAGTTGCACTGTGGAAAAGTAGCAATGGAGAGTGATGCAGATTCCAAAAACAGGTGTTTTATAAAAACAATTACAATGACTTCTAAAAGGGGATAGCAGAGGAGAGATAATTGGATTTTATATTCCTACAGAGAGAATAAAGTTCCCAATAAACATGAAAAGATCCAGTTCCAAAAGTAGTTACTTTTTTATATTAGGAGTTTAAAGGACTACTATGAAAATACTATTCCAAAATGTGTAAGCAGTCTGTATCACCAGCTGTCACACTCAGTGTTTGTAGCACGGCATCATCAATGCCCATTTAATAGCAGGGCTGAACATTGCTTTGCACAACCCAATTTCAGGTGCTGCATGACTTTGAGGGGGAAATACAAAGATTTACCAGCAATGGCTATTCCTCCCTGTTGTTTTCAAACATATGGATCCAAGAAGAAGATCTGGGTGCAGTATAAAAGATTGTGTTTCATTAGCCTTTTCACAAAATCATGGTTACTGCAGCTTACACAGAGACGTTCAGTGAATCTCTCTCTGCATGTAGAAGTAAGGCCAGTAAACATTTCCTGCTTCGGTACTGGAAATACGTAAGGAAATCACCACACATTTAGGGGAAAGAAAAAAAAACAAAAAAGAAAAAAAAAAAAAAACACACAAAACAATTCCTCTGAGAAATGAAGTGGGGCTGCAGAATAAAAGTTAGATGTCAGAGCATAAGATAACGATTCCCACAGCAAAACAACAGGTAAAAAGCTGATTAACCTGCATGAGTAGTACTCTGAAGTAGCGTGATCTATAAGGAATTAAGTGGACTGCAAAAAGTTAGAAGGAAAAAGAAAGATTTTTGTTGCGAGGCTAGTTCTTAGAGAAACAGCAGAAGATGAGAGTAATGTGAGGAACAGAACTAGAATAAGGCAATCTGCATTAGGTGAATAAAATATTGCTATGGATAATTATCATGTGTTACTTGAATTATTCCAGACTGGATCAAATCTACAAATCAAACAGGCAGACAGTTGTGTAAAACACCTAAACACCTGAGCTCTGATCACTGGTTGATATGCAGCTTCCCTTCTGCTTAAGACAGAAAATGCTTTACAGCTGACAGGGGACTAGATTTACCTACTACTGGATTTATCTGCTTCAACAAGCATTTTCAATACTGACTCATGACTCGTTTCCTCTGAAATTTTAATATAAACACCTGTGCATAAAAAGCAAACATAAGAACAAAATCATTCTAGCTAAGTAGAATCAATGTGTGTTGTTCAGGTAACATGAACAAATCCTGTGTGTTTGTTTTTTTCCCCCTCTCCAGGTGGAAAGCTTCTCCTTTCTCTCATGCAGTGTTAGTTAGTTTGTTTTCCTAATTTTAACTATGTATCTCTGTTTAGAAAAACACAAATGCAAACTTAATTTAGTTGGACATAAGTTCAACAATTGACCAATGAAAGCAATATTTAGGCCCCTAGGGGTGCTATTTGCTCTTGTAATTGTGTACCAAGTCTCTTCTGAAAGCCAGCCTTTATGTATAGAAAAACAGAGAAGCAAAGCACCAACAATTATTCTAAATATCAATTTGTCCTATACACAGAATAAATATATAAATACATAAATATATATAAAGGCCCATTCCAACACCGAAAATTAAAGGATTTCCCTTGACTAAACATATCTTTTTGCCACAACGTTGCTACAATATCTTATTTAGGAAAACAAATTTTAAATTTTCTCTGAAAAATAGAGGCAAGAATATTAAATTATCTTCAACTTACCATGCCCCTAAATATGCAAAACCCCGTTGCTAGTATGAGGTATGCAGCTAACATTAAATCTACTGGTCGTCTTAAGAGTCCTTTCTTCTGAACTTCCTGAACTACCTGCAATACAGAATGTGTTTAGTACATCCCAGTTCTGCATAACATGGTTTAACCTCAGATTAGTCACTACAAGAAGGTTCAAGTGGTGAAACGTCATGATAGAAGCAGTTTTCAGTTACCTTTTTCCCACTGACCTTGGGGACTGAAAGATTTCTGCATCTAAAAAGACGACTTTGGTCTTTATAGTATGCAGTCAGGAAAATTAGTCTGAATAAACTCTAGAAATGGATGGATCCAACTAAAGCCATTTCAATACAGATTAGTCTACTTTCAAAGCAACTTAACACTACTTTAACTCTGAAATCATGCCAGGCTTCAAAGCGGTATAACTAACTTCCTTTAAAGCTGCATCTATTGTTAATTTAAATGAATTCATGTTCCTGAATGTCCGTCTGTAGAAAAGCTTTGGAAATGTGGGTTTATTTATCTCAAGCATTTGAAGTTGTTTCCAATATGCTTTAAAAGGACTTTTTGGAGGGACATTAAAATGAGGGCTCATCATTATTGACAGTGAATGCTAATTTTCAGCAGCCTGTGCTACTATTAAAATTAATGGAACAGGGATAAAATAAAAACTTGTCTGTGGCTAACAGATCTCTGCTGACTTCAGTGGGCAAGTAATTTATCCTAATGTGTAATGCAGAAACAGTGAATGAAGAGAGTTTGTAGAGCACATGGTGGGGGGGTGGAACGAAACTATTCATTCTTTAATTGCTGTGTGCCATGGATTCCTCTGGCAGGTACCGAAGCACTTCTGGGTCTGATCTGTTCTGTCTCCTTTCTTCAGAACCTGAATCTCCCTCCAGGACCATGTGTGCAGATGTGAGGTGATCAGACTGTAGGGTAACAAAGGCCATGAAGATATCTAACAGGGAGCATGGCTTAGAGGAACCAAAGTGATTGCTTTGTCTACATGCTAAAACTTACTAGACCCATGGAAATATTTCTAGGTACACTTTCAGCACTGTATTCACAGGCAAAATTATAGGCACATCAGAATACCTTCCTGTAGTTCAGAGGGAGAACTTCCCCATTTATACGTGTTACTCATTTCCTCTTCCTTTTTATTAGCCGTGTGTTGGCATGCACACAGCAAAAGAAAAAACTGATCTCCTTCCTGTTATATACTTGTGGATTGTCTCCAAAAGCACAAAACAATAATTAGGATGTAGAGGCACAGTTAAAAGCACTTAAGATCACAATAAAGTCACTGAAGCAAGAGAAGCACTTTGCAAGCACAATTCCTGAATAAGAACTGTACAACCTGCATTGTAGTTTAATAAAAATAAGGCTTTTATATACAGAGATAATCCTTTTCATAAAATTATTTTTTAAAATATATTTTTCAGAAAAATCTGTTAATTCACAGTATTTAAAGCATTAATGTAGCAATGTTTATAATACTACCTGCAAGTTACATATATTTTCTAATATTCCTATGAAAGACAAAGAGTTCCATGGCTACTGAGTTGCAAGTCATTATCAGATATAAACCACATAAGGATATTGGAAAATCTGAGGGTTGATATATTTTCTTTCCACTTTGTCCAAGTTTGAAGCACACATTTATGTCTATATACATATATGCATCAGTCCTTCCTGTCAAAAGGTATATTAAATGAATGTACATATTCACTGTGACCACAAAACTACAATATAACTTTGTATCAGAGACAGAGCCAATGTAATAGTAGGAACAAAATTTGTGTAGAACTAGTTTATGAAATTGCCAAGGCATTTTGGCAACTTACACCTTTTTCTCTCTGTGTACACTAAACAAAATGAAAATGCAAAGGTTTAAAAATAATAATAAAAAAAGAACAAGAATTAGGAAGACAATAGGCACTTTACTGTGACTTTACTGTCAGACCTTAACTGCATAGTAATTTTGCCTTACACTCCTTTTTACATGGCAAAGTCACTTCAGTAAGTGCTGAGATGAATTATGTGCTAAGTACAGTGGCTGAGTAGAGAGAACCTGCTACAGGTTTCCCCTTTATTAAAAGCAACATTGAACTCTGCACACATCTTGCCAATCCTGCTGTTGCTTTTGTTTAGTAAGGAAGTGTGTGGGTACACTTAGCATTTTCTCTCACTTCCAGGGAAAAGCTATTTTCCATAGCTTCTTAGAGGCTCCTTACATGGTCAGATTTAAGCAGCAGGGATAATCATGTGTGCTGTCCATAGAATTCAGTCCCTTCAGAATTCATGTGCAAATCTGAATTTATGCATATTAATATTTTTAATGAAGTTTAAATTACCTTGAACTGTTTCTTGCGCTGTAATACTTGTAGATAAATCTGCTGGGCTTTGTAAAACACTAGCACAGCTTGCTTTGATTCAAACTGAGGACATAACTCCATTCCTTTCCTATGCATCCACTTCTATCAGAAAACACCCAAAACTTGATCATCTCCTCTCTGTCAGTTTTGTTGTTGTTTTTAACTAAACAGTTTATAACAACATTATAGCGATGACTATTCTGGCCAACATAACATACATTACATCTGTTGCTTTCATGTAAGTATTCTTTCTACAACGCTTAAAGGCATTAGTACATTTTCTTCCTAAGTCTATTAATACTGACTCCAAATAAAAGATAGCTAAAAGAAATTAAGTTTTCAGCTAATTGCAGATTTTCTTTCGAAAGAGGACTAACTATTTTCAGGATTTATAATGGTCATTTAAACTGATTAGCAGCACTACACACAATTGTTTCCTGAAAACAATATTTAATTTAGGATTTCAAGAGTTTTATTTAAAAAATAAAAGTCATTAGTAGTCCTGTTATGGTTTAAAGATATTCTAACTTTTACTGTTATTGGACCCAGGTATAAATTCCCAGCTCCAAACATTTGATACAGAGCATAAATTAGCTGTGAAGATAAAATATGAGTTCTAAAAAAGAAATGACTGAACAAGGCTGGGTGGCCCTAATGAAAGGGATCAAGAGTTTTTTTTATGGCCTTCTATAGAAAGGAAGTTTAGGTTTACAAGAAAGGATTTACCTAAAAGTGTAATGTTAAACTTCCAGGTCACCAACTTCTTATTCACCCGCTTTTTGAAATAAAATTTAAAAACTGTATTTCTCTGGAATATATAACAAAGTAAAATATCAAACCTAGTTAAGTGGCTTAACTCCTCATGATCACAGGAGACATGGCTATATTTCAGCAAATAAGCAGTCCATTTTCTAAAGTAGAAAGGCAGTACATTTTCTAAAGTAGCAGTTCCGGTGGTGTTTTCTATACAAGACAAACTGAAACCTTTACCCATCCTCAATACAAAGAATGTTCTCACTAATACATACAGCAAAAATCATCATCACCACCTCTAACTATGCTTAACCTCTCTACCCTAATGACTATCAGATGTATTTCTGGCCTCTAATTACTGATGATTTTAAATAAATTGGCTCAAAATTCTATCGGATGGGATGTGGTTTTCTAAATACTATGCAGGAGGGTAGACAAGGGTTTGCTATTTGAAATCTTCTCTCATTCGCTTTTAACAGGGATTCACTCTAAAAGCTCTGATTCTGTAGCATGTCTTCAAACGTCAGAAGGTACGAGTATCTATGCACCTTGTTCCTACTTCTGAGTCATGAATGGATAGATGGCTGAATGTTGTCTTTCATGCATTTCTGGGAATATTTTTCAGTGCATTGTCTGCTGTTATTCTATGCCATAGAACATGCCCCTCGCATGCTAGCTGCTTATTAGCTTTAGAATAGGAACTCTCCTTCATCAGAGTCTTTATTTTCAGTTATGGAATAAACCTGACTGGGACTCAGGAGCTCTTGCGATGCAAAACTGTTAATTGATCATGCTATGCTGTGGCGATAAACTAGCTTGCTTATGGCAACAAAGTGTTAAATATCTGTTCTGTGCTTTGTAATGCAGGATTGTGCTTTTTATATATATTTAATATATATATAAAACAGTGCTTAAGCCATTGTTGCATTGTTTTTGCTTGCTCAGTTGATCTTATTTCAGCCCAGCTACTAAATTCAAAGCAAATAGCTTAAGCAGTTTGTAAATTTTTTTACATTTTTTTTAATAAGTAAAAAACGCATAAACAATTTTCCTATCAATTTGCTAATGTCTTACCTCTAAAATCTAATATTGTGGCATACGGAAAAAGAAATGTTTTAACTACATGAAATCTGTAGTCATCTGTAGAAGACAGATGACTACTACTTTCCTGCAGAGCATCTGTAGAAGACAGATGACTACTACTTTCCTGCAGAGCTTTTATAGGGGTTGTGTGGTGCTTTATGAAGCTGGTATATGTTAGTTTTTCAATCAGTTAAGGTTGGAAAAAAATAGAAGAAGGCCACAAGATTAGTTCTAGAAATGAGTCCTTTGCTCTAAACATGCGAAACTTCTGCTATTCCCTTATCCCACCATAATGAAATGTTCTTGTAGCACAGGTATTTTTACAGTGTCTACACAGCTTGGCAGCAATTGTCATAACAGCGAACAGTTACAAAGCATTCCACTCTTACCTATAAAACTCAGTAGGAACATTAAGCATATTTTCGTTTTCCAAACAGTAGCCAACACTTAAATACAACAATTTTACCTTGACTGGAGTGTCATGAGTTGCCGAAGGTTGGTTATAAATTCGGAACCCAGCCCATATAGGAAGGCAAATATATGGTAGGCTTAAGAAAAAGGCAGGACACACTTTTGTTCCATATTTTCCTGTTAATAATAATAATAAAATCATAAGATGTATGAGAAATTTGTAAGTTGTGTTGTAGTGGAGCAAAAAAAAAAATATATATAATCCTGTGTAATATCATAGCTGCTTCAGGTTTGACACTATGATAAAACGTTAGAAATGGCTGCTAAAGCAACACATAATCCTTGTTAAAAATCATGTACCCATTAGTGTTAGTCCCAGATGAGACAGAAACTATCAGACAAGGAGGCAGTTCAGAAATCTGCGTTCTTTGAGGGGCCTGGAAACTACCTCAGTCACTCTACACTGCTTCAAATAGAGATGGCATTTTGGAGTGAGGAAAAAAAAATTGTCTAATATTTTTTAAGACCTGGTATTGCATTTGTTTTCCAAAGTCCTGATTTCTCTTACAGGCCTGTACTAATACTTATGAACAAAATATAAGTAGAGACCTCAGCCAGGGTAAATCAGGAAAACTGTGTCTTTTATACTAGCTGTTCCCTATGTCAGAAAGGAAAAGAGAAGATGTGCTCTTGAAAACAAGTTTCTTGGCCTTCCCCACAGGAAAGAGGAAGAGAGAGCCTGCAGATTTACTGTGACAGTCTTCTCTGTGGTGTATGTGTTTCTACAAAAGACGGCACTGGACTGGTTCCAGACTGCACCATGAACTGTTAGGAAAAGCTCTACCATACTGAGCTTTTTTAAAGTTGACAGCAGGATTTGGAGGCAGGAACGTATTTTCAGTTGCATCCTGGTCAACTTTGCATCAACTTAAGCTTCTTAAATGAGGAAATCTTTAACTGGAGCTGGGAAATAGGCAGGGTGGTCACTCCTAAAGGACCACCTATCAGAAAGACATGATGTAAATTCTTAATTTACAATTCTCAGCCTCTGGGAGCACAGCTATTCACTGATTTATCATAGAAATCTGGGAGTGTTAAATTATTTTGAAAATAAAATAACTTCCAGATATCACTTTTAAAGGTGATTCAGATTCCTCTTAAGCTGCTTGAAGGACAGACTAGTAAGCAATTTACTAATTTCATACAAAATAAGATTATATTTTTACTAGGAGACAGTTATTGTCTTATTGGTCAAATTAAACCTACTTTGGATGAAAGCCTTATGGGCATAGCAAAATATAATACTCTTTTTTTTTTTTTTTAATCTTGAGAATGTAAATCAAAAGGATTTCTTTTCCTAGTGTCAGTCTTTCCTTCCTCATATTTAAATTTTGAAACATCTTGCCTCTGTTTACTGATATTCTAAAGTTCCTCTTCTGCTTTATTGCAGAAAGGAACCAATACTGCTGTAAAATTAGATAGTCTTTTGCTGATTTTTGAGAATGTTTCACATGAAAAATGCAGTCATATAAAGCATGTCCTTACCCACAATGTTTCCAGGCATAAAGACAATGATGCTCATGATAATGGAACCCAGCCAGTAGAGGCCAATGGATCTATAGCTTTGTCTGTTAAAAATAAATAAATCAATACATACATAAAAAATAATAATAAAATTATTGCACTCTTTAAAAATCCACTACACCAAATTACCCTCAAATATTTTCCTGATTGTCACTGTGGTATCTTAGTAAACAAATATTTTAAAATCTGCATCACAAGACAACAGTGGATTATTACTCGGAGGTGAGGACTTGGAAAAATTCTACATTCCTGTCTGAGAGGGTTATCATATGAACCTTAGTTATTTGCCACTATGTTTCACTCACTGAAAGGCTGAGTGCATGATTTTGCATGTCATATATTGTACAAGACTATAAAATTAATAATTAATTTGATTCCTGTAGTGTTTCTATTACCAGAGGATACATTAGCCTCTGGACTTTCAGTACTTATCTTCTCAGACTTTCTTCAACAGCAAAAAAGATAAGAACTTGTAGAAAGAGCCACTGCCTTTCAAACTGTGTGATTCTCTCTAAAACAGAGAACATCATAACGCTAAATAATGATAATCCTAACATAAATATGTTATGGGAGAAGGGGGCATCACATGGTTTTAATATGCATCGTCTTTAAGTTTTCATTTTAACTAACACAAAGCATGCAGAGCTATGCTCAGGGTGAAGAAAAGAGACTACTGTTCAATTGATTTGTTGGTCTTATTCAGATGAGAGAAAGGGCAACTTGGAGGGGGTACAATTCCTAAAAATAAAGAAATTTTAGTAGTGTTGCTTTAGCCTACAACATAAAATGGTCCTAAAAGGAAAATTTAAATACTGCATAGGAAAGAAACCCCATTATAGGTTATATGAGAATGCAAGCAAATTAAAAGATACATTAATCAAAATTACTTACTCCCAAGCAATAGCTGCAACCATCAACAGATACATCAGATAGTGTGCTGAGCCATCCCAATAGCAGATCACATGGCCATAAGCAGTGTTCAGATATGGTTCACCCTACAGGAAAAAAAAAAATAAAAACATAATGATATAAGAGAGAATAATGAATAACAAAAAAAAAAAAAAAAAAAAAAAAAAAAAGAATAGCAGGAAACAATCTGAGAAAAGTAACCGATGATTTGTCAATCTATTTTTTAACTATCAATAAACATGTCTCCAAGCACAAACCTAATTTAGACAGGATCAGGTATAATAAAATCAGTTTTATACTTGCAAAACAGGGTGCAAGATGGAAGGGAAAACACCTGAGTATGACTATCAGCCATTGTTCTGCTATATTATGGAACTATTACTTTTCAGTATTTTAACGATAGAAGCAATGAAATAAAGATATATTTAACAAGTAACAAAAATACTTTGAGCAACCTAGAGATCAGCGGGATAGAATTTGTTGATGATGACAACATATAACCTTGTAGGGCCCAACTCATTTCACATTAAAGTTCATGGAATGTTTTCAATGACTTCAGTGACTTTCAAATCAAGCTCTTACTGAGCTATTTTTGGTGGATGTTGATATTCAGCAGCCAACAGATTCTGCTGACTAGATATCTGGCATCATCATTTTTTAACTCTACTGTAATTATATTTACTAAAGTGATCAGGCAACAATAAAGGAACAATTTTGTTTCCTTCTTGGTAAAGCACTTAGAAATAGCAACACTCATTCACTTTTGAGTGCTGACTATGGGTTTTTTTGCAAATGTGTACGGTCCACATAATTACCACAGATGTTAATACAGAACAGTATTACTTCAACTAAATTACATAATGTTGGAGCTTGAAAGGAATGCTCATCTTCCAAATGAATCAGTGATTTCAAGTCCACAAAAGTTTTGTCCATAACAATAATTGAACAGGTCAGTGACCAATTTCAAGAAGGTTCTGTTGCATGTGTAAATGGCTATTTTTCTGTGACAAATACTGCAACAAGTTATTCATAGTGAAGATTTTATTTATACATATAAGCCAAACAATCGTTTACCTCTCTCAAGTAATGGGTCATGAATCCATCGATAATTCCATCCTGTTCCAGTCCAATTATTAGATTCACTACACTGGTAAAGGCAAATACTGCATAAACTGCGATAAGATAAAGCAAAATAAATTTTTAAAAAAATCATAAGTGTTTAAAGACTTGAAATCATGCAGTCACTTCACAGTCTGACAAATTTAGTTAAGCAGAGATCTATTGAACTAGATGCATCTACTTTGAGGCCATTTAACTGACGTTTAACATGTAATATGACTTTCTCATGTAGCTTAATGTTTTTTAACTATTAGCTAGGAATCAGGAAGTTTTTAGGAAGCTTTTCATAGAAATGTGAAATCCCGTAGAGCTGTAGGCACAACCTCCATTAATCTCCATGGAAAATCAGCAAGTAAAGAAGGCATTGTGTAGGCTTTCAAAAATCTTAATCACATAAAAAAAAAAGTTACATTCGAGGTACATAACCTCGAATGTAACTATCTTCTGAAAAGGGGAAAGGACAAAAAAAAAAAAAAAAGGAAGATGAGAGGAAAATGTAACTCGCCATTTTTGAAGGTGAGCAATGCAAACTGCATTAGCCACTGCAGTCCATGGGAGACCTATTGGGCAAGGTAGTGAGTCACTCATTTGAGACAGGAAATTTATCTGTGTTAGGTTTATGTTATCTATTTCCTTTGACTTCTGCATGAATTGAGAGATCCCAGCCTAACTCAGAACACTGCAGGACAGCTGCTTATAAGATGTAAGGAGGAGGAAGACTGAGGGCAAATACAGGTAGTTTGTATACTGCTTTGCCTGTGGTTCCACATTGTAAAATTTCCAACTTGGGCCAGCTGGAGGCACAACTGCAGTGTTTTGTTTTGTTTTGTTTTTTTTCTTCTATGTTTTTGCTATAAGGTAATCTAAATTTAAGGTTTCCTTTTAAAAAGTAATGAATATCTGTACGCCTTTAAGGCAAAGTGTAAGTTTAGGTATGGATAGAATGGCTTCTGAAGCCATGCCGTAAATGTTCAATATGAAATAACCATCATACATCATCCTTTTCAAAAATTAATACATTCTAATTTAGCTTCCATGTTACAAAGACATACCATAAAACAGTGGGTCTTTTGGTGGTTTTCTTTTGACAAGAACACGAGCCAACAGAGCAATAAAAACCAGAACCAGAAATCCAACTGCAACAATTGACCAGGAACTGTAACAGCATTAAAAAAAGAAAGGTGATTTAAATGAAAGGCAGAGACAGAAACGTGCTTCTTCAATTTTCCTCACTAGCTATCTTCAAATGACAAGCCCACTCTCACATGTACGTACTCTTCAAGTAACTTCTAATACTGAAAAGGCTTGTTTTTAAAATCTATTGCATAGGCTGTCATAGTATTAATTTGGTAGTTTTGCAGAATGTGCCTTTTTATATGTGATCATCTAAAAAAAGAAAATACATAAATAGCTAGATAAACAACATATCCAGGAGTCTAGATTTGTCTGACTAAAATCAGTTTTCATACTGGTATCTGTAAAAATAAACAAAGATGATGGAAAATTTAAGGGCCAATGAGACGTGAAAGTCACAAATGCAGAGATTTCAAGGCCAAAAGGGATCATTAGGGACATTTAGTCCCACCTCAGCAATAAATTATCTACTGTCGAAAATACATATTTGCAAATAAAGGACATCAGTCTCATGGTCTCAGAGTAGCAGGGTGGAGCACCTATAATGGATCTAATGTCTAGTTTTGGAAGTGCTACCAAAGGTCCCCTGAGCCCTGTAAGGCAGGGTGGCTTGGGGTGGTTAAGAATCAGCACTTTGGCAGTAGCACAGGTGGGCTCTGCAGAGACCTGTTCTCTGAAGCTGCGGCTCTAATGCTAGTGCGTGAAAGAGGTAGTGCAGGAAAGCACCAAAGTCTTCGGCACAAAGCAAATTTGTCTCCTCCCCCACAGAAATGTGAGTTAAGAAAATGTTTGAAATTGGCTTACGTCTCTAAGGGTGTAAATTGTATCTAGTTCTATGTAAGACAGACTCCTCAGTCTTCACTTTTGTGCTTGTGCACAATGGGAAAAATAAATAAATAAATATATAAAGGAGGAAAAACTTAGGTAAACTCCAGAAGCACAAGCTAAAAAATACTTCACATGATTTTTTACAGAGTACCTCTCTATGTCTATGTATCAAGAAAACAAGTTATGTACCATCAAATAATACGGACAGTGACAATTTCAGCCTTAGTGAAACTTTATTTGAAATTACTGGAAAAACTTTGTCAGATCCCCTGTTTTGGGGTACAGACACATACGTGCTCAGTCATGAGGAGCAGCGCTAGCCCGTGGATTTAGCTCATGGTTTGAACCTTTTGCTAGCCTGTTTTACCGGTGATGGGTTTCTTGTTGCCATTACAGCCGCTGATGATATTGCAGTGACTTTTCACTGCGGTTTGTCAATTTGAAACAAATATTGGCAATGAGTCAAGTAAGCCAGTATTTCTCTAGCAGTGAGAAACAAACAAACAAATGAAAAAAGTTACCGGCCTGGTGAAGGAAAATGAGGAAGGCACAGATGCGGCAAAGCCTTAGAAACACGAGCAATATATTTTTAAGCAATAACGTTGCAAAACACCCCGGGCTGTGAGACCACAAAATACCACACGGACCCTTAAGTACGTCGGTTTTCGCGTTTGTTTTGGTGATTTTTCCCCACGAGGGAGGACATTTCTTCCCTAGGCGTGCGGTTTATCCCGGGCTCCCGTGTTTTCGGGGGGCGAACTGTGTCTTTCAGCCAAACGCCGCACGT
The DNA here is from genome assembly GCF_964211825.1 of Aythya ferina. Taxonomy (NCBI): domain Eukaryota; kingdom Metazoa; phylum Chordata; class Aves; order Anseriformes; family Anatidae; genus Aythya; species Aythya ferina. The sequence continues at coordinate 10,129,979 of NC_140307.1, forward strand.
CTCCGGGGGCTGCCTGAGGCGTGCGGCTCTCAAGTTTGGCGAGCCGGGTGAGTCCTTCCTCTCGTTTTGAACCGGGGCTGGGCTGAGGCAGTGCCCCCGGAGCAGCCCTCGGGGCTCGGGGCGCCGTGAGGGTTTCCTCGGGGCGGCTTCGCTCCTGCATCGCTCCCTCAGGTGATGGCCGCGGGGCCCGCCTGAGGCGAGGCGGGGCCGAGCCGCTGTCCCCCCGTTCGCATCGCTCCCCTCCCGCCGCCGCTCTGCCCTCACCCCGAGCTCTTCCATCGCCTCCCGCCGGCCCGACCCGGACCCTCCTCGGCCCCGCGGCCGCCGCTGCCCTCTCCGAGCGCCGCCGCTAAAAATACCCACCGGGCTCCCTCAGCCTTCCCCGCGGGCGGCAGCCTCCCCCCTCACCGACCTCGCCCGCCTCACCTGCCGCTGGCCGCCAGGCAGTTGAAGAGGTACGTGACGGGGATGGCGGTGAGGGAGAGGACGAAGACGCCGGTGGCCGCCGAGGCGCTCATCCCCGCGGCCGGAGGCTGCCTCAGCGAGCGCCGCGCATGGTCCGCGCCGCCTCAGCGCCTCCCGCCCCGCCGAGGGCCAGGCTCCCGCGGCCCGCCGGGCTCTGCCCGCCGCTCGCCGCCCGCCCCATCGCCAGCCCGAGCCCCGAGGCGGGCCGCCCCCTCCCGCCCCGCTCGGGGAAGGTTAAATCCGCCTCAGAAACCGGAGCCGCCCGTTGTTCCCCCGGCGGCGGGCGGGCCTGACCCTCAGCCTCAGCCCGGCCGCCGCCGTCCCCTCAGCGCTGCCGGCTCGGCTGAGGGAGCCCCGTCGGAAGGGGCAGAGCGGTGAGGGGCCGGGAGGAGCCGGGAGGCCGGGGAGAGCTTTGAAAAGTTCGGATTCCGAACTCATCTTTTCGCGTTTAAGTAACGAGAAAGAACAGGAATGAGGCCGTCAGCGCGTTTTCTGGCTTCCGAGCGTGTTCCGTGCGGGAGTGTTAATGCCATCAACTCTCCGTGCAAACAAAAGTGGGGGGAGTCTGCGTGCGAGGCAGGCAGAAGGGAAAACCGCTATTTCCATAGTTCAGTGAACGTTTAAACACCGGGCATTTGCAGGAGAAAACGGGCGTCCTGCACCGCAAAGGGGAAAAAACTCGCCCTGGACGGAGGAGGAGGAGGGCAGTGAGGCGGCTGGGGAGACGGCACCTGTCCGTCAGGAGCAGGCTGAGGAGCTTGGCACACAAACCATCTCAGTAAATACTTGAGGAGTTAGCACCAGGGAGAGGAAAGAACTATTTAATTTGTAGGACAAAGCCGTGAAGAAACTTCCACGGTAGTTTTTGGAAACTGATTTTTAGCTGTAAACACTACAGGGTTTTCAAAATCTTTCATGGCAAGAGTAGTGATTTAGAAAAAAAAAAAAAAAAAAAAAAAAAAAGAAAGAAAGAAAGAAAAAAAAAAAGTCAAGTCTTAAGATGTCATTTGGTAAGTTTAAGTTCAACAGATCAACTGATATGACTGCCTCTTAGAGAAAGGAACTTGATGACCCAGAACATATCTACACCCTACGTACTATACACAAACTAATTCTTGCATAGTTATTTCAGCTGAGAAAGGTCTAGAATCTGGCCATAGGAATACGAATAGGTTAAACCATGCTCAATCAAACTATCTGGTAAAAACATGATGCAACTCCTAAAAGTAATCTAGTCCACAGCAAGTGTCAAAATTGCCATTGGATGAGTCAGGGCTAAATTTATCACCTCCAAATGCCTACCTTTCAATGCACAGCCGGTTTACTTCTCAAGCTTTCAAATGTATAGGCTGCTCATTTGTATGCAGCTGCCACAGAGCAGTCTCAAGATTCGTGTCTCAAACTTCTCCTGGTGCCTGCGTCCATATAGCCAAATGCCATGTGGGAAACTTCTTCCTTACCACTCTGTCAGCATATTCCAGTGCTGATTCGCACCATGATTGTTTATTGAGTCCTCTTTCAGCTTCTGAGTAGGAACTGTCAGGGCATATTTTTTGTGGTACATAAACGTCAGTAGAAGGGTTCACTGCTTGAATCTATTGTATTGAGATCTATCAAATTTTGATTAAAAAATAAATTATAAGCATCTGCTGGCAGAAAAGACCCCTAAAATATGGCATGTTTGAAGTGTTTGATCAAAAGGGCATGTTCTTTTCCTTACATTCTCATCTCTCACCTTGTGAACAAAGCACTACCAAGCCTTCCAGCTCCATTATTCCTTTCCATTTTGGACAGAGGAACACCCAAGTCCATCCATAATTGTACTGAACATGTGAAGTCTGCTATTCTGCCCTTTCCACTACAGAAATCTTTATTTCTAATAGCTACAGATACTTCTCATTCCAACTTTGCTTCTCTGTGCCAAAGTACCCTGGCTTCTGTTTCAGTCTTTATAAAGAAAATAACATCTCCAGCATTCTTGTTTCTCTTGGAGCTCTAGCAACTCAAAGCCACAAAACTGACCTTTTCCTCCAACAGCAGTGTCTAAAAACTTTCCATCAAGCAGAGGGTCAGGTGTGAGACCCTGAATTTTAGCTTTTCAAAGGGGAAAAAAATGCGATTTTGAGTCTGAGTATATTGTAGTGTGATATTTTGTATATCAGACACCAGTTCTAGAAACTTGTTCAGTTAGTGCAGCCCATAACCACTGACCAACTTCCCCAACAGCAAAGAGTTCAAAACTTGGCTTTATGTCAAAAAAAAAATATATAGTCAAAGAGCAAAGTATCTTACTGAGCTTAAACCTTCAGTTTAAAAGCAGGAGTCCTCCAACACGTGTATGTCCTGAAAGCTTAAAGTATTCTTGTGGAGGAGGAAGGGAAAAGAATTTCAACTGTATGTAAAACCCCATGTACCAGAAGATCAATATAAAAATGAAGGTAGGTATAGGGTGTCTTTAACAACATAATTACTAATCAGTGTACTAGAAAGTGGTGCTGATAAGCTGCTGTCACCAGAATAAGCATAACCTCTCAGCTTCCTGTCACATAATCAATTATATTCATTTTTTTTGTTGCTGGAAAAGCATTTTTTCTTTATTTTTCCTGAATTTTATAAATGGTAACGTCTTTATGAGGCATGTGTGTGCCACTGCTTGTAGAAATTCATGCAAGTATTCAACTATTTAGCAACATAAGATATCAGTTTGAGATTGAAAAACAAGTACACCCCACTTAAGCTGCAGCTAAGCATAGCAAAGCAAAATGGATTAACAAAAACTTGAAAAAATAGACTCCTTCCCGTGCAGAAGTTGTCACAGAATCATATGTATTGTCCCATGTGATTTCTAGGGTTCTGGTCTTGTGTTTCATCTGAAAGACAAGTTCTTCAGCAGCACAGTGTCAAGACCAATGATCCTTCACCACACGATAACATTCCTGTGTCAGAAACTACGTGTTTTTTGTCCAAATGGTCATTTTCAGATAGGTAGCCCAACTCTTTCTCAGATCACCAGCCTTATGCCACATGATGGATTCCTCACTGGTAATCCTGTCCTCAGCAATAGACCAGAGCCACGTGTGTGGCCACCAGACTGGTGAGACTCAACTCACAAGCCATAAACTGGGGCTGGTGTTTGTCAGCTTCTTTGTTAGACCATTGCTGGATCAATAGTCTATATTTATAATACAGATGTTTCTCTTCAGTCTCTCTACTAAATGGCAGTAGATCAGTCTTGATGTCAGTACTAAGAAGGCATTTGTAAGTGTGCCAGCAAAAGAGTACTGTGGAGGACATAAATATGCTTATTTATTAATGGTCAGCTTCAAAATAGGAGACTAACTGACCACTAGGTCTTTGTGTCTACTTTTAGTCTGGGAAACAGCTCTTACCTTTAATAACTGCCTCCTAAATCAGAACAAATTGTAGAGCTTAACATTATATTGAGACATAGCTGATTTTATTTTAAATCAAAGGAATTAAAATAATCTATACAAATATAGGTAGGTGAACCTTAAGCAAGCACATGAAGATCAATGCAAGGATTAAGAGACTCTATTTATAGCTCATGGAAGCATTGCTCATGTGTTCGCATATGGCTCTGCCAAGCAGCAAACTTTCATTGCATTATGATGCCAGCTACAAAATACCATCCTGGTACAAAACGACTTGTGTCATTCAGTTCTATCGAGCTAAGCTGACAAATTCTTTACAGTATACTTCCTGTAAGTGCAATTACATTTTTAAGACAGAAGTCAGTAGCCTATTGTCCAGAAAAAGATGGATTGAAAAAATGAAATGAAAGATGAATTGAAAGATGAATTAGAAGATGAATTAAAAGCTTCATGTTTGGGACTTTTGTTCCATGTGTTCATTTGCTGAGAGAGCAGCTTAGATCACATATAACTGCAACCTCCTTAAATCCAACCTATTCTATTTCTGAATTTCTGTTGTAATTCACAGAGTGCATGGTGCACCAGAGGCAATATAATGTAGTTCATACAGTACGCACTGGGGATCAGGAGGGCACGTGCTAATGATCTGCTGAGGATTTGGGGGATTCTCCAGCAGCAATCACACTAGTACAGAAGCAAGCAAGAAGGAGTTAGTGATCAGTGTTTATTTCATTTGCAAAATTCAGTATCAGTACCCCCAAAATAGAGCTGCGTTCTGTGCTATAGGCTGTTTACTAACCAATGAATAATCTTAAGAGGGAAAGAGATATTTCAGAATAAATTTAATAGGCATTACAGTAAAAGGAGTATGTATGTCACTTGTGCTATTTGACTTAAACTGCAAGTGGCAAGAGTGTGGCTTCTCAGTAAGAATCTTGTTAATCATGTGGAAATCAAAGTGCTAACTAAACACCTTGTTAGAAGTGGAGGAGCTGTGTGTGCTGTCTGAAATGCTACTGTGCCTCAACAGACTGCATGTACTTATCAGTGACTGAAAAGTAAATAGGTTCACAAAACATTCACTGTTCAATCATAAAGATATGTTGCTAATAACTAGTAATAAGAGATTTTTCCCTCATTTGCTTCCCCAGCTATGCAGTAACAGAACATACGTACATATTTTAAAAATACGGCATAGTATAATAGTTTTCATAGAGCCAGCTATGTCAGTATTTGAAATGCTATTTAAAATAGATATGTGGTGAGTAGAATCCTCTAAGGCTTAATTAATTGGTTTCATAAATCACTTTCAGATAAGTGATGTAAAGAATATTATTTGTAGAATATCTTTGGAATGTATAAATGTGCAGAATGAAAATGTGTAGAATGAAGATGTGCAGAATGAAGGCTGCCTCTGCAGCTGGGGTGTTGCAAAATTTCCATGTAATGTTTGTGCCAGCTTGTGCCAGATGTTTATACACATCTTTCAGTTAGGATTCTGAAAATATTTCCAGGACTATATTTATTAGCGGGAATGTTTATAGCAATGATGCACTACAAGCAACAATTACAATATATTAACAGAGATTAGGTAGAAATTATGAGTATTATCACTAAAAACTGGAGGAGTATATCAATATAACTGGGGAAACAAGGTACATTAAAACCTTAATGCTCCAGGACAACTAAGCAGCACAGCAGAAAATGCACATTTAAATGCTCACATAAAAGAAGTACTTGGAGAAATGATAGGGAAAAGAATTATTGAAAAAAATTCCCTGACCTTTAGTGGTCCTCAGATGTAAGACTCAGATTTTGTTTTCTGTGCTTGCATGGGTCCAGAGATAACTTCATTGTTATTATTTGAAGGCATTGTTGCTACAAATTTACACATTTGAATAATTTTAAAGCTAATAGTGATTCAGTTATGGGAATGGAACTATGTATGTGTGGCATCCACAGCACTGGCATGGTAACAACTTTTAAGAATCTAACTGAGCACAGAAAGGAAAAGTTGTCAAATGGTCCCAACCGGGAAGTTTAATCAGAAACAAACCTATGATTTACGCTGAATTATTCTCTTCCCTCATGAAGTAGAGAAGGGATGCGAGCTGCTTATGAGAACAATTACTAATCCCTGTAAAAATATGTGCCAGCTCAAAAACTCAGATCATAACAAGGACTTAGAACATACACAAAGCTGAGTTCATGTGGGGAAACAAAGGAAAGGGAGGAGAATTTAAATAATCTCAGGAACAAATGATTGAAAACAATATGCTTTGTAACCCAAACCCTGCTGATGGCTCTCACAGAACTGGCTGGGTTTAACTGGCAGGGAAGGACAGGGCCTCTGGGCAGGCATTCCTGTGTCTCTGGGACATCCCTGGCATCACAAGTATCTCAGAAATCCCCGCAGTTTGATCACCAAATTCTCCAGTTCTTCTACAGTGTATGTAAATCCAGTCTCTCTTCTACCTTCCTGATGATGGGTAAAGGAAGACCATAATTTAGGAAGCTCTATGAATTTCCATAGCAAAAAGACACAGCCTGAACTATCTCAGGCCATTACGTAGACCTTGGAAGTGTGTTGCTCAAAAGCGTGGACACTCCCTGACCTTCTGTTTTGCTGGCCAGTGATCAAGACAACCTTCGCAGTATATAATATAATACTGTTGAACTTTTGTCTGCAGCCCTTGATTTGTAGCCATTCTGTTACATGAGATCAAACAAAAAGTTCTGCTTGGGCCAATTTGCAACTGCTTATGTTATTTTTTTTCTCTCTGTATTAATTTATACAATATTTCCTAGATAAAAACAGAGCATAATAAGAAGGCAAAAAATAAAATAAAATAAAATAAAATGGGGCAGCATTTTAGCAACTTTCATATGTAAACCCTTTGGGGAAAAGCATTGTGCATTATTTCTGATTTGGACCAGTGAATACAATCCTGTGACATCATATTTAAAAATGGCTATGATCTACCTACTGATAATGCCAAAGAAAAGCCAGACGATTTTTTTAAAGGAAAATAGCATGAAAATTACAAGGTGAAACAAATGTCTGAGGCTTATAGGCTACATGAAGGAAAGAAAAAAAAAAAAACTTTTCAAGGGAAATTTGTTATTTAATATTCTCTTAGCTCTCACTTCCAAAACTGTTTGAATTAGTCCCTTTAGCTTTTAGCTGAACAAATCTGATGGGTATCAAGGTCACATTTCTCCTTTCCTTTGTCTCTTTTCATGTTTGTTTATTGTTTTTGTTTTTAGACACTGGATTTCTTTCATACTATTTTTATTGTTGTTCTTTTCCTCATTTTCACTCTCAACTTTCTTTCTCAGGCTGTTTCATGGGTCTTTCTCTCTCTCTTTTTTTTTTTTTTTTCTTGCATAGCTTTTTCTTTCTATGATTGAAGATCTTACGTATTCTGTCTGCCCCAGCCACTGTTCTTTTAATTTATTGGCCTACCTTTCCCCCTTTTTTCCTCAGCCCTCTTCCAGCCTTGTTAACATTCTCTGGTGTGTTAATGACAGCATGTGTGCATTTTCACAGTTCTGTATAAGCAGGACAGTTGTGTCTGTTGGCTCTCAGTTGACAAGCTAACTTGTCAGTGATCACAGAAAGGTAAAAGGAGAAAGACAACAATGCAGGAAACTCATTAATGTCCAGATCATCCCATAACAATATATATATATATATATATATACTCCCAGAAAATATTTTTTTTCTGTCCATGTTGTCACCATTTTCCTTTTTTTTTTTTTTTTTTCCTTTGCCCGTTTTGAGTGACAAGTGATTCCTTTCATTTTTTAAAAACTCCCCCTAAAATGGATTCTCAAGATGATCCTTTGGGGTTCCCCAGAATGGAAATGGTATGAGACAGCAAAGCAGCAAGCTGCGGTACATCTCAGCTTCCTGAGCTTCCAGTCCCTAACCTAGCAGAGGAAATTTGGGTTTCTCCCCCTTTCCTCCCTTTGTCCACCTTGGGACCAGGAAAGTGCAGAGGTGCTAGCTTCGTTCTCCCAAGTCAGCAGCATGACTTTACTTTTAAATATAGCCTGTGTGCAAAGCTGCTTGCTGCTTTATGGTTGGTATACTATATCTTCTTGTGCCCTTTGCCCCGCTGAAATTGCTTCCATCTTGCTTAAGGTTCTCTAAAATTTGTTCTGCGAAACAGACCACATTTGCTCGGTCTCAGTTTTGTCCTAATTATAAACCTAAACGCAGAGCGGTGACATATTATATTCCTCTTTTAGCCACACGCTTCCATAAATGCTGACAAGCCAGGAGCTCTGATAAACAGCCCTCAGCTCCGTGATTTACATCGTGCTGCATTTACAGCAGAGCTCCAGCAGATGGCAAAAGGATCCGCCTTACTTTCCAGCTGACCGTGCCCGGTTTGACAGGACTGTGACAACGCAAACCTTTTCCTCCCTTTCCAGAAGCCACTAACGTAGTAAAGTAAAAAATAAAATAAAATAGATCATTTTTTTTTTTCAGTATTTGCCGAATTAATTCACCAACTTAGTGACCTCAGACGACCAGTCCCTGGCCCAAGGATGTTGAATTTGATGGCCGCTGATTTAGACAGAAAAAAATGTGCTGTCTACTACATTCACTATTAGTAAGTTTTGCTTTGGAAACCTCCTCGGAAGTTTAAAATGTCAGACATGAAGGCACACTTTAAATAGACCACTTTGTGTAAAAATTTTAAGGTGCACATAGCAACAGTCATTCATATTCTCAAGTTATCTCAGAAATAGTTTAAAGGGGCATCCATATATGTGTTGAGTTTTATTATAAGGAATCAGGTGTTGTAAAAATTAATTTGCCTTTCACAAGCTTTAACCGGAGAGCCGTTAACTTTTACTCAGCCACACACAGAAATAAATTTCCATGACTGCACAGCCGCCTTTTGCCTTTTTACGGCCTAGGCCGGCTCTCCCCACTGGAACTGCATTCCCACTGCACGCGGGGACACCGCACTCCCTCAGACAAGTGACAAAAAGTGACAAAAAGTGACAGAAGTGACAAAGTGCCAGAAGGAACCGGCGGGCTGTGCCCTGCTCCCCTCAGCCACCCGCACGGCCAGCGGACACCCACGGCCCCACAGGGAGCCTGCGCGGGGCGCATGCGCGGCGGGGCTGCCTGAGCGCCCGGCCCGGCGCGGCGCGGCCCCCTCAGGGCGGCGATGGCGGCCGCCGGTGGCGGCGGTGCGGGGGCTCCCGGGGAGGCGCCTCCCGCCGCTCCCGGTGCCGCCGCTGCCGCAGCTTCGGCCCCCTCCGCCGCCCCCACCGTTCCCACCGCCTCCCCAGAGAGCGGCGCGGTGCTGCAGCGGGAGCCGCTGTACAACTGGCAGGCCACCAAGGGCTCGCTGCGGGAGCGCTTCGCCTTCCTCTTCTCCAACGAGCTGCTGAGCGACGTGCACTTCGTGGTGGGCAAGGGCGGCCCCCGCGGCGGATCGGGGGGCGGCGGCGGCGCCGGGGGGGCTCCTCCCGGGCCCGGCCAGCAGCGCATCCCCGCCCACCGCTTCGTGCTGGCGGCCGGCAGCGCCGTCTTCGACGCGATGTTCAACGGCGGCATGGCCACCACCTCGGCCGAGATCGAGCTGCCCGACGTGGAGCCCGCCGCCTTCCTGGCGCTGCTCAGGTCGGGACGGGGGTGGGCGATGGGGGTGTGAGGTGTGGGGTGGGGGTGGCCCCCACACGGCGGCTCCCCCCCTGTCAGCTCCGTCCCCTCAGCCTCGTGCGCTGCCGGGGGTCGGTGCCCTGAGCCCCATCCCGTTTGTCCTCCCCCCCGAGGTGCCGAGGGGCCGCCCGGCAGCCGGGGGCTGCACCCAAGGTCACGGCGTCCTGCTCCGTGCCGCTTCCCTGCGCATCCCTTCCCAGCCTGGTTTGGGGTCCAGTGGCCCCTCAGGATGGGACGGGGAGGGGCTGATTTGGCTTTTTGGTTTCGTCTTTTAATGAAGGTGATGGGAATTGGTGGTTCAGCAATCCCAGAGTGTCGCAACTGCCCATCCACCTACTGATGGCTGAGAAGGAACCGAGGCTGTACTGGGCTTTTAATTTCATTTGATAATTTACTTTGACAACTTACTCGTCTTGCAGTTCTCTCGTCTTTTTCAGCAGTGGTAGCGAACTGTGTCCCTTCACCAGAGAAATGCCTATTGCAGGCACACATTTCAGATATTTGGGGTGGAGAGCGCAGCAGCATGCAGTTAGCTCACAGCTTACACGCAAACCACCCAGGGGAAACCACGAGCGCAGTGGTGGGGAAAACATATGCAAAATGGGCTACTGATGTCTAATATCTATTTAATCTTAAGATTTTTTTCACAAGAAACTCCTCTGCTAGGCATAACATCTATAAAATGTATTGAACAGATATCTGTAATGAACATTTTGAAGACAAGTGTCATTGCCTGGAAGGGAATTTGTAGTGTTTTAGAGCTTTCTGTTATGCAATAAGGGCCCAAATCTTAACAATTTCTTTTTGTTTGGAGGCTGAGAAGAATCAGGGAGTCCTTTTAGTAATCATGGAAACGGGAGCTACAGCAACTGATTTTGCTATAAAAAGTACACAGCAGCAACTCTCTGTGTGGCTCTTTAGCAAATAAACTGTATTTTCTGGTTTCTCAGCAAACAGGGAGTGGTAAAAATGTAAGGTGAAGTGCTTGTGTAGCATGCTGGGAAGTGTCTTTCAAGCAAAAATTGTTACAAAGGTTAATAGCAAATGAATGAGACGTGTGTCTGTATACAGATACAGAAAAAACACCAGGCAATGAAAAATGGTTATGATGAGAGAAGTTTGTTTGGATTAAATATACAAATGCAGAAGCAGGAGGGTGAGAAGGGTGGTGTTTGAAAATTGTAGAAGTAAGCAAAGCAAACAAAAGCCACCTTGTGTCTGTAGAGCTGCTGGTACGTAAGGGCCAGGGCACTTGCTTAAGTAAATTGATTATACCTGTATCTGGTCTAAATATCACCAGACTGAACTGAAGTGTGTCAGGTTTGATGTATGTATGAAATAGTTGGCAGCTTTTTAGAACTTTCTCCTATATTATAGATATGTATTTAGAGTGAACTTGTTCCAATTACAAGGCCTCAAAACAGTCCTGTATTGTTATTTTTCTGTCACTACCTCCCTACGTCAGGAGTAGGTAACCTGCACGCCTGCTGCCTTCCTTGGATCTGGTAGCATCCCTTCAAGCTCCCTCTTCAGAATCAAACCCTGATATGTGTACACCGAGCTTATAATGGTATAAGTTGCAACACCTTGTTAGAAACATATCTAAAGAGAATTTCTTTAGTACAGACTAGTACCAGACTTCTTCCATGCTCTTATACACAGATTTAAGGTCCCTCAACTATAAGACACCCTGTTTGTTTTTTTCATGACTTTCACCTTGCATTATTGGCCTCTTATCTGTCATTAGTAAATTGGTCAGGTAATGATGGTTGTATTTTATTGGGCACTTCTTTAATCTTTGCAAAGACCAGTTTGAAGTGTAATAGCTAGGAATAGAATTGAGACATTTATATTCCTAACAAATGAACATCAGGATAAAAGAAACATCAAATTGATGCAAAAACTTTTAAGGATAATTTGCTAATTACTTAACATTTCACAGCTAATTTCTGGTTTTGTTTACATATGTCTTTTGTTCTGTTCTATCTGTAGTTATGTTTCTTAAAGATCTATTGACCAATGCTTCTTATAGTGTAAAGCCAAAGGCAGAGATGTTTGTGATGAAAAAAGTTCAGATTCTCTTAAATTCATTCCACATCCAATGAAATAGAGTGGTGTCTCCCTGTCCTGTGATGTAAATGTTCCTCAGTGTTAGTGTTGTGTTACGAAATAGATTGTGGATTGAATTAGATTTATGGGGAAGAAAAAAGGAGCTAGATAGTGAACATTTTAAACACCAGATAGTCACAAATTTGATGTGACATCTCTCTCTTTCAATTTTTCTTTTGGATATATTCATATCCTCTTTTAAAATGGCTACAATTGCTTCTATTTTATGATCAGCCTCTAAAATACTGATTTTTTTTGAGTTAAGTTATTTAAAAATAATGAACTGAATCTTTAATTGATAGTACTGCTTAATTTCAGTAATAAATTCTAGGGTTTCCTTTTCTTTTTTTCCTTCCCCTTGAGAAATTTAGGTAGTTCTTGTCTGTTGGCTAAAATCTTGATTGTAAAGATGGCAAAAAGGGAGACTGAGAACTGACTGGGCAAGGAGCAAGAACGTTCGTAGAAAATAATTGGCTGAGCTCAAAGACGTAGAAATGACTGATGTGTGTTTTGGCTTGCCACCCAGTATTCCTTTTGCCTGAAGAGTTTTCAAACATGAGCCATAGAAGCTTTTTTTAAAGCAGCTGACTGCTTCAGTAATTTGTCGGATAAATCCCTAAGAAGTGAAGTAATGTGAGTGCCAAAGTTTGAATCTGCTTTCTCTAATTCACAATTGATAAACTTTTTTTTTTTTTCCCCCTGTATGGTTTGACCTGCACAGATTGAATTGCAGTGATCCAGGACATTGAAGTGGACTCGTACTAGGGTACTGTGGTGTAGATTTGGGTTTGTAGGCAGATTATTTTTGTTTGTTTCCGTTCACATACATTTTAAAATAATTTAACTTGTCCTTTGTCATAGTATAAAGGAAAGTGACAACGTGACACTAATTTAGCAGTTCATTTTCCAAATGTCTTTGCTGAGGACTTTGGCAAGCAGTAAATAGAGGGTTAATCATGACCAACTGGAAGAAGACTCCTGTGTTTTTTAGAGTGGTGAAAATACTTCAGCTGTTGGGAAGATGCTGGGACTAGGGGATAAAGAAGTGCTAACCTGAGAGTAAAGAAGTCGTGTAAAACTTGAATACTTAGGCAAAATGAATGCTGAAGTAGTCACTTGGAAAATTCTTTGTTTGGGTCACTAAAAATGGTCTATGCAGCCATCTGCCATCCTGGATGGCGGCACAACTGGTCAGTATCTAAAGTGCAGGTTATTTTCTGTAAGTCTTGAGAGGAGGGAGGAGGAGAAGTGATCATGAGCCCCACTGGGCTGAGTGGAGGCAGAGCAGTGGTGTGAACACAAAGGAGTGCTAGTTCAGGCGTGCCACAAGTGGGAGAGGCAGCACAGAGACAGAGCTCCTGGCACAGGAGCAGAGGGATTTTTAGAGAGAAGACACACCTAGAGTTCCTCTTTTATGAGTAGGTGAATGCATCATGACCGTCCGTCCATATGCTAAAGGGAAACAGGATTATACAACGTCCTAGAACAATGCACTTTATTACGATTTTTGTAGCGCTTACAGCTACCTTTCAGCTTTGCAAATTCACACTTTTTAGTACTTGCAAAAGACTATCGGTTGGCTTTGAGAATACTGATGTTATCAAAAACTTGGAATACTGAATGCGCAAACACACCTGACTATGTGACATTCTTAATATACTTGGATACTCCTTATCAGGAGTTTACTCAGTTTAAAAGTATGTAACTGTATCACATGTCCTGTTGCTATGCGTTCTCACACCCTTCCCTGGTGCATCATGAAGTCTAGGTGATGGACTTGGTGCTGGGTAACGTTTAGTTGCCAGAGCTTTAACCGTTGGAAGTCCCCTCACTTTTGTCATTGACATGCGCGCAGCTGGGGAGTGTCTCTTAATGTACGTCCAGGCGTGCAGCAGGGAAGGGATCGTAGCAGAGAGCCTCAGGTATGTCCTTCATGGAATGAAAAAGCATCCTGCAGCTAACAGAAGTCACACAAATGAAAAATTTTGGCCATGTAATTGATTTTTGATCATATGGGGGGGAAAAAAAACCTACAAAGCTGAGCAAAGAAGCATCAGAGAAAAGTACAGTTTGGAACTGCGCCCTGATTCTTATAAAGTGTACGAAGTGAACCAGTCTGTTTGTTGGCCACAGGTTGGACACATCTACGAAATAAAATCAAGGTTGTGTTCCAAAAACAACTTGGTGAATTTTATTTTATTTTTTTGGGGGGTAGGATTTAGTAAAACCTTGTAGTGTCTGTATGTGGTAATGGCACTCTTTAACAGCCTCTTAATTTTTGACACTTATGACATCTTTGCCTCCAAGCTCTCTAAAATCATACAAGGAATTTTAGGACATTTTAAAAAGGACTTTTAAAAATGTTAAAACCAAAATCATAATGTGCTATTCTGTGCTTTCATGAGCTAATTGTCAATTTGGTATACAGAACTGCATGTTGAAAACTGTACCTACTACATCTTAGTTTCTTACATTTGTCAGTGATTGTGGCTGGCAAAAAAAGCCTATCATTTTCATCAACTAATAGTTTATGGCTTTCATAAATCAGTTCTACATGAGCTGTATGAAACTTGTACTGACAAGTTCAGCGTTCAGATAAACTCCTTTCAAAAAGCTTTGATGTAAATTCAGTTTAAAGGATTAATCTGGAGCCTTGTTCAGATTTCCTAAATTATGTGAAAGTTGGCCATTTGAATGGATTAGATTATTGTAATGATAAACACATACCTGTAAGTGGCAGTGAATTCAGTTGTAGGTTGTTATAAATATTCATTCATACTGATATACAACTGAAGAGTTAGCAATTACTAAGAATTAGGGTTTTCTTACAAGAAACAAAAACAGTGAATAATTTTATCTGAAACTATTATTCCATCTTCCCATTACTTAGGTCTCCCAATGTTGCAGGCAAGTTTGAGTCTGTTCCTTTCACAAGTTTCTTCTGTTAAATACAAACTGATTGTTATTATTATGTTAAAAACCCTTCTAATCATGCCTTCCTTCTCAATGTGTTGTTTGCCATTCATTTCCAGGAGGTCCAAACAAAAAATACTAAGAAATTTAAAAGATTTGTCCTTCCCTGTACAATTCCTGCATTTGCAAATGTGCCCTGGTTTATTATATTTAATCAGCTGTGTGTGTTGCGGGGGGGGAACGTGTTTGTGTAGTACAGATATATTTCTGTAAATGACAGAATAATCTTGATTATTATCTGAAAACCTGGTGAAATAACGATAAGATTATCTTCAATGTCATCTGAAAGAAAAGTGTTTTTTTAAAAAAGTCATCTTTTCCATGCAGAACCTCAAAATAAATCTTATCTTGTCTGGTTTCAAGTAACAGCTGCTCAGGAAAGAGATTTTTTTTTTCCTGGTTTTGGTGGAGACTTTTATGGTTTGGTTCACTGCTTTATGCTGAAATCTCAAGCAATCATATAACCTCAAGCAGTGGAGAGAAGCCAGGTTTTTTTTCCTATGTCAGTCTGCAGCAGGAATAGAGTCAAGGTCATCTGTTAGAATATTACTCCCTTTCCTCTCCTCTGAATGCTGGAGAATGGTGACTGTCACACAAGATGTTATCACAGTAGAAGTCCTTGACGCTCTTCTCCTTATTGTGAAGAAGCTAGTATGCACTTTCAGTAAATTAAAATCAGTAATACACCCATAGAGGGTTGTGTATTGATACTTAGGAATACAGCTTTTAGTAGTGAATGAAAAGAGCGTGCATTAATACGCTAAGCAATTCTGCAGCTCAGCTGTTGTTTACAGTTTGGTAGCTATGTATAACTAGCACAGCCAGATCAGTCTTAGGGAGTAATGTGTATTTAAAACAAATGTATGCCATTAGGTTAATGTAATAGTCTTTCTTCAACCCTTTAGTTAGTTTATTAATTTGTAAAAATGCTACATGGTGAACTGTTACATGTTTGCAGTGCAAATCTTTTACCTGCTTTGTAAATGTAAAGAGATTATGTTGTGCTTGACGGCACTTCAAGATATGTTTTTATTATATCTATCTGTGTATTGATTTCTAGGTTTCTTTATTCAGATGAAGTTCAAATCGGTCCAGAAACAGTCATGACTACTCTTTACACAGCTAAGAAGTATGCAGTCCCAGCCCTGGAAGCACATTGTGTGGATTTTCTGACGAAGCACCTCCGAGCAGATAATGCCTTTATGCTGCTTACTCAGGTAGGTGAATTTAAGTTTAGTTTTGGTTTACCATGAAAATTGGTAGTTGGATGGGAATAACCAAATAATATTACTTCACAGGGGGGCTGCCGTCGCATCATTTAATTTATGTCTGAAAATACCTTATTGCTTTGTTAGCATTTTTACAGACTTGTCTTGGCTTTTATTGGTAATGCAGAGGAATTTTTTTTAATACACAGTGTACTGGGACATTTCAGATGAGACCTGTGTATTCTACAGTGAATATCCTAATTGTTTTTTTGTTTGTCTTTATGAGATAGTTCACTATAGTAGATTTGATATGTACTTTTTAAAGTTATATTTTCAAAACTAAAATTATAAGCATGAAGGAAACCTTGTATGCAGTGCATTCTCCTCAATTATATTCTCCTTTGAGAATGTAAGTGCTCTAGAAGGTATAAACACCAGGCATACTTAGACAAATCAGCCTATTTTAATTTAGACTTACATTGAGTTAAAAAATACTTGCTTCTTAGAATTAGGGGTTTAGCAGCTTGATGCTTGCAACAGCGCAGTAACCAAAGCTATACTACTTTACTTTCTCAGGCTCGTCTGTTTGACGAACCTCAGCTTGCTAGTCTGTGTCTCGACACAATAGACAAAAGTACCATGGATGCAATAAGTGCAGAAGGCTTTACTGATATTGATATAGGTAAGTTCCTTCTTGTGTCCTAAGTGTTAGACTTCCAAAGGGAATCATACTGTTTTATTGCTGTGTGATACTTCTCTCTCTTCAGGGTTGCACAAATCAGGTACAATGTGTAGAATGTTTTTTTTCTTTGTTTTTTAAATATAAACTAGCTTAGAATTCTCCTGGTAATTCTGCTTTCTATACTTTTTCCTTTACCAAAAGCCAGCAGTTGTTATGTTTGGTTACTTAAACTTGATTGTTACTATATATGTCTACGATTTTACTCCAGATCAGCTAGATTGTATCCCAAACTCAGACTGAAGAAAGGTATTCCAGCTGCTTAAAGAAATTGTAAAGTCATTGTTAACTTGTGTTCAGTGAGTTTAGACCCAAACTGTGAACATTAATCTCCACTCTCGATAAATCTCAATCTGTTTTGACTTGTGACTTTTCTATGACAGCAAACACGCCTCGCTCAAATTCAGGGCATGTAAAAAATTCTGAAGACAGAAGATTCAGAATGTGAAAAAACACTTTTTTTTTTTTTTTTTTTTTTTTTTTTTTTTTTTACAGCTCATGTTCTATGCTAAACTGAGAGTTGAGCAAACTAAACCTTAAATAATCAGTAGAGACTTTTTGCATATGCTCTTCCTAAAATGTCAGAACATGTTAGAAATACAGGAGAAGTTGCTTTTGTAAAATGCAAGTGAGAGTAGCTTGCCTGACATCCTGTGTTCCACCTTAAAACTTTGTGGGAGGCAAATGCGTCAATGTTTAAGATCACTTTCATGTATGTTTAAACTGGTTTTGTGTGTACTGCTGCTTCTTGTGTCTACAGTTGGTTGAGATTGGCAGGTGGATACTCGGCTGAGAACGTGACTGTGTTGTCATGAATAACTGGAGTGGTATTGTACATTCAGCACTGTACTTGATCACTGCCAGCTTTGATCTTGCCATAGCCATGGAAATTCTTTAGGGTATTTATTGGTTGTCACTACATAGCTTATGTAGTATATATATATATACATATACGTACATACATTATACATATATATATACACACACACACACCCCTATATATCCTATATATAGGACCATTAATATATAGATTGTCTATAGCCACACTCTTAGGAATCAAGAAAAAAGTTTATATGCTGTCATCGTGGCAGAAAGAGGAAGTATTATTTTATTTTTATTTTTATTTTATTTTTTATTTTTTATTTTATTTTATTTTATTTTATTTATTTTTTAGCTTGGACACCTGCACACTATTGGGAGACTTCTCTAGTCATAAGACACGTTTTGTGGTATTATAAAAGTTCTGAGTGTTTATTTGTTTAATGTTTTAAGCTTATTTAAAATGTGTAGAATTGTTTTGGATTAATATTGATTCAAATCTGTTAATATTTTTTCACATAACAGACACATTGTGTGCAGTTCTAGAAAGAGATACCCTTAGTATTCGAGAAAGTAGACTCTTTGGAGCTGTTGTTCGTTGGGCAGAAGCTGAATGTCAAAGACAACAACTGCCTGTGACATTTGGAAACAAACAGAAAGTCCTTGGAAGAGCTCTTTCCTTAATTCGTTTTCCATTAATGACTATTGAAGAGTTTGCAGCAGGTGAGTTCTGGGGTTCTTTGTCCTACTAGTTCTGCACAATAGTTCTGCACTGCTCATCTGTGAGTGCTGAGATCCTTAACACACTATCCTGTTATTATTAATACTGTACTAATAAACATTGTGATTCAGTCTTAATGAAAGCAAATATCCTGCAGAACATGGTCTGGCCATTGGAAAATGTTATTGCCATCCTTGGTGTGCTAATGCACGTGGTTTAAATATGACAGTTGAATTAAGTTTTAGAATTATCTTGGAAGTTTTTTCTTTTCATAGGCCCTGCTCAGTCTGGAATCTTGTCAGATCGGGAAGTAGTAAATCTCTTTCTGCATTTTACTGTCAATCCTAAGCCAAAAGTAGATTACATTGACCGACCAAGATGTTGCCTTAGAGGAAAAGAATGCAGCATTAACAGGTTCCAGCAAGTGGAGAGTCGCTGGGGCTACAGTGGAACAAGTGATCGGATTAGGTATGGCTTTGGAAACTATTTGAAGGGGAAACAGAGAAGTGTGGGAAGAAAGGCAGTCATATTATTCAACTTCCAATTTTTGGCATAAGATACAGTAACAGACTAGCTGGTACCGTTTGGGCACATCTAATCTTTTCCTTTTATAAAGTGACTTAGGCTGTTGCACTGATGAAATATAAAGGAGCAAAGAACAAAGTTCAAAAGGCCTGGGTACTTTCTAGAGGGGTGGGGTATTCGCTACATATCCAGTTTTAAGTTACAAAGGATATTGAATATCTCTAAAATAAAAACAGATCAAGAATCTGGTCATTTTTCATTTAGAAATCCTTAATATTATATATATGTATTTATATACGATTCAGTGGATTCACAAAGCTTTATGCTATAAAACTGATTAAAATAATAATAAAAAAAAAGACATTTTTACTATTGAAATCTAAATAGAAAACACTATTGAAAAATATTAATGCAATGTCATTTTCAGTTTGGTTTTGCACTCTTCGATGGGATTCTTTTTCTTCCTTGACTGGGAAGAAGGTAACACACTCATCACAGTTGTTTCAATTCCTTTCTTGGCTTGTGTTTTACTAGATTCACAGTTAACAGAAGAATTTCAATAGTGGGATTTGGATTATATGGATCTATTCATGGACCTACAGACTATCAAGTCAATATCCAGGTACAGTATATTCTGTTGAAATAGGCTTATGCAGAAACTGTGCTTAATACAAAAGGTTTGCTGTATATCTAAATAGGATAGCAGTCTGATAGGCAGGAATCTAAGCTGTATTTTATATCCAACAGTGTCATAAGCAGATGACTAGGGAAAAGTAAGTACAATACGAAACTTTTCTTCCTATCCACTCTAGTCTCTTGTCCTTCGATCCTTTTCAGAACAGGCTTTTCCTGAGACTGATTTGGTCTCTCTGTTTAGTAACTCCCTAACACTTGTCCAGTGTAACCTTGAATTCCTGTAAGGATGCCCTTTTTTATGTTTACAGTAATAGCCCTGTGCAGTTTAGTCATGCCAGCTTTCTTCCCTTTTCTCAAGCCTTTCTAATAGGTGATGTGTACCAGTACTGTACTGAGGAGTGTGATGTCTTTTAGTAGTATGCTACGTAAAAGGATTTGATTTTCTTAATTGTTTATTTTAGCTTCTTTTGAACAAACTTCCCCATTTTTCTTTTTGATGTTTAGCACAGCTGTGGTGGATTTGCTTTTGTTGTTCATGTAGGAACGCTGACTCTAAATATATTATAGACAGTGTTACATAGTGTTTCCATTATGAAATTGTGAATCTGATCCTACTAATCACTCAGTACCAAATCAAGGGTTGCGTTTCTTCCTACTGAGCAATTGGTTAGCAATCTCATGAAATGGTCAGTGATAGTATCTAAAAATGTCACCCCTGCTTCGTGTCCTGATATGACACTTGCCTAGTCTGAGAGGGTAACTGAAGACACCACTAAAATTGTATTTCCTGCTCCTGTAGCCTGTCTGATCTCTGTTAGCATGTGTGATTAGGATTGTCTTCTAGTAATATTGATCCATCACTGTATCTTTCCCTTTTTAAGTATGGAATTTCGGTCCATTTGAATTCTCTTATTGAGTTTAGTTTTGATTTGTTTCTAAGCTTTCTAGCAAGGTATTAACAATCTGTGGCTGACACAGTTACTCGGTGCTGTGTATTTCATAACCCGCTACTTCATCAACATCACGTTAAATCAATATCACGTTGATTTACTAGGTATGTGGAATGTTTTGGGAAAGAATCCGTGACTTCATTTGGGGACAGATGTCCCCATTTTATTTTGTAGACTTCTAGCATGTGTTGGAAATGCTGTTCCAGTTTTTTTTTCTTGGCATCCTATTTAAAGGGCAGTTTATTTGTCTTCTGTTTCCCATTTGATGATTACTGTTCTCTGACCATTGTGTACTTAAGTATAGGAATTTTGTGCCTGTCTTCTGCAGGGGGAAAAAAAAATCTTTCCTTTTATGATGTTCCAAAGAGAGTTTATCGGGGTTGAGATTTTGAAGGAATTTGTTGGCTTTTCCACATTCCTCAGTTTAAAAACTCACTTGCAAATCCCTTGATTTGAAACTTTATCAATTTGTTTTTCTCAAACTATACATCTGTGTAAATGAGTAGTATAGTGCACTCAGGTGGATCTTCGGAACGAAAAATTTAGCTGCTAGGTCATCAGTACCACACTATACTTACTGGGGGATTTTTACTTTTCATTAACTCTTGTTTGATTCCCTTACACTAAATTCCTATTAGCAGATGAAAGCATTTTGTGTGGTCCCTCAATATATTTGCTGGATTTATTTCATCTGAAAAGAATTTAGTTCTTGCAAGGCAAACCAAAGCATGTTAAGTAGGAATGATCAAGAGACTCACTTGAGAAACACTCCTGATCCAAACTGACAGGCTAATGCACCTTCATGGTTCAGATGAAGGCCACCCATCCTCTACGGATTTTCTTTACTCTGAAACTATCTCCAGTTCCTGATGAGCCCGAAATTTTGTCCTTGTAGGCAGCCATTTAAGTTGTCTCTGCACCTTTCATTTTGAAAGTGCATACAATACTAGCAGAGCTTCAGGAAAAAAAAAAAATATTTTATACTCACCTTAAAATAGTAAGCAATGTATTTGCAATATACATTACTATGTTAAAGGGGCATATGCCTTCAACATTAGAATTGTTAGTATTTCTTTTGATTGTGACTGGAAAAAAAATTGAAGCCCTGTTTGAGGCAAAGTATGCTCTCATTGGTGCAGTAATAACATTATATAGCAATTTAATAAAATTGTTAGGATTGTTGTTAGTGGAGTAATCATGAGCAGTATTTGTGTTCCTCTAAAGCTGTGGTATCCTACTTCTGCAGGAGATGTTCAGCAGTGTGGATCAGAAATTGCTATCCAAAATGAGAAGTATGATACGTGCTATTTCTGACATCTCAGCTAAAGATTCCTATTTGCCACTAAAACTGAAGGCAAAAGAAATATGTGGTCTGAGTGTAATTTTTATACTGAATGTGAAATAGAAATAAATTGTATAAAACATCGAAGCACAAGTTTTTGTTTTCTTCTAAGAATATATCATTGACTGTTCACGTTATCTGTAAAAACTTGTTTTCTAAATGATCCACAGCCTGTGAAGCATGTGGGTCCAGCCTCATGTGCTTCCCTCATGGGGGCTGTGTAGGTGTACAAAGATCAGCAAATCTAAGTATAGGATCATACGTAGTTTATTAAGGTCAAAAGCTGAAGGTTTGAGCTATTCATCTCCTCTCAGGCAAAGCTATAACCTGGTTGGAGCAGTGCTGTGGGCTGAGTTTAGTGCACAGATTGGACAGCCTGTGCGAAAATGCAAAAGCCATGGTTCACCACACCGCAGGGTCAGCCCTCACAGTATTGTTAGGAAATTGCACTTATCTCAATTCTGAAACTGCACTATTGTTGCAATTAAACTGGGTGGAGTAGGCAAGTGTTTCGCTTGTAATACTCCAATGTGTGTACAGTAAGAATCTTTCTCAAGCTCATAAATCTAAAGATATGTTTTTCGTGTCTTTATGCAGATAATTGATTATGAGAAGAATCAAACACTGGGACAAAATGATACTGGATTTAGTTGCGATGGAACTGCCAGTACATTCAGAGTCATGTTCAAAGAACCTATAGAGATTCTGCCAACAGTTTGCTACACAGCTTGTGCAACGTTAAAAGTAAGAATGCTCAACAGTATAGAAGAAAAAGCTGTTTTCATCCAAGGGTTTGTCTTTTGTCTAATTTCTGATGGGAAAGTGTATAAATAAATACAGATTTTTGTTTGTTTGTTTGTTTGTTTTTACTGTTAAAATAATTAAATAGTGTTTGAACTTCAAAATTTTATGGGTCTTGCTGCACATTTTCATTCAGTTGCTAATGTCTTCTGGTGTTTTTCAGGGTCCTGATTCCCACTATGGAACAAAAGGATTGAAGAAGGTGATCCACGAATCTCCTACTGCTAGCAAAACGTGCTTTGTCTTTTATAGTTCGCCGGGTAACAACAATGGGACATCAATAGAAGATGGACAGATACCAGAAATAATATTTTATACATAATTTCACACAATCGTCTTGGATGTGTCAGTGTATCATTGGACTTTAGCTCACTGTTGGTGACAGTAAGACAATTCTGTGAAATGACATGAATGTGTTAAAACAAAACTAACTTGTTTGAGAGGTACCGGGAAAGCTATTTTCTCTGCGTCATTGTTAGCAGAATGTAATTTAGCTTTTCCTCTTAATGAAGCATCAAGTGGAATAAGTACTCTGTATATTGAAAAGATTGTTTTAAATAGTATGTTGTGATTAATGGCTTTGTATTTTGAACCCTTTATTTCTCACCTAGTAGAATTCATTTCTTGAACTGGAAAATCTGTACTAGTTATGAGCTTCACATGTACATTTTCCCCAACTTGTCCTAAAAAGTAACTCTGCTGCTCTACTACCAGCTTGCACTTCTCCAAAATAACCTTGGAATGACCCTAAGGACACGAATTACTGCTATGTATGTATATTATTTTGTTTTGGAAGTACATCAGCAAAGCTGGATTCGTATTAGTATCATCTAGACGTTTTGGATGAGCCATGGAGAATTAATGGACTTAACACTCCAGACAGCAGCTGCAGCAAAGAAAGATGAAGTCTAACTCTGCAATAAATGGATCTTTCCCGAATCTCTTAATTTAGAAGGGCTGTTTTGGAACACAGAACCGGTTATGGACATAGCCACTGTATATACATATGTGCCTGTAAGAAAATGTATAATGTGAAAACGGGAGTACAGGACTTGTAATGATGCTATTTTGACTGGATAACCCAATACTAAAGAATTAGTATGAGCTCAGGGCCGTGTGTGTGCCACTCATTCTGCCTCTGGTAATGGGATGCAGTCGGTGTCGTTTTACACTTCTTCCCGTGCAGAACTCTGTACCCTCCCTGAGGGTGTACGAGAGCACTGCTTGGAGAACGATTTTGGGGTGAGAAGCGGGGACAGACCCACCCCCAGCTCATTTTTCCTATTTCCTGGGACTTTCCTAGAAATTTCCCATTGGGGCCAGGCCCTGTGGGGCCGGGGGCGGCGCCTGTGGAGCTGCGGGCGGGGCCGGGCGGTGCTGGCGGAAGGGCAGCGCGGAGCCATGCGGGGCCCTAGCGCCTTCCGCCCGCTGCTGGCGGCGGTACGGCGGCGCGGCGGGGCCATGCCGGGGAAGGTGCGTGCAGGGCGGCGGGGCCGGGCCAGGCCGGTGCCGGTGCTGACGGCGCGTTTCTCTCTTTCAGAGCCGAGGAGCCGCGAAGGAGCCCGCGGGGCCGGTGGTGGCGGCCGCGGGGCCGGTGGTGGCGGCTGAGGGCGGCGTGAGGGTGACGGTTCGCGCCAAGCCCGGCGCGCGCTGCAGCGCCGTCACAGGTGGGCGGCGGGCGGGGAGCGGGGCGGGCTCGGCAGGGGGAGCCCGGGGGGGCTCTGTGGGCTCAGGCGGTGTGGGGCCGTGTAACCCCGTAACCGTGTAACCCTGTAACCGCCATCCTGCCGCTGTGGGGCGCGGCAACAGTCCGGAGGAGCCCTCGTCCCCCCCCCCACCCCCCCGTGCTCACGCTGTGAATGCCCAACACACCTCTGGTTTTATTTTATTTGTGAAAGGAGGGACAGCGACCCAGCTGGCCTTGAGGGCCTCGTCCAGCCTGAGTGGTTCTGTGGGCTTTCCTTCAAGCACGCGGGCGCAGCGCTTCAGTTTTAGGCCAGCTGCTTGGATCCCAAGGGCTTGTGGAGGTTTCCTCCTGCTGTAAAAGATGGAGCGTGCAAAATCTGTTCCCTTGCTACAACTCTGGACAAGCTAGAGCAGGTTTTTACATTGGTAGGTGTGAGCCTGACACAGGGGCGTACTCCCTGCTGAGGGCCTTCCCCCTCTGAGAAGAGCGATGCTGAGCTCTCCCTGTTTCAACAGGGATTAAAACTAAAAGCAGTTTTAGGCCACAATAGTTACTGTTTACAAACATAAATCTAAAAGCTAGAGCAGACAAGAAGCGAATGCAAATATCACGTTTCAGTTGTTACATCCAAGAAACACTGATCTATTGGCTGAGTTTTACATGGGGTCAGTAAAATCTGAGCACGGATTAGCACACTTAGATGTGCTGCCGCTTGAGCCAGAGAAAACTTGATGATAGCAAAGATCTTGGGGCCAGCCTATTGGTCATGCTTTTTTTTTTTTTTTTTTTGCATATTGGGGGTAATACGATTTGTATTATGCTGCACAGAGCCAAGCTGGAGAGCCGGAGTACAACAGCAGAAGAATGGGCAATACAGAGCACATTACCATAGTGCTCCAACTACTAGAGTGTAAAAGCCAATAATTCATTAGCTGTTCAATGATACGGGTCTAAAGGCTTTGCTGTTCTTTGTGCTGGAAGGTTATCGTTATTCGCACTGGCTAACAGTTAACTTAAGGGAATTAGTGAAGTATAAAAATACTGAGTTACCTGCTGATCTAAGAGTTACCTCCTGATCTAGGAGGTCATTTGGTTGTAAAATGAAATGCTTTTGGAAGCATAAGCATTCATTTTTAGGAAATGATAACAAGACGTTTTGAATATTCTGAGCATAAACTCTTTAAAATATCTGTTCTAGATGTGACAGCTGAGGCAGTAGGTGTAGCTATTGCTGCGCCTCCGTCAGAAGGGGAGGCAAATGCAGAGCTGTGTCGCTACCTCTCTAAGGTGCTAGAAGTGAAGAAGAGTGAAGTTATTTTAGAAAAGGTACTTGTTTTTTTTCTTCTTTATTTCAGTCTTCTCTTACTGCACTTTAAATTCAAGATCTTGAATTGTTATTCACTGAGTTAGTCATTGGAGATACTCTCCAAGTTTAGTCCAAAAGACACTTGAAAAGTGTTTGAGTTAATAGAATGATTCATTGAGGAAAACCTAACACAAGAAGAACCACAGCTTGAGTACATAGTCAGAGTACTTCTTATCATGATATATTTCCAAAAGTTTATGAAGTTCATGTTTTCTGTGACCCTTAAAGATACTTTTGTTTTCATTTCAAATTCAATACACATAATTTGTGCTTTGCAGAAAAATGTGCATTTTATTAATAACTTTTCATTCAGTTTTTGAAGGTACTTCTGTATTTGAGTAAAAATTTTCTGAAAAGTAACTGTTGCATATAAGTAAAAGCATCTGTAAACACATCCATTCTATCTGGGCCTTAACAGTTTCTTTGTACTAATAGAACTTGTGTGTGTTGACTTGGCATGTGGAAACTGTTTGTATTATTCATTGCACTGAATAAATAATTTGTTTTATTAACGCATTGAACTCATATGTCAGTCTTTCCAACCATGTTAATTTACAGTTTGTAAGCACAATGAAAAACTGTGCTCTTTATTTTTCTGTGCTTCTTTAATGTAGCTGTAAAAGTCTGTTAAAAGATAGTGGTTATAAATGGAATACAATCAATGAATTGAGCACTGCTTTGATGAAAGGTAGAGATGCTAAGGCTTGGTTCATGTTTTCTTGACTCCTGGGCAAACTCCTTAATTCAATCAACATTTTACAATAACACTCTCCTGTCTTAAAGAGATGTTTAGGTTTAACTAGTTTATTCTCCTAAGTGCTAAGCAGAGTTGAGCATAAAAGGGGCCAGTGTTGCCTGACCTTCTTGACTCAGTTGATCTGACCTACAATGTCCAAATAATTGCATGCTAGTGTTGTTTTTCACAAACCACTGTTTGTTCTCAGTGAAGCACTGTGGTAAAGTCAGTATTTTATCTGTGACTTGGATTTCCCATCCTGATCTGCTGGGTGTACACACCGAGTGATTTTTGTACTATTTGCTCTCTCTTATGTGCTACTTGTTTTATGATAAGCGATAACGCCACGAAAACTAAACTAAGTGGGAAACAATCCAGTATAAAACAGGGTTTTGGAAATATGGTAATATTTCTACCCAAGGGGCTTGATTTTCATCATCAGCTGGCTAGTCTGCTTCAAAAATCTATTTTTAATTTTAAAATTCATGCCATATTTCTGTATAGCACTGTTAAGACATTTTCCTTATTCAGGATGTCCTTTTGGATCTTTAAAGATTTTTGTCAGGCTGCAGATTAAAATACAACATATTTGTTTCTCACATTTTTACTGAATACGGGCAAAGTTGTAGCTTCAGGCAAAATGAAATGAAATTGCAAATTTGCCAGTTCCTATGTAAAATAGCAATTTTGTCAGTAATACAAAAACAAGTCAACAATATTTAAAATAACTGCCATACTAATCTGAGTATTTTACAGGTTATATACAATGCAATTTATTTTCATTTTGTTGCTATTATCAACTTGGGAATTCAGCTTAAGAGTAACTAATGGTTTGTGGGAAACAGTGTTGAAGGAAGATTTAAAAGTCTACATCTATCAACTATATACAGTAACCTTTAAAAAAATAAAACGCAAATGCAGTTGCAGTCTTTCTTCTAGATGATACAGCTGAATTATGGAAACATACCTTACTTTTTATTCTAGCCTATAAAAAGGGCAAAAATTCAGGGCATGCTCTGGGAGCTCTATCCAATTTTAAAAGCAGAGTAGATGAGGCATTGCTTTCCACTTTTAAAATAACTAGAAAGGACACTGATGAACCACGTCTTACTGCTGTTAACTCTGCATACCTATACTCTTAAGAATTATTTTTCAACAATACCCGTATAATTTTTCAATACCTGATGTATTGGCATCACAATGAGCTTTTTGGCAATGTGTGTGTAGCGGTGATTCTCTGCAAGATAATTTTTTTGTGTGTCTGAACCAGGGTGGTAAATCCCGTGATAAAGTGGTGAAGATTTTGGTATCGGTGACACCAGATGAGATATTAGAAAAACTGAAAAAAGAAGCTTCCACGTGACCTAAAACACAAGCAGCAAATGGAACAATGTAATGTGTCTTGGTAAATGGACTGATGGTTTTTCTTATGTAAATCTAGTCCTTTTTAGAATTTGGATAATGGCTAGGAGAAGATAATCTCCACTGTCCTCCCTCTCCCTGTGTTAATATAGCTGCTGTATAGTTGAAGCATTTGTGTGTGTGTGTAGGTTTGCTTAGAAAAACTTGTCTTTACTGAAGCTCTGTATCAGCTTCTGTTACTACCACAGGCTTTTTCCCCTTTGGAGAGTTTCCTGTCAGTAAGATTTGTCATCTTTCATGGACTCTAAAAAGTTGTTTAAGAAAATTGTTTCTGAATGCAACAAACTTTGGTTCACCAAGCAAAAGGCTTGGAGTGATAGGCTTCAAAGGCATTGGGACAATGTGACAAGAAATGTAGTGCAAAATTATAAATCATTCTGGACAGCAAAACCTAGAAGAGTGTTCTCTTCAATATCTAGTGGCGGGTATAGGGTACAGTTCTACACCATGTTCACATATGTACATCTAATATGAATGTATTTGAAGGCAATATGCTGTTCTTGATCATCACACAGACAAACTAAAAACAGAATCAACAGCATAAATGAAGCAAAATCTGAAGTTTGTAGCTCTGACCCCAAACTCAGCAATGGCGTTCCTAGTGTCACTTTGTGATAGCCTGCAATTGGTTGCCTGAAAATCAGAGATACAATGATAGAAGCTGTGCCAAATGTATGTCAAATGTAATGACTGTTTTTAATAAAAGGGGCAAAAAAATATTATCAAACTTTGCTTTGTGTTTATATTTTTAACAGAAACATGGTTTCCTTGATGTCACATACTAGAATGTTATTTTTAAACATGACTTTTTTTGTGATCATTCCTTGGTTTAAAAATGTTTACTATCCCAACCCATAGAAAATGGGCAATTATTTCCTAGTCTCACGGGTAATAAGAAGATTTGACTTTTCTTCTTAGTATTCTTCAGAGGTCTCTGGTAGGAATTTACTTCTTAGTACAGTCACTACTAATGCCCGAATTTCTTATCTTTACTATGATTGTCATGTTTTACAATTACTTATGTTTACATACGTATATATATTTAATGCCTAAAGTAAAAAAAAAAAAAAAAAAAAAGTTATGGATGCAAAAGTTAGGGCTAAATTCCATTACCAGCATCACATGGTGCAGATTTTATAGCTCACAAATCCTTTTTTCATGATCAGAAATCTCATTTTACCAAATTCTTTCTTCTTCCTGATATCCTAAATATTGCAACAATTTTATTTAGACTTCAAGGTGACTCGTTTTCACAGATTTTACAAAAATGTTAAGCTGTATTTTGGACAGCGTTTAGGGAACTAAGTCTGAATTGTGACTGGTATTTGCTTTGTTTTGTATCTGGACTCCCTGTGTGACTCCCTGTGTTCTCAGGCTTGTTGCCAGCTACACATTGCCTCACTCGTCTTCCCTTACCACTTTCAGCCCATATGGGCCAGTTTCCATTTACTGGTCTGTCAGTTCTGGTTTGTAGCTCCTTGGCGTTACATCTGTTCTTGCCCAGCAGAGGGGTACCATGTCCTGCAGAAGAATTAAGGCAGAACAAGCAAAAAATAAGTGTTCGTGTTTGGTTGGTTATTGGGTATGTTGTTGTTGTTGTTGTTCGTTTGTTTTTATCCTATTCTCCAACTTTCTGTTTATTATGACTGGGAAACAGCAATCCAAAGATTGAGGAAT
Source organism: Aythya ferina (assembly GCF_964211825.1). NCBI lineage: Eukaryota > Metazoa > Chordata > Aves > Anseriformes > Anatidae > Aythya > Aythya ferina. The sequence goes on from NC_140307.1 coordinate 10,159,233, forward strand.
CCTGCTTTAATAAGCTGTATGAGATGGATGCTGCAACAGGCATTATAAATAATTCCCAGGAAGCTGATACCATGTGTGATATTTTATCCTATATTAAAACAACGTATTACACTTTACCAGGACTTCAGACCCTGACTGAGGTAGGAGGTAGGTAGGCAAGTGCAGTCTCTGAGGTACATTCGTCTTTGGTGATGATTGTCTACAAAAGTGACCAATTTAGTCTTTCAGTTCCCTCTGTGTCTTGTCAACGTGTTCTGCTTAATCTCTTTGCCAGCTTCTGCTTCAGAGATTTTACCTTTCTCAGACTACTTCAGCTAACATTCTGCATCTTTTCTTCCGAAGCACTAAAGGTATGAAGACAAATGGGGTGCTGTCAGTGTATTGTGCTGCCATTTTTATGTAATCTGAGCCAGGCACAGTCACATTCATCATCCTTGTCAATCAGAAGATGAGTCCTATTCAGCTAGGAAGTTATTAGTCCTTGGGTAGACAGCCACTGTGCCCTCTTCCCTGTTGCATTTCTGCTTCCTGTCGCGTTTGTGAGTGTGTTGGGGCCCATATATAAAGCTGATTTTGTTCTTAGCCAAGCCAAGTACTTTTCCTTTTGTCTGGTTTGTAATACAGCACTTGATACTCACTTCAGTTTGTCCTGTTCAGTTGTCATAGGTATTTTTCCAAGAGTTAGTGCAGTTATATTTTTCAGCATTGCTTCTCAGGAAGCAAAAATATTATTGGTGGCCTAGATTCAAGCCCTAATTTCTGTTGCTCAAGGCATTAACTAGTTGAGACCTCAGTGCAGATGTGAAAAAGTGATGGCAATGGAAACAGAGAAGTGGAAATTCAGTTATCCTGGTAGTAGTGCTTTGTCTTGCTCAAGATTCACCCAGTGGATGAGTGAGCAGTGTGGCAAATGAAGTCTTTACGTGCTGGAAACAGAGAATTTGTTTGATATCAGTAACCAAAAATGTTTCAGAAGGGTATTGATGGTTTCATGTGGTCTCCCAATTATATCTATAATATATCTATAATAGTCATTGATACATTTATTCTTGTGACGTGCCTGGGAGGCAGGAAGGTATTGCTGATGTATGGCACAGCAAGGTAAGTGGCTTACATGACCAAACAAGACATCAATGCCAAAAGTGTGATTTAGGCCTAGCTCCTTGCCATCAACTCTCTTTGTGAACACAATGAAATATCTTCCATTCTATTTAGGAAATTATGGTAGTAAATATTCCCTAACTTTTCAGCAGCATTTATTTTTAATAAAGCAGTGGCTCCTTTAGCATGATGGTCCCCATCTAACTATTCTATGTGCATAAGAACATCTTTTTTTCTTTAGCAATGTGACTTGAAATCCTACTATTTACTCAAGCTCAGTGCTCTTTTCCTAATGCATTGTCTGACCAATTTCAGTAAGATCTGTATAATGGTGGTTTAATATCTTAGTGGTTATAGACGTGGGCAGGCAGTGCATTTTTTATATAATTGAGTTATTTAAACATTAGCAAAATAAAAGTTAACTGAATATATTCTATGTCAAGCAATCTTATGGCAGACAATATTCTTGCTCTTTCTTCCATTCAGTTAATGTTTATTTTCTAAAATCCAACTTTGGAAGTAGGTATATGTTTCATTGCAGCATTCTAATATGCTAATTAAGGATATTTAATTATACCCTCTGAAACTGGCCTCTTTGCTCTTTTTGTTTCAGTCCACTCCATTTATCATCTGCAGTACAGCCCCATCTCTGCTTTTAGTCCCATGTGTTTCTAAATCCCCATTTCTTCCTGTATCATCAGTCTAAATAATCCCATATAATTGACAACTTTGTCAATAACTGGCAGTGGCAATTTACCAGAAGGCACCGTTTAATATCTTCCTTCCTTCAGCCTGCAGGAAGATAGATACACCTGCTCTTTCTCTTCATTACTTCACATCTCTCTCTCAGTATTTCCCCTCTCATACTGTTTATTTGCATATGTAAACGTGAACCAGCTGAATCCCTTTTTTTTTTTTGTACCCTGAATTCCAGCCTGCTATATTCCCCTCCTAATGTTTTTAGCCTTTATCTCGGGAGGGTGATTCACTGCCATATTAGCTAGTGTGAAAATGTGCTCCCCTGGCTCCGTCTGGGAACATGGTGCTGTACCTGCATGTAAAGCTTAGCTCCGTTACTATTCTCTGCCCTGAGTGCAGCAGCCTTTCTAAAGCGCTGTTAATGTAACCAAGGCACAATAAACAGTCAAAAAGCTGCTGAAGAAATGAAATACTTGTCTGAAAGGAGGAGTCTGCTGCTTCTCTAAGGTACTGGAATTCATTTCTTCCTAGTCCTTTATGTATAGCTTTTCAAGTAATTGTCAGTAAGCCATGAAGAATTTTGCTTTCCTCTATAAATACTGCATTTATTAGTTTTTTTTATTGTCTCAAGAGCTGGGAAAGCTAGAGTGACAGAGTAGTCTACCATACCATCTTACTGCAGCTTGAGGCTCAGGTTTTGGAATGTTGTTTAAATAACATTTTGAGTTTTTGAGTTGAAAGAACACAGGGAAAAGGAAATGAATTGAGTATTGCTGTAACAGTTGGTCACTATTGAAACATGCTGTAAAGCAAACAGTTGACCATGAACTTAGGGAGAAAAGAGTGTTGAAATGAGCACAAAGTTTCACGTTGTGCTGCTCAGATAAAGCAGTCTGCCTTAAGAGAACAACTGGAGTTACAAATTGTAATTCTGGGATAATTGTCATTAAGCTGCCTTTTTCCCATTACCCAGCATGTGTGCGGTGCTCTTGGGAGGGCTGCAGCACGTTGTTCCTTTGGCCAGCTGTTGTTGCTGCAGTGTCTTGCAAAGCAGGATGCATTAAGGCATAATTTAAGGGAAAAAAACATCAGGACCCTCAAAACATGTTAGGACCTCTACAATGCCCATCTGTCTGAAAGGGGCATTGGCAAGTCAAATTTTATAAACTGTATAAAATGAGATATTTCTACAGAACCTTTTTTTTTTTTTTTTTTTTCTCTGATGCCCTTTCCAATAGATTGTCTTAACATCTACAAAGTTTATTGCTTCTTTTCTGATGCTCAGAAGGTCTGTGGGGTAAACTTGGTAGCAGTATCACCAGCCTTGCTCCAGCAGCTGCCTGCCTTCCCTTGAGTCCACATGCCCTCTTGCTGCCCTCTCACGTTCACTTCTGCTGCCACTGCTTCAGGTTAAGTGCCCTCAAGCAGGACCAGCCTCTCTGGGGTTGTTTCTGCTCTTTATTTGTTACATCAGCATTGTTGCTGACACTTATCTCCTTATCTGCTACAGTATTTTGTTTTTTCTTCATTTCTTGGGCTTGACAGCACTTTGAGATATATTCGTTGTGGAAGGGGAAAAAGCCCTAGCAATGTAATCTTTGCAATCAGAGGGCAAACCTGTCCCTTCTAGTGAAGCCCTGTAGCAGCTCTGTGTAGCCTCTTGGCATTTGCCCTTTAATAAAATGTCTCCTTTTGTCTTCAGTAAATCTGACAGCAATCAGCTAGCACATATTTGAGGTCATGTTCGTGCTATGAGGAAAGATTGCTATTAGCTATTAGGATGCGCTTATGAACAGAGAATTTTCTTCAGTATTTCGGCTGATTCTTTGGTGCCTTTTGACAGTGAAAATGCAATCTGTTCCTAATAAACCTGCTAGGTTCATGAGTGTTTTTTATTTTTTTTCTTTTTGTTTGAAAATCCTGATTAAGCTCATCAATGTCTGAAAATCAGGGTTAATACATAGAGGGGATCAGCCAGGCAAATTGTACTTGACTAATTTTACTTAATGAGGACGTCTGATTCTGCTCAGTCACTTCCTCACTGAGTTCAGGTTCAGCTACCAAAGCAGACCCAAGAGCTTTTTGGTCAAATATTTTTAAAAGGTGATCAGCTCATAACGATATTCTCAAACTGTCAGACTTCTTTTTGCTGTGATTGCTGTCACTTATCAGCTAGAATTAAAAAAAAAAAAAAAAGTCTTTTATTTAATGAAGCACTAGGTGATATTTCTGGGAAAGGATAAATGTGAAATCAGAGCATCTGAAAACACTAATTTGACAATAGCTGTCATTAAGTTGTGTATGTGTAGCAAGACTAGTCTTCCAAATGTCTGGGTGCGTGAAAGCAGAGAAGGTGTAAGATCTAATTAAACATTTTTTTTTCAGTAGTCTATGAAGTATATAAACCTATATAAACTCTAAATCTACAAAAAATAAGTAAAACTGTCTGTGGAGGTGTAGGTATACACGTTGTGCACTTAGGGAAACAAGACCAGAAGAACATGCAATGCCAGAGCTTGCTATAAGCCTTTCTTTTATTGGGGTTGCCATCACACGTGAATTTGAAAGTATTTTTTCTTTAATCTTCTGGAAGATAAACTTCTACAAGAAATGCTTTTTTTTTCTTGCACCACTGTTTATATCACAAGGCTGTTAAGAAAAGTTCCATTAAAGATGTGTTTTCTGAAGAATGTTTAACAACCTTATATAGAAAACCTTTGGTCTCTCAGCTGCATGTGATTTCTGCTCATTCAGTGGACCTACTCAGTCTTTTACCTGGGAAATAATGTAGTGAAGTGCTTCAACTTTTACATGCCTGGGATTACAAATTTAAATAAACAAATTTTGTTAGTTCATTTTCAGATCTTAGCTATTTACATGCTTTGTTCTAGGCTTTGTCCCCCAGGTGTCCATAGGGAGGTACCTTGATTAGACTCTGAAGAAGCAGTACCTGTTTGCTTGATTCCTGGGTTTGAGTAATGGGCAAACTTCTCAAATCAGAAAACAAAGAAGAGAAAACATGGTAGGGAGGGGAGAATAGAGAATAATTTACATTATTTAAAGGTCATTTATTGAACTAATAGCAATTTTTTTTGGCTTGTTGGAAGTATTTGCAGCATGTCCTAAGCTCTACTGGGGAGAAGCATGCACAGAATAAACGATGTGATGGGCTCCAGATGTTTTATGGCATCTGTTCTGCTGTTTAGCACTCAAGTCAGAATGGGGAAAAACTGTCACAAGAGTAATACCTTCCTTGTCATGTTTTCAAAGACTGTAAATCTAATAATTTGCAACATAATTTGCCCCATCTTTCACAGTGATTTGCTTACTTACAATCTATGAATCTAGATGGGAAAAGGCTATTTTCTATGGCCCTTTTAGTGTGAATTGTGAGCCCTTAAATGCCAAACTGATTTTTTTCAGGAAGGAAAGATTCATCTTCTGAAATCATAGATCCATGCAAGGGCCATACCCATGTGTAATATAGAAAGAGTGCTATACTGGTGCTATTGTTATTTAGAGACATTTGTGAGTTAAAATACAAATTTAGATGGAAAAGTCTGTGTGCTGATTATAACTAGTTCATCTGTTCTGCCTTTTCATCTCATTTAAGTAAATTGGTTCTACAAAGGCAGCTACAGTCTGGCAGTATTTTTTTCTTTTTGGTGACTGAACTATTATCCTTCGCAGCAAGTCGGGACTAACAATTTGTAATGACTCTGAGAGGCTGGCACATCCCCATGACACCAGAGTCAGCCAACTGCAACTCCTGGGGTCTTACCTCATCTGCAGAGCTTCCTCCAAAGTAAAGAGAAGGCTCCCACAGGTTTTCGTCATGCTAAATTGGCAGCCCTGTGAGCCAGCTTCCAGCCTCTTGCGGTGGGAGGAGCTGGTGCCAGAAGAGCTCATTCAGGTTAGTGGCTAAGGCGCAAGTTTGCTCTGCAGGGGGATGATAACTGTGGACTGTCTTTAAAATTGCTTCCAGATGAGACACTCCATTCTTTTTCTCTGTCAGGAAAGCGTTAAGGCTTAATTGGAAGAGAAATTTGAACTCAGAGAAATTCGTACCAATCATCAAGTCTGAATTTTAGACCTAATGACTCTGCTGTATTAATTTCCACTGTTGAAGGAGAGCAAATACCGAAAGGGGAAGACATGTCAAGGTTTAAGTGAAATCACTTAAGAATGGTGAAATCAGGTCTTCTGATTAACTGGCTCATTCGACAGTGTAGTATGTGAGAGGGTGAATCAAGCACTTGTTTTCTTTTGCTTTACTGCCTGTGAACAGTGTCAAGCAGAAGTGACACACATCTTCAACATTGAAAAGCTTTCTCCACAAAGGAGCCTTTGGTCTTCTGCTACATGCCTGTTTTAGAGGATAAATACAGCCCACAGTTTTAAAGGGTAAATCAATCTGTGACGACTTAGTCGCAACAAAAAAAGCATGACTGACAGCAGGTGTGGCAACAGACAATGAGCTATCAAGACTGTAGTGAACCTAGAACTGGCAGCAGGGGAGAGCAAGATGTATCTGAGCATTGTAAGGAACATGTACTAAACAATAAGATGTGAGCCAATTTTAGAGGCTAGGACTGCTGATTATCTTTGTGTCCAGTTTCATGAGAGACAGAATCTTTTCTAAAGAAGAATGTCAGGCCTCTAAAACAAGACAATATGAGCATGTGATCTAGGTATAGCAACCTCTGTGTTTTGTCCTTTTCCCCTAATCTTTTCTGATTTGTAATTCTCATTGTGGATTAGATGCAGGTTCTTGGAGATGCACGTTCCTCTTTTCCTTGGGTAAAGCTCAAGTCTCTAATTGCCACTGTAATACAAATAATAATAAGAGCATAATCAAGGTTGTATTTGTTTTGTGGTTATTCTGAACACTAGAGGCTTATAGTAATTATAATATCATTAAATAGTAATGACAAAAGTAAGAAAGTAGATCATGAGACTCCTTGAAGGAGATGAAATGCTGCTCGGTTTTCTTCAGTAAGCCAGACACTGTGTTCCTGTGCACGTCTTTTATGGCAAAAAGACCATCCTGAAATAATTTCCAAAATGGTGAGGCATAAATCAACCCCTGTGTGTTAAGGACAAAGTATGCCATATAAAAGACAGGCTTATGTGGGATAAACTAAGCAGGAATCAACTCAGCCTCAAAATTAATTTTCTGTGCTTTTTGGAAGTGCACTGCATCTCACTGCATTTAGTAGTCAGAGGTACTGCATTCAGTGCACGGAGACAGGAATGTAACTACGAAGAAGGGAAGTCTTCTGTATACATCTCACCACGGCGTCTCATTGCTTTATGAATTTGTGCAGCCAGGGGTATGACTCTATTTAAAAATGTTATGGAGTGTACTGATGTGAAAACATTGCATGATATGATTCTGTGACACAGCCCTTTGTTCCGTGCAGTTGTGCTCAGTACCGCCATCGTGACTTGTATAAGCCAGTGCAATGTGGTATTTGTCTCTCATCTTCTTTCATAATGTGTTCAGAGTGTAAAGCTCTTGTCACATGCTTAAAACTTTGTGTAAATACAAGGGGTAAGTGCACCGTCCATGTAGAAACCAGGTAATGAGATTGCTTGTGCTGAGACTTCAGCTGCCAGGGTACTTGTGGGACCAGAGTCGCACATGCAGGTTCTGTCGTTTGCACATGAGATAGCTCTAAGAAGTCTTCCAGCAGCTGCGAGGCCTTTGCCCTTTCTTTGGGAGGGAAAAAGGTTTCTTTGGGGTAGTTTAGTCTGTCCACTTAGTCTTGTATGAGCCGCAAAGCCTGCATTGGGCCCTGATTATACAGCGGCTCTGTGGCTGTTGCAGTGTTTATGGTGTTGATTTGTGAGGGAGAGATGATGTACATGACTTTGGTTAATGACCCTTTAATACGTGTCCTTCCAATCCAAATAGGAAGAGAGCATCCAAAAGCAAGGAGTGGTGCATGATTAAATACCTCTCCTGTGGCACAGTTAGAGCAGGCTCATAACAAATGTGAAAAATGCAATTGAATTTTCCTGCAGCTTTTCAATTTCCTACTAATACCTTTCATAGAGAAACAAAAATGCTTTCTGTTGAAATCATTATCATTTAAAGCCATATAAATTTGAAAGCTCCTAGAAGGTTACCAAGGTTAATTAAAAAGCCCATTTTAATTGTTCCCAATATGTTAAGTATATTGTGTTTGATTTTGTTTTATTCCTTTACCTCCTCTTTGTCTTGTGTACCATGAAGTTTGCTGACAAAGGGCCAATGGAAAGGACTTAAACTAATTTTTACTGGAATTGCATTCTGGCCTGGATCAGTATTCAGGATGGCGTGCTCGCCTTCACCTGATGAGATGTGTTAATTTGACATGGAAACTGAGTAAGGCGTGGAAACCACGTAAACAATTTACTGCATTTAATGAAATCCCATCTCCAGATCAGTGTTTTGCTGGTTAAAATAGAAGTCCTGGTTGTCCCTGCATGGGAAGCTGCAGTTTATCATCTGCCTGCGGATACTCAGCCCCGTTACCACGTTGTGCACTCTGCAGCTCTGCCTGCGGGCCAGCAATGTCATGGGGACGAGTGAGGCACTGCCAGGCTCAGGAGCAGCACGGGCCCAGCGTGGCGCTCCCCACCGCAGTCGCGGTGCAGATGTTACATGCACAAGATCCTTCATGCGTTATAACATTTGTTTAGGTTCCCAGCGTGCAGTCAGGGACTGACTGCTCCTATATATTTATATCTGCTATGCTCACAGGAAAGAATGTGTTTTATTTAGCAGCTTAATCTGTAGGAATTCAAATAAATTCTGCCTGTTGACCCTTAGCTTGCTTGAGGTCTGTAGCATTGTCCGTTGCTCTCTGTTAATCCAGACAAATCCTAGTGATGTGTAAATGACTTTTTGGTACATACGGTCATTTTCTGTTGTTAAATAACCTCCTTTCAGTTGTTCAAACTGAGCCACTCTTGTGCAGTGAGAGATTGCCATATTAAACTCTCCTTGGGTTTCTTATGAACAATTGTATGGGAGCTCGCTCAGTAGAGATTTCCATAGGTGCTTGGCCCTGTAAGGGTCCTGGATTCTCCTGAATTCAGCTGGGATCCCTGAATGGGCTGGGTGTGGCACAGACAAAAATACCAAGAAGTCACTGCCCCACACCATTCCACAAGGAATCTGACCCAAGGTAGCAAATTCAGAGCTGATGACAAACACTGTAGAGGAGGAAGAGGTCACGTACTTCAGCCAGAGTTCAGAAAGAAGGCATAGGTAACGAGCTCCAACAGGCTTACAGGAGAATTTCCAGAGGGAAGTATGGAAGTCTGTCCCTCAATTCATCTACAATTAGACTGGAGGGGAAAAAATACAAATATTCTGTGGGGGACAGCTGGGGACAACAAAGAGGCTGATGATAGGGACAAAAGCTTTTCATCAGGGAAAGTTTGACAGTTTTCAGTGCAACTGGAGCTCCTCCTGTCTAAATAAGAACCTGAAAATGCTTCTGGCAGGCAGTCTGGGTAGGCCTAGCTGCAGTGGGAAGCATGCTCATGCTTCATGGTGTTCTGCAGGGGGCCACTGATGAATCTTTTTCACAACAAAAAGAGCTCTCGCATTGAAGGCTATAATGTTGATTCCTAAACCCATTGGATTGTGGCAACAATAAAGTTGTTGTTTTTGCTTGTTTGTTTGTTTTTTTTTTTGCTTATGTTTCTCTGTGCAAATTTGAAAGGGTTGCATACCTTAAGGAAAAACAAACAAACGAACAAAAACAAAACCGTAAGGGCTGCATGTGCTGTTTGTGTGGGACTGGCTCTTACTGACAAGGAGCCTGGAAAGCCCTGAGTAGATTGCTGTACCCCCCTGAAGAACTGCTCTGCCCGCAGGTTTGCATGGGTTGAGTGGAACTGTTTTAGTTGTCTAAGTCAAAATTTTTGCATTTTGCATTTTTTCTTTCCTTAGTGTCCTATTTCCATTTCATCTGATCTTGCTTGTAACTTGTAACAAGTCTGCTTTAAACCAAAGCAGCACATCCACAGCCTCATGTATAAGCATACCACAAATGTTTTAAGTGAGTTGGCTTACTCTGAATAAGGTGCCTTTGGTCCAGTCTGTAAGTAACCAGGCAGTGCTGACACTTCGTTGCTCTTTGTGTAGCCTGTTTAAAGCCTTGCTCTGATTTTGCCCAGTGAAGCCAAGATGCAGGCATTCAGTCTGGTCTTAATTCAGCATAGAAATCTTGATCATCTTGATGCCCACTTTGGGAGGCATGAATTCAAAAAATGAGTTGACCTTCAACAGGTCAACTTTCTTTGTGTTAAAAATCTGTGTTTTCTAGCAATCCTTAAGGTTACTATACTAGTAGTAGAAGACTTGGAGAGCTTGAGAAAGTTCTCTGAGCCACAAAGTGGGAGACGTGGTTATGGGCAGGTTTCTGCCTTTTAGAACACAGTTGGGAGGTGTGATCTGAAGAGGTAAAAATAGGCAGTTAATTTCATTCATCAGCTAATGTCCTGTAGCACTGCTGCGTGCCACACGCATGTGCAGCAGAAGTGGAGTTGAGCCAAAGGGCAGCTGAGTTTGTGGATGGCTTCGAATCCAAAGTCACGACGGGACCTGCTGGGCTGTCTAGGATCCTCCCCCAGAGCATTAATGAGAAAGAGATGCCATCTGGAAGAATTTTCTTGCCAAGAGATTGTGATGCCATCTTTGTCTTCCAGTTCTCATCAGTCACAAATGGCTTTTAAACAGCCTTGCATTTTACCTTCAATGAAATGATTTCATCTTCTCAGATGCTAAGAACACTCTCTTTGACCTTTCAATAGACTCTTTTGGAGGAAGACTTCTCTTCCTTTGCCTGCACCAGTGCATTCCCTCTTTCATCTTAGTAGACTTCCACTCCTCCTCTTTCCCCACTGTATTTTCTTTCCTCTTCCTTTGCTGTAGGTGTAAAACAGCTTGATTAAAAAAAAAAAAAAGTAAAAAAAAAAAAGTGCTGTAATACTTCCATGAGGTCAGAATTTTACTCTTACTGTGATTCTATGGTGTGCATGTACAAGAGAGAAAATGTTTCTGAAATCAATTAGGTGTAAATGAATAGGACATTCAACACAGTAAGCAGCACAAATGTTATTGATGTGGAATCAAGTTTGCATAGACTGCCCCCTCATTTCTAATTCACCTTGGTTGAATTCAGGACTAACTGTCAAATGGGACTATCCATACCTATTAGCTATGATGATGCTGCCTTTATGCTGCTTATATTTTTTAAGCATTTTTCTACTGCACCCATAGGAGTTAGAATCGTTTTAGTGTAGGTCTGGCTTTGAGAGCTTGCTTGGCCCCAGCATCCCAGCTGTGCACATGTAAATAGCGTGCTGTGTAACTGCATGGAGAAATAAAGGCAGTGTTTAGATTGGCCCTGCCTGCACAGCGTTTATCACATGTTTTTGTTTTGTTTTGTTTTAAATAATGGTCAGAAAATAGATCGATTCATCCACCAGACCATTCCCAGTGCCTCTTACCAGGACATACAGACCCAGCTGAGATTGTTGTACACCATAACTATACTTTAAATGGAGCAGCCCCTGCCTAGGAGACTTGTAGCTGAAATATGTAGCAGACAGGAGGGAAACAGGGCAGATTTAACCACTATTTTACAGATGGGAAATCAAGACACAAAAGCATTAAAAGTGGTAGTAGCTGAGCTGGGAATTAACACATCTGGTTCTGTCTTTGAAAATACCCTTTCCTTTTAACTTCCTTTTAGAATGACTGGCACTGTGGCAAAGCTGTCTTTTTCAAATTTTACACTCAGTAGCTTTAGAAGGTCTTGTCTTTAAGAGCATTCAAGAATAAGAGGAACTGCTAAAATGGATCTCTGACATAGAATAGCCTGATGCCTGTGGAATGACAAGAGGAAGAGTAAAAAGAGCATGGGACTGGAGAAAAAAAAAAAAAAGAAAAAAAGAAAAAAAAATGTAGGCCAATAATAAGAATATATCTAATGCAGGTATGGAGGGAAGTAGAATTAGGCTGATCTTTTATTAGTTAGCACTAAATCAATTTTGTCTCTTAAAAACTAAAATCCTGCTGGTGAGGTCCAGAAAGGCTCTTCAGTGGGATTTACGCAGACTGCAGGATAAGTCATCAATAGCTGTTTGTTTGTCGTTCCCTGGATCTATCCACCTTACTTAAGGGCTTGAAAACTCTGCCAGTATAATGAGCCAGCTGCTTAACTGCTTCCTGAGTCCATATTCTGCCAGCTTGGTGTAGGCTGCGGAGATCCCTGGAGTCTGGAGGAAGAAGGAATTTCTCTCTCTCTCTCTCTCTCTCTCTCTCTCTCTTTTTTTTTTCTTTTTCCCAGGCTGTGGAGGGACATTAAAGTCATTTGATAACCAATAATTACATCTTAAAACATATTTTCCCCTAAGGGGTTCAGTATACAAGAGCAAATGGCCATGAAACAACTGTTCCTTCAGCTCAGCAGTGCTCCTTCTAGTCTCTGCCTGGGCTGTACAAGGTACCTTCCCCAGTCCCATCTTACCTTAGGACAACAAAAAAGCATAGTTCTGCTGATGGAAATATCCTCTGAGCTGCAGGACTGGAGAAATAGGATTTGCCCCTGTGGCAGTTTAAGGTTAAGCTCCTTTATGTTCTTGCAGCAGTTTAGCTGCAGCTGTGGATTAGAGGAGGGTGTATGTACCCCAAGTCTGATGCTGCAGCCATTTGTTTCAGGGTGGGTGTTGTGAGCATGTGGCATCTGCATGAGTAATACTGGTCTGAAGAGAACATGTATCCACGCAGAGCTCTTGCTCTAAACCTAAACTCCAAGGGTTTCATTTGCTGTATTCAAGTGCTCGTGCCATTAAAAACACTGCAGCACATAAGAACTTATTCTTAAAGATACTTTGTTTTGAGAGCTCAGTGGGATTCATAAATCAAGGTTACTTGATGACTACAAAAGGGAAAAACTTAAAGCATATAAAAAAGAAAGCTTTTGCCATGGAAAATTTAATTTTCTTTTTATTATGTAAAACGATTATGTAATAGCTTGGGGCTGGTTGCACTTGGTAATTATCACTATTAACTTATTTCTACTGATCACATGTTTAATAGCAAATAGGCCTTTTCAATAGGAAATAAGTCTTTACAATAGAAAATAAAGTCTTCAAGCATTTCTTCAGAAACGAACTTCAGACATGACTTTGGACTTTCTGATCAGCTCTGATTGCGCTAAATGCTTGGCACAGGGTGGCCAAAAGCTATATAAAACATCTTATGTGTTTGTGTATGCTTATAGAGAGATATTTTTTAACCTTTATCTAAACAGTACTAGAAATAGTATTAATTTATTAATTTATGTAGGTATATAACTACCAAATCATCTTCTCTAACCGTGTAAAAGAGCTTTGAAGAAACTTATTGTCATTCTTTTAAGGTGTAACAAGTTTCATTTTGAAAATTGTTTGAATCTTCAGTTGGAAGATTTTCCCTTTAGATTTTTTTCACAAATAAGCTTGCTTTTGTAGTTCTATAACAAATAGCTAAGTCGCTTCCTGAACTTTAACTCATCTTTTGAATAGATAAGTTTTCTTCAAATGATGAGCAGGAGCAGCTTTTATAGTTGATATTAATAGATCTTTTGTTAGTGAAGCAAGTTTTGAATTACAGAATATGAAAGTAATCATTAAAAATAAATAAATAAATAAAAACACTGCTCCATACTTGTGGAAAAAAATTATCCATCTGCTGAAATATTACTAGAAAAAGAAGCAATAGTGTGTTAGGAAAAAGATAACACTTATTTGTATTCCCACTTGCTGGAAATATCAGAGAAGGTAACCAATACAAATGATGTCCTGTGTTATTAGACTTGCAGGAAAATGTAGTGATTGCCAACTCTTCTGTAATAAATTTGCATTTTAATAGGACAGTACTTAGAAAATAAGGGGGTGAGCTGCAGAGAGATAACATTTTGGCATTGCTGTTCACATAAACAAATGAGGACTGACAACCACTGAGTGCAGCCCGTGCCCTATTGAGGAAGAATATAGGCCATGGTAAACAAAAATAAATTACAGCCTGCAGGGCCTAATGTAAAAATAATCATCTTGAGAGGAAAGATCATTGTGCACCACCATATTATAGTTGCCATCTACCATCCTGGCAGTTCTGGAGCCACTGGACTCCGTTTTGATCTCTAGGATTTGTGTCTGTGTGTCTTGAATCGGGCTGCATACTCCCTAGGTACTTTTAGGGAAACCTGATCTGACCCATAATCTTGTTTAGTTTCTGATCATGAGAACACTAGTGCTGTGCGTAATGTAAGTGGGATTATGTAGCTTTCCTCTAACATACAGGAGACAAATTATAGTAACTTTTCCTGATTGGCAAATGAAACATAAGGGAGGTGCAGTTTCATAAAAACACTCTGAAGGCAGCCTGCCGCTGCTGTAAGGAGCAGTCCTTTTTTCCCTTCCTGGGCCACGTATTCCTAACCCCTCTTGTTTGTCAGAGCCAGAGGAGGTGGAACTGCACCAGTTGGATCAGGTAAGAAAATTCACCCAAAGTTGTGTAATTCAGAGATATTGTAAGGAATAGGAATGATAGTGGAGAGGAAATGTCAGCTTAAATTTGATATAAAAAGAACTTTCCTTCCAGCATCTCAGTATAAGAAGTAAATGTGACCATGTTTCTTGGTTAAGGAGAATATTTAGTAGCAAATTAATAGTAGGAGTTTAAATACATTCAGATATATTTGAACAGGAGGAGATGAAATACATTTTTTTCTAGAAGTTGAGTGATAATTATACGTATATCAGAAATACGACACTGTCTTCACTGTCTGAAATATCTTTTAAAGAGCCTCTTGAAAGTATTTCAGCTTCTAGCTAACCTTTCGAAGCATGTCGGCACATCTCAATTCCCAGCTGAAGAGTTAGGATAAAATAGAGGTTGAATAGCAGTGAACACTTGGAAAATTGTATCTCACAAATCATACTAAGAATTTTTCTATGCACTCTCTTGGCTTCAAGTAGCTAGTGGCTTAGTGGTTAGCATTTTTTAAAATTCTAGTTAAGAAATTTTACAAAAGCTACTGAGTTTTCTTGGAAGTTTCTTGCTGCAGCACCTGTAATTTAGCGTGATAATTCTTCAGCATGAATTAACTGTCTGCATAAAATTGCTTTACATGTTCAGGAAGGGATTTAGGACTGCTGAAGTCAAACTTCTGCATTTATTAAACTCTTGGCAACGTGGCAGTCATTTTTTAATACATAACACTTATCTTTCTTTTGTTTTATTCACATTAATAATGATGTCTGAGCAAATGTCAGAGGGAAAAGTTCTCTTAAAGTCAGATTCCAGACACTGAATTTTAATGTTTACCCTGCAATCTCCATCATACTTAAAGCAAACAATTTCTGCAGTGTTTGAAGTTGCAAATGTTAAAATTAATGTAGCTTCAGTTTTATCATCTGTAACACACCATAATGCAAAAACTGTGATTGGAGACAGTACTTACTGGTATTATTTAGCTTGACAGAAGCAATAGACTGGACTTTATCATAGATACAAGTTCATTTAAATGGAAACTTTCAGGGACAATATACATTAAATTTTGTTTATCTTTTTGTCTAGTGCAAAATATGCATTTACTTAGAAATGCATTCATAAAAAATATATATATATATTCTTGCCATAATTATTACAAGTTTTGTAAATCATACAATCCCTTGAAGTTGAATTGAGAGTTTTAATGGTGAGACAAGTGGTCAATAACAGGAGTCAAGGACGTAAAGAAAGACAGAAACCAGGAAGCTGCACTGGCCTTGGTGTCTCTCCTGATCACTTGGTCAAGAAACTCAGAATATGACACCTGAGGCCATGCAATGTGTGATTCTAAAGTTGTAGTGTCCATTTAGGCCACCATAATATTATGTGCTACAGCTTGGCCACAGTGTTGTAGATTCTTCATTCATTAGCTGAAAGACACTAAAATTAAAATAGTTATTGGGCTTTTGAGGATAAGCAACAGATGAGAGAACCCATTCCTTTTGCCAGGTTTTATTTCAACCTGAGATGCTACTCCAGATGGTAAGGAGGAAGAATATCCTGGCACAGCCTGGCTTCCCTGGCATAGCAGGCAGTATCAAGCTCTTTGCAGAAAGAGATGCGCTCCTTTCTTGGAGGTAGGAGTCTGGGTTATCTGGCTCCTTGCATGTGATTCTGTGTTAAAAAGGAATTCCACCAAACCACTTTGCAGGTTTTTGATAGTGCACAGAGCGTAACTTTGGATAAGCTTATATTCCCTAGTGTAACAGCTCTTCCGTATTAATGGGGGTTAATTATCAAGGGTTAAAAGAGCATTTCATCCTGTAGAACTTCTCAAGGAAGAATGAACCTTTCACTGTAACATTTCTAAGGTTAAACAACTGAATTCAAGGCAGGTACATCAGGGAGTAGGATATTAAATATTATATCAAAGCTCTTAATATTGTCTGAAAAGGGGAAAGCAAAAGAACAGGTAGGTGGAGCCACTTTTCAGCACTACAGCTTTTGCTTCACAGACTGTGCACTCTGTACTCGGCACTGGTGAGACTACACCTCAAGTACTGTGTTCAGTTTTGGGCCCCTCACCACAAAATACTGAGTTGCTGGAATGCAGAGAACAATGAAGCTGGCAAAGGAGCTAGAAAACGAGACAAGAGGAGCAGCTGAGGGAACTGGGGCTCTAGTCTGGAAGAAGGCTGAAGGGTGACCTCACTGTCATCTACAAATACCTGAAAGGAGGTTGTGGTATGGTGGGTGTTGGTCTCTTTTCTCAGGTGACAAATGAGAGGAAGCAGCCTCAAGTTCTGCCAGAGGAGGTTTAAATTAGATGTCAGGATGAATTTCTTCACAGAAAGGATGGTTAGGTACTGGAACAGGCTGCCCTGGAGTGGGCAGTCACAGAGTTGCCATCCCTGGAGGTATTTTAGAGATGTGTGGACATGGTGCTTAGGGATGTGGTTTAGTGGTGGACTCAGTAGTGCTAGGTGATGGTTGGATTTAATGATCTTAGAGGTCTTTTCCAAGCTAAATGATTCCATGCTGAAGCTGCACACGGGACATTTTTAAGATCAACAGTAAGCAGTCTCTTTAGTTTTCAAAAGCACCTTGAGCTGAGATAGTGTTTTTGACTGCTATATTTACTTTTTGTTTTTAAAGGAAGATGCAGTAATTTGAACTTATCACATAATGTCATGACTTAGACAACAGCAGGGATGGTTCTGTGTTTCTGTACAACAGTTGAAGATGTCAAGTAGAAAGAAATGCACTGCTCTCCTAAGACAAATTAGCTTATCATATTAATGGTGAAATAGAGAACTTTGACCCTATTATGGTCAAAAGTAAGTTAGAGGATTAACACTCCAGACTTCTAATTAATCACAGTGTCTCATCCTCTTTATTTTAGCTGAGTAGGCCACTCATCTAATTTAAACCAACAGCTGTCCAGTATTAACACTTATCTGTTAGTACTGCTTCTTGAGCAGCTGTCAGCCTAGATGAATGTTGCAATTCTGAATGTTTCAAAAGTAGATTTCAGAAATATTCAGAAACATCTTTTAACGTGAAATACTTTTATTGCGTGAGTAGTTAAAGAAAATGTGGAACTTAAATGCCATGAACCAAAAAACCCACTGTTCACTGCTTATGCTATTTTCTCATAAAACAAAGTATGATACAAACAGTATTGATTATGGTTCCTTTCTTCTATAACATCCACAAAGTATCTCGTACAAACTAATTAACAACAGACATCACAGTTTTACAGCTTTACTGAAATGTAAATCCGAAATACATTATGCACATACCAAAATTATTTTAAGATGTTACAAATTAATCTAAGTCTAGTATCACTTCTCAGGTAAAACTTGAGTACCACTGAACTACTAGAGTAAGAAGATACATATTTAAACTACTTAACTCTTATTCCAATAGTTAGACCATGTTTTTAAGAGGAATACTGCACATAAATTTAACCCATTGACTCAACAGACAGGAATTTATCTTATATGCAAGATCTTATTTCCTACAGTTGTTTTATCCCAATAAATTAAATATTGAGATATCACACCTCTATCAAATACCTAAAGAGTTCTTTTGAGTTTTCATAAATACCAACCCCATAAACTATTTCTGTAATAGTATCTTTCTTCTCCTTTTTAAGGCATCTGAAATTTTCTCACTATCAAAAGTCAAACTAGAAAATTCTCTCCAGAGAAAGACACAGCATGTCACTTTCAAAAAAGAACTGTCTTAAGACTATGTAACAAGCTTCTACAGGCTGCAGACAAGCTACAACCATTTTCCCCTGACCTGCCTCATTTTCTAAAATGTAACAGAGAGGAGGATCTCAGTGGTGCAGACAAAAGAATATAAGACAAATTTAATCTAAGATCTACAGACTAAACAAATTGTAGAATATGCTTTTATTATTAATAAAAGGTATTCCCTTTTTCAGTTCCTGCTACAGATAAACAACAATGGACTTGAATATGGATTCTTCAGTTATCTGTAAACCGTGAAAAATAAGAAAACAGGAGACAAGTCAAAAATCTAACTCATCACATAGTATTATTGGACTTTCCAACCACAAGTACCATCAGTAGGGATGGTAACGAGGGCCTGGGTTGTAGGAGTTGTAGCCATATTGTCCATAGTGGGAAGAGTAAGATTGTCCTTGTCTGTGCTGCTGGTAGTTGTTACCCCAACCTCTTTCTGGCCTCTGATTAGATCTGTGGTCACCTTGCCAGTTGTATCTGTCCCCTCTAAAATATCTGCCATCTTGAAACCTACAATAAAAAGAAAGAAAGGATTCGCACAAATTGTAAACTTTTAAAACTGAGTATATGAACAGTTACATAACAATTAACCACTTACATTTTCATCTGTTTGTCATAAAAAAGATATCAACAGTCACCTCAGATTATTAATTAATTTCTTACTACGACTCAATACGTGATTTGTTGAGCAGTGGCAGGACAGTGTTTCCCAGCACAAAGCATTCTATAGGCAGTAGAGCCACTGCTGGAACTTTAAATACTCTAACGGACCATATACTGAAAAAAAAACAACCAAAAGGTTCATCTGTAGCTGTACTGAAGCAAGGTTCAGTCTACTAGCTTCATGGTTGAAAGCTGTGGCAAAGCAGGCTTACATACAATTCAGTTACCTAACAGCATACCCCTGGAATTTGCACATACCCTAGCACATATTACCAATTGTTTCATAGTCTCCTGTTGATTCCCAAGCTGACAGAGTGTGAGTATATACCATAACTTAACTACACTCAGGGAGCTACTTATCAGTGGTTATTTAGGTATTGTTCAGGCTAAACTGTGGCTGTTCTGCTGTAGCACTATTGTTATGGGCACCTGAGCTGCCAGGCAGTCATTTTTGTTTGGACATCTCAGTGGTGTGGTAAAATACAGCATAGACAACATTTACATGAAGTCTGTTTCGTGAACAAGGAGTAGGTGCAACAGTTCATCAGTTCAAAGAACAAAATTTTGTACACGTTTAAGGTACATCTCTGTTAATTTTATTTATTTATTTTTAAATCTGTATAAACTGATTTGGGGTTTAACTTGATGACAACTTTCTAGAGTAATAAAAAGTTAGAATGATGTCCTTTGCTTCAGATAAGGCACAAATTTTATTTAGATATTTATCTTAGAAGTCTTCACAACTATTAGGCACACAGGAGTTTACTTAAATATGAACTCTGACGTTAGTATTACCAAATGTGCTACACGTGGTAATTGTCCCTTTTCGGTCATGTGAAAGTCAGATGTTACTGTCCAGGGCTAAATAAAAAGCTACAATTACATTCTGGAAAAATAATATAATTCAAAATATTTTGCAGTAGGTGGTTAATATTGCACTCGCTAGGCAGACATGATGGGTTTTACAGATATTTCTAATGAAAGAAATGCAGGCTAGTCTAACAGTGCAACAAATACTTAAGTTACAAATGAAAAGTTTTTTGGACAGCTAGCGACAGATAATCACGTTATTAGCCTGTTCCTTCACATATTTTCCTGCTGATTATTATCCAACAGAAAATAGGCTACTTTGTTTTGCAGAACTCCCATCTTTCCCCTCTGGAAAGTGTTCCTGACTGAGCAGGAACAAACCCCAAGGCAATGGGTTCAGTGGTTCCAGCTCATTCCTTTTAGGAAAGCAGTTCAGTTTATACTTTTATACAAAGATCAAAGCTTTCAATATCAGTAGAGAGAAAATGTAAAACCTCACTACTTTTCAAATAAGACTCTTCACCTTAAACATACATAACTATGAAGGATACTTCTATTAACAGTACAAATTCCTAACTTTATTTTGAAATAAATAAGTGATCGTTTAATCATGTATTTGTGAAACTACCAACATTTAAAAAAAATAGACATCAGTACCGTTCTCTTCTCTGGTTGCCACCAGATCTGTTTCTCCATTCTTCAACAATAGGAGGGAGATCTGCAGGGCGTTTCAGGTATTCTTGGTATTCTTTATCATCTGATGTGAACCGATGAGCAAACATCTTTTCATAATCCAGGGGCATGTCTACCAGCGAAGTCATCCTGAAAATTTGTATAAACACAATAGAAGAGGCTTTAATGATGTATTGAGACTTACTGTAATAACTACCACCATCCACTTAGGGCAAGTAAAGGACAATTAAAAGTTACACTGTCGAGTGAGCACAATAGCACAGACGACTTGATGCTCCCTGTCTTGATGACCTAAGACTGCAAATACAAACAAAATAGCCTGTTCTGGAGAGTTAAGACAATGAAGGACATGCCTTACAGAGATCAATTCCAATTGCACGTCCGGTCTTTGGACATATATACTGGATATGCAAACATTGATCTGTCCAAACTCTGGGATTGGTTTTAAGGGACTCCATGCATGCAGGAAAAGGTCAACTCAGATTAACAGCTAATATAGTCAGCTATTACACAGCAGTGCTTTTGAATCAATTTTGAGTGTGATGAATTCTGGTTGAAAGAAATAGGGTGTTTCTGAAGGTTAGCTATAGAAAAAAAATATTTCTTCAGAAGGCACTTCCAAGCCACTCCTTATCCATTCCTTGCAGGAAGAACATTACTACGATCAACTTGAGAAGTTTGCTACAGCAGAATATAATGCAGGCCTAATAGATAATTATAGCCTGCAAAGCAAAATAATTACTTATTTACAATGATTTTTGTTTTAATAATTTGATTCAAAGAAAGAACAGCACCCAAGATGATCTTAAGTTGCCTCATAATACACTTCTCAAATGGGAGTTGTATTTAAGGTCTTAGTTTACTTATTTACCTGCCTATATATGAATTTGCCCTGCAGAAGTTGGTGCTACCCAGCGCTGCCCATCAGTGACAGTCTGGCCCTAACAGGAGATGCTGAGAAAAGCTCCGCACCTACTGTTTTAACAGGCCCTGCCTGATCTAGAGCACTAAAGGTCCTTGTCTCCGACTTCCACATCGAGGTCTTCTGCTGCCTCCTTGAAGATCTGCAAACTGGAGGGAAGGAAGGAGACGGGAGTTTTGTGGACCCTGAGACCGAAAACGTATCTCAGGGGCTCCTACAGCCTTTGGGGCTGGTAACAGGGGGGCCAGTCACCTTCCCTCGCCTAGGGCCCAACGCAGCCTGGAAGAAGGGACGGGCTTCGCTTCGCTTCCCTCCCTGCCGGGCCAGAGCCGCCTACCCCCTGCTGCAGCTCCGCCGGAGCGTGCTGAGAGGAGCGGCCGGCCTGGTCTCGCCTCCTTTCCCTTCCCTTCCCCGGCACCATTCCCCCCGCAGCCGCGCTCCCCTCACCCTGTGCCGCCAGCCGCCGCCGCCCCGAGCCCTCCTCTTCCGGGCCGGGCCCCGCCGCTTCCCGCCGCCGCCGGGGCGGTGCCTCTCTCCCGGGGCCGCCGGCCCCTCACGGAGCCCCGGCCTCAGGGCTCGTAGTGGTGGGCGGAGGGCAGGTTCCCCGAAATTGGGATTTGGGCAAAGTGCCTTGATGTAAATAGCGTAGAGATTGGCGTGGCCCTGTCCTGGCAGGTTTTAGGGAGGCAGTTTGGGTCGGGACAACTGAAGGCGGTGAAACCGACCCGGTGCCTACAGACATAGCCCTGTGAGGGTTGATAATGCGATATAAGTGTATGTCAGGACTTAAAAAGTGCCGAGATGCACTGACTTCTAAGTGAAGAAAGAAAGATTAAGTGAAGCCTTGTTGGCAGCTGAATAATTCCGTGCAACCCAATAAAAGTTATATTCTTCATGCGGTGTTTTGGCACCTGGCTGCAGCCGAGCATTTGTGCTCCCACCCAGTGCTGCAGGCTTCGTTCCCCACACCAAGTTACACGTGGGCTTCAAAACCTTCCTCAGCAAGGTCCCGGGCAGGTGAATGGCTCAAAGCAGGAACTGCAGCTCCGCTCGCATACCTCTGCGGCTCCGGGTGTTGTTACTGATTTATGGCTTATAAACACAGCGCTTATAAACAGCTCGCTGCCCTGAGGGTTTACAGTACAGGGGTGCTGTGTTGCCTCCCTTTTCTCGATGCCACCAGTCCTTCAGGCCTTCCTGTAGAATAAATGGTGTTTGTGTCCCTGTTCCCCTACTGGCACTGTTTCCATGATGTAGATGTTACAAGTCTTTACATTGCTGACTATTTTCCACTTTTCCTAAGCCAGTAATTTTTAGATTTTTCAAACAGCACATTGTCTCTCATGCTCTGTATTAAAAAAAAAAAAAAAAAAAAAAGACGTTTTGTAGGACCCTTTAAGATAACAACGGTTTTATTGTATTTTTTTTTGTATAAGCTCAGGGCCTCCACTATGCTCACAGGCACTAGCAAAGCATAGATACTGATAATCAAGTACGTCGCTTTAAAGAAAATACCCCAGCAACAGTGATAGCAGCATCCAATTCTCCAAAATTGTTAGACCAAAATAAGTGCCCTTTGTTTAAAATAAACAGAAATAATTACAGTCTGCCCTCCTGCATGACCTATAGCAGGAGTGTGTTGTCTCTTGTGGAATAGAAATGATGACCTCAATCCAAACAGCCTAATGCAAATATCTTAGCCTAGTTCTAAGCCAAATTAATTGTCATTGCTGCTAAAAAATAATATATTTTAGCTTATGTTTTCCCCATATAATCCCTGTTCTACTGACTGCCCTTTTAAGCTGGGCAGAAATAAGTAGGGTTTTATTTCTTCCCCAGACATGTTTCATTTTGACCACTGGATATTGCAATTTCAGGTGTGTCTACAGAGGATTTCATGCATAAAATTAATATGATGATCCTTAATACAATGGTAATATGGTTTTGAGATTCTAGTCTGCTGTGTCACGGATTACATTTTTCATTAAAAGAGAAAACTTATTTTAATATTAAACTTTTAATTATAGACTTGAGTCATCCATACACGCATAATCTAAGCATATATAAATGGTTTGAAAGCATGCACTGGTTGTAAACACCGTGAGCAGCATACTTCAGAAATTACAATTTTGCTAAGGTGCTCTGATCAGCATACTTCACATAGGAGAACACTTGCAGGGAATGGCTAAATCAGAGTAGTTCATACATACATACATATGTGTATATATATATATATATATAAAAACTTAAGATGTTTGTGCTTTGGGTATTTTTCATGACATGCCTTTTTGCCTGCTATAGGTTATAACATCAAGGAGACCATGATCTGGGCAGTTTCTTAAGATGTCTTGTAGAATACTGAAGTTCAAACTGCATGTGAAAAAAAAAAACAAAGTGACAGGTGATTTTTAAAGGAATAAAGACACACAAAAATGAATAATGGCACCAAGTAGGGCTCTCAACACCCACTAAGAATTTCACATCACACATACCTACACAGGTGGCCAGGTACTTCAAAGGTCTAGCTCCAAGTGTTGTCAAGACTGAGGGCTTGATAATCCACTCTTGCAATCTTTCAAGCCTCTCTGGATAATTAATGTGTTGTTTTAGTACAAACACAGTCTTGTAATCAACATCTCTGAAGTCTACTGTAGTGTGATAAAGCCTCAAAGGTTTTGTTTTTTTCTATCGATTTCATTATGTTAAATGTTGTACTGTTAGAAGAAGCTTTATCTTCTAATTTTTAAACTAAGAAATGTTCCTTTCAGCCTATTGGAAATTACTTGAGCTTTTGTACTGTGAATCTTTCTGATGAACAAAGAAATGTACACTAAAACTAGCAGACTCTTGTCTGCTCTGAAACAATGGGAAATTGCAGTTCTTTTTATAATTGTTTAGTGTTGATAACTCTTACTGTTCTGTCACAAGACTTTGTGATTGACATTTTACATAAATCCCCAGCATTGGGACTCACGTGTTTTCATTATATTCAGCTTTCATTTAAAAGTTTATTCCTAGCCCTTGTTATTATGGTCACTTTTGGGGAAAAGAAATAAGTCTTTTGTACTGGAGAACCAGCCCATAGCAAGAAGAAAACAGGAAAACATTATTAAAGTTTTATTTGTTTAAAGTCTTACATTTTTTACAAATCTTCATTTCTTTATGACTAGGTTGATTGCTTTATCTCAGTAGAGGTTGACAGCTGTGGCATTTTTAATGAAAAGTTAGCGTGTATCTTGGTAGCAGGAAAAAAGGAGAACTACATTTTTGAACATTTCTATATCTTTAAACAGGAGAAACCCTTTTAATTCAATGTTAATATCTACCTGGAGAAATCAGCTAAGGAACCAACATCCCTTGTAATTGTGGCCTGTCTGATCAAGGAAATTTTTGTCTATAAACAAATAGGAAGAGAAGCCTCCGTACACTGTTATAGATCCTGCTGGTTTTATCTCTCTGCGTGTTTGTTGTTAAACAACATTCTATATCTTATATCAGGTAACATTTTAGTGAAAATTTATATTCAAAACTCTGATTTTTTTTAATTTGTGTGTGTGTGTGCGTGCGTGTGTGCTGAATCTGTTCAGTGATTTCCTGTTAGCTAATTCCACACCACCACCTTTTTTTTTTTTTTTTCCCTTTATTTTCTCAGTGTAACTGAAAGCCAGGTTTGTTTGTACAATAAAAACTGACTTCCCCGGATAATTCATTCTAGGAAATGGTGATGTCTGGCACTGTTAGAGAAAGCAAGACTTTGTGTTCTGGCTAAAGGCAGGTACAAAGGGTGTGTGTGGCAGCCTTGTTATTGATTACACATCAAAGGAAAGCTGTGTTTCTGTGCGTGTAAGAGGCCATAAGACCACCAGGGGACATCTGAGCAACCAATGACGGTCAGGTATTTGCTGGATCATTCCTTGTGCTGGGAAATAGGTGAGCAGAGATGCTCCTTAGCCAATCTCTAGAAATATTCAGAGTTGTGCTCTTTCTCTGGAACCTCCTGTGCTTGGAAGATCAAGTCTCATCATGGGGTATTATTCCTGTGGCTGGAAAGGATTATTGCCTAGATGAATCTCACTTAAATAACAAGAAAGACTGAGATATAACAGCTGTTGCTGACAAATGCCTCTGAAGCCCGTGCAGTAATTCTATCAGATCTCTGCCTTGCCTTTGCCGTTATATTGCAGTGTCACTGAGCTTCAGAGTGCCTTCCACACACCTCCATATGGTATTGTAAAGCGAAGTCCATGAAGGAACAGACTGCACCGTTTCTGCCAACTTTACTAAACTTAATACAAGAAATGTTTTCTTCCCGTAACAATGACCTTTAAATGTTAACTGCCTAAAAAAATAACATTGTCCTTTTTTTTATAAGAATGGTAAAATGCGAGTCCTGGTGTTTGATTGTGTTACAGAATAGCCATTTTGGTGCTGTGGGGCCCAATTCCTTTGCATTAAGCTTACAACAGCGTAACTCTTGATTAAAAGGAATTTGTTCCTAATTTACAGCAGTATGAAAGGAGGCCTTTAATTTTCTTAAGAGCTATTTCTGTTATCAGTCTTTTAAAACTTGCAGTTACATTAAATTATATTTCTAGCATGTTGTTCTTAAAATTAGTGCAGAGGTGGTGTTATCTGACTGTCATTTATACATATATATATATATATACAAATTAAAAATCACTACATTCTAGCTGCCTTCTTTTATCTTCACCTTTTAAACTGACTAAGCCAGCTGTGCCCTTTGGGGTCTATAAGAATGAATCATTTTTATTATTTTCGCTCTCTTAGACAGTAATTACAGAGTAGTATGCTGTCTCTGTTTTTTAATATTATGGTGCCATTTTAATCCATGGTGCAACACCATTAACTTCAGCAGAGTTACACTAGAAATGAATTTGTCCCCAGGAGGCTTTTCCAAACGCTCGGTTCTTTCCTTATGATTACCCAGAGGAACGGACGAGGAGAAGGCAAGACAGAGGGCCCTTTGATAGGAGGAATGCAGTTCAAAGCGAAGTCTTGTTCCTGCCATTCATGGTGCTCCATATGTTCCTCATTTGAGGTGGAGGTGGGTTAGACCCCGTGGAGGCACGCATGCTGCGGCTGAAGGGCAGGCAGGGGGGTTTTGTGTAGCACATCTGGTGCACAGGTTATGTTCTTTCCCAGACGGAGGTACCACGCGGATGGAGAACGGTGGGAGGAATATTCAGATGCTGAAAGCACACTCGTGTGGAGTTGTTTGAAAGTCAGAAAATGGCGTCGCCAAATGTTAAGATATCAAGCTCATCCTAATCGTCAGGCTGTCTAAACTCCAACCCAGCCGCTTTTTAGATGTCAAGCAATCCTGTGAGTGGGGAGGTATGAATCAGTGCTGCCATGGATTTGCCTATTGTAAAGATACTTGCAAAATGTAAAGGAGGTACTTGCAGAAGTTTCTAGGACTGGATTGTATTCATATTCAATTTTCTGTTGTATTTTGCTATTTCTTTTTAGTTTGGGCTCATTTCTAGTGTTCCTCTCCAGTCTGATACATTTAAATCTGCTGCAGTGAAATGCCAACAAGTAGATTGGATACGAGTTAGCAGCACCTGGCTGTTTGGAAGGTGGGTGAAGAGAATTTCCTCTTCACTGCCAGGGGGCAGTGAGGGACAGGGAGCAGGAACTGGGCACAATGGCATGACCAGTGTGGCAGGGGCCCATCCCACAGCCCCCCAGCAGCCAAGAGGGACAAAGATGTTTGTGGGGACAAGACAAACCCGAGGCCAACTGGGTGCTGCAGCACCGCTGTGAGGGGACCGGAGCCCAGGGCTGAGCTGGGCCCTGGGCAGGGGCACGGGGGAGGCACTGGGGCGGGCTGGTCAGGGGAATTTAGGCCTGTCAGTGTACTCAGGGCCCTGACACACACATCTGGTAATGATTTGTGTTGTGTTTAAATCAGGGACTCAGGCCCTTGCAAAACCTAGGGTCTGGCAGAAGGAAACAGTTATGCCTTTTTAGTAAGCGTCTAGCATTTCTCCCGGGTTTGATGGTTTATGCAGTTTGCATGTTGCATGGCAGTCAGCTGCCTGGGACACAAAGCCAAATATTCAGTCTCCAAAGGGGATAGCCGGGTCTCCCATTGTACCTCCAAGTTTACCAGGACTCTGTTAGCACAGAACTTGTCTCTCTTCTTTCTTATCTTCCCTTTGCACATGCGGAGACTTCTTGAGCGTTCTCCGCGGTTCCTCTTAAGGTTAAGGGCCATTAAAGAAAGCAAGGGCTGAAGTATAGCCCAATTTTGTACTACTTCAAGTCTGGAGTGTCTTCTTAATCAGAAGTAATTTTTTTAAAAAAGTAAAACTATTTCTCTGAGAGACCGATTTGTTTCGAAGCCACACCACGCTAAAGCAAGATGCGGTATAATTTAGCTGAGCTGAGCCTGCAGGATCTGTGAAGCTGGATGGAGGGGTCTGCTCCTTGCTCTGCCATTGCCTCACCGATGCACAACCCTCACCCTATCCATAATTTGGAAACTGTGGCAGAGGCCATCTTTTCATTTTATGTGTGTACAGTGCTGGAGCAGGTCCCTGACTTGGGGTCTAGGTCACCACCACTACCAGCAGTAATAACTCACCCTCCTACTTCTAAATTGGGACTGGCGATCATTCCTTCCAGCAGACAAGAGTTCCTAATCTTTCAGGAGACTATGCTGTGGCTGCCACCCCCTGCGTCCCCTCCTGCCCTCGCTGAGACCTCGGATGCCGAGTCACATCGTCCTTGCCTGACCCAGCGCGGCTGTAAATCCTTCTCCATCTTTGCCCCTTGACTCATGGCAGTTTCCTTTCCTGGAGCCTTTCCACATTACTGTTCTTTTCCTGTCCTCCCAATTTCAGGTCTCTCTTCAGCACTTCCTTACATCATTTCCATTTCTTTCCCATCCCTGCACAGCCCGCAGAAGCTGTGCTATGGTGGCAACCCAGCTGTTCAGCTTGCTAGCACTCAGCTGAACGCTGCTTTCTAATGTTGGTTGGAAACCAGAGCATGCTTACTACTGAGGAGTATAAACTTAAAAAAAATAGAGAGATGTTACCTTGGGAAATGCAAAGCTCTGATAGTGCCTCTGATGGAGGCTCATTAAAAACAAGCCCAGAAAAGCTCACGCTTATATGAAACCACACAGTAATTTTGGGTGATACTTTGAATGTGATTGTTTCATGTTACACTATGACTGCTCATTTTAAGAATAATACACTGTTATTTTCTTGGTCTTAAGTGCTGCTGTGGGGGTTTCACAAACTTCTTGAGTAAAAACTTTAATTAAAAAGCAAACGTTAATCTCCAAGCAGTAGCATCTGCAGCATATTGCAAGCTAAGGCTTTGCCAACCTAAAAATCTAAGCAAGATTCTAATTAAATCAGGGGGAAAAAAAGATGAACTAGATATACGTTTTATTTAGGGATGGCGGTTACATAAGATATCCAAGATCTCACAGTTGCTATCTGATGGGAAATGCTGCTGCCAGATCTCACAGGCTATTTCCTGGGAGAGAAGCCCTTGTTCCACGGGTTCCATGTACTGTTTTGATGATGTCTTCAGCAGTGCTGGGACATTGCTGCGGCTCTCCACTTGGCTCGGAAGCCACGTCGGTCCTGCTGAAAGCTGCAGATGATCCAGCAATGAAGCAATGCGACAGCACGGTGTGAGGAAATGCCATATCGCAAGCGGTGCCATCTTTCCAGTGAGGCACAAAAACAAAGTCCTGACTATTTATGGTTATTAAAGGTCCCAGCACACCTTTTGAAAAGTAGGGCTCTTAATCCCAGCGTGCTGGCCAAAATCTATTTTCAGAGATTCCACTCTGGCTATCAGCATTTCTTGTATTGTTCCAGTTGGATCGAGTCTTGGCCTTTGCATCCTGTTCCAAACTGGGCTTCTCTCTGTTTTGGAACAGCTGATATTTTCCAGAGACAGCCACAGTGTAGCGGTGTGTGAAGTGATCTCTACATATCCCTCACTTGCCTCACAGGAATGGAATGAGGATTAATCAATTATGATTAAATCATGATCCCAGTGAAGTCAAAAAAAGGTACTTTTCCTTTGGCATCGTGGGGGCCAGGTTTGCCTCAGCGTGCCTATTAATGCTTTGAGATTCCTGTGTGTAAAACCAAATGAAAATGCAAAGCATTACCTTGTTGAAGGTGTCTTTGTAGTGAGAATTCCTCTAGCTAGAGAGCAAAATGCATCTTAGAGGCTGTTTCCTCAAGAGTATAGCTACTTGTCGCAGCAGGCATTACAGTGCAGGAGGAAATTCCAGTTTGCTGAATGTGGCTTTAAGCACGTGGTGTTGCTTGGCTGGCATTTGTGGCTTTGCATGTCCCATGCATTCAAAACATGCTTTGTTACGCTTTCAGAGCTGGCTCCTGCTCTTTCCCCAGTTCAGCTAATGCTATGGAATCCTGTTGTGGAAAGCATGTTCCTAAAACCACCAGGAATTCAGCTTTAAATAGGGGAAGAAAGTTGATACCGAGTAGCAATAACTGCTGGTTATTCTCTGTGACCAAACCTTAATTCTTGTGGGCAAGGGAACAGAGGATCTAAATAAAAGCAACCTTGGCTAGATTTCTGAGAGACTGCTGAGTACTTTCTGCTTAGATCTTTCATTGCATACCACTTACGATATCACATTTCACATTGTAAATCAACTTCCAGTGTGGACAAATCATGTCACTGAAAAACGTTTTTGCAGGATCACCCAGCTTCTTCCACGCAAATATAATAATAGTATGTCTCTCATGCAAATATAGGAAAGAGTGGTCACGGACTATTTTGGGAAAAGATACTCACCAGATGGACATAGAGAGAATATTCAGTTAGCCACTGAGGAGCAGAAGAACGGTAATAAATATTATTAAAGTCAGATACGGATAAAATTAGCCTACCCCTGCAGGAAAACTATCAAATTAAACTTAGAAAAATGTTGCTACATACACAACATAAATCTTGTGCTCTTCTGCAAATGAACAGTAAATGAAAAATAGAGGATATGTGTCATCCGGACCTTATAGTGTAGACTTAATTTCATTTTCTCAAGTATGCAGAAAAGGTTTTGATGTGTACTAGTACTTCTCCGTTGGCTACAGATAAATTTAAAACAAAACATTTGAAGTGCCTAGCCCAAAGCTTTTCTGGAAGTGTTCTGACCTCCCTCCCACCAAGCCCCTGGAGTTAGGTTGAATTCTCTAACTGCGTGTTTGGTGTCACCTCCTGTGCTTCTGCACTGCGGTCCCTCCCCTGGCTCCAAAACCTGAACTGAACCATGGTTGAAAAACTTGATGTGATATTAATAGATGCTGCTGCTGCTGCTGCCTGCCATGCTTTTGGTATTTCTTCAAAACCCAGCTAAGTGCTCTGGATCTACAGCAGTGCTCCTTCCAGTGATTCAGCTGTAAACATGTCCCTAAAATTTATTTTATTTTTAATATTTTCAAATGAATACACATTTTGCTCTTTTTTCTTTTTCTTCCATAATCTGGATTTTATATACCCCCTCAAGGAATATGAAATTTCTCTAGAAAAGTGGAATCTGTGTTTACCATTTGAAGTGGGCACTTTTTAAAGTTCTGTTAACTAGCATTACACAAGACTGGGTTTAGTGTTGACAGATAGTGTTTTCTGAGAAGCCAAACATAGAGCTGAATTGTGTTTGTTTAACAGATTGGTAGAGTTTATGTATTTATCCAAGTGTTGTCGCAGAATGAAGTTATGGTGCTGGGATTAGGAATGCAGAATCTCCTCTTGAGCTAGTTTTTTCTAGGGAGGATGTATTGCCCAGGTTACCACCTAAAAGCCTATTTTAAAATGCATTTCCTCATTAAAATATCCCTGGCATCTTTATTTGTGGGAGCTGTGTTCTCATTGTTCTTTTGTCAAAAAACTCTTTTATACTTTTTCAGATTTTAATCGTTAGTGTAGCAAAAAGAGAACAAATTCTGCATGAGTTGTGGCGTTCTGGTTTCATTTTTATTATTGCCTACATATTGTATCTTAGCAAGACGTGAGGAAAAGGACTAGTGCAAGTCAAGGTCTTTAGTTTTATTTGAAAGGGGTATACATTAAGCCCAGTAGAGTTTTTTCCTCTGTTTGTTTGCTTTGCTTCATTTTGTTTTGTTTTAATGCATTTTGGAAGTATGGAAGTGTTAGCCTACCTCTTCAATGCACTTTAATTGCTTTACATAGGACAGTCTCCTGGGAAAAAATCTCAACACTTTTTCAGAGAGTGGTGCAAAATAGGGCTTGTATGGTGACAAATAGTTTCCTTCACAAATGAAAGTTGTCCCTGCCTGTGAAGGACACTCATAGCTGGGCACTTCCAGTCTAATTTCTCTGAACCAGTTTTGGATTCCCTGAAATCAAGATATTTTCCACAATTGGAGGAGGGAAATCTTGTGCTGAGGTCCCTATTTGTGTCCTTATAGGCTTCTGAGAGACCTTTAGGGTTCTCACCACTGTACCTCAACCAGCCAGTTTTGTAAATAGGTTTGAAATCCCACGTGGCTTCATTCCCCATGGCCCTTGTACTGCTCAGTGCTTAGGGAAATACTTACAGAAGAGGGATCCAAATACATCTGCCCACAAGGAAATGTATCAGCTTTTATCCAGCCATTGGGCATTCATGTAAATCAATCAGATGTCCAATGTACCCATGGAAAAGTCTAGCTTTCCTGGTAAGACAAGCTGATTAAGAGGCTAAGTCCACTGATGAGCAACTTCTAAAGAAACACAAAGAGTGAAGTATTTTACACCAGCAGCCTCTCGTCCCTGCTCCTGGTCCCACTCACTGACCCGCACCCGCCATGGCAGACCCTGCTCCACACACCGCAGCACAGCCGGGGTGTCGGAACGGGCTAATTAAAAAGGCAGCATTTAAAATGCCACTCTGTGGTTGCTTGGAAATGTAATCCAACTTTGGTATTATTTTCGAGCTCGGATTTTTGAATCCAAAATTCCATGTGACGGAAGAGATGGGTATTTAAACAGATGTCTGCAATTTCTTTAAAAAATAGAGATTGAGTTACAGATGGTAAAAAGGGCCTGAGAATTAAAAACTCCTGAGCTACAAGAAAATTTACATGTGAGCAAAATGGCTTGCTGAAATGAATGGTCCTGCAATTCTGCATGTTTGAAAATTAAGCTTCTTTCACCAAAAATATGAATATATTTTCCTTGCTGTATTATTTGCTCCTCAACTAGTAGCCTTGCCTGTCACCATCAGCATCACACCCAAGTTGCAAGATGAAAGTCCTGCTTCTAACAGACAAGGGATATAGTATTTTCCTTCTCTTATCTCTTGTACGAAGTGGCCTACCAAAAATTTTGATCTGAATCACCTTAAAAATAAAATTAATCTACTCCATCTGCATATCCAGTTCCTGGTTGTTCCAATTTCCATTTTATAAATTGCAAATATATGGATTTTTGTAAGTAAGCCTGGGAGGAAACCAGAGTCATCATTTGTACTTGCAAGTGAAATAATTTTTTTTTTCTTCTGGTTTTAAAAAGAAAACCAAAGTAAAACTAAGTGAAGAAGCTAATAACTTCAAAAGTAACATACAGAATGCAAGATGCTGTATATTGGGAGGAAAAAACTGAATGTATTTGGGATAGTGTTGAGGAGCAATTCAGGATCCCACCCATCAGCTGAGAGACCTGTTCATTACTGAGAACTATCTGAAGATCTCCACTCCCGTGCACTTGGGAAAAAAAAAAAAAAGAAAAAGAAAGAAAGAAAGAAAAGTATTAGGATGCATCTAAACAGGAACGTAGACTGAAATGCAAGCAGTAAGAAGACTTACACATGGAGCTCCTCACCTACCCTATCCAGTCCCAGTTTGTCCATTGCAAACCCAGTTCAAATTAGCACAATTTGAGAGAAGGATAGCAAGAACCACTAGATGCAGAAAAAAAGCCATCGTTTGGAGAGTGACCAACCTTCCTTACTTTGCAATGGAGTGGACATAACCAACATGTCTACATCAATGAACAGCATTAAGAAGGACAGTTGGGAGCATCTGTTATCTCTGTCTTTCCTCATAAGGATGAAGAAACAGGTCAAAGGGAACAAGGCGTGCTCCAAGTGGGGGCCACCTTTACTACAGAATTCAGTGCGTGCTCCCAGTTGTGTCCCAGGCTGGATTTCTGGTAGAGCAAAGTACAGAGGATGCCTAGAGGATTTGTCCTAAATTGTTTATTAAAGCTGACAAAGGTGTCTAACTAGACTAGAATTATCAGAAATCCATCAACCTTGTACAATTTTACAGCCTTTAAGACTGCTGGGTACTTACCCTCAGAGACCTATGGTGGCTGGTAGGGCGTTATTCTGGTTTTGGCAGCTTTCTTTATGTCTTCTTTCTCAAAAATCCTATTTTTTATTGGTTTTCGTTAGCTGTATATTTGTCTTCATTGAGAAGGCAGCATCTACCAGAGTGTGATGATGACAGCTCTTTGCATTTACATAAAAATCTGCTTTAAGCTGATATTTGCATATTTTACAGGCCAACCTTTTTGAAAGTTAGATAGAAACCGCTTGTGTACCTTCTATTACTACACTTAGACAGGAGCTTCCTGGCACCAAG
Organism: Aythya ferina; assembly: GCF_964211825.1. NCBI lineage: Eukaryota > Metazoa > Chordata > Aves > Anseriformes > Anatidae > Aythya > Aythya ferina. The sequence continues at coordinate 10,193,043 of NC_140307.1, forward strand.
TAATTATACATACAAGAATAAACTGCAAAGAATAAGAAGAGAACGTTCAGCCTACTCTTTTATAGATGATTGACAAAACGCTTTAAAAAATGGCCCTATCCTTTTTGCTTTTAAAGACACAGAAAGCAGTCCTAAACAATTGCTATGGGATTGTTTTGGTTTATGTCTGGAGGACAGTGGAGAGGAGAGCTGCTTTTGCCTTAGAAATCACATGAATATGTCAGCTTTGGGTTTTCTTCTGCCTTGCTGGAGGACTTGTTGAAGGTCTCAGATGTTTATTGTGAGCTCTGACATTTTAATTCAAAGGACAGGAGTGTTGGTTTATTTAAACAAATAAATCCCTTTGGATTCCTTGTCCAAATTGTTTATTAGATATTGGATTAAGTAGGTGTTAACAACAAAAATCATAAATCGGAGCGTTTTCAACAGTCTAACTTAAAGTTCTTTCTTTTCTGTTACTCATCTTTAAAATTTTATATCCAATGATATTATAATCACATTAATTCTCCAGCCATCTGGGGATGTTGAAAATTAATTCTCTGTTTCAAATGTAAAAATGAAGAATTCCCCATAGCCTTCTTTGGTTAAACTTCTGGATAACATTTAAAGCATGAAAATGGTTGGTTATTTGTCAAAGGAGTTAAAAAAAAAAAAAAAAAAAAAGGAAAATGGCATGGTTCTGTTATAGTAAAAAAATGCAGATTTCATCAGACTACTTGGAAAAAAAAAAAAAAGAGAAAATCACAGTGTTGAATATTTTATTTAATACTATCTGCCACGGGAAATAGGGAGAAGACTGTCTTGAAGTATAATAGTTCAAATAGACTAAGCAGCAGTTTTCCTGAAATAAAGTTATATATAAAATAAAATAGAGTGGCAAAAGATGACAATAGTGAAAGCCAAACAAAAGGAGAGAACAGAAACACTGAGAGAGAGGAAGGGACCTGTGAGCTTTTTGCCTTTCACAATGCAGACGCTTGGTTGCTAGATCAGCTTTCTGAAAAGGATATATACCCTGTATCTAGGAATCAAAAATTATATCTTTAGGAGGCCCGTGGGAACAGGAGAAATTTCTCATCTAAAGAAGTTACATCCATTTACAGAATGGGGACCTATTTATTGCTCAGCTTGAATCGTACTGAGGGATCCTGCGCCTTCAGTACTTGGAGTCTTCCTGAACCATGGCACAGCAATAAGAGCACACTTGTGAATGCGAAATGAGGACGGAATTACATCGTGTACACATCCTGCACTGGAGGCAAATCGGAAGTGAAATATCATGTTGCATATGAAAGCTTAAGAACTAATTAATTTTGATAGCATATTTATAGTTCTCATTTACAGAGATCTCAAAATACTCTAAGAAAATGGAAAACTACATCATACAAAAATCAGATGAATCAATGGGAACTATACAAAACTTAGGACTCTTTGTAGCAGTGGAGGAGTTAGGATGGAATCGGCCGTAGAACAATCACTTCATCCATTACTGATAACGTTAAACATTTTGCACAAGACCCAGGCCTCATCCGGATCCATGGGATTTTTGCAATTGACTTCAGCTGGGGACAAGACTTCATCCTCTGTTTGGCAGCCACAAGAACACACCAGTGTGCCACACTTTGTAAAGGAGAATCTCTCATCCGTTTGGGACAACAGAGAGAATTTCAGAAGAAAGTGTGCTTTGAGAAACCCAAATATATGCAGAATGCTGGGGTTAACTCTCTACTAGACAAAATAGCTTAGGGTCCTTGAGAAGATGGGTCCACAACTCTGTATCTTCCAGAATATGGATCTGAAAAGAGAATAAATCAATGTTTACAGGTGGACAAGACCTTAAGAACAAAAGCAATATACAAACTATCATGTCATGTTCATTTCACAGCCAGATACGCTTCCATAAGCTTAACCCTTTTTTGTAGCTGGGGATGAAAATGCACTTCAATGCAGGATTGGAAAGACTAAAACATTAGAAAACGCTAAGAAGCTTCAGTTCAAATTTCCAGTTTCCAGCTTATCAGGAAACATGCAGTAAGTGCATTACTCCATCTTGGTCCAATTCCATCGGATATTTCTAAGTCCCACACAGTGCTGGTTCATAACACACAGTTTTCTGACGCTCACCAAAATGATCTAATAAGCCAGAGAACACTAAGACAACTTCTCTCTCATGAATGGTAGATGGAATTTAGCAAAATGAAGTAAATGGTGCAAACCAATGAGACAAACTCATCTGATTTCTCGTGGGAGTTTTTTCCACAAGATTGCCTGGCTGCTATTTTCTCCCCTTGGAGAAAGCCGGTCCTCGCCATTTCCCCATGGAAGCAGTTTTATCAAAGCAACATTCAAGGCTACAGACCCTCATGGACATGGAAGGATTATCACTTCTCCCATGACTATCCAGGGGAAACTCAGTGGGCAGAGCCAGACACGTGAGGTCTTCAGACTGCAGGGATTAGGCAGGGATCGAGGTCCCCTTCCCATTGTAACTTGCAAAAAGCACAGGTATGCTGGAGAGGTGCCACCCCACAGCCTGGGGAAACAGCTGGGCGGCTTCACAGCCCTTTGAAAATGTATTCACCCTGCTCTTTTTCCCTACTGCATCGACTTTGAGTGTATAGGATTGAAATTCTGTTTTGGTGTTCCAGACGTCAGGAGACATCCAACAGTTGGCTGTCAGAGAGGGAAGCAGCTCTGTGGTCTGTAGCTGGAAGGCGTTAGGTTGCTGGTGAGGTTTTCCTTCCCTGATGGTCCCCATGGGATCTCCACCTGATCCTGGGGATAATCCCAGTGACTGCGCACAAGGTTAAAGGACGCAAACCTAAAGCCTGCCCCACAGCTTCCAAACTTTCTGTGAAAGAAAGGATAAATCTACGCAAGATAATAGAAAGATGAAAATAATCCCTCTCGATGGCAGGGTATTAATTATAACTTTGTGTGGGAGAAGTTAAAATCCTCCCTGATGTGTGGATGAGGCGCCTTGTCCCCAGCACAGAAGAGCGGTGTCTGTGTGGAACTGTCCTGCAACCGGTACGAGCGGGGCCGTGGCTTTTGTATGATTTTGTATAATTTTGTATGATTTGTGCCCTGTGCTGGTCCCACGGCAGAGTCACCACGGCGGCGGGGTAGCCAAGACACGGCTCTCCCACGGGGATGCCATTTTGCCCTCGGTGGGTAGGAACTATCCCAATTTATCCCCATAAAATCACACGGGGCGGCGGGGCAGGAAAGGGGGGGGGGAGGGGGGGATTTTTTCTTCGCTTCCCTGGCAAAACGGATGAAAAGAGCGCAAAGGTGCCCCCCAGCTGTGTGTCCCCCCCTTCCCACCCCCAGCAGCTGCAGCTCCCGGCACCGGGACAGCGCAGCCGGTGCTCGGCCCCCCCCCCCAGCACTTCCCCCAAACTTTTCTCACCACCCCGAACCCCCCCCGGCCAGTCACCCCCCACCCCAAACCCACCCACCCCCGTCCCCTTATCCACGGGGGTGGGCACCGAGAAGCCCTCGGGGGCTTCCCCCACTCCATCCACCCCCTCCACCGCCGCCTGCCCGTGCCCGGTGGCGGAGAGTTGAAGGGGTCCCGGGCTTGGGGGGGGTCCCGGGGGTGCTCCCCCCCTCCAGGCAGCAGCGAGGGGGCGGCGGGAGGCTGCTCGGTGCCGCCGCCGCCCGGGAGGGAGGTTATGTAAGGGGGGAGGGAGGCGGTGGCAGAAGAAGGAGGAGGAGGAGGAGGAGGAGGAGGAGCGGGAGGAGCAGGACGCCTCGCCGCCGCCTGCTGCCGCCGTGCAGCCGCAGCCAGCCGGGAGCGGGATCGGGATCGGGGCGGCCGCATGTGCGAAGTGGGGACGCGGCCGCCGCCGGCCGCCGAGCGCGGGGAGCCGCCCGGGGGTGCCGCCGCCCCGGCCGAGAGGTGCCGAGACATGGGGTGAGTCCGCCGGGCACCCAGCGCCCCTCTCGCGTCCCGCCCCCCTCCCCCGGCACCCCCCGGCTCCACGCGGGGGTGCTCGCCCCCCAGCCCCGGTCCCTCCGCAGGTGCGCCCCGGTCGCCGCCGAGCAGGGAGGCGGCGGTTCGTTAAGGCAATTAATTCATTAAGCACTTACCGCCCGGCCGGGGGGCGCCCACCCGAGCCGCGCCGGCGGGGGTGGGAGCGCGGCAGAGGGGAAAAATTAAAAAAAATAGAGAAATAGATCAATACAAGCCCAGCTCGGGCATGCTGCTGGTGGCCACAGGCGGAGCTGGGGGGTCCCGGGCAGAGCCGGGGGGGCCCGGCGGGGGCAGCGCTGCCGGCCCCGGGGGCTCCGTGGGTGCGCTGGGGTCGTGCTGGGCTCTGCCGGGGCTCCCCGCCGGGGGGGGGCCGCCGCCAACTCGCCCGGACGGTGGGAGCCGTGCGGCAGTGTGGGCAAAGCCGCCCCGCACACGCACCCCAACCCTTTTTCCTCCCGGGGAATTGAGCCTGAGCTTTCCGAAAATCAGCCCTGCCTCGTTCCCAGCCTCCAAGTTTAATAGGGGGCAAAAATTGCCGGCGTTAAGGCAGGTCGTGAACTGAACGGTAGGGAGGGGAGGTTAACGTGGTGCTCTCGGCTGGAACTGCATGCGGGTTAGAGACCCGTCCTTTCGACCAGAATGTCTTGGGGGATTCCAAACCCACACGGTTAATTTGCTTTATTTTTATCCTATTGCGGTCCCTTCCACCTTTTCCTTGCTTCTCCTCACCCCCCTGTGGCAAGGAACCGTTCTCCGTTTTCTGGGCATCCTCATGCTGCTCCCAGCTGTGCAGCCTCCCACTCGAGATGCATTGATTATTGTCAAAGTGCTACCATTTGAGACAGTGTGGATAAATAATGAATTAAAATGCCACGCATGTGCCTGAATCGGATACCCAGCAGTTCTGAATAGGAGTGCAGGGGCAGAGGGGAGAAATAAGATCCGAAGAGTGTCTCCTGATGTTTTACTTCAGGATTACGAGGGGCTCTTCTTCATTATGTAAAGTTCCATTGGAAATAGCAGAGGTAGTGTTACAGCTTGGGGTTGTGGAAGGAAACATCAACACCTGGCTGGAGCAGTATGGCCACTCTGAGCCCAGGCTGGACAGGAACATCCAGCCCAGGGGAACTCATCCCAATCCTTCTTACCTGGGTGTCTCTAAAAACAAATAGTTTTGTCGTTGTTGTTTGATCTGGCTCTGTGCCGGTGGATGAGTGCAGCTGTGAAATTTGGCTGTGGCATGGAGGGAATCACGGGGCAGGTGGCAGCGATGCCCTGGCCCTTGGCTCAGCGTGGTGCTGCTCTGCCCACAGAGCTTCCCAGGGCCTGGGTCTCCGGAGTGCCCCAGGTGTGCTCGTGGCTGCACCCCTGTCTGTGCTGCCCTGCTTCATGGCACCTGCATAGGTATGAGGCACGTTTGTCGGTCCGGTTCCATACCCCAATGTAACACATTTGGCTTCGATTGAGTCGTTTCAGCCTGACACTGGTGCTGGGGAGGAAGATCAAGCTCCCGACACCATTCATTCCTGGGGTTTCAGTGTGGGTTGTACACACTCATACGCGCTGTACGCAGTGCAGGCGAGGTGTTTGCTGGATGTGTGTTTTGTAACTGTTTCCTGTCGTTATCTCGCCATCCACCTTTCTGACATAAAAAACATCAAAGTCTGCCCATGCAGGTTACTGCAGCAGGGGCTCAGCACACCTGACGCAGGAGCCACCCCTTGTGTCCCTGCTCCACCTCTGCTGGGAAATCCTTTACCTGGGTGTGCTTCAGCCTTGCCTTCTGTGAAATGGGTGCCTTTGTACTTACCTGTCCCTGTGACGCACTCTGCGATGGGAACACAGTGCCCAGCCTTTTGTATTGGAAGGAGCAGATTTTGTCCCAGGAATTCCAGCAGGATTTGCTTCCTGGGCACGCTCTGGTGTCACATAGGCAGGTTCTCACCGAAATTGCGACAATAACTTGATTCTTAGCACTTAAACGATTTTTTTTTTGTGTGTGTGGGGGGGGGGGTGACCATTGCTAATGATTCATTTAAATGCTGCCTATGGATTTGGCAGTGACTGATGGTGCTATGAAACCTGATATAGCTACTTGAGCTCAGCAAAGCTATTTAAATTGCTTATTAGCTGTGAGCTGAGCTATTTAAACTGTTGGTTTAGTTCAACTTAGTAGGCAGCAAGGTAGTGTCAAGTTTTACAAAAGTCATTGACATGTTTGGAAAAAATAAATGCATGTAATTCAGGGGATGTGGAAACAATGCTTTTTTTTTTTTTTTTTTTTTTAAAAAAAAAAAAGGTGTTTAGGCAAAAAAAAATCTGCCTCAGTGCTCATTAAAGTCAGTGTGAAGGTTCCTGCTGACCGAAAACCATTGTCTTTGGGTCAAGCCATTGTTTGAGCTCCCACTGTACAAATGTTTACTTTGTAGAAAAAAACTTTCAAAATCACCACTTTCTTCCACTCAACACATCTGGCAACTGTCCTTACCTCAACAGTACCAGGGATTAAACTTTAGCTATTTAAATAACCACAATGTAACAACAAATTTCCCATTGCGGAGGCTTTATTTTGTCTGAAAATTGCTTGATTTGTGTCTTGGTGTTACAAACAAACCCAAGAAAATGGCAAGCTTGTCTAGGGCTCCGATTTCTGTGAGCTGTGCATACTAATCTAATAGCCAGCATCTGATTCAATTGACCTCAATTTAAGCAGTATAAGCTAACTTTCCAGTTAGAAAGATGCCTCAGTCTTAGTTATTAGATGATTTTAAGGAGGTATTGGCTAGCTTCTTCCTCTGTGGTTACATTCTTTTACTATTTTCGTTTCTTTAGTGTCTTGGTATTTCCTTATCTGTCAGTGACAAAATATTTCTTGTTATGAGGCATGTGACAAGTACCCAGTTTGGATTAGATGTGGAAATCACTGCTGCTGAAGCTGTTATTTATATTATCTGTTGGATTAAAATTCCACTAATTTAAATATTCTCTAGCAATAAATTTGAGTTTCAAATCAGTTTTTATAAATCACATCAAATGAAAATCAGGCCTCCAACTGTTAGAAATTACCGCGAAAAGCTGCATGCCGATGTAAAAGCCGTATGACTGTGTATGTATATGTGCGTGCTATATAGGTTAATGATGAATTAGCACACATTTCGTGTGGCTGGTGAGAGCTGCTTCTCTGTGCTGCTTCTACGGGAGCTAACGTGGTCTGCTGGCGCTGGCTGGCTGGCAGCCCCCTACCCAGCAGGTGCCTCTGCCTGCCCCAGGTGGGCTGCAGGCCCCCACCACCCCCAGGAAGATGGAGAAGGTGAGTTTCCAAGCCTGGCTCCAGCGATGAAGTAACCTTGTCTTAGGGAGACTTCTGGACCCATGAGCAAAACTCTGCCCCTCCTGTAGTATTTATCATGAAAAGGTACGGTTGGGGGCCTATATTTCTGAGAGCAGTCGTATGTAATGCTTTTATTATGCAGTGACATTTAAGAGCACCAGGGAAGACTGCCTTGCACTTTTCCCTTCTGCTGTTAGCAGCAGCAGTGTCCATCGGCCGATGGATGGCTGCAGCCATCCGGGGAGCAAAAGACAAAAGGGAGGACGAGGACAGAAAAAGGTGATGGAGGCAAAAGATGTGATGAAATTAGTGTTATGGGAAAGCATTAATTTTGGATGCTGTTCAAGCTGGCCTTTCCCGGTACCAGCAGTACTTTAGATACCATGGTGATAAGCTTCGCCTAAGACGCTCCATAGCGGGGAATGGCGTGTTGCAGAGGAAACTCACCTTGGCCTTCATCCAGCTCCTGCTGGGATCCACGGGAGTCTTGCACTGCCTCCCTCCAAAGTTTGGCCAAGCCATCTGTCCCCAGGGAAGGGGGGGACGGTGCTGGATGTGCCTGAGCAGCCACAGCACTGCACTCCCAAAGCAACAGCACCCGGATGCCATCGTAAGGCCACCGCAAAGCCATTGTCCTTCAGACAGGGCTGGGGCAAGGCAGGCAGCCCAGTTGGTGCTGTGGGACTATTTTAGGGCGTTTTATGGTCTGTAGCTTCAGTTCAGATCCTAGCATAGTTCAGGGGGGTAGATTACACCAGGCAGCATCCACCTGGTGATGGTATTCAAGGAAAGAGACCGAGACCCAACAGACGCTAAGGCTGTCAGTCTTGGGATTTTCGAGGCAGCTGCCTGGGGATGCTTGGTTCTTCACTGCATCTATTCCTTATGTAGCTATTCCCATTTTTTTGCAGAGTGGGTATAAGCGGCTGCTGTTCTGATTTGGGGAATTCAGCATCTCTGTGTGCAGATCAAGGAGGTGTTTGTACAAAATCCAGTGGAAAAGTCAGGTCCAGAGAGCTTTAAGTTCTGGAGCTTTATCTTGAGTTCACTGAAATGGATGGGAGAACTCAGTTGACCTCAATGGCATTTATAAAACCTGTTCTCTGTAGCTCCTTTAACAAGTTTAACACAATTTTAATAAGGTTGGAGAGGCAGGGAGCTGGGAGACCTGGGGTGGAGACAAAGTGGATAGGCTGTGATAAGGATTTGTGTGCACTCAGGGATGGTGTGGTGTGTTCAGGTGAGAGCAAACCTGAAATGTTGGAGCATTTCACTCAGGTTTCATCAGGTAAAAGCCCTTGTCCCTTTATCCACAATTATTTGGGGAGCTTGTAATGCTGAAGATAAATGCACATAACTGAATTAGGGCAAAAATCCCATGGGTGAGTAAGAGCTACGGAAAATGAGAAATTGGGAGAAATTGCAAAACAAGCTAATAGAGGAGCAGGAAGAAATGATGAATGAATGACTGCCATGAGAGATAAACAGTGGGCTTAGAGATAACTTCAGCAAGCTACAATAGGAAAAATCCACCAGTACCACAGCTGGTTCAAGCGCCCTGGTGCAAATTTCACCAAAATTTGCTCAGGTAGTCAACGTTGAAGAAATGGTGAACAAAAAGAAAACTTAATGCTGAGAGAGTGATCGTAGTCAAGTTTCTCTCAACTACTAGACAAATTAATTACTGCTGTTAATTTGATTGTCACTTGAGAAGAAGCTTATAGATAAAATATCCTCCCCAAAGTTGGGATGTCCCTCAAGCCCCTCTTTCTATTTGAATAGAGGATGGTGAGTAGGTCTCCTGGTAACAAAAGCATCATTTGAAATGTTAAGAAGTTATTTGATGTTCAGTTCCTTTAAACCATAAGTAGTTTTAACTGGTTCAAGGTCTGACAAATTGTCTTAAATTGTTTGAGCACATTCCCAGTGTGACTGAAAGGGGCAGAGAGGAGCAATGAGTTTGCTGAGAACCCGAGAGCAAGGGCATCAGCCTGGTTTGGCAGCGTGACTTTCTGCGTTGCCTTTTATTCATTCTTTTGGTTGTATTAATGCAGTGCCTACAATAAATAGCCTCACCCCTGAAACTATATTTAAGGAAGCATAAGCATTTTGAATCAGCTGTTGGTTTTCCTGTTGACTTTTTGATAGGGAGTTTGCTGAGTGGGAAGGTCTTCGGTGCTGAAGCTTGCTCTGTGGTCAGATCCCTGCCTGCTTTCACCTTGAATGCTGTCCATCACCTTTGTGTGCTGCAAATACAGCACGCGGCTTATTTATACTGTGCTTTGGTGGTGGCTCTTTAGGATGTAAATGTGCTTAGGGGAACATATTTCAGTGAAGTTTCTCCCAATAATTCAGCTCTGTGCTGTAAATAGCTGACAATCCTGTTATTAAATCTCAGAATGTGGCAAGGCAAGGGCACTGCCTTCAAACAAAGACAGGAAGCGTTTAAGCTTGAGCATTAAAGAAGCACTTTTAATGGCAAGAGCAATTAGGTAGGGAATAGGCCATTAACATCAGGGGAGGTTACTGCTGCGCCACAACCACACATCACCCGGTGCAGGTTAGGGACGGCGTGAGGAGGGCTTGTGTAACAGCTACTCATGCAAAATGTACAAGATGAGATTGGATGATGCAGTTGATCTTTGATTATATTTTTGATGACGCATCCTAGCTGCTCTCTGCCTGCTGGTAGGAGAAAGATTTGCCCAATGCTGCTGGCTTGGATGCTCTGTGCTTAGCTCATGCGTGACACGAGTGGCTGGCTGCTCGCTCCTACTGACGTAGCAGCTATTAGGGGCTATCGGGCCCTCTTGCATCACTGGCAAATGCTTCGTAATGGTAATTCTGCCACTGGGGTCAGGATTAAAATGAAGGAAATACTTTAAATAATTGATGCTCTGGGCGTTTTAGGATTTGTTTAAAAAAGAATTGGTGTTGCTGGATGACATCACTAAGCGGGACAGCCTGCTTAATGACTCATATGGGAGCAGTAGGCTCTGCTGTGTAGGTGTTGTAGGATTTGTGGGCTTCATGGTGAAGGCTGGCAAGGCTAGGAGCTTTAGCTGCAAAACAACTGTGGCTTTATCATGGAGAAGAGAGCAGATTTGACACAGGGGAAAGAGGGCCTGGCAGTGGAGGTGTGAGCAGAAGTGGCTGCTGGTTACTGTGCAAAGCCTGTTCCCTTCTGTGGCAACTCATCCTCCTTTCCTGCCTCCCCCACACGCCAGTCTGATGTTATTTATTTGATGCAGCTTATCAAAATGCAAGATTGTAAGAATTTCTGAAGTGACAAACTGTTTTATTTCCGTCTGGAATTCTCACCACAGCCTACAGGATTTAGGAACTCGAACCCTGCAATTCAGAAAGAAATTTTCTGTAGAAGTTGCACTCCTCTGCCTACACATCGAGGGGCCTGAGAGAGCCCTCTGGAGCTGCTAGATGTTGCTTCCCATTAGGATTTGCATTATAATAATAATAGGAGTCCTGCCACTGCATTCTTATCAGACCAGGTTTAGTACATCAATGCAGCGAGACAGCAAAGGCCTCACTGGAATACATTCAAGAATATGTAGCCAGATTGTACAATTTTTTTTTTCCTGAAGCTGCTTCTAGTTGCGCTGAGGATCCTTCCTGGAGGACTGTGAAATGGTGTGTATAAGTGCCGACTGTGTAAATATTTGTTGTTTGCCTCTGTTTCACGCTTAGCGGTAGATCCTCAACAGATATGGAACACTGTATTTGGGGGAAAAAATATGAAATTTAAGTCTTGCAAGACTCAGAAACATTAATTTCACCATGTGGAGGTGTGAGCATCTTAATTTCAGTATTCATTACTGCTTGTTCCTGCATTGGAAGAGGGACAGGTATTGTAGCCAGAGCTGGGAGTATTTAAAAAGGCTTTTCCTTCTGGAAAGGTTGTGCTTCAACCAAGATGCACGCTCTCTCCTTTGTATTAATTGCATTGCAGTGACTGAGTCAAGTTCTTTGCTTTTGGTGAGTTGCTCTATAGTCTGCAACAGCAATGCTTTATTGTTGCCTGTTTTATTGGGATTTTGTATTCAGGCTTCCCACTATAAATCTGTTGCGCACATCTAAAATGTCTCCCTGCAGTTGTTTAAGTGGGAACATGTGATCTGTTTTGTGATATTGAAAACTGTCAATAAGAGCATTTGAAAAAAAAAAGGGGGGGGGGGGAGGGGGGAGGGGAGAGATGCTCTGAGCTGAGCCATGCAACATGCAGCCACCCACCAGAGCCCAGGGCTGCACAGGGGCCGCCGTGCTGCCTGCAGGGTGCGTGGGGAAATGCAAGAGTGGGACACCCGATTACTGTCCCTATCACTGATAGTGATGCCCAGAGATGAGGCAGGAGCGCTGTTCTGGTAGGTAGCTCAGGCACTAGTGCAAAACTGGCTACAGCTTAGGGACCTCATGTTAGTTATACATCGATTTACATCTGCCTGCTCTGTCTGTCCCCCTGCCTTGGTGTTGTCCCCTGTCTAACAGGGATGTGTCTACATGCTGCACCTCCAGGAGAGGGGTAAAGAGGTGCCCCCACTTACTCCTCCACGTATGCCAAACCCCTGTCACCAGAAGGCCAAAATAGTCCCAGACCTGCCAGGAAGCTTCCACGTGGAAGAGGCAGCCCCAAGTAGCTCACAGGGGAGATCAACAGCTGCCCTTGGGTGTATAGGAGATAAAAGCATCTTTGGACACTATTTATGTACACGTATAATCCAATGATTGTCATACTAATCCCTTCTTCCAGCTGGAAGAGGGAGAAATTTGTTCTTTCGTGGGACAATAAAGGAGATTTAGCTGCCTTAAACGTTATGGCACAGAGGTGAGCGAGAGCTCTCCCTTCATGATTATTTTATCTTGTATGCTTGACAGCTGTCTGTCACTTGTATATAGTCCATTACAGGAGACAGCCCTGTTTCTGTTGTGCATTTATAGAGGTGGTCTTCATAAGCTTGTATTTAAGGGATCTTCTGAAAATGCTAATACATAAATAGACTAATTTGGTTTATGGTCTTTTTCAAGACAAACAGAAACTGGCTTGGCTGAGAACAGGGACTTGACACTTCATTACACCCACCCAAATTCAAGGCAATTCAGTTAAAAGCTTCGATCTCTTATCTCAGGCACAAGAAAACCACGATAGCTGTGGGAAAGGGTCACACTGCGTGCTCTGGGACGGGATCTGCTGGTTCGGGGAAGTGGTCCGGGGATGGGCAGCGAGACGGGCCTCCTGCACACATCCAAAGTCTGCCTGGGTCTGTGCGTCCTCCGTCAGCCTTCTCTCGGTGCCTCTTCCACCTTCCTCTGTGCTTCAGAGCAGGCAAATGGGTTTTTGTGCATAATGATCTCTTTTGAGAGATCCGAAGGACAAATAACAGCTTTAAAGTTTTGCACAGCCCCCTTCACATTGCGCTGCTCAGAGACGTTCCCCAGACGCAGGCGGTTCTGAGCAGCTGGTTTTTGAGGCCCTCAGAAGTGCACATCACGGAAGATGCATCAGCTCTCAAGGACTTCATTAGCAGTACCCAGCCCCATGCTTCCACCAGGCTCTCTCACCCCACTTGTCCTCCCCAGGCTTCTCTGCAACACCCGTGGTTTTGCAGAAAGTTTTGCAACCCTCTTAGGCTGTGCTGAGCCCCTCATGATGCCAGGGTTAACCACCTCTCCTGTGGCTCTGGTCACCTGCTTTTCCCTCTGTAGAGAAGGTCTGCTCTGAATTTTTGGTCTCCAAGCAGTAACCCTGCGTGTGCGTTGTTTAGATCTGCTTGCAAGAACTTCTCTCCATTGACTTAGAAATTAGCATTTCAAATTCTGTGGGGGAGGAATTGCCAAAGTTCTTATATTTTAAGCTTCAAATTAGAGTATTAGAGTTTGGAACAGAATCAAAATATCTAATCCACTTTGCATTCCCTGTTTGATCTTTCCTTTCCGCCTTATGAATTGGCACTATTGTCCTTAGGAGGTACAGCGAGATAGTGCTACTCTGGGAGGCTTCTCCCACGAAATGTAAAAGCAGCGTTGCACTGATTTACAGTGCCCTTTCAAATAACTGTTAGATTAGCATAGATGACACGGGGTTGTACTGGAGAGAGTTTATGCTCGTCAGCTCCATTATTGAATGTCCTCTGAATTATTGGCCGGAGGAGAGAACAGGCTCACGGCGGCTGGGCACAGCTTGGTTGGCTCGGCGTTGCCTCGTATTCCCTAAAAGAATGACTGACTTCTGGGATTTAAGCAGGCTGGTCTGTGCTTTGCACCCCAGATGTAAGTTTCTTGTCCTCCCTTCCATCTCTGTCTCCATCTCCTTCCGTCTGTCCTTGCTCTATGGTGAGGCTGCAATCTGGCTCCCTGTGGGCCACAGCCCAGCCTAGTGGGGCAGCAGCGTTTTGCTAGGGGGAGCACGTGGAAACAAAGGCAGCCAGTTGCTTGTCTATGGAGAAATGAGCAATTGAAATGTTTTATTTTTTTGGCTGCTGCTTAAGGGTAGTAAAGCTTCCTAAGAGAAAACAGTGTTTAGAGATCTGTAATAGAGGCCTGATGAGACAAATTGATCGAATTCCTGGGGTGCTAAAGTGTGAATGTGCAAAAAGCCTAGTAAGAATTTCTCACCAATTGGCACCTGATCTGCAGCGGCTGTGTGAGCAGTTGATCCATGCTGCATGCTAACACCAGGCACTAATTTTAGACCACGGGGTCTATGAAGAGCACAGTTCCCAGCTCTTGACTTGCTATAATTTACTTAAGGCAACCGGGAAGCTGGTGCATGCACTTTGTCTATTCCAGCAAGGGAGGCATCTGCCTCCACTAGCAAGGAGTCTCGTACCAGGAGAGCATGCTTGAAACAAATTGCTGTGTAATACAAGAGATGATTTTTAATCCTATTTTAAAACAAATGTTCAGGGTTCTATCCTGAAAATGAAGAAAAAATAAATCATTGGAATTGTGTAATATGGCTTATTATTCTGGCATAAAAAGCCCATCTAGAATTTATTGAACTGATTTTGCTCACATTTGTTTGGTATAAATAAGCAGTAACTTAAAACAGAGAGGATCGGCTCTCCTGCGTGTACTCTCCAGTGGTTTTGAAGGGTGAATTTGCCACCACTTAAATCCTATAAAAGTTCAAAGCTCTACAGCAGAAGTATTAATAAAGGACATGGCCGTAAGCAGGTTGTGTCATCGGGGATGCATGTCGGCCTGACGTATCATCTGTGGAGTGCTTTGTTTGCCTTTGGTAAATGTGATGAGCTCCAGGCTTTGTGCTGAAGTGGCACTGCCAAACTTAGCCATGGCTTATCTGGCTGGCACTGAGCAGGATGAGCCTCTGCTTGTGATCCGGCCGGTCAGGGTGGTTTCACAACATTGCTGGAGCGTGGTGCTGCCCTCTCCAAGCTGGTTCCTCTCTTGGGAGCAGATATGGGGACAGGTGAATGAATGCAGTGCATGTATGGTCTTCCTGCAGAGACCCTGCTGCCATGCGTGGGGCTGTCCTCTGCATCTGCTTGGGCCAGGTGGCTGCCTTGAAAACTGTAAGGAAAATAACTCCAGTGTGTTTTAGACCAGAGAGAGAAAGACTAGGAAAAGTAAGTACCCATACCAGTGCTGCCAACTTTCGGGGCAGCTGGAATATCAAGCAGCAAATAGTGGCAACTACACAAGGGTGATGCCGAACAGCTGCAGTGAGGCATGTTATCCTCTGGCTGTAGCAGCAGCGCTGTATCTGGCTGGGACCCGGTGCACCCGGGTGGTTTCATCAATAACAGCGTGATGCCCGCCGGCATCCAGCCTGTGCCGAGTGGGAACCCTGGGAGGGAGCCTGACCCTAAGCACCAGCCCTTCCAAGCCAGTTGTTTTTGTCCCAGTTCATGGAAAAAAAATAAATTAGGTTATCTCATTCCTTTAAACATTTTGGTAAGTGTTAATATGCTTTTGGTGCAGTGGAAATAATTGCCATATGGCTGCAAGATTTGCCATCTGTCCAGAGAGGCTGAAATGCAATTAGTCCATGTAGTCCATTTATCAATCCATAAGTGACAATATTCACAGTCCTGGCAACTTTGGTTGCTGACAGAATCAGCGCTTGTATAGGCCTACCTGTCTGCCCTTATTACAATCAATACATAAATGAGATGGAAAAAAAAGCATCATTCAGCCGTGTCCTTCACCCCTGACAGAAAGGTAAAGAACTCTGCACTGATGTAAATGAGAAATGGTATGCCTTAATTTCTGGAGGTACTGATTTGATTTTTCTGTCCAGTAGGCCTTTATTTTAATAAGACAAAGCCAGGTTCATTTGCAGTCTTTCAGTCAAGAAATACCAAGAGGACAGAGTATGTCAACAGGGAAAAAATTGCTATTAAGTGCTTTCTTGTTGTATTAACTTAGGAAAAGCAAAACGTTAGCAACATGAGAAGCATGATCAGTAGTATCATACATGGCAGCAGGTGTTATTCTTCCAATGGTTCTTGTTCACCTCCCAAAAAGTGAGAAGATGGCTTCTCAGCAGAGGGAATAAATTCTGCAATCAGGTCAAGGCTTTCTTATTTTTAAACCACAAATGCTCTGGCACTGTGAGGGGTCCGACATCTCACTCTCCTGGAAGCACAGCCCTGGCTGTGGCATGGCTTGGCCACGCAGAATGGTTGGCCTCTTCGAACCTTGGGTTAATTTGTAAAGGCCTACGCACATCCAAAAAAAGCCTTGAACAACTGAACTGGTTTACATATTACCCCAACACATCTTGGCCTGTTAGTTCATAACAAGAACATGTGCTGGGCTTTGTTTGTTCTACGGGCTGCCAGCCAGCCCACGCTAATTTCTGAGACTCTGCTGACATAAGAATGCCATTTTTCACATTTTTCGCATCATAACCTGTAGTAATGTAACCTGCATCACGCGATCACTGGAACAATGCTGTTGATGGAATTAAATCCTCACATAGCCCATGAGGCCTGGGGCAGTGGCACCCAGAAATCCAAAGTGTCTGGGGCTTCAGAGCTAAGGGAATGGGACTGAGGGGATCTCAAACGGGTGGCTGTTGGGTTCAGGAACTTCTGGGAGGATCTTCTCCCAGTATTACCCACAAATGTGTGTAATGTGCTCCACTGCAGAGTTAGAAGGTTGTAGGGATTTGGTTTTGTGGTTTTGCTAATGTATTCTTTGGAGGATGTCTTTTTTTTGTTGTTGTTTTATAGATGCTGTTTCTCATGTGCAACTTTCTGGTTCTGGTTTTCAGATTTAGTACTTTTTCCTCTCTGACGCTCAGGAGATTTCCAAAGGATCTTCAGTTTTGTGCTATTTTTATGTCAACAAATAAGTGCATGCTTCTGAGATCTGTACTGTAAATCTGGTGGCAACAGATAGCTTTGTATTGGTAAATATTAAAATTATCAGTGAATAATATTAGTTTCTAAATGTTTCAATTCCTTTTGTATTTTCAACTTGAAGCAGATAAAATACGCCGTTCAGTGATCTCTAAGGCAAATGCTCTACCTTTAAGAATTATGTTCATCTGCTCTTTAGAGTGGTGCTGTTACATGCCAGCAGCAGCCAAAACGTTATGATTGTTGGCATTTTACTATTGAAATTCCCAGAGAAAGGAAGCCTGGTTTTCTCAATGTAGCCCAATTTAACCTGCACTGAGTGGAGAATGACACTCACTTTGGCAGCACTTGCTGGTGTCCAGCACCTTCCCTTTCCAGGCTGAGCGTGGTGGATGCACTCAGACCTGTCTTTTCCACTTCTCACGTGCAGTCTTTGGTGTCCCTGACTGCATTTGGTGATTTTGTTTTTCTCTCCTGGATGGCTTAATCTGGGAGGAGGCTGTAACGACAGACCTGGTTGAGCAGGGCAGTGCTGTTGCCAGCCCGCTGCTGTTCCCAGCACGGGCAAGCTGAAACACGCACCCAGGGCCCTGTGTGGGCACAGGTTTGCATCTTCCTAATCCTTTTTAGACCAAATTGCTTATTTGTTAATTGCCTTTAATTTTTACATGCTTCATCTTCAATAAAGGTGTGAATCCCTGTATTAAACCACCCATGGCACCTTTTTCATATCCTCCAACAAAGCACCTGGCCATGAGTGTCCTCTGCACTTCCCCGCTGCTTTGGCAGTGGCTCCAGTCACAGCGTGTACCCAGCAAAGGGCCTGTACCCAGCCCCGGACAAGCAAAACCTTATCATTTTCTGCTGGTGTTACGCTTGGTGGAATTCCATATTTGCCCCTTCAGGCAGCAGATCAGAGTTATCCAGCTTGGTCTTTAAACAGAGCTGATAGGCTCCCCCTGCCCCCTCCAAGTTTAACTGGGAAGAAAAGCCTCGAGGGAGAGCGTTTGAATAGAGGATGGGAAAGGATATCAATAATTACACATGTGGACTAGTGCACGGAAGAGCTCTCCTCCAAGGATCTGCTTGCTGCTGTGGTGTGTAAGATAATGGGGAGCTCAATCACATTATTTTGCAATAGGCTTTGATTATGCTGCTGATTAAAATCAACTTTTTTGGATTTGTGCGCAGATAACCTCATCTGTCATTTAAATTCTTGTGATGTGGGAAAGGAAAATGTCCTGAGCATGAAGATGCTGCCCTGCTGGTGGCAGTGGGTTTGCATGCACAAAGACACACATGGTCTTTCACTCCACTGTTGTTTGTAGGTACACAATATTTTGATTGTATATCCTCTGATATTTAACTTCTTTATTTTTTAAATGGACACCAAATAACACACACAACCTCAAAATATCCCTGACCTTCTGCAACATAGAAGGCATCTTCTAAAGGATTAATAATAATAATAATAGAGACTGAGGGATTTTCCTGCTGGCTTACAAATGCAAAATAAATTACTCTTCCTCCAGCATTGTCTGCATTATTTTCTCCTCCTTGGTAATTTCTCACCACAGTAACACAAGAGGGGTGCCAATCCATAGCAGCTACATAATGCAAGGCCGGGGGATGCTGGCTGTCGTTTTGAGGTGCTGCTCAAGGAACTTGGTGTAGGGCACGTCTGCAGCGAGCTGGCTTCATCCTCCTCAGCTGGAGCAGTTGTGGTGCACACACATGGCTCTGTGAGCTTTAAGGCACTAACGGGTGTCTCCTGCCCGGGTGGGAGATGCTGGCATCAGGGTGAGGTGGGGGCCAGTCTGCCTCCCCCCTCCTACAAACGTGGCCTCTCCGCTCCAAGTTTTATACTTCCAGTTTATTATCGAAATCTCTCACTGAAATGCTACAAGGCGAGCACTGTGCTATGGGGGAGGCTCTGCTAACGGCATTGATGCTATTGGGGCTGAGGTGAGCCCCAAAGATGTAATTTTAACCTATCCAGAGAAATGAGAAGGCTTCTGGGGGCAGTGTGTTTATGTGCTGACACAGCCTTATTTGTCAACAAAACTAGGAGAGTTTGTGTCTATCCTGGCAAAGGGGATAAACAGAGTACTGTTATTTCCATTTTTTCCCAGTTTTATTAGCTTTGAATTTATCCCTATGTACACAGGAGGCTGTGTAAACATTTCTAGGGGTGCAAATTTATGGAACCTCTTTCAGTGCCTTCTCAAGAAAGATCTGTGAAATAACCAGAGTAGCAGGACCAGTTTCACACATGCCTGAACTTGTTTTTTATTTTCAGAATAATCTTACCTATAGTGGAGTAGTTCAGGGTCTTTTCAGTTTTTATCCTCTGTGTGTGTTTATTCACAGAGTGTCTTAAAAGGTGAATAACCATCTGGAGATAGCCCAAAAGTTAAGTGTGAGCTTTTCCACTGCCCAAGATAAGCCTTTTCATTTATGTATTGGCTTCATAAAGGCATAATGGCATTGTGAGAGCTCCCAGATGTTACAGTGACTTTCACACTGAGAGCTTTTGTCCTGAAGACTTATTCTTTTGGACTTACTCAGCTGTGAACCAAAAATGAGTTTAATTAACATCTGTACTTTTGACAGAAAATTCCTCTTTAGCTAGCTATTTTTTTTTCTTATTTTTTTTGTCTAAGTAACTGGAACTATTATGTTGCCTACAAATGTAAGAAGCACTTCTGTTAATTACATTGTCTGTTGAAATAATAATGCCTGTAAATGAAAGGAGCTAAAAAGATGTCTTTTTTTTTTTTTTTTTTTTTGCATGAATTTAATACATTTCTGCAGGTGCAAAGATATCAAATCTAGCATAAAGTGGGCACTAGAGAGTTATGTCTGTAGTCATTTGAATAAGTTGCACAACCTTGCCCTTGGTTAGCACTGCTGCAACTTTGTCATCGCAGTCATGGGGAGAGAGAGAGGTCTGCCCACAGACCAGGGATTTCAGCAACTGGAGGATTGAAAAGAAGGACTTGGGGTAAATTTATATATTTGTAATTTTTTTTTTTCTTGTTCTTTCCTTTTTTTGGGGGGGGCAGTGTAATTTCTGTCCTAATAGCCTGTTTTTCCAAGAATTGCTCTGTCTGCACTGTAAGTGACCGCAGTCCGTCCTGCAGCTCGTTACTGCCGGAGGTGCAGGACTTGGATCCCATAGCACTGAAAAATGCACTTGTAGGGGTGCCTGCATTTTCTTACAGGCAGAAAACAGCAGAGCCAAAGCTGAGTGCAGCTGTCCCCTGCTAGCCCTGCCTGTCGCTCTGTGCCAGTTCTCCCATCCCCACTGTGCATAACAGACACTCTGATTTTCTCTCTGTCCTGACACTGCCTGGCCTGTTTTGCTCAGGGTTGCTGCTCCATCCTTCCGAGTAATTTTTGCGATGGAAGTTGCTGTGTTTGAAGGTGTGTTTGCATTTCAGGACCAACAGGAGCTGACCAGGTGCAGGAAAGTGTCCCACCGAGGAGCAGACCCAGTTTGCAAGGCAGGTATCCTGCCACCCCCAGCCTCCGAATTGTGTGGGAGCCGTTGTTAAAGCCACCGGCAGCATCCCTCTGGTATACGAAGACTGTTGGTTTTTACAATAGTAGCTTTTGTTGAGTGGTGAATATTCCACTATTGATTTCGCTTTTTCCACTCATGTAGTCAAAAACTTCCCAGGGTGAGAGATCTGCTACCAAACCACCCTCTGATGTTAGCAATAGCAAAGCTGTGGAGAGGAAATGAGGCGATTTAATTTTATTTCCAGGCTTGCTACTGGCTCTGTTATCCCAGGATGCCATCTCGCTCTTTATGGCTGCTTCCTCAGGTGTAAAATGGAGCCATTACCACCTGCTTGCTCCATGCTACCGATTTTGCAGTCTTGCACGTCGGAGCAGGCTCTCTGCTCCTGATGGCTATATGTGCTGGCAGCCGGGACCTGGACTTGTGTGTTGCATCTGATGAGATTTGACTGACCCGAATTAATTAGCACATGCCAATTTGGGAAGGTAGTGAGCTGCCTCGTTTCATAATGCTGGTTTTCTGCTATCACATCTGTAAAACATCCATGCTTATCTTTTGCCTCTGCCCAGTTCTGTGCGGCATTACCTAACGGTGACAATGCATGCCTGAAAGTCCTGGCTGCTTTTGCATGGAGAGCATAGCAGCACTGGTTAGTTTTTGGACAGCCGAGTCTTGCAGAGGTGTGTAAACAGCTTTACTAAAAATAAAACAAAAATATCTCCCCTCCACATGCTATTACTATATTTATGTGAAGGAAAAGGTGCCCTGCCCATGCACCTTGCTCAGAAGACTCTCAGGACCTCACACTGGGGACTCCAGAGGGTGGGTCCCTGTCTCCTGCTAGCAGGGTGCTTCTGGTTGCTGACCCTGCAGTGATGGACACAGAGCATGCAGTATATAGGGGCCTTGGGCTGCTCATGGCATATAAGGAGGATGTACTCATGCCGACTTGAGCACATGCGGTGAGGTTAGCAGTTTGAGCAAGGACAAAGCACCAGCACTGAGAAACTAATTTGTGTGTTTTTCCACTGCCTGGAAAGACTGCCAGGAGGATGGCCGGGCCCCTCTGTGTTTTGAGCAAAGGCAAATTCTGTGTACTGATAATATGTGATGATGCGACTGTAACTCTGTGTACGTTTGGGAGGCACTTGGAGACTTCTGAGGCTGTGGGGGAATGAGTGGAGAGCTTGCTGCTCTCTGGGTGCAGGATGGATTGGTTCAGGTTTGTTTGGGACTGAAGGCACCATGTTCCTCTGGCTGCATTTAACAAATATATCTTTTTGTATCATGATCAGTTGCAGTGATGGGGGGCATGTTGCAATGCAGCATTTTATCTTTGTACCTACTTTTCTTCTTCCTTGAAAGACGCTCATTATCTAATGCTCATGTAGCAAATCACAGCAGATCTGTCAAGCGGTGTAAAGCTCAGCGCATGCACGAAAGTGGCCCGTAGCGGGAAGCACCACGTTCCAAAAACTCTACTCTGCCACACGGTCTGGAGGCACGTGCATCCTCCACCAGATGTCAGCTATATGAAGATGTATTTAAAGGAGCCCGTCACACACTCGTAAAATTTGGCATGGTTATATGTTAACAGAATGTGGCACTGGACCTCACACAGCTGTGGATGAAGTTAGTTAGCTTTAGAGCCTTAGTTTTTGCTTTTCTAATTCCTGTGAAAAGGTTAATGACATATTCCTTCATTAATGGAGAATGATTGCTTATTGTGTGAGGGTTGTCTCACATAACACAGGGATGGAAATGAAAAGTCAACTAAAATCGATAAAACCGTGGCATGAAAATTATTATCATATTTATAAAACACGCCAGCCATGTGTAATAATAAAGTTTATCAAAGTGTGTTCTCTGTTTTAATCTGTGTTATTAAACAAAGAACCATTAACTATAATTTAGGTCTCCATTTGCTAGATTTCAAGCTGCTTTGCTTGAAACACTGGATATTACTGTCAAATAGATTTCTAAATAGATTTTTTCTAAAGAGAAATGTATTTGATTGATCATTAACAGATTCGGTTAGAATTCATGAGATTTTAAACATTCATAAATTCTCTTTGTTTTTTGATTTACAACTCACATTTTGGCTGCCTGGCAGAGCCAGTGCTTCTCACCTGCACTTTCACATCAAGACCAGGTTACGGGTTCACACACCAAATGACATTGCCAACATTTCAAGCTAGCATAGCAGCCATTTTTAGCATAAAACCTGATAAATCTTGGCTAAAATGAAAAGGAAAGAAACTGTGGAAAACAAAGTCATTCCTTAGTCAGGGAATTGCTTTCCTGAATGTCAAAGTTTGCAAGTAATGCAGTGAGGCATTGATGGAATAAAGCATCAGTCTGGAAGTCTCCAAGGCCGTGGTGTAGTTTAGGGGAAGAAAAAAAAAAAAAGACTAATTCAGTGTTTCTTTGGAAAATCGAAGTTTTATAGTTGCCTGTGTGCTCTTCACTGGCTGCTGGCTTCACTGACGGCGTGGTGCAAGGGGGAGCCTTTGTCGTTGTTGAATAATCATAAGGATTAGAAATATAGTTGGCTTTTGTCTTTAGCTTTTAATGACAGCAACAAATGACTGGATAGATGGCTATCTCAAGTCCTGAATGTTATTATCCATTAATTTACCCACTCAGATGCATGTATAAAGCCCTCACTGCCAGCAGTAGCTGCTACAAGACTCCTGAAGGAATGGAGATAGATAGTTGTTCCCTTCGTTTTGCATTTGTTATCTCCAGATTTACTTTATATGGTTACTGCTGCTGCTTCAGAGAGCCCAGGCATAATTTTAGCAGTATTTTCTGGTATTGTTAAGGTGAATTAACAGAAATGTGTATATAAAGTTGTTTGCAAGTTGGGCTTTCATGAAGGAAAAGTCTGAAACTTTTGAAAGTTTAGGCTGTGATATATAGGTCATATTCCCATTAGCAAAAACAATTAGTAATAAATCCACTACAAATACAGAGCTAAGTAGAAGGCTAAATAAATTCAAAATTATTCTTCACTCAGAGAATGTACGTATTTTTTAGACTAAAACAGTAAGTAGCTTGGGGGAAACCTCCCTTGCTAACCCTGTGTAATGTGTGATGGAAGTATCTAAAACATATTATGGAGCCCTGGCCCTGCTTTTCTCCCAGCTACAGACTGCAGTGACAGTAGTGTGGGAAACAAGAGGCAGATTTCCCGTGTTACTTCAGCTCCTCTGCTGAAGTAAAAGATGCTCCTGCACAGCTGTAACATGACAGTCCCCTTGTAATTTAAATATATTTCATATAAGTATTTTACAGAGTTTGGCACAGCTGTCTATCTAGAAGCATGCATGGCAGCCCCTGAAAAATGTAAAGCCTTGCATATGTCTTGCAAAGAAAAAAAAATGTTTCATTTCCTCCCTTCTGAGGCATTGTGGGGCTTTGCAAGATCACACCGGCCTTCCTGAGCTAGCTCTGCAGTTACATTGCTTCATCTGTGCAATGTTTATGAATTGCTTCCCTCAATTTTATTTAAAATATAGTGATCAAGATTGTGTATGGTGTTTTGTATGGTTCCCACATACAGAACTCAACTTCTTATATTCTAAAAAATGTAGAGGTGGATTTAAAAGGAGCTGAAGATTATAGAAATTAATAAAAATATAGTTCAAAAATGATGGGACTGAGAATAACAGAAGAGAATTATTTACATCGATATGAAAGAATGACTTGTGAGAGAGGTCTTCTGGCCTTTCACATACCGATCTTCATTTGCTTTGTGCAAAATTCAGCATGGCAGCCTTCTTGGTTTACATGAGGTAAATATTTAATAATGGACTCTATTGCAGTACAGTTGTTTTTGAATATTGTCAGAATTCTATTAATGATAAAATATTTTGTATGTGATAAGAAAATATCAAGTGGTACACTTTATATATACCATTATATACTGTAGCTTTTAAGAACAAAAAGCATAAAAATATATACCATATATATTTATATAAACACGACGTGGCTTTATTTGCAGTTTATTTTTTCTAAACTTGGATTAAAGGTAACACCTTGAGGTGAGTTTAGTTTTACAGCCTTTG
Organism: Aythya ferina; assembly: GCF_964211825.1. Classification (NCBI taxonomy): domain Eukaryota; kingdom Metazoa; phylum Chordata; class Aves; order Anseriformes; family Anatidae; genus Aythya; species Aythya ferina. Next base: position 10,217,290 of record NC_140307.1, read on the forward strand.
AGTAAGTCTTAATTCTGATCTGGATGGCTTGGTGTGTATCATCAAGTTCTTGTTCTTTCAGTCCTGCATCCTCTCCGCTCCTACACGCAGTTTGCATTGCCATGTGTTCAGGGTCACACTGGTCACAAAATGTTTTTGAAGAGCGGTGCTGGTTAGGGCTGGGGTGCCAGGGGCCTTACCTCAGCCCTGGCACACGGCCCCTTGCACTGGCAGGGCCATGGGCCTGTTTCTTCCCCCCCCCCCCCCCCTCACTCCCCAGGCAGATTAACTGCATTTGCATCTGATGAATTTTTCAGGCACATCCACAATATGGTGCCATTCTCAGGATAGAGACGTTAGTGCTTCAGGAATGGCACCGTGCCTTTGTTTTGGTAGCATTGTTGGTGCCTCCACAGAGCAGTCCTGGCTCTAAGCAGGACCACAGGTCGCAGCGAGGAGCAGCAGGAGGAAAGCTGGCCATGTGGGGTTTGTGGTGCTTAGGAAAATGTGTGGATGGGGAAAGAAAGTGTGCATGTAAGCATCCTTTCCTGGAAATAAGTGTTTGGAGGAAAAAGTGGGTTACACAGTCAGCGTAACAAGAGGAGGAAAAATTGGCCTTGCGCTGCCTGGTCAGGTCTGGGCTTCCGGGACATTTCATCTTCCACAGACTCATGCATCCATTTCTCCTGTCCCTCCCTATTCCAGAGAACAGCCCATCTTCACCACCAGAGCCCATGTCTTCCAAATTGACCCCAGCACGAAGAAGAACTGGGTCCCCGCAAGCAAGCAGGCTGTAACTGTTTCCTACTTCTATGACAGCACGAGAAACAGCTATCGGATTATCAGTGTGGATGGAGCCAAGGTAGGAGGCTGATGGTACCCCGGCGTGTTTACTGTGTGGAGAGGATCGTGGCAGTCAGCCCTGGCTGGCGATAGACATAGATGGGCGGCATTGAACACATAAGTTCATAAATGCTCACTTTTTTTTTATTTATATAAACCATTGTGGACAGTTGTAGTGACAACTGAAAAAACACAGAGCAACTTAAAAGTGATTTTTCCAAAATGAATTGACCTAGACAGGATTCTATCACTGACTAGTTTTAATGAGCCAAGAGCTTTAACTGCCAAAATTTTGTCTGTAGCACAGTATCTAAACACACCACCTGTGCTAGGTAGATAGCACTGTGGCCTTTTTGGTGAAAAAATGTTCTTTTTAAAGGGAACAAGGAGACAGATATGTGCAGACAAGAGCTTTTGATTTAAATGCCAACTGCGTATTCCCTTTTGCATGGTTGAAATGTTTACAGGTTAGCACTTAATATTCTACTGCTTTTGCACTGGAGTTCATCAGCATTGGGTGACAAATTAGGCATGTAGACATTCCCTGCTGCCCATGCTTTTTCTCTTATTTTGTTTTGCATCCCCAAACAGTGTGCTGAAGTATTTCCTGCAAGAATCCTGGTCACTTGGGTTGAGTGGGTTGCTCAGACAACCATTTTAATACCTTTAGCACCTTCTCCCTCTGATTCGTCCCTCCAAACTAAGTTGTAAGGTGACCACTTTCCCCTAGCAGACTGCAGATGTGTAGGGTAAAACATTTCACTCTTGCACAGAAATCATTGGTCATTTCTGTCATTTCAGTCAAAGCACAAAACACAGAAAAATGAGACATGTTTACAGCCTGCTCATCTGTGTTCCCGTTCAAATGAGGGTGTTTAAAATGTCACTGTCCTGGGAGAGAGCTACCTCAGAAATCATCCCTCAATAAACCGCTTATGTCTGTCATGCCTACTTCACATGCTTGTTTTTCCAAACATCCCCTGTGCTGCATTTGGTTATATATTGGCTTATAAATCAGCCAAACCGCCTGTTGAAATTGATGGTGATGTTCCATTGAGATAGGTACAGCATGAATACATTGCCATCGTTACGCTGTCAGTGCCGGCATCCTCAGCTCCAGAAAGCCCCTGGTTTGCTGGGGAGCAAGCCAAGCCCTGTGCAAGCTGCTGGGGTTGTGGATGTGTGTTAAGAGTGATTAACGAAAAGCAAGCAATTATTGCTGTATGTGTTGGAGTGGGGGGGCTCAGGGCAGTGCATGCCCTCAGCCAGAGGGTCCTGCCCAGTGCTGCAGGGCATCCAAGCTCCGCTCCTTCATCAGCCCAAAAGACACCAAGAAGGAACCAGTCCCCCCGGTCGCGTGTACCCCAGGAGGCAGTGAGCCTTTCCCATTAAAATTCTCTCCTGTGGCTTCCCAAGCGAGAATCAATCACTCACCACATGAATTATTCGTATTGTATCGAACCTTTGCTGATTAAGGAGCAGGTCGAGAAGAAATGGTGCCTCCACGCTTGCCTCTGGAGAGTCCCATTACCTGACCTGTCTGCTTAAGAGTGCTGATATGGAAAAAGGACGGTGTTTGTACCCAGCTAATGATAGAAGTTGCTTTTTTCCCCTCAAACAACTATTGCTTAGCATTGTGACCTACTTTTCTAGTCCAAAATGAAGCCTGGTAGGACTGTGAGGAAGAATATAGGCAGCGCTGGTTGGCTTTGTCCTGCTTTCCATTCATCTCACTTATTAGAATAGAGTCTTCGTGTGTTGGCAAGTATCAGGCAGATTAGCATCGCTGCGGGCAAAATTATTCCTCTTTTAATGACAAAAAGCTGAAACTCAAGTGAAAGGAGGGACTTGGGCCTGGAGGGAAGGTGGAGATGAAGGACATGTATCACTCACAACTCTCCATCCTTGTCTTGGCTGCAAAGTGGCTGTTCTAACAGTGTGGGGCAAACACGTATAATGCACACTGGATTGAAGAGAAATCTCATTTAAATCCAACTCAGATGCAGATACTGGATTCTTTTTTAACCTTATGTTGACTTAGAAATCAATGATAAAAGTACTTTAAAATGATTAAGAATATTGGGCACTTCACTTAAACATTGTTCTTACTCAGTCACATAAGCTTCAGGTGTTCAGCATGTTACCCTGGGCACTGTGTTGAGTTGCAGGTGTGCAGAATAAAATGGGGCTGCCGAAACCCTCACTGTCCTACAGAGCATGGGGCAGGCTGCACGGCATGCACCAAAGGCATGCTGAGCACCCTTCTGAGGCTTTGCCAACCTGGTAGGCTGTGCTTTGTGTGTGGTGACAAAAAACCCCACTGAAATGCCTGGGGAGTCAAGCATGGAAGAGCAGCAACCCAGGATTCATAATAGCTTGTACCACTTTAATTCCTCTCTGGTTCCAAGGCTGGGAGAGAATGGGTTTTATAATTCCTCCATCTTCTACAGAAAAACAGGTGCTGTGGACAGTAGATTACAATTTATAGCAAAAGATTTCACAGATAGGATAAATGCATGCTCTGGATGATGTTAACCAAGATACCGTTACCAAACAAGGGAATAGATTAGTGTATCTTTTAATTACATTATAATTGACTTGTATGCTGTCGAGAAAGTAATTTCATCATGATGTTTTAAGAAGTTTCCAGCCAGAGGCTGTATAAACTGTAGCATAATGAGTGCTGGAGGAAATGATACAGTAAAATGCAAGGGCACACACTGATCTGGAGTTAATGAGACAGCCAAGAGACTTTACCATATGAAAGTCCCCAGCATTGTGGGCAAAAGTCAAACCTGTTGAAAAAATTACAAACTATGGCAATGATACAGGGAGAACATGAACTCAGAAGTGCCTGGATGCTCTGTAGCGTGTGGGGGAAGCCATGTGCAAGGCTCCTCATTAAAAGTGACCTACATTATGCAGCTTTTTAGAGGTGAAAAGGAAGTTTGAAAGCATGGAAATTGCACAGGCCGATATCCTCTGTCATCCTCTGGAATAATGCATGGCAGTGTCCTGACCAGTGGATCTGTTTGTTTTTATTTGTTATGAATTGGAAATAAGCATTATCCAAGCCAAATAGATGAGGGAGAAGATATGAAACTTGTTTCTGTATAGAATTTGAGAAAGAAGTATAACCCTGTTGCACCTCAGAAACAAGCTTCTGCCCTCATTTTCAAATGTTCTAAATTTATATGCCTATAAAACCTAGGATTGCAACAGCATTGTTTTTATATTTTGAAAAATAAGTTGTTAATAAGGAACACATAGCTATCTTTAAAACTTAATATCCAGCAATAAACTTGATAGTGGGACATTTTGAGACAGCTGCAGCAAAGAAAACTGAGGCAGGAAGAGTCATCTCAGATGCCAGTCTGAAGTTGTTTCTATGGGATGTTTAGTCAGATGGCCAGAAAAAAATCAAAATTGGGGTCAAAAGACTAATAGATTGCAAAAGTAGTTTTGGTAAATACATGATACAGAAAGAAGGGGTTTGTGTTTCAGGGAAAAAAAAAAAAGGTCGACTGACACTCATTCCCAGTTGCTAGATGATTTTAAAGAATTTATTACCTAATGATTACCTTGAATATTAAAGATCAGCCACTAAGTCAGACATAATTGTGCTAAAGTATTGAAGAGAGAATAAGAAAAATTGCTGTGCTGGGAAAGCAAAATCAGTGGATCTATTTCTGAAGTAAATTGCAGTCAGTAAGAATACAAATACGGGCCAAATTTTGCCAATCAATATTCATATACTGTTCCCCAAATTGAATACAGTACATGATACAGTATGGTGAAGCTGTTTGGGTGTTAAGAGGAACATACGCCCTTACATTAGGATCTATAAGGGCACATCCTGCCAAGAAGGACCAGTGTGTTTTGGAGAGCAGAGTGAAGCGTAGAGGGACAGAGCCCTGCAGCTTTTGGTAGCTGGTATTTGGGCCAGAAGGAATGGATGATGTGTAAATCCGTTAATATTTGGTGTATTTTTGGCTGTCTCAGTTCCTGTACCAGTCCTAATTGGTACCCAGTGTAATAGCTGCTCCCCCCAGCCTCATGACCGTGTTTTTTCTGTACTCGCGAATGGAGGCAGGCATCCTCTGTACATTTATAGGAAATTCTGAATTCTACCAGTTCTGTACAGAGATTCAAAACAAATAATTTCCTTTGCCTGTGGAAATTAAATTATTTTAAGTCAGAGTTGTTAAAAATATTCTAGGGTACTTTGCCAAAAGGTGACTCTTTGATTTAAGGAGCTTTCCTTCACAGGGAGAAAAAATTGCGGGGTATAGTAACATGGATGAAATTCCTTCATTTGGCTAGTTTTCGTGTGTGTGTGGTTTTTTTTCTTTCATTGACGTAAGTTCAGCCATTAAACCAATATCAACTGTTTCTCAGGAAAAAACTAACGAGTAATTTAGATATTACAAAGTTGGCACTGAATTAAAAGCAGGCTTCTGGCAACTTGTGCTGTGCAACAGCGCTGCACTGCTACGGTAGCCTTTAACTGTGCCTCTAAGACATCAGGGATGTGATTTGCAAGGAAGAGTGGTAGGAACAACCCTGACAGGGGCTGAATTGCATTCAGAGTGGTGGGTTTGCTGGTCCCGTGCTGGGTGAGCTGGCAGGAACGGAGCAGCAGGCAGGGGCATCCAAGGCTGCAGCAGGGCGAGCATGAGACCTCCCAGCACTTCTGCAGCCTTCACAGTGCTTGGCTCCATTGTAAGCAGATAATGAGTTGTGTAATTTGGTACTGAAACGATCAGGGGGTGTTTTACTGCCTTGGGTAGCCAAAGATAAAGGGAGGTAAAAGAATGTTAAAAGTGACCTCAGAAAGTGAAGTGTTCCCTCTGCCTCTTTCAAAGCTCATAGAGAAATCCTAAATTAAACGTTATGATTTTGAAAGGTGTGTGTGAGCAAATATGTGTTTTGTCAAAGGGACGGAGATCCTTTTATTTCCCGCTTTGCCTGCCCTAGTTTTATGCACTGTCACTGCCTGTCACTCGTTTTGTGTGCTGCCCGGGGTCAAGCCAGCTGCCCAGTGCCTGCCAAAACGCCAAGAGGCTGTGCTCCTTGCCCTGCTGGTGGTAGTACTGGTAGGGCTGTCACTGCCAGAGAGACCCTGCTGGTAAAATCTGGTTAAATTAGCAGAAAATACTTCTTATTCCATCTTCACAGGGCTTTTTTCACTGCTGAGTAGCTGAGCTGGATATTTTTTTCTTTCAAAACTTTTTCTGCTGTGCTCTTCTTGCCCTTCATGCGACTTCTTCCAGGCTTCTTTTCTGCTTGTCCCAGAAGGATTGCTCACCACAAAATGGGGGTCATGAGCTCCATCCTACTTATACTTCTGACACTGAAAACCAACATGAAAAGGCCCTTTCATCAAGAGGGCAATGTGTGACACTTGTTACTGTCTGAGGAGCCCCAAAGGTGCATCCCAGCTCAGGAAAGATGCTGTGCTGGGGTAAGGCAGAGGAGAGGAGAATGGGCTGTGAGCTCTGGAGCTCTGAATGATGCAGTGATCCTGATCCAGAAAGCTTCATGTGCCAAGAGATTTCCAGTACTCATCTAGCTCAGTACTATAATACAGAAAAGTGTGTGTATTTGGTTGCTTTCATCTTCTCTTTATTCCTATCATAGTATGCTAAGTATATCATGAACTATTGCAACTAATTTCAACAGGATTATTAGTGCTGGAGATGATCCTGGAGCCATAACAGAGTACTTCCAACAATGGAACTAATTAACCCCCACATAAAAGAGAATAACATCTTTTGAAATATGAAAACACAAACAATTGTAATGCATAATTCTGTCTTCCAGTGTGCACAGTTTGTATATTATAATAAACATCTCACTGCTTTTCTGCTAGTGAGATGACGAGTAAGTGAAAACATCAGTTGTGGCTTTATGATCTTTATAAATATGTAAATATAATACAGACAAGTACTTTACCATTGAGACTACAACTATAATCATACCCGTGTGTACATATTAAACTTCTGCAAATCCAGAGTAGAGCCTTTAAAATGATTTGATGCCATTTAATCCACTGCCATCCGATCAGTTTGCCTGGTAGGGCAGCTGCCGTGGGGCTTTTCCCACTTCAGATTTCCGAGCAGAAGCTGGAGGCTAGTGCTCGTCTCCCAGACACCTCCCAGCACCAACTGCACCACACAAAATACTTTGGAAGAGATGCCTGAACAGTGTCTAGCTGCTTCTCACCATCCCTTTTGGGCTTGTTGTTGCTGTAAATAATGAGGCTGGATGGGGCTGCTCTCTGAGAGGCAGCTGCAGGTTTTGTAACGAAGTTTTCTTTGGTTTTGTGTGACGAGCAGATTAAGAGCAGGAGAGCATCTGTCCCACCTTGGGTCATAGTGCACCAGTCTAACCCCAGCTGTGGTCTCTTTCACTCAGCTGAACTATTCACAGTAAAGAATTTGTATTTTACTGTGCTGGTTTTAACGTTTATTTCCCAATTTCATTTAAAGATGTTGTAGAGTTGTGGTGAGCGTAACTTCCAGATTTGTAGCATCGCAGTGAAGGGCTTCAGGAGGGACTCTGAGTTTAAGGGAAACTTGCCACCAAACACGAGGCACAACTTGCTCAGCCTATGGAGTATCCAAGAGAAATGTGAATTTTGGGGTGACACCAGGAAAATGCCTCTGATAATCTGTCAGGCAGTGAGTCACTAAACTGGCAGATGCAGCGTGCGAATAGAAAACAAAATGCACATTTAAAAATGAAGATAAATAGCTATGTGCAGCCAGCACACGGAGGTATACAGTGGGTCCTTCTGTTGTATAAACCAAGAGCTCATATTCTTCTTAAAAGACTTCTTTGAAATAAGAGTGAATGAAATTAAGGTAAAATGACAGCCCCCAGCGATCTTTAAATATTTGTGTTGTCTGTGTTTGTAGTGTACCCCTCTTGACTAAGCTGCTTATGTTTGTGTTTCTCTCTAGACGTTAAAATAACTTGAGAATATTTTCTTTGAAGTTTGGTGGTGAGGAAATACAGCATAAGGGAGAAGCAGAGCTGTCAGCCAAGCATGGGACTACCCACTTGCATCATCCTTTATTTGCTTAAGGTGATATCAAATATTCAAAAATTCAGGCTGAGGGGAGGTGCAAGGTTTCATAACTGATAAGACAGTACTTTGCCTGCAGTTGTGTCTGCAGAAGAATTTTTAGCGGTTGCCAGGACTGGTTTGGATAGGTAGAGCTGGTAACGTTGGGTGCGCTTGTGCAGACAGGTCCTTGAGTGAGGGGAAAAAAAAAAAAAAGTGCTGTTAAGGCTTAACTGCAGCAGTTATTTCCGAATTGCTAATACCAGTGGAGATGAGCTGGGAATGGAGGGAAGCATTAAAAATGTTTGTGCAAACAAGACCTGGGGCTGTGAGTGAAAGAGAGCTTGTCAGAAGCTGGGAAATGGAGCAAAGTAAATACCAGGAAATGTGGTAGGTCCCCTGAGACTGCATCAGCCACAAGTGCTGAGCGCCTGCTGAAGGTGTGTTTTGGTTGGAGCTGTGCAACTCGTATCGCTTCGATGTTTCTCTATTAATCTTTTTCCAAGTTATTACATTTGAAATGTGAAAAATCCTCTGCTCATTGTCTGGATTATTTCTGGAAGGAAATCCTTCAGAAGCCAGTTAGTAAGCTGAGGAGAACAGATAACACAGTGCTGGCAACAGCTGTACCTTTGACATAAGAATGGAAGCACATCTGCCGCTGCTTGATCCTATCTGGCTGATTTTCCTCCTTGCCTCTACAGTGCATGCATGTGCCACCGGCCCTGTGGAGAGAGCGCACACAACTGAATCACAGCATCAGTGCTGTGGAAACCTTCTCATAAACACAATTTATTACTCTTTAAAAAGTAAAAGTTAAAAATCCATGCTAGCGGATTTCTTGCTACACCAGCAAACGGGGAGACTTCTGACTGGGCTGTTTTTCCCTTTTTATAACCTCTCCATAAAATTTCTTGGAAAAGTTCTGTTTCAGGTCACAGTCCTTGATTTTAGTAGAGCTTTTGAAGAATCTGTAACAAGTTTTTGGAGAAAATAATCCATGACTGTAATTAGGTGAAAATTGACGGAAAAAAATCAAGATTTTTAGCGAGATCGTCAACACAGGCACAACATCGTAGGGTTTGCAGAAGCTTTCCCTTACCTTTTTGGTTTCATTAGATATACGGAGCAAAACCTTGGGGAAATGTGAGTTTTTACCTCATAAAACCTTTCATACTTGCTCACCAAAACTCAGGGAGCATGGTAGTGCTCACCTTGGGTGCAGGCTTTGCAGTGTGCTGCTTTTTTCCTCCAGAAGCAATGCTGAGGGGGTTGGTGCCTGGGGGTGAGCTGAGCACATGTTCTGTCCCCTTGAGCTTTCCTCAGCTTCATCCCAGAAGGACCTTGCTTGATTTGTTACAAGAAGCTCTGCCTCCTCTGCATTATATTAGGGACTTCTGTCAAGAATTGCAATTAATGCAGCACTACTTAGCTGTTGGTTGACTAATATGAGACTTTTACTCCCTCTTATTATTATTTTTTTAAGTTCAGCTACTGAAAGTAATAAAGGATGATTTCTATAAGCTGTGCTTTATGAAGCTCTGAGGATTGCTTGTCCAATGAAGCAGCTGCATCAATTATTTGTTCCCTTCTACCCCCTGCTGTAGTGCCAGAGGTATATAATACTTGGAAATCCCCACTCTGAGAGTTAACGTATCAGACGTGCTAATCAAGTCATGCCAGATGGAGTTTATAAATAAACTACACTGCATTGTGTATTCTTAAAATTTAAGCATCAAACATAATTCAATGTAATATTTTCCTAGCTCAAAAAATATAAATAAATAAATAAATGACAATGAAGCAAACAACAACAGCAACCAAAACACCTATTGCTCCTTCCTTGATTCTGGATTGTGGGGTTGCATCCAATGGCAACACAGTTGTTAGATGGAAAACAAGGAATTGTGTAAAAGACTGTCAGCCACTAAAAACTAAATGACATCCAAAGCTGGTTCTCCCTGAGGAGTGAACAAAATGATCTCACGAGCCCCAGATAACCTCCACCTACCTTTATTTTCTAACAGCAAAATAAGTGATGAGCCATCTCTGAGGATGCAGAAGGGTTTTTATTTTACATTGTCTCATGGCTACCGCATATGTTCAGTTAGGTTAGCATGTTGTTCCTAAGTGTTGCCAGGCCTGATTGCCCATGTCAGACTGTCATCTAACTGTGACCGCTTTTGTGTGCTTTAGAAGATGCCAAGTGGATCCTGTCCTCTCCCAAGAACAATGTACCTGTTCTTGGTCATTCCTCGTGCCAAGGGACACAAGGCAGTAGTAAACTACGTCATTGCTGACTGCTCGTTGGGGTGTGTAGGTTACTAATCAGAACAGAGGCATTTTTAAGGATTCCACTTGGCCATGGACTTGTCATTCTTCCTGTGTGATACTGCTCATGTCCTACGTCCCTGCTCCAGGCTGCTGGCTTCTCCTTCCCAGACATCATTTCAGCCCTGTCTTTAAGTAGCATTGGTCATCTTTTCTTTGTCTGACTCATTCAGTTTCTGCATCTTTAACTACTCCTACCTTTTTGCAAGTGCTGTTGTGACACATAAGCACTAGGACAATTTGGGATCCTGGGACAAGGCATTTCTGACCTCTGCACAGGGGCCTTCAGGCTGAAGAGAATCACAGGAGGATGTTGTGAGGCAGCTTCAAGGATGCAGACAAGGATGTGTGCTTAAATGCTTCATGTAGGCATTCGGTTATACTCTGCACAAAGGCTAGATGCTTTATTAAATCCTCAAAAGCATGAATGTGATATAACTATGTATTTTTTGTTGTACCTAACTGTAGATAATGCAGCCTTCTCCCCTACCCTATTTGTAGTCACCAGGAAAAAAAAACAAAAAAAAAAGATCTCCACTGTGTTCTCCTCCAATCTCTGATAGGTTAGAAATCTTTTTTCTCATGTGAAAATAACACACAAGCATATTTGTCTGTACATTTTATTAAGCATTGCATGAAATTCCTGGGTAACAATTTGTTCCAGAGCAGAGGGTCTGAAAAGCCTCGCTGTAGCTTTGCTTCATGAAACAGCTGCTGGTGCTCTGAGCCGGGTGGGTGGATGTGTGTGCTGTGCCGAAAAGGAAGAGAAATTCTAGTCAGATGTCAAAGCAAAAATAGGAGATTTTAGAGATTTAGACTGGGTGGAGGAGGTGGGAAACCAACTCTGCAGAGATGTTAATTACCTCAGGAAGAAAAAGAGCACAATGGAGTAGGTGTAGCAGGAGATTTGCTTAATAGAATTCACATCACTGTGAACCCACTTTTGTTGCATTTAGACAGGTTCTTGGTGAGGACTTTACAACAGAAATATTTTAATAGAGGAAAAACAGTTATTAGTCTTTTTATCTGGAGGGGAAGGTATTTTTACATCTCTTTTCATCAAAGAGGCCAAAAGCTACTTCCACATCCAAGTCATGCATGTTTTTTGTTTGATTTGTTGCCTTCTGGGGTTAAAAATGGATTATGCTGGGGATGGAAGGTGGATCTCTAGGGAAAAAAAAAATATCTAAACGCAGCTGTAGAAATGGCCCTTTTCCATGCAGAGCAAGCAGCAGCAGCAGCACGTGAGAGGTGTTACTCACAAAATGTGAATCTCCTCTCTGTAGAGGGAGCTTGGGCTGAAAAGGAAATGCTTTGGACTGCAGCAAGTCCTCTTTGGCTTCTGAGGAGCCCTGGCATCCTTCTGCTCGCATGGTGTGTGGGGATCACTGCACTTCCCCTTCCACTCCTGCCCCCTTAGCACTGCACAGTTATGGAAGCTTGAAAGCCATGGGTGGGTGAAATACTTGCATCCTGGTTAACCGGGTAGAATAGAAATTCTTGAAAAGCAGCAGCTGGCCTGGCTTGCCAGCACTGTGGGGGTACAGTGCTCAGTGGCTGGACCAAGAGCCTGGCGAGGCTGGCAGTGGATATCCTGGCAGCTCCAGGCCCCCCAGTAATGTCCAAGTGATGCAGTGGAGCAGGAGGAACAGAAACACTGAGAATTTCAGTGGTCTTTTTAACATGCTTATGATTGCTTCCAATCGACTTAAGATGCTGCTTTCTGTTTTCCCATGCTTTTTTCTTTTTTTTTTTTTTTTTTTTTTAAAGACCTTCTACAAAGACTTAGCAAATAGGGTGGGGAGAGACATTTCATCATATCTGCTGGCCCTGATTTGTAAAACAACCATACTTAATCCTCCTGCGTTACAGGTTCACTGTTTTGGCCAAAGGCTGTTCTTTCTTCCATCCCAAGTTCTTGCTATGAGTGTGTCTTTGTGCCTCTCCTGATCCCTTCTGGTAAACACACTGAGCTGGGGACGCTATTTTCCTTTTAGTGGAGCTGTCTCAATTAACAGTGCGTATGTATGTGCTAGCTTTGTGGGACTGGAGATGATCTGACATCACGGGGTCACAGCTAAGCACTTTACGTATGCAATCCAATGTGCAGGTGCTGCTACAGACTGCAGGTTACTTTTATTTATTTTTTAATTTGGAAGGAGACAAAGAGCTCTAAACGCCACACAGGTTAGCACCTTCCTCATGGTGTGATTTCACTCGTGTGTAATGCGCAGTTTCTGCCTCCATAGGCCAGTAATACATTGGTGAAAAGGCATTGCATGTAAGTCTGTTGGCAGAGATACAAAGCACGGTCGATAGCGAAGGATAGTGCAAATCATGGAAATGTAGGTGGATACATTCTACAAAGGAGTTGCTAAATGTTTGGGATAGAGGGAGAATTTCTCAGCAAATCCACCCTGTCTCGTCTTCAAATCCGGGGTCAGGAGCACTTCTGATTCCTGTCAACTTGGTGAGCTGGAAGAACCTGCTGAGCCTGTGATCGCTGTAGCCAGAGGACTGGCAGCTTCCTTCCCTCTTAATTCTGTTTTTAGACTGAGATACATCTTTACTGAAGATTAGCAACCTGGTGGGTTGGGGAAATTAAATTTCACAAGGGCTGCAAACTGGAAAGCATATATTGAGAGGTGTGAAAATGAAATGGGGAGGTTTTAATGTAGTGACTTCTTAATGAGTAGATACTATGGTCTTGAGCCTCAGGGCTTTTCTGGAGGTGAGGTTACTTCAGAATAACTGGTGATGTGATTTTAAAGGGGAAATTCCAGAATAATTCCTAACCTGGCACTGTTACCCCAGAATAATCATCAGTGTGGTGTTGTGACACGGAGTTTAGGAAGGGACCCTTTAATTACTCGCGGCTTCCCCTAAAATAAAAGGCGGCTGTGTACACTGCTCATAGGGTATGAGCGGTGTGAGCTGCCAATAACAATTTTTCTTCTGCACAGGTCATCGTGTGACCTCTCTGCTTGATTTATTTGGCAGTTTCTCTCTGTGGGAAGGCAGCAAGATGGGTCTGTTACAGCCTCTGAGGGTTCTGCTCTCCGCCAGCTTATTTGCATGGCTGTTATCTGATGAATATGCCCGGTGTGTTCCTAAACGTCTGGAGTCATTGCTGGTTGATGTAGCACTACCTTGTACTGTGAAAATTCTTCAGTGTCATCTTCAAATAAAAATTTAGATCTGTCAGGATTGTTTTTCTCCCAAAGGAAGTGAAATTAGTATAAGATTTTATTTGGCTTGTGCAGACATATCAGGAGTGTTTGCCATCTGATACGCTGGCATCTAGATGAGAGCATAGGCAGATTTTTTTTTAACCACATGTAGACAACGCAGTCAGTGTGATGAATGAGTTTATTATTCTGTGAGGTGCTTATTATATTATGCTCCCCTTTACCTTTGTCTGTAGGGAGAACTCTTTAACCACTTCAGGGACTGCACTGCAGTTGATTAGAGAGCTGCTTGGCTTTTGCATCCATTGCCCTGGATGAAAGTCCACAAGTTCATGCCGTTTTCTGATACAGCTGGAATTCTGTTGTGTGTTACAGGAATGAGGACCAACCACAAAACTGTCTCATAAGAGCACATTTGAACTGATGAGTGGATTATGGTAATGGATTGCAGGTAGGGGTGGACAGGAGGCTGGGGGCTTCTGCCAGGAACAGCTTTCAGACAGTGCACTTGCCCTCCTCTGCTATTCCTCTCAGCTCCTTCTTCCTTTGAAAGTCAAAAACTCTGGCCCATCCTTCCGTCAAAAAAGGAGACTTTACTGCTGTTGTTGAGCACCCTTGGTGCGATGGCCACAGACACCTCCCCACCTCCTCCCCAGACTGGAAACGTTGTCTTGGGTATAGGGAGGAGTGGTCAGGAGCATTTTCTTTCAGATTTCATGTAGCTAGGGTTGAGCCAGCTGTGGGGCAGGGGACAGGCTGCAATACCTGGCAGGATCACAAGCAACCCTTTTTCTTTGAAATACCAACACTGGTTGCCACCTTTCTTTCTTCTTAGCCCAACCATGGTGATTGCTTGCTAGCAAACATAGCTTCTGCTCTTGAGAGATTAGCAGGTTTACAGGTGAGGAACTGAGTCCAATGTGACAGCATCTTCCTGCAAGGGTGACGGGGTGAGGATGGGGAGGAGGACAAGGTGGCCAAGTGTAGTGTCCCCCTTCTCTGGACCGTTCCTGTGCAGCTCTGAGTTAATCTCCTTAAACTTTTCCTTAGGTTTTCACTTGTCTGCAGGAGCACAGGATGTCTGGAGTGCCTGACTGACAGAGAGGGTTTGAAAAAAAGGTAGAGCTGGCTTCCAAGCAGTTTTGCTAATTGCAGCTTATTATAAATTTAACAGATGAACTGTCAGTTTCTTGAAGGTGTGTGATCACCACAACCTTTTCCTGGATTCTGTGCTGGCTATAGAAAAAAATTAACCTCTAAGGTGCTACGCTAATGTGCTTCATCTCTGTGCTCAATAAGATGTTTTCCCATTTACAATTTGCAGGCTTCTTTATTCTTCTTATCACTTCTTTGATAATATTGGACTGTGGTCTAAGTGATCTCTTTGGTGTGTTTTTTTCTATTTGAATTTACTAAATTATTATTTTAGGAGGTATGGAAGGATGATGCTGTTCTCAGAGGCTGCTTCTCATGGAGGACACTCTTGCCTTTCAGTAAGAGGGGTTATTTTATTACTTTTTTTTCCCAAAGATGGCTAATTTGATAGGCACAGAAGGACTGAAATAATACCTTTTATCACTTGAATTTTCTGGGTATTTTAGAGCTTCTAAAATAAATTCAGTAACTCAAGAAACCAAGCATGTTTAAGTAGTTCACCTCTCTGACGTTAGATTTTTGAGTATACATATTGCACTTTGTTTAAAGTTTTGGGAAAACATCCTGATCTTTCTGGGTTGGTGGTAGCTTTCCCTCCCTTTCTTGTGACTAATTGTATCATACAGTCCTCCTATCATCATCCTCCCTTTGAATTGTCAAAACCATACATAAAGTCTTTGACAGATTTGATTTTCTTTTAATTTAAATCTCTGCAATTGCGCTTAGATTTTATATTGGCTGCATTTCTGCTGTGTGACTCAGCTAGAACAGAGCACATCTGGGCAGCTTTCTTTATGCCTCTACCTATGAGACAGCCACCCAAAAACAGGTTTTGTCTCCAAAAGCTCATTTCTATACAGTATGTGTCAACCAGCGCTGGTTGAAGTATCACCTCTCTCCCTTCTCATTCTGATTCTTCCCATGAAAAAAACAAAACAAAAAAATCACCACCCTACTACTTCAGGAGCATCAGTCACCTGGCCCTGCTCTGCTTTGATCCTCGTGGTGAAGCTTTCAGCGACAATGTTTTCACAGTGCTTTTGAACTTGGTCTGAAGCGACTCGTTTTGCATGAAAGGCATTACCTGTGCTCGTGGCAGGATGTTTGTGGGAAAGCGATGGTGCAAAGCAGGGGGAACCACTGAAGGTGAGCAAGTTCTAAGGGAGAAAATAAAAGCATCTGCACAGGGGTCAGAGTTAAGGAGAGGATGGAGGCAAGGAATGCTCTTTCTCTGATAAATTTAATTCACACTTTTTGCTAAATGTAAGAGACAGCTTAAGAAAAAAAAAAACTGCTCAGAATACATAGTAAATGATGTTGCCAGGATACTTCCTGATCATGTTAATTAAACTGTCCCACAGTTTTGGCTTAATTACTGCATAATTTGCATATTGGAAATGATGGTGCGCGGTACCAAAGAAAGCTTGTGTTCTGCTAGAAGGAAGAACATTGCACAGGAATTCATTTCCAAGGGAAGGAGTCTCTAGACTCATCTAACGATGTATCTGGAAAATAAAGTTAAGATTTTTGTTAATGAATTGGCATATATCTCATTCCTTTTTGTACGATTACATTTTATGCTTTTTCTGCTTAGTTCCTGAGAGACCTTGTCCCAGTGGCCTCCCTCCTGTTGGCTATTTCTTTAATTACAAGATCCAGTGCTGCTTTCAAGGCTGCTGAACCAGATATTAGTTAACCTGGGTAAAAGTGACAGAATATTTATTTTGAAGACGCCCACATTTGAAACTGTATATGCATTGTTGGTGACGCACTTTACAACCCTCCCAAGTTAAGCTCATTGTTAAGCTATCAGTTTCTCCTTGTCTTCATTTTTTTTTTCTGTTTCCCACATGTGTCTGGCATCCTACATGTGGCGGCCTGAGGCCAGATGGGGAAATGCAGAAATATCTCCAGTTCTGAGGCAGGTGCTGCTGGTGGACACCAGGCTTGGTGCCTGGCCAGGCAGTGGCAGTGGCTATGTGCTTCCACACTGAGACTCCAGCTTTGAAATGCTGAAAAAAAGTGGATTTTGGATCTGCATTTCTGCCAGGGTGGTTTTATACCTCCTGCCCCTGCTATTGCTTTGTGTTCAGTGGTGTTCCTGCAGTGGTGTTAAACTGCAGGACCATGATGGTACTCTGGAAAAAGAAGACAAGAAAATATCCAAATTCTTACAAGTAAAACAATATATGAAACTGTTTGTTTGGATAAAAATTCTTTGGAATGCAGCAATTTCCCAAGTCAGCCTGCTAATTGCTGTGAATGATGTTGTTGCTAGGATATACATTTCCGATGTGGCTTCTGCTTTTTAATCCTTTTTTGATCTGTTTCTAAACAGGTGATCATAAACAGCACAATCACACCCAACATGACCTTTACTAAAACATCACAGAAGTTCGGCCAGTGGGCAGACAGCAGAGCAAATACTGTGTTTGGTTTGGGCTTTCCCTCCGAGCAGCAGCTGACCAAGGTAACGGGGCGCGGGGAATTTCCACACAGGCTGTCTTGTTTGCTGAGAGTGAAGAATTGCATGCATCCATCCCACCTCTTCCAGACTGGATGTTTCTGCATGTCCTTTTCATTCATGGAAGTTGACTATTTCCTATATTTTTCTAGTGTCTGTATGTACAGAAGCAGGCTGTACATAAGCAAACTTCATGGTCAAAACCATAAATTAAATTGGATCACTGACAACAGTACTGCTGTGGTGATCTTGATCTCTTGCTCAGCATGGCTGAAAGCATTTGTGTTTCCAGATGTTTGCAGAAACAATCTGGCTCTGAAGGATTTTGTGCCATCTCCCTGGCCTATTTGCTCATTTCTGCGGATAGTGGCACTAAAAGCAAAGTGAACCACCTGCGTGTGGGCAGAGCTGGGGGATGAGCAGCCAGGGAGTTGGTCCCAAGTGTGGCTGCATCCCCCAGAGCTGCACCCAGACCTTGGTATGAACACAGTGCTGCTCTGGGGCAGGGACTGGCTGCAGCAGCAGGCTTGGAAAGTGTAGGGCTGCCTCTTGTAATGAATAACCAGCAGTTCAAAATACACTCTCTGTCATTAGATTAGTGGTCTTGCCAAGTGCTCATCAAATGGCTGAGATGTTTTTTTGTTCGTGCAACAAAAAAGCATTACTTATCTAGCACATAGCTGACACTTGAAGCATGGCTACTTGGCACCAGGTTTTAACAGTTAACTAAACATTGTGTCCTTGGGCATGGTACACAGTCTCTCATGCTGCTGTCCTCTTGCGTGCTTTGATTCAAAAGGAAGCCTGAGAACTAGAAGTTTCTTGTAGTGTCTAAAATAACAGAGGCAGGCCACTGGAATTGAAGGAAGACTTTTAATCAATTGAATTGCTACAGGATTTTATTATTCTAAAAATATCTTACCAAGTTCTTGCAATTTCCTTGCAAGTTCTTGCAAATAACTGGATGTTTTTTAATTTATTTTTTGCAAGTGTTTCTTAAATGCAAAGCATAGTTTACTTTACATGTTATTTTATTTTTGGACTTGAGACGTCCATAAAGGTGGCATGGCAATAATCTGCTATCCTGGGATGCTAAGGCCAGCCTATCAATCACGTGCAAAACTTTATAAAAAAGGAGATGTTGGTGACAATTATGTTTTATGATTCTTGGACTTAATCAAATGTAGAGGGGTGCTCAGTTCACCTGTGGATATTCTTCATTCCCATGACAAAGAGGCATTTATAATAGCTAAATAAGCAGCATGGGAATATTGGAGGGTTAAAGTAGACGTAGGCCAATAGTTGGGTTTGAGTAACAGAGAAGCATGATACAATGATACAATCCAAATGAAAGAATTAACACTTTTGGATGTCCTTGCACCCTAATGAGAGATTTTGCCATATTCTCCAACACTGTCCAAAGACACACTGAGAATAAGTTTAATGCTGGTGTTAGAAATACCAGCCACGATACTGGCCACTACAATGTGGGCAAACAGGAGCGGATCCAAAAAACATACTGTGTGGGCACAGGGGCCTCAGGAGCATCTGTGATCCCCTCCAGATCCATTTGCACATCTATTTGCACAGTGTGACCTGCTGAAGGACCCATTGCCAATACAACAGCCTTCTACTTGCAGGAAAAGCTTTCAAAACCAGCAGAAAGACTGTTTCTGGCCAGAATACTGAAGAGAGATGGCTTAAGGGGCACTTCTGAAAATGGCTTAAAATGATCTATTAAAAAAAAAAATCTGACAGTTGTCTGTCTGGAAAATGTTAGAAAATCTGGCTTATTACTGCCATGCAAAGCAATGGGACAAAGATATCCCTTATCATCGTGCTCCTCAGTTTAATTATTAAACCATTAGTACAGAAGATCAGAGATGGTGAAGGGATTAGAGAAGTATAAGTGTATTGGGAATAGTAAAATCAAGTTTCATTTTATTCTGATGTCATTACACTCATAAAAGATACAAATAAAAGCTTGCCAGCTTTACTGGAAATAACTGAAGCTTTTAGCTAGGAGTTAGGAGGACATGCTGAAGCTCCTCTAAACCAGAGATCAATATCCCTAGCTTAAAATAAATAAATAAGTAAATAAAACTGAAGAATATCTGCTGAAAACAATGAATAGTAATGAGACATGAGAAGAGGTTAGCATGCCTAAAAACTTATACACTTTCAAGCATATTGGCTGGCCTAATAAAAGATAATGCCTCTTTCTAATGCCTTGCCTCCCTGGAGACACTTAAGCATTAATCCATACCTATAGGGACGAGCAGCTCAAATTAAACATGAGCCATTAATGAAAACTGCTTTCAGTGACCTAGTAACCTAATTGCCATTCACATTGACCAGGAGAGTCCCAGTGTTTTTAGTTAATGTCCTGCTCGGGGTCCTTTTCCCTCCCTCCAGCACCTTTCCCCCTTCCTGCCCCATGCCTCAAAAAGGTCTCAGGACATTACTCAAACGTTGCTACACCAAAATTGAAGCAGGAATCAAAACAGAATTAATGGTGCGGCTGGCCGTGATGAAGAGGCAGGGCTGATGCTGTAAAAGTAGCGATGTGTTTTGCACACCAAGCTGTTAAGCAAAATTTCTGCTATCAGTCAAGGTGCTTTGGCACAGACATGATAATCTGAGGAGCTGGAGGTGGCCAAGGGCATGGGGACAGAGATTTATACAGGTGAGAAGCCCAGCAAACTTGGACTTTGCACATCGTAAAGTAACAACAGACGGCTTCTGGGAAGCACCAGACCTTAAATTTTGATTGATGCATGCGGGTTTTATGCGTGTGGCGTGCGGTATTTGCCCGGCAGGGCACAGGCAGCCCACCCTCGCCCCCAGCCCGACCGTGCTGGCAGTGCTCTTGCTGTGCTGCAGTAAGCTCCCGGCTGCTTTCTGCAGCAAATGCTCTCGTCCCCTGCCAGTCTGCCTGGCACTGAGATATGCATGGGACTGCTGCTGGCGGGAGCAGCTGCTCCACGTGTCCGACACCACCGCGATTTGTCAGGAGGAGACATAAATGCCAGATCAGGAGCTTAAAATTTACACGCACATAAATAATGCTTCTTAATGCATAAAATGCTAAGAAGGTCTCTCTCTATATATATATTTCTCCAGGTGACAGGCTGGCTGCAGATTTGAACAGCTTTTAAATAATCCGTGCAATGCACAGTAGCATCTTTGAGTCCCCACTAAATTTCCTTGGCCAAGACTCATAATCACCCAGCACTCGTGTGCTGCCATGTCCTTGGACTGAAGGGCTTTGCAAGTGTTGGGAGCTGAAAATCCGTTCTGCAGCTTGGCCTCAGCTTCCTAGGGCAATGGGAAATGCATCAGTAGCCACGATGGACCACTGAAGTGGTGTTTGGCTGGTGCTTCTCCTACTCTGGTCTGTCTTTGTCTGCCCAAGGAAAGGATGGAGGAGAGGGAAGGTGAAGGGAGCAGAGATGTAAAGGAGAAGGAGTGTGATGATTTCTGGAGTTGGTTTGGTTTATTTACACATGCTGTTGCCTCTTGAGACCACATTTATCAAGTTTTCATTTACAAAATAGAAGACTATTTCTCTTTTTAAACTAGGATTTCCCGTTTTAAAAGCACTCTCTGTTGTTGCGATGGTTTGATAGCTCAAAGCCAACTGACACGTTGTTTTTTTTCATATCAATTACTTGCCAGTTATTTGCATTTGCAGCAGAGTAAGTCAGTTACTGGAGGGATGGCATCTTTCTGATTTCTGCCAGTGATCAGATACCATGGTCTTGCCATCCCCCTTACAGACGGCGTCAGGATCGTGGTGGTTTCCGGAACATCTGCTCTGTCAGTGTAGCAATTAGTGTTGGTAACGCTGCACAAGTTTGGGCTGTCACCATCGTGTTTCCGCGCTCAGCAGAATAATCAAGCGAAGGCCTTTAATTTCATAGCAAGCCAAGTGATCCTCTGTAGCTTTCAAAAATAAACTGTGAGTAAAATCTAGCAGTTATTAATTAGCTAGGAATAAAAAAGGAGCAGCAGCAGAACTCTTTATGGACTGCTTCCAAATATATGGGATAAACAAAAACCAGAGACGTCTTTCACTGCAGATTCTGCTACAGAAGTCTTTACGTTATGACAATGATAAGAATTAAGGGTAATATTTTGTCTCTTAAAGCCAAAGATCTGTCTCTTGAGTTGGTGAAAAACCCACCTACTGGTGCTAGCTTCTAAAAGCAGATGTGTTAAATACACTTGTTGGTAAACTGGAGACATGACCAAAATCTATTGTGCAAAGAGAACTTCATCAGTTTTATATTGAAGATTGGCTTTATTTAGCCATATACAATTTTTATTATGGAACTGTGTAAAACTGTCCTCATCTTCGTGGCTCACATTGTTTTTCACAGCAGTCTCCCATGTGCTTTATGAAGATAGTTGCAAAATAAAATTTTTTGATAGATCACTTCCAATTCTTTTTGTTTGTTTTTCATAGTTCATATAGTCCATGAAGAACCTTCATAATTTTTTCATACTTGCCCATAAAGATTTATTGTGAAGGAGAGACTCAAAACAGCTCTTTACTACTTGCAAGAAACCCAAGTGTAGAACTTACTGTTGTCACCGTATTTTAGAAATAATCAGTACGCTATAGCTGTTTTGTCACAGTAGGAGATACTTTATGTAAAGTTGGAATTAAATCATGGAAAGCCAAAATGTAAAGTAGATGTTCCTAATGATCTTTATGGAGCTACAGATGTAGTCAAGTCATTTGTGTGTGTAGGGGACTGCACATGCCATCAGATAGCAACTAAATACCTTGCATATGCAATTCCAGCTGTTGTATAGAAGACAGCTGGATTCAAGAGCTCCATCTTCGTTTATAAGCATCATTACAGACTGTACTCCACAATTCTTCATAAGTGACACCTGAAATTTCACTTGGCTTTAAGGATGTGCTTGTTCGTGTGATTTAAGGATGATATGTGTTTATTGGAAATTTCCATTCTCTGTGTGCTGCACAAAATACAGGTACCTCCACATGCATGTATGATTTCTCTTAGATCAGTTGGAGAAGATTGATTTTATCGGTCTTTTTAGTCCCAGTATTTTACTGGGAGAGAGCATGCTAAATACCAGCTGTAAATCTAAAAGTTAGAAAATGAGAATAGTAAGTGGATGATTCTTCCCATTCCTTGACTATGTAATGTGATATTTGTCAGGCTTTTGTTTACAATCTTGTTATAAGTGTCCCAAATTATTCAAGGATATAATGTAAGTCTGAGTGAGCTCATTTACATTCTTTAATTTAATTGACTTGCTCTTAGGAACAGAAGACTGATAATAATTTTTTATCCAAATATGATTCCATGATCTTGTATACTAAACTTGAAAGTATGGAATCATATGTCCTTTCAACTATCAACTGACTGAAACAAACAATGGGGAAGAAATAAAAACCACATCATACCAAGGGGCACCAATAGCTCCTTTTTCTCTGTGGGATTTTACTATGGTCACCCAGAGCTGCAGAGATGTCCCTCTTTTAGAAACAATTTTACCGTTCCTTTTGGAAGTACCTCCATGCCAAAGAACTAAAATGCTTTTTCTTGCCAAAAATTTTAAATTATCAAAATTAGTTGTTCACTTCTGGAGATCTATGAACCATATCAAGATAGTAATCTGAACAGTTTAATAGATGGTAAATCATTTTAATAAGTATCTTTTATGCTTTTTCCAGTTTGCAGAAAAATTCCAAGAAGTGAAAGAGGCTGCCAAACTAGCAAGAGACAGATCTCAAGAGAAAATTGAGACCTCAAGCAATCATTCCCAGGTTTGTAATTTATCTTTAATACCTGTATGGATACAGGATAAATAATTTAAAGCTAAATTTTCTAATGGACTGTACCAGCCTCTGGCAGCAAGCTGAGAGTATATCAAATGAAGATTGCCAAAGGTAATTGTCAGCTGCTGGACATTAACATTGTCAGAGGAATATTTTTCATCCATCCATGCTCTTTGTCTTCATTTAAATGTATTTTTTTTCCTGCAGTTCTTGAACTGTTATAACTTTTTTTTAATAACAGAAGCTGTACATCCTTCGATTTGTACTGATACGTGTACTTTGGGTCACTAGAAAGCTCATCAGCATAGTTCTGCAAAAAATAATAAATAAGATTTATTGAGGCATTCCTTTTTGTCATGTCTAATCTACTTTTGTAGGAGTTCAGTTTGCCAGTGCGGAGGCTTGTTCATGGCCATTGTGTGTTTCATTGCCTAGATGTGATTAATTGAAAGCTGTGGTGCAGAAACAGGCCATGCTTTAGTGAGTAGCTGGAAGAAGCTTATGTTGCAATCTGTATAATATACATTTTTAGGCAGCACACCTCAATAAAGCCAAGTGCCTCTGTGTCCAGTGAGAGCTGGGTTTCTTACAAACTGAGGAAATTGAGTGTTGTCCCAGTCTCTCTGTAATCAATTTACTGTAATTTCATGAGCACTGCATTAGCCAAGAATGAGCCCTGGTTCAGTGGGAGCACTTGGCCTGTGCTGGTATTTGGAGAAAGGTTAGATTAATTTTGTTCAGGAAATTCAGCTGTGTATTTAGAAAAAATATGTTGAATATTCACTCCTGCAACCAGCCTCCTTGGTGGGGTCCCCAAGTACAGCTCTAAGAGGCTGACTTTGGATACTGGTGTTTTTTAAAGACTTTGGTCATGGCCTTTACATTTCTCTGCTGGTTCTGCATTCATGGTCAGCACCAAGCAGTATGTGAAAGTAAAATATTTGGAGTAGCAGTATCTTGTATGTATTTGTTTGGTCTTTGTGTGCTTTCAGGGGTACCATATTGTTCATTATCTTAAAAAACACAAACAAAACCCTTTAGAAACCACAAGACATTTAAATTAAAACATACAAGATTTTGTATTATTATTATTATTGAACATTTGAAACTTCTGTTCTGTGAATCATTATCATTCTTTCATTCTGTTTAAAGAGAACAGTTTTGCAGTTCTTACGGAGGACATTATCTGTCCTGCTCACTCATACCTACTTGCACTGACACATTGACCTGCAGGACCCTTTTTTAGCTGACACAAAGGAAAACACACCATCCTCCTGTTGCATGTAGCCATTGCATGCAAGTTGTGCTGCCTCTAGGCAACCTAGGTAATGTGGGAGGCAGAAAGAAGCCCCCTGTTAATCTGGGTGTTGTGCTGCAGGAATCTGGACGTGAAACACCATCTTCCACTCGAGCATCTAGTGTGAATGGGACAGATGATGAGAAGGCATCACATGGTGGTCCTGCTGAGACACATCTCAAGTCTGAGAATGATAAACTAAAAATTGCTCTAGCCCAAAGGTGAGGTTCCTTTAATACCTTAATTGCATCGAAATAGCATGCTGTAATTATCTGATGGCTAAGGGTATTAACAGAAATTATTCAAATGTAATTGCATTAATTTAAAATGATGCAGCAGAAAGAATGAATGAGCAGATTTTAGTAAGTACCTTCTGGTGTCTGATTGGGAGATATTTACATTTTTCCTGATCTGGTTCATGATGAGATAAGATCTCTTCCACTCTGGTGATGCCAACTCATACTCCACCTTTGTTTGCAGAGTTTTAGAGCTACAGAAATGACACCTACGAGCAATTACTACTGGTAACATGGGAAAACAGTCTGCTCTTCCTCTTTGAGTTTGCTATGTCTGCTTCAGTGCAAGTAGATCGGGATATTTAAAACTGTTAAAGAGGTCCACCTTAAAAAGTTGAAGTGAAAAATATAGTTTCACTGGGCTGTTTAGAAGTCTTAGGGAGATGTTTCTGAAGCTGCAGACAATGCCTCTTGAAGTCACATATTTTGCTATTTACTTTGATAAATTATTGGAAATACTGAGAAGAGTAATTTGCTGCCACAGTGAAAGCACAGGGGGCAGAATATGCAAAGCTGTAACATTAAAATATTGCAATGCTCTTCTGGGATCTTATTGCCTTGCCTGCCTCTTGTGTGTGAATGGAAAGAAAATACATCAGGATTGAGTTACTCTTATAAAGCCTTTTAAAAACTAAGGCAGCAGTGGCATGAGCAGCGTTACAGAGTGATCTGCTCTAAGGTTGCACATAATACACTTAAAATACATCATCGCTTTATGGACATTTCAACAACCAAACCTGTTTGAAATCGTAAGGCTTGCTCACTCTTCCTGCTGAAGACGCCTCCACAGACATGCAGCAGCTGGTGTGGGAGGACTTTCAGAGCCTCCATTCACTCCTGGATCTCTGGCTCTGCACGGTAGCTTGAAGCTTTGGGGAATGAGTAGTTTCATTCTCCAGCATTGTGTAACGCTTTTCTATTTAAGGCTGAGCATAAACAAAGCAGTTATATGTGGCGTCCACCCCCTGACATGGCCCATGCTGAAGGATCCCAGCACTGCTCGACAAGAGGTAGCGTTGCCCTGCTGTGAGCTGCCACGCACCCAGGCCTCAAGTGTGTTCGAAGCACCACAAGACCCAGCTCTCATCTCCACAGGGCAGCAGGGAACGTGCTCAAAGCCAGGGTAGAGCCCCTGCTTGTAGACAGTGGAGATCTCAGGTGGTGGCTTAGCCCAACAGCCTGCTTGGGCTGCAGCACTGTTGTTCCAGATGCACAGGTCTCTGCTGCTGGGTTTGGTGGATCCCTCTGTATTGCCAGGAGTCAAATCAAGGCTTATGTTCTCCTTAGGTGGGTAATACTAGAGGCAGTTATGTACATCTGAGGATGCTTTGATGTTATGGCAGCAAACATGTACCACCACCAGTGGATGAGTTTGTAGACAGGCAGAGAGTAATAACACAGGATTAATGCTCAGTGCACCTAATGATGTCCTGTCCTTCCCAGTTCCTCCAACGTAAAGAAGTGGGAGACGGAGCTGCAGACGCTGAGGGAGAGCAACGCCAGGCTGACCACAGCGCTGCAGGAGTCGGCCGCCAGCATAGAGCACTGGAAGAAGCAGTTCTCAGCCTGCAAGGAGGAGAACGACCAGCTCAGGATCAAGGTAGCCCCATGCTGGCTGCTGCGAGGGGGTGCCAGGGCATCCTTGTGCTCTGCTCTTTGTCAGCGCCAGCAAGCCAAGGCACAGCAGTTTTGTTTGATGGGAGTAGCCAAAAATAGTGCCAACACTGAGATGCAGCCATCAAGTTCAAATTTGTGGGTTTGAAGACATGGATACAAATGTCTGTTCTGGAGAGAAGGTGTCTGTAGTGAGAGCCTTAAAGGAAATTGGGAAAGTTGTCTCCAGGGCACTTTGAACACTGTTATGTGCTTCCCTTGTCTCCCCTGGGGCAGAGCACACACATCTCTCTGTGTTAGTTACTCCCTTCATTACTCTTTCTCTAGCATTTCTGCTGCTTTGTCTATTCATGTGTGTGTGGGACAGACCCTGTCTTTGAAAGGAAAGCAGTCTGGGGGAGCTAAGGCAGCAGGCAGGGGAGTTCAAGGGGCTGGGATCAGCAGGAGGACACGTGCTGCTGTGTCACATGGAGCTCCCAGCCTCTTGGCTTGGGCAACTTGGTGTCAGCTGGGTTGCTGGCCAGGGTGATAGACGTGGTAAAAGCAGGATTACAGCTGCATATGTCTTTCAAAGCTCGCTTCAATACTGCCACAGGGTGAGTGAGCAGAAGGCATAGTCATGGCATGGTTGCCCATGTGAGGCCAAGCTGAGAACCACACAGCAATAATGCCAGGCCTGGCAGTGGGCAGCAAGGATGGAAGCTGCTGCAGCAGGGTGCAGCCAGGACTGGGCTGAGAGCCTGGTGCTTTGGTGCTAATGCTGGGCACATCTTGTCCAGAAACCTGCAAGAGAACATCAGCAAAAGCCTGCTCCCCTCCATTATAGAGCACATTTCTGAGTAGTGTAACAATAGGAGAGAGCATCAGCTGAAACAGAGAACAGCTGAGAAGTTTAAGTAAAGTAAAGCTGCAGTTTAGAGTATTCACTGGCACTGCTCCTCAATAACACCGTGCTGTCTGCCAGGAGCTGGTGTCAGCCCCACATAGTGAAGGCACCAGCCTGAGCACGGGTGGGGGGCTTGGTTTCCTTGAGCACCACTTGCAGGGATCACTTCATGCTATCCATCTCTGACTTCTTTGGAAAAGCTGCATCCTTTCCCTGTCTGCTTATGTGGCTCTCTGGGACGTGGTGTAGAGATCAGGTTGTATCAGTCTGCTGAGGATTTTTGTTTGCTTAGCGTTTGCTTTCAAGGAAGGAATTTCATATCTTTTTGTATGTCAGTAGGCTGCAAATAGTATTTCAGCAGTGACCTGGGCTGTCTGTCAGCACTGAAATTCCCCACGAAGCAACCTTTTCCCCAGGCAGATATTCTCTGCCTATTAGTGTGTGTTTTAGGAGTGCACAGTTTGTAATTCAGAGATCAAATCGGAGCTATGTTAGCTGATGTAACACAAACAATATTAATTGTTAGAAGATTTAGGTTCCTCCATCCAGCTTCTTTTTGGGTAGGGGAGAAGTGAAAGCCTGGAACAGCATGTTGTAAGAAAACAGTATAAGTTGCAGTGTAGCTTTTTACTTTTCTGTACGGTTGCAGAGTTGTCCTCGCCAACATTACCCAAGGAAATATGCCACTTCTCAGTAGCTGTAGCCTAGATATGAAGAGATTATCAAAGCACCACCTTGCTACTGCTGCAAAGTCACCATGCTGGTGACTAGCCAGACTGTGCAGCAGCACTGTTTGTACAACACACTGTCTTTCTGCATGCAGAGAGGTTTATCTCAGCCTTTCCCCACGTAGGTTCCTCCTCACCAGGCACTCACACGGCCCCGCTGCAGTGCCCTGGGAAGCTCCTTCCCCTTCATTAACTGGGTCAGCATTTTTTGCATATTGCTCTACCTTTAAATGAGTGAAGTTATAATCCCAAAGCAGCGTGAAGCTGAGAATTAAAATACACACTTTAATGAGCTGGTCCATCAGCCTGTGGGAAGTGCAGCTCCCAGGAGCGATGTCTGGAGAGAGGGAAAGGGAAGCACAGGAGGAGCAAAGCAGGTCCCCGGGCAAGGGAGCAGCAGGGCAAACACTGCTCCCAGCTGGTTCTGCCAGCGAGGGTTGGATGCCCTGTCTCTCTTACTGCAGCCAGAATGACAAGCAACCCCTGAGGAGGCAAAACTGGGAGTGCAGG
Organism: Aythya ferina; assembly: GCF_964211825.1. Classification (NCBI taxonomy): domain Eukaryota; kingdom Metazoa; phylum Chordata; class Aves; order Anseriformes; family Anatidae; genus Aythya; species Aythya ferina. The sequence goes on from NC_140307.1 coordinate 10,245,468, forward strand.
AGAGATTTCTTCTCCTTGCTGCGTTAAGAAAGCCCACCGTTACCATCCTGTGCTGGTTTCACAGAAATGAAGTGTAGATTTTATCCCCAGCCCCACTTACATTAGCAGCTCCTTGTTGTGCACATCCTTGGGTAATTATATGAGATACTGTGTGCAAGAGAGTAAACACAGCCCCATGGCTCCCTCGTGGATGTGTACATGGACTCTTTCTAAGGCAAGAAGTGATGATTTTGTTGCAGTAATCAAGTGCTATGATCTAGGAAACAGATCCATGACAGCTAAATTTGTCTGCACTTCCCTATGCTCAGTGGAGCAATGCTTGTTCACGTCAGCCATGATCTGCCCCAGACTTTCAGAAAACTGAATATTTCACCTGTTGTCTGACATTTCTTAAAGATTGAAGAACTGGAGGAGCAGTGCAATGAAATAAATAAAGAGAAGGAGAGAAATGCACAGCTGAGCAGACGTCTCCAGGAGCTGGAAACAGAGCTTCAAGACAAAGAGCTGGTAAGTGCCACAATAACAGAGCAGGCATATATTTCAGAGTTTGAGTTGGTCTGTCTGCTTCTCACTATGGATGTGGATTTATGAACTGACCCACCTACAGCCAGAAAAAGCCCAAAGTCTGGGGTGTTGCCGGTTTCTAGATTTTCTGGGCAGAACTCTTCAGCAATAGTTTGGTAGAGTTCCTCAGGTCTTCGTTTCATGATGCGTTATGTGCTGTGACAGCACACTATTTTGGTGGTTGCTGTACGCAGTGCGTTACTCCTAATAGAAGAGCTGGAGTGGTGAAACAAGTTGCCCCAAGCCAGACAGATGTCCACTGAGAACAGTCTTGGTTGCCGGTGCCTACGTACTGTGTTCCCTCAGACATCAGGAGCAGGGGGTCTTGTCATTAAAAAGACATCATTTACAAAGCAACTGGGCATTTGCGTAACAGATCCTCGTTTCTTTTCCTTTTTATTTTTCTTTTTATTTTATTTTTTTTTCCCGGATGGCTCGTATGCTTCAGCTTTGCCATTTTACGGTCCCTCTGATCTCAAGACTAATGCCAGGAGTGAGAAATTCAGATTCATTTTGAGTACCTCAGTTTGTCATTTTTGACGTACAGGGTGGTCATTTTTCTAAGGAGAATGATGTTGATGGCTTGGAGCCCCTGAACAGTGGGGAAAATAATGGGATCCTTGTCTTTTCCTTCATTACAGTGACCAAATGCTCTGTGCTGGCTGAAGAGAAAAAGCTGTCAGCAGGTGCAGTAAAGTTTGCCATGTGCCATTACAGCATCTCAGCTGGTGCTCTTAAAAGCAGTACTGTTAAGGGGCTTTAAGATGGCACAAGGAAATAGTTTAGGGAGATGGATTTTGATGCACTGTTATAAATATAATATGGTTTTCAGCACCATATTTCAAAGGAAAATGTCATGCTTTCTTCTCAGCCTTCCTGTGGTAATAGCATGTATAATAACCCTTATTTGCTAGCATTTTCCTCAAGATTCACATTTATGTGGTACCAAATGAACCAGAAAATCAATTGACTTGTGAATATCACAGCCTATCATCCATTTACACTGGCAATATATTAACTTGTTTTCCAACTGCATACTTATATTAGCAGGTTCTTGATTAGTTCTAAACCACCCATAAGTGACCTTTTCATGGTTTGCAATTCAAACCAGCGTGAAGTCCGCTCACGGATGTTGCTGTGTGGGAAGAACTGCTGATACTCTCTTCATGTAGGAAATGAGGAGAGAGATGTAAAGACATGAGAGCAGGGCAAAACTATCTATTGAAATATTTGTATAGACATATATATTATATACCATATATTGTATACCATATACCATATATATAATATATATATGCAAATGCATACTATATGTAGTACATATACAGTATGATAGTATATGTAGTATGGTATATTTATATTTTAACGTGAGCTCCCAGGTATTATGTGTATATATACACACACACACATATATATGCACATGGGAACATATATCTCAAAATAAAAAGTAAATTACATTTTCCTTCCCCATATCAGTGGCTGGGATATTGCCTGGATATAATTACTCTTAGATCAGTTAAACAAATTATTCAGTGCAGTTTACAAAAAATCTATAGTATTAAGTGATGTGTCTTTTTATGTGAATGTAAACTGATGCTGGAAAATTGGGAGGAAAAAATAAAAACATTTAGAGTTGGAATTAGAGAGTTTCCCAAAAAGAAACTAATTTATTCAGCTTTTGGCAAAACATACAATCATAGAATGGCTTGAGTTGGAAGGGACGTTAAAGCTCATCGAGTTCCAACCCCCCCCACAATAGGCAGGGACGCCACCCACTAGATCAGGTTGGCCAAGGCCCCGTCCAGCCTGGCCTTGAACACCTCTAGGGATGGGGCATCCCCAGCTTCTCTGGGCAACCTGATCCAATGCCTCCCTGCACCTACAGTGAAGAATTTCTTCCTAATGTCTAATCTAAATCTCCCCTCTTTTAGTTTAAGACCATTCTCCCTTCTCCTATCGTTACCTACCCAAGTAAATAGTCCTTCTCTATCCTTTTAATAACACCACTCTAAGTATCGAAAGCATTACTGTCTGGCTCTGAGGAAGAGCATGAATTGTGTATCGTTACACTCGTATCATGCTGTAAGTTCACCTGTTGTGAAAGAAATTACATTTCATAGCCAAGTAGTCTGCCTTTAGGAAGGGAATGGTTTTGCTGTGCTGTGTCAACACACCCGCATTTGCTCTTGAGACCATGACCCATGTGGGCAGAGTTTTTGCAGGAGAATCTTGCATTTTCTTCAAGGCAGAGTTTCTCTTGAGCCTGCAAATGTGCTTTTCACTCTGACAATCCTGCAAAATACACAGGCTTTCTTAGTCTTTCCCTGCTACCCACTTCGGTGGTGTTCATTTGTGGTGTTAACATAGTCAGCACTCCACCAGAGACACAGTCTCCTCTCAAGTCACGTTGCTCTTTTCATGAACCCCTTTCAGCTAGTTCTCTCCATTTTGATAGCAATGCCCAAATAGGACACAAATTTGGGGAGGTGTTGCTCAGTTCTGTGCGACAGTGAAGAGCCCATCACAGCTGTGCTCTGTAATGATGCCTCTCTACATGCAGCTCATAATTTCACTGGTCTTTTTTGCTGCCACATATCATTGAAAATTCATGTCTAATTTGCTCTTTGCTACCATCTATAAATTGCTTGTAGCATTACAGCACTTCAGATTTCCCTCCTATTGAATGTATCTTTTGCATGGATATGTGTTTTAGGTTAAGATTTCATTAATATAATTAATGGCATTCATGCTAGATATTGGATTACATTGTCTGTTGTAGAAGAACAAAGTCAAAAATACAGCAAAAAATGTATTCTAGCAGAAAATTAGCATGTGTTTTTGAATGCAGACATGCTATTTTGATTATTTTACATCCAAATACTGTGCAGAGTACAGTAAAATATGCAAAGTCCTTTCATATTCTCAAATTTTCATTATGTTTTAAATTGAAGCTTGCATTAATTATTTTTCTTTCATGTTTTCAAAGGAACTGGAAGAGCTCCGAAAGCAGGGTGAAATTATACCACAGCTAATGTCAGAATGTGAATCTGTATCTCAACAATTACAGGTACAGTTTAGCAATGAAATTAATTATCATATACTTGATTCATCTATTTTCTTCCTTATAGCTACATGTTTTTCTCTGTTCAGACTTCAAGATTTGAAGGCAAAGAGCTCCATTTTGCAAAACCAAAAAATACTAATTCCTTGCAAAATTCACCACGCCTTTCCCAGCAAAGGAATAAATAAATAACTCTCTTTCTTTGCCTTGCTGTTTGCACAGATTGGTTCACCCAGGTTCATGTTACATCTCTCTCCTGACAATTCCAGGCTATTCCCCATCCCATATTTCCACTGATCCACGCTGGCAAAGCTGCCAGCAGCTGCCTGTGCTGAGCAGCACACCAAGACCTGCAGCTAATCGTCCTGGTGGCACCAGGGAAGGCTTTTAGGAAAGAAGCATAGATGAGCATAGCTGTGTACCACCAGGGACAAAGTTCCTGGGAGGCCGCGTTTGCTTGCTGCATGGCTCCGTCCCATCAGTGCTGCTCTGCTGGAGGTGGTCGCACCCAGCAGGGCGCAGGGCTTGCCATGGCCTATGCTTGTTAATCAGGGCTTGCTTAAGTGCAATAAATTAATACATGGAAGGAGGGCACATATAAGCAGGCTCATGAACGAAATCACATCCAATCAATCATGCCACCGCTCTAATAATCCAAGTGATGTAAAGTCAGTCAGAAGGCTGCTGAAGGGTGGCTGGTGTGCTGCAGAAGGTTTGCTTCAGCGTGGTAAAGTATGATGCCTCTGGCTTTTGGGGAGAGTAGGCATGTGCCTACACTCATGAAACGGAGAACAGGCAGGACAGCTCAAGAGCAGGAGCAAAATGCAGCAAGGGAAGTGTTACCGGGCTGCCCCACAGCATGCCTGAGCGCTCGCAAAGAGGCGATGCAGAACTTCAAAAAAGTACCACTAAATCCCAAAATACTGAATAAAGCAATATTATTCCTTGGGCAGTGTTTTCTAAAGCTTGTCTTTGAAGGCTAAACCGCCATAGATAATTCTGTATGTAATTGCTGGCACAGTGTCTAATTCTCCAAGTGTAGCAATGACAGAAATATATGCACAGTGTGTGATTTAAATCCAGCTGAATTTTAAGATATCAACCAAATGACAAAATCTGATGCAAAGCATCTTTTCCACTTAATGTGTCCTTTCCTGCGTGGGCTTTTTTTCCCTTTAATCTGACTAGCACTTGTCAGTTGCTTCAGAGGTGCTTGTGTTAATCAGTTTGCAGAAGTTGAAGCAAACTTTTCTGATCTGGTGCCATTTGTTGCTTTACTCTGTTAAATGCTGCTCATCATTCTTCTCTATGATTCATCTTACTGTCTTTTTTGTCTTTAAGGATGCTGAGAATAAGAACAAAGATCTTGAAGAGAAAGTCAGAACACTAAGGACAGAAGTTGAAGAGAGCAAACATAGGCAGACCAACCTTAAAACTGAATTAAAGAATTTTTTAGATGTACTAGACGGGAAAATAGATGAATTACACGATTTCCGACAAGGACTGTCTAAACTTGGGGTTGACAACTAGATGGCAATAGATTTTTGTAATCTAGCGTCTGGATGTTTGATGTTTTGTTGATCTCAAACATGTGTTTTACAAAATATAACTAGAATGTTCCACCTGTTTGCATTGTTTTTGTACATAGAGGCTGAAAATTTGCTGTGGGTTATTTTGAGTTTTTGTTTTTTGTTTGTTTGTTTATATGTTTTCCAAACCAATCGTGCTGCTCACTGAATTCTGTTGAGATTAGAAACTTTCTATATTGCTGCTCCGGCTTTGTGGGGTTGGGAACAGGTAGAGGGTTCTGTCTCAGGAATCTGGAACTAGATCTACCTTAAAATGAATATGCAGTTAGTTGTTGCAGGGAAATTTATATCTTTCTTAAGGGCTGTTGCAACCATAGAAACAGAAAACAAGTCTTTTTCTTGTCCGGACTATCAGCGCTCCTAGCAACATACACTTTTATTCCTTGGCGGAGCGGAGAGAAGATTAGATGGAGCTCCTGCAGTTTGTAAATCAACCTGGTAAAATGTGCCTGTGATGAGCTGCAGTCAAGTAAATCACTTCACACACATACCAGTATCTTTAGGGACCATGTCAATCAGGCCTGATTCGCAGAAAAAATCCGGAGGGTTTCATGTATCCTTCAATTCAGGTAGCATGTGCTTGCCTGGGTCCATGCAAAGTTGACAGTGTAGAAATGAATTCCAGCTCTTACTTCAAGGCAAGCATCTTAACCAGTAGGAAAGGACAGCTTCCCTTGCTTAGCAAGATAGCATCTCTCTTTGGCCCTCAGTTTTGAACCTGTATAGTTCAGTCACTGTGTGTATCTGAAAAATGCACACCTGTGTCTTGGGACCAGATATTTATTTTGGAAGGAGTCGTACTGCTGCTTTGTATGCAGGGCACATGCACCTCTGTGCACCTCGATCACTGCTGTTCAGTTTCCACAGTGGTAGATCAGGAGACATTGATGTGAAAAGCGTCACAAAGTTGGTAGGAAGGGTGTTATTCAGAAACAGCTTCCTGCCCAGGAGACTTGCAGGTAATGACTGCATGAAACCCAAAGTCTTTCTTTCCTATGATTTCTGCATTCTCCCCTCAGGGAATAGGGGGTGGGTGTTAGTCACAAAGTTAGACTGTCAAAAAAAACAACAAACAACCCCAAAGGCAGAAAGGGTTGTAGTCTCTCACTGATTATTCAGCAGCTCTAAATACATTTTGAGTAATGCAAGGTCGTACATCAGGTTCCAGCAAGAAGGATGCTCTCTGCATCACCAGCTGATGTACAGAGGACCAGGGAAGAGAATTCAGCCCAAGTTTTGCTTTTATCCCTAGGACTGCCTCAGCTTCTCTCTTTTCTTTCTCTGTATCCTGGTTTGAGATTCTGTTCATACAGCATCTGAATTCATTCAGGAAAGAACTTCTGATTAGGGGATGTTATTATTTATTTCTATCAGGTGAAAGCTTGGTTAAGCACCTGGTTAGTGCTTTCCAGCAGTGGCTCATATGAAGTCGCCATGCCGTGCTGTTTGCATATTGTTCTTAGTTGTTTTTTTTTTTTGTTTGTTTGTTTGTTTTTAATTCTCAGCACATCTCTATTATAAAAGTGACCTTTAAAAGACAGGTGGGTTATACATGAGACATGCATTGAATAATTTTTGCACATGGGCATATAACCCACGTGCTGGAGATAGATTTGGTTTCCAATTGTCCCTTGAGTTTTCATTTCATCTGTTACTGTTGTGTTACCACATTGCCTGTTGTTTAGACTGGAGTTTTTTGTATTTTTGCTTTTAATCCTTTTAAACAACAGATGTGAAGCTAGGACCTTTTACAACCAGTATGACCATTTAAGTCTCTTAAAAAAAATGCTGTAGGCTGTTGATATTTAAAAATAAAAATAAAAATCAGGTACATAGCATGTAGGCGTGTGAAAATTAGACTTTGCCAGCGTGGAATATTCAACAGTTGCATAATGCGGGGTTAGATCAGACTTCTCAAAACCGAAAATGACGTCAGAAACTGTGTGTGGTTGTGAGCAAGCAATCTCCGTTTTTAGTCTTATTTGATAGCAAGTCAGACAGACTCAGTCATGTAACAGGCAGCTCATCCAGCTTCTCCTCTCCTCCCCTGCTCCCTTGTGCAGCCAGTGCCTGCAGCGGCTGGGAGCCAGGAGACAGCCCTGTGAAGAGCTGCAAGCAGTACAGGTGGTTGGGGCTTCCCGTCACAGTGCTCATCACTTTCACACGGAGGACCCTGCTCCATCTTCTGCTTCCTTTTTGCCGTTGAGTGATCTTACGGTTTTTGCTCTGGTTTTAATACATTTTTTTAAATGTCATTCTGGTTAGAGGGGTGCAAAAGAGTCTGAGAACAAGTTATTTTATTGGGGTTAATCCAGATTCATTATTTTTTTTCCAGCTTTAGTCAGGTCTATCACAGATTCTGTTCATTAGGAATGTGTTAAGCCACTCTTAAATTGCAGGAAAAGTGTTTCTATGGGATTGCATCAATCTAATAGATTAGGTTTAATACCAGCATGTTAACCCAGTGCGTAGCTGTGACATAGGTAATTATTTTTGGCTGCTTCATGCTCTCCAGAGGAGCGATAAGAGATGTCCTTCCAGGAATCCCTGTGCTGCCTCTCCTAGTCTGACCCCAAATGTATGCTCTCTGTATCTGCTCTTGCTGTGATGTCGAGCTGTCAGGAATACCTCTACATGGCTGTATGCTGTGGGAAACTCCAAGCATGTTTCCATCCTCCAAGCACCCAAAGTCTTGCTATAATCATCCGCTTTCTCTCTTTTTCCTCCCCAACTGCAGGAAGTTGAGAGCTTCTATGTATAACCCCTTTAAAACCCCTCATAAACTCCATATTTTTAACCTTTCCCTCTCTTACATTCTATTTTTCCTCTTCAAAATACAAAAGCACACTGGCCGGGCATCTGCCAGCTGCAGCTCGTCTCTCCAGCCCCTGCCCCACTGCTGGAAGCCCATTGATCCCACTGTGTGGGAAACGGGGGTATAAAACACCATTTCTTCCTAGAAGCTCTGTGAAGGTCTGGCAGTAACCTCTTCATGCCAAACTGTGAGCCCCAGGCAGCTCCCTGGGACTTGTCCTGACATCAAATTGCCTCCTTTCCCCTGGCAGCATTCTGCAGGCACAGGTATGGCGGTGCAGGAGGAGTTCGCCCAACCCACAAATGTCTCTGAAATGGCCTCAGATGCTGCCAACAGATGCTCATCTCCCCTACCCAGTACAGAGCTTGTTTCTATTCATTACTGCAGCGCTGTGCAAACCCAGATTTCCCCATGCCATTGCTGATGAAGGAAGGTTAGCTCTATGTCCATTAAGCTTAAGTGGAGGTCTCTTTATGCAAGGCTGAATCTCACCTTGAGCAACCCTGGATTCACCTTCCAGACACAGGTTTCTCCCTCCGAGTGGTTCTTGGCAGGATATCTCCTACCTCAGCTGCACGGTCGTTGTTGGCAAAGGCCTTGTGCGTGGCACGCCGAGTACCAGCACCACCGCCGCACCGCTGCCCGCCGGCTGTGTCCTGCCCTGGTGGCACCCACAGGCTGGTGGCTCGGGGAGCAAACATCCGTGCTGACCTCTTTGGACACTCGGTTAGAGAGTGTCTGTCTGCCTTCTGTGTTTTCCAGTGAGGTTCTCCTTTGACCTGGTGTTAGAGCTGCTGAATAATGGTGTGTTTTGTTCTTTTTCTCCCAGTTCTGTGGCCAAAATAAGGGATAAACTAAACAGTTCTACTAAAAACTTCAGAACATTCAGTGACAGAAAAATACCTTGAGATAATTGCTGTCAAGGGGAATAATCTGCTTCATCAGATAGATTATTTAGCATTTTGGAAGATTACCTTAGCCTAGTCATTGGAATAAATTATTTCAAAATGAAAAAAAAAAGTTAAAACCTTGTTTCACACACCAAAATAAAACAGTTTGACCTTTTGCTTTTTTCCTATTTGACTGAATCTTTCTTTGCTGAATTTGAGTCAAAATCACAATTAGTTTTGTTTTTTCTTAAAAGTGCATTTTCAGCGAAATCAATACTTCTCATTGTTTTTCTGTCTGGGTCTAATTGGCATCTCTTTTATTAAGTTTTTGTAAGTAATTCAGTGCCTCCTCACACTTCGTATATCCTACCTTTCAAAGTACACAATTATTTTCAATGGTTTTACACTAGGTGTGCCTGTGCCCAGCAAACACATGCTATTTAGGCAATACCTTTTTTAAATACAAACATCTGATTTTATTTTTAGTTAGAAACAAAGTGTGAACTTTTTTTAAAGCAGCTCGATGAACTGAAGAGAGCAGGAGGGTTTCTGCTATCCGTGACAGCCCGTCACTTCCGAAGCACTACGTCCCCTCCAAGCCAGGCACAAACCGTCCCTGTGCTTTGTCACTCTTCTGTCACACCATTTAATTTTTTCCCCGAGTGTTCACTTTCTCCCCTTATTCATTGCTGGTCACCTCTGGCTGCTCCCCAGCTAACAGAGGACAAGTCCCCATCACTGCCACTGCCATGACCCAGAGAGTGTCTTTAGGCTCTTCCGAACACAGCCCTTCAAAGGCTTAATGGCTTCTAACGAATACAGCGTTGTCTTCCTGAGCCTATGAGTTAACCAAGAGAACATCACCATTGAGGTGAAGCGCCCCGTTCATCTCAGTGCATTACAGATGCTGAGTCCAAAGGGAAGAGGTGTAAGTTGCTTAAGCAGCAGCTGAGTTTGATGATCATTTTATCAGAGCTTCAGTGAAGGACGTGCTCCATCCGCAGCCCCAGACTGTCTAGGTGTAGGATGGCGACTGCCAAAAGATCGGCCCCTCCGGCTTTGTCCGGGAAGTTCTGGGCTTGTGAAGCCTGAAAATATCAAAAAGTCTTCAGCATATCAAAAACGTTGCGACGTGGGGAATGAGAGGTGAACACCCACCCACAGCCGAGCAGCATGAGAACCCGGCAGGACCGATCAAACAGCGCTGGCTTACACTCAGAAGCTTTCCATCAAGCACACGAAGAGCTGTTGTTGTCCCACGAGGGCTCTGCAGTGGGACCTTGAGAGAGGTAGGAAGTCAGGTTCAGCCCTGGGGGAGCATCTTGTGGTGATGGGCATGGTTTAGTAGCTGTAAGGCACAGAGCTACCCTACGGTCACACTTCTTCCCGTGACTTAACGCTCACCACACAGCTGTGTGTCTGGCAAAGCAATACATAGGCACACGGTGTTCAATCCAGAAGCAGGCCCCAGTGGAGAGTCCAGGCTGACCCACATAGGCGGCTGGGGTGCCACACACGCAGTCCTGAGGAGCTCTCAGTGCTTTCTACTGATTTTTAGAAGATAAACTTGACCATTCTGTGAAGTCTGCTTGTCTTAAATAATGTTCTCTATGGTAAACAGTAAGATACCTAAAGTGAAACGCACAGTCAGGAGATTAATGGTAAATGTGACACGCTTCCAAAAGGAGGCTGCTCCTGCAGGCTGCAGGGCAGAGCTGGTCCTGGCCGGGGGGCTTTGCTTGGGGTATTTCGGGATGTCTCACAGTTTGACTTTCTGCTGTGTTTTGTGTTCGCTCTTCTCTCTCTCTTTTTTTTTTTTTTTTTTTTTTTTTTCAAAGTGACAGCCTAAACTCAGTCTTCAAATGAAGGTGCCTATACCTCCAAAAAGTTTTATATGCATATTTTGAAATAGATCGCTTTTTCCTTTCTGTTCATTTAGTTACCTGGTAATAATGGCACATACAAAGAGAGGCACTTGAGAAAAATCTATCCGCTGTTGTATTTTTGTTTAACACTGGTCAGCAATAATTATTTTAGCCATATACTAGCTAAAAAAAGACTGATAATGCAAGTTTTGTGAACTAAGCTTCTAAGTTTGCAGTACATTGATTAATCTGGGTGTGTGAAAAGGGAGTTATGCTCAATAAAAGAGTATTTTGCAGCATTTAGATGTTTTCATTTAATTGCCTAATAGTGATCATGAACATAATATTCTGTAAAACTCATCATGAAGAACAAACAAAGCACATCGATTTTAACATAAATATATCCCTTGTAGTTGAAAGTTCTGGGAATGTTTTAGTGTGGTCTGCTATACCAAAATATTTAGATTATTCTGAGATTTTAGTACTGAAGATAAACATACACCCTGTTTTTACTGTTTCAAGTAAAGTTTAGTGAATGACTGACAATTTGTTGATATACAACTGTGGGAAAACACTGCAGTGCTCTAAATGTATATTTTTCTTTGGTTTTGTTATATTTAGTATATGGTTTAATGAAAACTGAAGTGTTTACTACAGTTGGATCATTGTAAAAACATCTCTTACCTCGTCATTTTGTCTGCTGTGAAAAAGTACTTTCCTCCTTTTTTTTTTTTTTTCTCAAATTGGCCATAGACAGTCATTGTTAACATTTAGACTCCTAGTAGCAGTAAATGCTGGGTTTTATATATATAAAAGAAAAACTTGATTTTTTTCTTTATGAACTTATTATACAACTTTGTGATTTTTATCTGATTTTATTGTAACATAAAGTTGTTTTATGTAAAAATATATAGTTTAAGTAAAATCTCTTGTCTCACTGTCTTCATTGGCTTCAGAAAATGAACATCCTTTCCTTAAAGTGTATCAGGTGGTTGTGACGCTGAATTCAAGGTAATCCCGTTATTTAATAAGAATGTGATTTTGATCTATACATGTGATATAGTGCCTTAGATATACCCTCTTTAAAACCTTTTTTCCATGAGGTGGAGCTTAAAAGCCTTTGTCCTCTTTCACTTATTTCATACTGTTAGTACATCGAGGGCTGAATGGGTACATGCATGCTACACTGGAAAAGTAGTTTCTAGAAATACAGTGGCATGAAATTTGGGACTTAATGCATGCTGAGAAATGCCTATCACTAGAAGAAGGCTTTTTGTCACCTTTTCTGGAGGATGCTCAGGACTGAGCATACCCCAAGCCCCATGGGAGTCCTGTAACAGATAAAGCAGCACCAGAGGCAGGTGGAGCTGCTCTGACATTTTCTTTGGAGGGACTAATAAGACACAGAATTAACTCTTTGCTTTGAAATTAGAGGTGTTTTGACATCAATCATCTCTGTCAGCAACCAGAGGTTAACAAAAGCCCTCTCAGAGGAGGGTTTCCTAATGTCCCCACTGGTGTCCACTGACACAGTCCTTGTTCAACAGCCCATCCCTGGGGAGGGGGTAACACTGCAGTGCAGCTCTATATTGCACACAAACATGCTCTCAGCATCATTGTATTCATCGTACAGAAACAGTGTTCGCTGTCTTGGCATCAGCCCAGGCTTTCCCAAAGGAATTTAAAAGGCTTGAAGAATGTTAAATGGATAAGGCTCACTGTGCCTTTGTTACTCTGGGTTACAAGGCTGCAAATGTCAGGCTTGGGGTGAGCAAGAAGCACATCTGCCCCTGACCTTTCGCCAAAGCTCTTCTACAAGGAGCCATCAATAGCTCTGACAAGCCGCTCAGCAAACTTGAGCAGTCCATGAGCTCTGAAAGCAGCTTATGTGTGCTGCAGTAGAATGCAAGTGGTCAGCAGGAAAGGCTGCTCCTCGCTGGCTGCTTGGCGTGCAGGTGATGAACGCTTCCAACAGAAACAGCCGGGCTGGAGAGCCGTCAGGGAAATCAGCTGCTGCGTGCTGATAATCCCTTCATTTTCACTTTTGACTGGATTCATATCAGAAAGCTTGGAGAGCCTCCAAAATGGGGTTTGTACTTCTCGAGTTATTCATTAAACAGGTTTTTGCCTAGCTATGTGGTATCGAGCTGTGATATGCCACCTTGGGATTTCTGATGAAAATACGAGCGAAGGTGAGATGAAGTTTTGGTGTAATGTTTGACACACCAGCAGATGAATGACTTTGTAATATGTGCTCCTTCTGGTATTCTCTGTGCACTCCATGTATTCATTCAGCAACATAGGAAAACTTAAACTCTAACATCTTTCCTTTTAGAGGGAAAAGCCACCACAGCACCACTGGGGAGTGCTATATAAAAGCAGCGTGTTCTGGGCAAGATCACCAGGCAGGAGCAAGCTTGTTCTCTGTGTGCCACATGTAACTGGTGACTGAACTGAATTTACACAAAATCCCTTGTTACTCTGTCCAAACGCTTTTCATCCACCACACTTTTCATCTAAAGGCATGCCTGCACAGAACAAGGGCAGGGAACCCAAGGTGTTAATTACCTGTTGTTCTCATCACTACTTCCAGACTTTAGAGGAGACCTGGGTGTTGCTCGCACACAAATCCCATCCTTCTCACCATCTTTATGAATATCCTGTGGATCCTGCACACTTCCCTGCAGTAGAGACTCTCTGTCAGTTTATAAGCAGCGAAATGTCTGTGCATTTTCATCTATTTCTTTTTATCTCCTATGTAGTGTCCAAAAGCTAGTAGGTCAATTTAAAGATTTACGACGTGAAATATCCTTTACCTAATCAGCATTGCCGACCAGAGCAGAACAGCACAGCAGTGAGCCTAATGTGGGACAGGCCAGCCTTGTCCTGTGAACAACTGCATTGTGTGTGAGATAGCAATGTACAGCAGCAGCGGCTGGAGAGGTAAAGCCAGGCAGTGAACGCAGCTCTGGCCCTGCCCTGCAGGTGTGCTTCAGCCACTGCACTGCCTGGAGCAAAGCCTAACCACCCCTTACAAACAGCAGAAACTACCCTACCGGGGGCCCTGCCAGATCTGATTGCAGTTGGCAGCACTGAAGGCAGCCACACAGCCTCAGAAATGAGCTCTACAGAGGCCAGGCGGGCAACCTGGAATGCCTTCTGATGGCATTACTTGACACACATCAGAGCAGGGTGGCCATGTAGCTGTCCCATGTCCCGGGCTACAAAGGTCTGAGGGCTGGTGAATTTTAAGAGCTTGGCTAACCTTTCCAAGACAAACACCTCCAAGCTTATTGCAATCATGCATGGCAGGGAACATCTGCCAGACTGTCACAGCTGAGTGGTACCTAACTTGCACCTCTGCCTGCGAATCCTTCACCGACAGATCTTGCTAGCTCCCCTTCAGGTCTTAACACTTTCCTTTGAAATCAAATACATTTCAATACCTTGTCAGAATAGCTCAATCTTCCCAGAAGCGCTGTCTGACATGATTTCTAGACAGAAAGCTGTTGACTTTCATTTGGGGTGAAAACAAGAAATCCTTGTTGCCGCTTGGTTTTATTGGTGACAATTTGGGGCCTGGCCTCTTTAAGGCCCCAAATGCACAGGAGCAGCAGCTAGAAACATCTTTCTGAGTCAATTCTGCCTGAGCAGAGCTTTAGGGCCAACTGGGCTGCAATGCAGAAGGCCTCTGGTAAGAAATGCACATCCTCATGCTCGTGTGTGGCAGCAGTTTGGGGCCAGCATCACTGCGCCGATTGCCACGCCGACCTCCCCTCCGGGGACGGACACCACAGTTTGCACAAGGGCTTACATATCCTGAACAACATTTCGTGACAATGGTCTGCAGCTAATTATTCATATTTCTGAGCAGAAATATCCATCATTACATGAAGGACATTGATTTGAGTATTTTTGTTTTCCTTTCATGTGCTCTTCACTCCTTAGTACTGGCAGTCTGCAAAAAAAGAAGTCTGCAGCTCGTTGTAATCAAGAGAGATCAAGCTTTTGCTTTTCTCCCAAGTTTCCATCATTGAATATGATTTGTTGCATATGCCTTGGATTGTGTTTAATGTATGCTGGCTGGAGGGAATTCAGGCATACAGGGAATTACAAATAACACCCGGACAAGCAACCTTTTTGCATTATCATGTCATACTGAATTGTATCAGTTTTCAAAGCAATTTATTTTTAGACTTTTGCCATTTATTTCATTGGTACCATTAGCCATAGCTTTCATTTTACGGCAAGTACAGGTTTGCATTGTTCATTAGCCTGGCAATGAATGATGCCAAATGAGATCCTGCAGTTTCATGAAGAAAGAACCCAAGAAAGAAATTATTTATGTTGCTCAAATCCTGCTTATATATAGCAGTGCTGGGTGCATTTATAGAGATAATCCCTGGCTCTGAAACCTGGGAAATTGCAGTGATTCACTTCCTCCTTACAGTGCAGAGGTCCCACGGTCATCAGCACAGTCATTGCAGTGGGAGGGGAATAGGTTTAGGACAGCACTGAGACACACACAAATGCTATTAAAAAAGAAGAAGAAGAAGAGGCAGTGACACATTGCACAGCAGCATTGCTCTTCTCCATTAAATTGAAATTTTTGTATGACTTGTTGGTACAAATGAAAGATGAGGGAGGTCCAGGGTCCTGGGCTCTCCATCAGGTGAGCCGTCCCCACCCTAGGGAAGCACAGCTTCAGCTTTCCTACTTTTGTATCCCACAGATATAGATGCTGTTATAACTTTGATTTTTGGTCATTTTGGAATACAACCGCCGTTGCTGATCACGTCTCCTCTTTTGAAAAGAAACGTAAATGCAAGGGTAGAGTATTACTGATGTACAAGTCCCTGTTTCTGTCTGTGATAAATACATGTGAAGGTTATGGGAGTGTTATGTGTGTAAACAGATAACACTGAGTATGAGATCCCCAGGGGATGCAGGATGCTGCCGTGCTTCATGCCCTGGCTGTGCTTCCCAGTCTCTTTTTGCTGTTTGCTGCTGGACCACGATGTGGCCAAGCAAACAACAAACACCCCCCCCCCCAGTGGCGAGTGTTTCTTCATAGGTGAGGCCAGCAGAGGAGGCACGTATCAAGGGGTTTCGCTAGACACCTGATTCTCCTCTGGTCCAGATGTCTCCTTACCCAGCTGAAGATTAATTAGAGCTGCACAGATGACTGCAACCCTGCCAGAAAGCCACTCACATCGCCATGGGAAACAGTGCTCGCAGCAATCCTGCGGGGACAGAGGCTGGTCCAGTGAGGCAGGTGCAGGTGTGGGGACCCTGCCCTCACAGGGCAGGCAGCGGCCGCGTCCCCAAGGGTCCACACGATCTGATTCCCACAGCATTTACCTGTGACAAGCACTCATTTGGGCACAGCAGACAGAACATATCTCTGCTTTGCCCCTCTGTGTGCCTGGCTGCGGACTCGTGTGCTCGTGCACACTTCTCAGCATATTTATTCTGAAGTACTTGGCCTGACGGCTCTGGAGGAGGGGACGGCAGCAGAGTTTCCGTGTAGGCTAGGGGACGTGTAGGCGCTCGATCCCTTTTTGCCGTCACCGCTGCTTAGCAGGAAGAGACCGTGGGACGGGCAGTGACTCACTTGCTGATGAATATCGATTCGAGCATCTTTCCTGGAGCAGGACAGATCCGCTTTGTCACCCCAGTGCCTGTAGTGCCCACTGCTGAAGGGCCAGGACCCCGTCACTGGTCCTGGTGCTCTCAAACCTGCCTCAGTGGGAGGCAGATGGAAGCTGGGCTGGAGGCAGCTGCTGGTTCTGAGCTACCCTGTGCTTTTGAACAGACGTCCATAGGGTGGTGTTCAGAGCAAGGCAAGACATATTGCCTTGGGACAGAGGGCATTTGCAAGTGTTGTTATGACATTAAGAGTGACTAACTGAATCGAACTGGGATCAGACCACTCTCCCAGTACAACGCTGAGCACCTTTTCCCAGCTGCAGCACAGCCAGGAGGGAGGGGATGGTGGATATCTGCATTTCCCTGGTTTGGGGATAATGAGCTGTTAACCATCAAAACAGAAGCCATGTGAGAGCATTTCCCCACACTCCGGCATCTTTTGGCTATCAGCAGGGCAGCTCTGTGTTTTGCTGTGGCTTGCTGCTGCCTTTTCCCTTGGGATGCACTTCTTCAGGGCTGGCTGTGCTCACCTGCAGCCCGCTGCCCTGGAAGCTGCATTTTGTCCACATCCTCTGCTCTTTGCTGGAGATGTCCTGGTCCTTCAGGAGATGCCATTGCCCCCAGCCAAGGGCTGAAGTCAGAGGATGAAGCCCCAAAACTGTGGCAGATAAACCTGGAGGATTTGCTTGGGTGATGATAGGAGGGGAGCTTGAGAAGAGGCTGGGGAGCTGGGGCAGGAGGGGGTGTCCAAGGGAAAATAAGCAAGGGTAGATTGTGGTTAAATATATTTTCTGAGCACTTAGTGGATCGTTTTTAATGCTAGAGCAATGGCTTGCTAAGGATGGCTTGTTTTACACAGCATTTTTCACTAGTAGCTGAGCTGTTAATGTCACTGCTACCTGAGCAGATTTAATTCTGCTGCTTCTTGCTTTCAGCATAGCATGACATGCTGAGAATGAAAATCACACGCTTTTTCACCAGGAAAAAAAAATGCCATGTTCTGGAGCAGCTTCCAGTGTGTGCTCCCTCCACAGGGATTCAGTCACATATTGTTCTGAGCTGTTCCCACTGCCAGGCGCTGCCGTGGCATTTATTAAAAGATGCCTTCAATACCATTCACCTTTTATCATCACTGTGGATTTAATTGAAATGATGCATCCCTCTTTCTCACAATACCACGTTATTATGGCATGCAGCGTGCAACTGTTCTCTCTGATGCAAACAGGAAGTTTGGGGATTAAAAATGCTTTTCAATTGAAAGCATGTGTAACCTCAAATCTCGTTTTTCTCAAAGGGTGCACACTTATCTACCCACCTCTTCTCCGTAAAGGACAGCAGCAAGAAGCATTTTTCATCTTTTTGTTTTCCTAATGAATGCTTTCATACTGATCAGCTTTGTTCTTCTTGCTCCAGGTGTCCTGACATACATCTGCATTTTCTCATTTTAAGGGATAAAAGAAGTGACTGGAAGTGGGCGAAGGGGTTTCTGGGGCATGAGGGGCAGCAGGAGGCCAGCAGCAGCAGCACCAGCAATGGGATTTCAGCCTTTGTCCAGCTGTTTTAACAAGAAGGCAGAGAAAGGCAAGTGCCTGCAGCTGTCAGGCATGGTGTAGCCCTCTTGTTCTGCTTGCATTGATGGTATGTCTTAAAACAGGCTAAAGAAGCAGGTAAATTCAACACCCACGCCCCTGTCAGAGCCATCCATAAGGCAGTGAAGCCTTGGAGTTGCTCAGTTATGGATTGGAGAAGTGACACTGAGCTGGCAGGCGTTGCTCAATACCATCAACCCAGCTGCAGTCCTCGGGCCATTCAGAACCACGAGGGCATGGGCACGCAGGCTGACACAGGCTGCTCCCCGGCCTCTGCCAGCAGCACAGCTTAGAAATCAGCTGGGGGAAGGAGGAGCCCATGGTCTGAATGGGGAGAGTTCTTTGGGTCTTTAATATCGGGTGAAGCACATTACATACATCAGTATCAATTGCCAAATGGTATTAAATGAATCCAAGGAGGCTTTTCGAGCTGAGACCACATGCACGAACCAAATGACATCCTTCTGTAAGACCCTCGTTAGATCAGCCTCTGGATCACTTTGGGGTGTCCACATTCAGGCCTGACTCACCTAATGCAGTATCATTTTGCAGAAGAAAAGAGTCTGTCCCCAGCCTGATAATCAGCCCTGTCTGCTGCTGGGGGCTTCTTCACAGAGGAGCTTTGTGAGGAGGAGCTTCGGAGGTGCTGGGTGCTGGCTGCGTGCGATCCTGCTCATGCTGCGATCAAAGTGCTGGGCTGTCAAAGGGAAACTGTCTCCATCAGACCAAATAGTCTTTGAATATATTAACTTTAAACATCCCTAAAAACACCGCCAGCTGCTGCCTGGCCTGCCCATGTCTAGTTTGAGAGTTCACAAGCTGCCGGGACACTGACTGATTTGTAGGAACCAATTCTTTGCCTCCTTGATGGGCTACAGCAGTTCTGTGCACTATTAACCCTTTAAAGCCAGAGAGCTGCATTTCTCAGGTTTAACAGCTGGACAGTCAGGGCAGACTTCCCACTGAGGGGTCCATTTACTAGCCCCAGAGGAGATTCTTTAATAAAGGTATTACATTTCAAGAGCTGTCACAGCAGTTCTGCAGATTAATATTAATCCTGTCTGGCAGAGCAGCTCGCCACAGAACCAAGCAGCCACCCCACTTTCTCCACTTTTTTGTCCCTGCATGGTGCAAATATCCCAGTGCCAGCAGCACAGTACAGATCACAGTCACAGAGAGCCAGAAGATAAATCTGAAAGTACTTCAGTAAGGAATCTTTTTTTTTGGTCCTCTTATATTGGGGCATCTCAAAGAAAAGCTGCTGCAGCTTGGCCCTGTGGAACAAACCGAGCCTCACAGCAGCAAATGCACACATGGCTGCGGGGCACCAGCGTCCCATGGGCTGCAGTGCAGCAGCAATGCCAGGAACAGGCCTCAGGGCTTGCTGAAAACACAGCAGATTTGGAAAGATACACAACACAGCAGATTTAGAAAGATACACATCGTTCTGTTTTGTTTTGTCCTTTTCTTCAGTTCTCCCTTTCCACAACCACACCGCAATACATGAAGCTCAAGAGTCTGCATCTCACATAACCTTGAGGAAGAGCTCTCCATGTTCGCAGCAAGTTTTTGCTCAGCTTCATCCTACTGAAGGAAAAGATTTTGTCCTCAGTCCTGTTCTGTGTGAGAAATTCAGCACATGGGATGCTGAATTCTGTGCCATAAAACACCCCTGCCTCCCCCCAGCTCAGTGAGGCCTTCGCACCCAGCTGAGCTCGGCCTTGGCATGTGGCAGTCCCATGGGCACTAGTTCCCCTCTGCACACATCATGTCAGAGGTGGCTTGTGCTGACAAAGCACCGGCCTGTGCTTCTGCTGCCACTTTTGTCTGCTTGGTTTGCTGTCAGTGAACGGAAAAAAAAAAGTCTCACTCCCAAAAAAGCAGGCGACAAAATGGTAAAAAATGAATCCCCACCTGTTGCTTCTGTCACAAAAATTGCTGCATTTACTGATTAAATAGATCTGTTTACTGTAAAACAGGGATAAGGCACCATATTTGCCAACCTGCTATCGAATTATATTTCATAAATATTTGAGAAAACATGGACATTTACATATGCCATTAGCATAATAACATGGCTGCTTTACAGTTCACACTTACTATCAAAATCCAGAGTACTGTAGTGCAAGTGAATTTTGTGTCACAGCAGAATCTGAAAACGAGAGCACACTGTCACTTCTGTCAGGATATATTTTTATTAAGGGTTAGTATAAATTTCCAAAGAAATTATGAATCATTTTTGTCACTAATTTCCCAAAATAGAAACAGTCTTTAAATGAAATGTGGCTGAATTTTTAAATAGTCAGGTTCCAGGCACAATGCAAATAACTGTCATTTATAAGGCTATCAGGTAATTTAAATTCATCAGAGTAGCTATAAACATGTGTTGACATTCTCAGTGGAGAAATGCAGCTCTGTTTTACATGGCTACATCCAAGGAAATATTATATACAAAATTTTGGCTTTCTCCCATAGCAACAGTTCATTGCAGCTGCAAAGGTATTAAAAACACTTTGCATCTAGAAACACTACATTTAAGTTTCTGGCTAAAAAGCAAACTTTTAAGTAATTACTACAGTAGTTTTTATCTCAAACTTGATAGTAATTAATCCAATCAACACTGCTAAGCTCCTTTGTAAGAACACATTTTACAATATGACAATGAGTGGAGCATCCAATGTAGTTATTTGAGTGCACTGTGTTAGACAAGCAATATTTTAAATAAATTTCTGGGCAACAGAAGTAGGAATGAAAAATTCTGAACTATGTTAAGTGTTCTGGTCTGCCTTTACCATTACAGGCTGTGTTATACTTTTATGTGACAAAATAGATTTTCAGTTTTCATTCCTGAAGTGTTCTTGTGATAGTATTACCTACAATGTAGGTAACAAGCTAAATAATGTATGTTTCACTTTAGTATTTTATCTGTCTTCTGATGCGGTGAAAATTCTACATACTTGAGCCAGAAATATCTAATGCAAACATATTTTGGAATATATCTCATGCAAAAATAAGAATCTTGCAAGCATAATTTGGAGTATGATAACTCATGCAAAAATAAGAATCTGTAGCTCCTGTAGAAAACCATCAGGATCCTTTTACTCTACAGAAAATTTTTGCACCACATACACACACACAATCACACTTCTTTCATTTTGAAAGATACATTCTTCTACAGTGTACAAAATGAGACCAATACTCTGTTCCAGTCAGTAGTCTGTTACTTTAAATTGGTTAGCTGTCCCATTCTCCATTATTCTGATCATTGTTTTCCTCTTCTTCAGAATCAGCAGACACTTTCTTAATTCTCTGGATGGCTGCCTTAATGCTTCTCTCCAGATCATTAGAGGATCCGTTACTGACATCTTTCTCAGTATCTTGATTCACTTTTCTTAGTTTAACTCCCTGCCGTATGGCAGAGAGGATGCTGTCTTTCACAGAGGCATACGGATTTGACTGTTCCACTTTGCGAAGGTGAACTTCTCCACGTTTTAGAGAAGCCAAAACCTCATCCATTGTACCTGCAACAGATAAGTCTATTGTTACCAAACAAAATAATCACACTTTACGAGGTGAAGAACTCTACCAATGTGCTCAGGGTTATTCCTCTCGTCTTTACTAGAGACAGGAAAAATAACGGTCCATTCTGGCACACTCTTATGAGCTTCTGCAATGCCAAGCTCTGGAAATGAAGAGTTGAACCTTTGTATTTTGAATTGAGAATCCAGTACCTCTTCAACATAATACAAGGTTGTGCACTAACGAAGAATCATATACAAAGGAGAATGCTTCTTTTTCATCATAAATTTATGGGCTTTCAAAAAAAAATTACTGAACCAAAAAATCTCTTGTACTTTGTATTAGAAACAATCTACCATTCCTACTAGTTTGTTCAGATGCCTGCTGAGACTGTCAATTGCATTTTTGCTCAGTCAAGAGAAAAATGAAAGGATCTGAGTAGAAGAGCTTCAAACTACACCACTGAAGTCAGTGGGAGCTAGATCGGGCCCTAAGCAGGCAGGCAGCTCTTTTCTGTATGGACTTAATAAATAAATAAATAAATAAATAATAATCCTGTTTTACATGATTTAAATCTCAGGCTGTGTTTCTGAGCTTCATACCATAAAGAACACCACATTAAGAAAGCTTCTACTTGTTCTCTTAATACATGGTGTAATTTATGGTTTACTCCTTTTGTTGGATTCCTTGTTGCTGGCTTCGGACTGTCAGACAGGGAAGGCAGTTTCCCTGGACAGCAGTCGACTCCTACAGCCACAGGTCCAGACCATCTGTGCTTCACAGCTGAAAGTATTTTTGTCATGCGCAGCGTGTAGCGGGTTATGAGATTAACATCAAGTGCTGAAAATAAAACATTCTGCTGAATTCTGTGGTACCTTCATAGTGATAGATATGCCAGAAAAAAATCAAGCAAAGATGCACAAAGTTGTCTTGCGAAGCCTTCCAGTAAGTTAAGTCTTAAAGCTATTAATCAGATGGGCTGCACAGTCAAAGAGTAGTCAGACTAACAAGTGATAAGAGACACTGCCTTTGGGAAGTATGATAACACATTAGAGACTATTTTCAGCACCAGAATATGAAGCTCTCCTGGCTTTTCATGTGCAAAGACAAGAGTAGCCCATGTATAACACAATGTGTTCACAAAGCTGTTGCAGTATGTTCTTATGGCAATAATTTATCAATTACTATTACAGCAAATAACATGCTGTTTTTCTTCATAAAATGCGTATGCAACTTAGTGGATCTCTCTGATGAGCAAAAAAGGATTTTTCCTATATAAAATTAATGAAACATCAATGCTAGGCTGTGAGTGGTAGTAAATATTAGCTACTATCAAGGCTGTGCCAGTAGCAGTCAGAATACTCTGGTGTACAGCTCCTGTTGCTCATCAAAGGTTTTTATGAGCATCTGTGGTACACTAATCCCATGGACCTCTCAGCCTAAAGCCAGCACACTGACCCATTGGATGCACAGTGGTTTGTCATGGTAACCTGACTGCATCTCAGGCTCTCGACTGCTTGTACTTCCTCACACCTTGGAAGAACTAAAAATGCTGAACTTTCCTCGGCATTTCTGCCTGTGGTTTGCCTTTTAACTGAGGGGATACAAAGGCTGCTTAGATGTATTGTGAACAGTCTGAAAAGGAAAAGGAATGTACTACATTTAAAGACCTGCTTCAGTCTAGTATAAGCTCTACTGTGAAAAATGACAATAAAAAATTGCTGCCTTCTGACTTAGATCAATCTGCCTGACATAGTAAGAGTATCTGCTTGCTTTAGAGGCAAAAATAAGCCTGTTAGCAGGATGTAACCAGCACAGCCTTGAGAGGCTGCTGAGTTCTATTCTCATTGAAACTACTGTGTTTCAATTGCAGAGTTCAGCCTTCAATTACACCTGCACGATCTTACTAACAAAGCAGAGGTGTAACAGAGCAGAATTTTTGCCCTAGGAATGCAAGTATGCCAAAGCTATCCATCTGCCTTTCAAATCCTGGTTGAATTCTGTATGAATTCTCTTAAGGAACCTTTATTTAGAAACAAAGCACACCAATGGACACAGGCTGTGCATACCTTAGAAATGCAAGCAGCCCAGCTGCTAGCTCTGTAGTACCAAAATCACAAACAATAAAGAATAGCCTTAGCACAACCACAGATTTACCCACAGTAGTCTTCTGACTGGACAGGTGATTAATCCACCATCAAAATGATACATTCAGTTCAACTGCTGGAAAATTGTGGCAAGAGTAAGTTTAATAATAAAGACTGCTTCTCATCAGCATAAGAAATCCTCTCTCTCCTTGGAATTTCCTCTGACACCTTTCTACCTATTACACCACTGGGATCGTGAGAAATACAGGTCTTGAATTAAGATCTCCTCGGAATTAGTAGTGCTGTCATTAAGCATGTTTTAATCTAACTTATAATGCTGTACTTTACAGATGCTGGATTACAGCAGAAATTCAAACACGGTAAGAGATTGACCAGAACGTCCAACTTGACAGCATTTCCCAAAAACACTGAATGACACACTCTGGAAGTCAGGACCCTGAGCACATCAGACTGGATCAACAGATCAGTTACTCATTCAGGGTCCTGAGTAACAGTCAGTGTTACTGTATATGGTCTCAATCAAAGCTCTCTCAGGACTCCACTCTCTTCAGTGAGAGCGCCCACTACTACTGGCCAGAAACAGAGGGACGGAAAACTGGACAATATAAACAATGAAAAATGAAAAACACCAGTCAATGTGAGCCTACTTACCTATGCAATTATTTATAGACCTCATGGATGAGTCATCCTGTTTGTGCAGTGCAGAGCTTCCTGCAGGGCCATCAGCTCTAAGGGGAAGTGGCTTGTCCTCTACTGGAGATCGTGTCTTTAAATGGAGAGGTAAGGGAGGAGGTGGGGGGGGAGGTGGTAGAGGTGGCGGTGGTGGTGGAGGGGAGGATGGAGAGACCACCAACTCTTCACTGTCCTTTTGTTGCTTTGATTTATCAGCAGTAACAAGAATCTGGACAGGGATATCTGCTGGAATATTCTCCTGTGGAGCTTCTGATGCTTTGGTTTCTACTATCAGCAAGCTCTTTGGCTGCTCTGGTTCTGGCCTTGTTCTTAATGAAGGCGGAGGGCACGGTACTGCAGCCCGTTGGGTGACACTTCGTGGCAACCTGGGACTGAGAGGTTGTGGACGAGATGTTTTCAGCACAACATGAGCTGGGCACTTCTAAAAAAACAAATGGTAAAGCAAAGAGTCACATCTCCATTGGTTTGGCCAAAACAGCATCCCCAAAGAGACAAAAAGATACAGAGCACAAACCTGTACCACTCAAGGAGAACACTGAATACTGACCAAGGAACATAAAGGTATTTCTTTCCAAGTCATTTCCTCATTTCTATTCTTTGCAGCAGGTTCTGCACCTGGAAACTACTTCCTTAGTAGACTGAATCCTCACTACACACAATCCTTTCAGGCTACCCAAGCAGAGGTCTCCAATTTGGATCATGCTCACTTGTGAGCTCTGGCTACTTTCTGGTAGGTTCAGACACCATTTAGGACTACTGCAGTTCACATTACGTACCTCCCTGAATGTCTTCAGCCTCTCCAGTGTTTTCTGACGTTCCTGGCTTATCCAAGCTTTTTTCTTTTTCTCCTCCTCTTTTTGCTTGTCTCTTTTCTGCATTAAAACACAAGTAAGAGAGCATTTAGATGTGAAAGCAAGCAGCTGCCAGATTCTCCAAGGCTGTTATTGAGTACTCACTATCTGTATGCTGTGATGCTGCAGGAAGCGTTTCTTGCACTCTTCTGCCTGTTGTAGTCTCTGTCGATGTTTTGCTTCACATTGATCCTGGTAGAACAGCAAAATCCATGAATTACTTGGTTAGTTCACGTTCACTGTGTGCCACCAACTCCCATGTACAAGCCACTAACGATGACCAAGGCCCAGTGCTTGGCTGTGCCATGAAGGATGGCTAAGCTCAATAGGTGGCAGATGTGAGACCCTGAAGGTTATTTACATGGGACTCCTTCATGGCTAAAGCCAATGAGATTTTTTTTACCCTAACTAATGAGAGGGTTATTCATGCTCCAAAGGGAGTATACCCAGATCTTAACAGACCCTTCTGTCTTACATTTAGATTAAAAAAAACAAAAAAACAAACAAAAAAAAAAACACAGCAACAAACTGAAGAAATTTCACCCAAGTACCACCTAGAGGAATGGGGCACTAAGATATGAGAAAGAAGGCAAGAAGGAAGTTAGAATGGCACTGCACAAATACAGAGCTACTTTCCCTCTGTCCGTTATTTGCCATAGCTCCTACATACAAAGGTGAGGGAAGCAAAGGTATGTGAAGCACAACAAATGGGGTACATTTTGTTAGTAACAAAGTGCCTCAGAGAAACTGCAGGCTTCAGGATTTTCTCCAGGAGTCGCTATTTGTCACTGTACAGAGGGGAATTATCCACATGGCTGTGTAAGCATTTGCAAATCATCTGGCATTCGGCTGTAGTGTTATGTAACCAATAGACAGCAATTAAGTGAATGAAAACAGAAGCAAAGGAAGTGTCTGCCAAGGAAGCAGTTGCAAGCAAGAGACAATGATCATTCACAAAGCGTTTCCAGTGTCATTCCCACTTTGTCCCGGCTAGCAAAGGGCAAATGGCCAGACAGACTTGAGCTTAAACTCTGCTCTCTGCCTCAGCAAAACTGTGCAGGTATAAGGTAAATCCAGCTCACTGGGGAGGTTCATGAGAGTCAACTGTGATCTCAACTTGTGTCTTCCTACTGTTCTGCTTCAAATGGGAAAAAAATGGAAAAAATGCCTTTTACACAGAACTGAGAGGCTGGAGAGAGAATTGCAGCAGTCGGATCTCCCCTTCCCTCCCATTCAAAGGTAATGTAAGCATCGCTGTGTGGGTTCTGTCAGTGCAACTTCCTTCATTGCAGGCCAGGTTTTCTCCTGTGCTGCAGCTGCTTTGTGAAAGGCTGCCAGGGCAAAGCTCCAGCTGGCCACAGCAGGGCTCTGCACGAGGTTCAGATGATAGGGGAACACCTCCTGGGTCACCCACATGTCTGTGCTCTCAATACACTTGAGAGACACTTGCACCACACAGTGGAGAGTAAAGTTGGCTTAAAAATCACATTGCCCCTCTTTCTGCTTAGGAGGCCTTGGCACCACATCACTTATCATCTTGCACACTCCACCCAAACCCTTGTTGATTCCTCTCCGTCCCTCGAGTCAACACTCATGACATCAGCTACAGAAAATGCACATCTCCAGGACTGCATTTACTTTTTTGTTCCTGAGGTAGGCTCTCCTCGCACAGACAGTCCCACGCTTTGTCTCCAACTGTTTAATCTTCTGCCTCAGCATCGTCATTTCTGACAAGTTAGCGTAATGTTGTTCCATTGTCTGTTCAATGACCTTGAGCTCCTCAGGATTTTCACATGTATCATAGTAAACAACTTCATCCTGTTTCTCTAGAAAGGCATTTGGCATTTTTTTAAAAACCCAAAAATTGCCACAGTTATTTAAACATTTAAAGAACTAATGACATTTTAAAAGCCACTGAAGGCAGTGAGTTAGTTATTAGAAAGTGTAATGCTCCAGAGCCGAGCTTGGTCCTTCAAAGTCTTAAGCAAACACGTCATGTTACTCACAGGGGTGCTTTGCAGGATCAAATTTATGTTGTTAGCATTTGCTGTTATTTAGCTTCCTCTTTCAAATGTCTCTCTGTGCTTTAACTCCTACCTTCACCGATTGGAGTTTTCCTGGAAAACTGAAGACTGTTCTAATCAACACTGGGTGACTTATTTTATTATTTACCAGGTTTTAATTATGCAACAAGCAGGAGTGATGTTTACCTCAGGGCGTACACAGTAACAGAGAATTCATAGAGCACGAATAAACATAAACAAGACTGATGCCTATTTTTGTCATAAGTATGTTATGAACAGACACTTAAATGGGAACATAAGCAGCACTCAAGTAGCATCTAGCTATAATCACTTCTTTTTGTCATTACAGAAGCATTTTGCCATTTCTACATGTTAAATTACAACAGATTTGTGATGAAATCTGGACCCATTACAGCAGGTCACAATTTCCACAGTTTCTATACAAAGATCCTGTAAATACATGATCAGTATACATTTGCAATAGAAGTTACTCCACATGCCAAACCAGTGAGTGCGTGCATTTATCACAGCTGCTGTCAAGATGAGCTATCAAGTACAGCTTTCTTTTTGAAAACTTGTGTTATCAATTAAGTGTCAGAAGGCCATATTACAGATGCTACAGCACCTATGTTTTCCATTGATGCTTTCTTCTAGTGAAACTTAAGTAGGATTTTTTTTTTTTTTTAATGTATCTTACAAAGACAGAGATGTCATACCACCACTCCTGTGTCTTGGATACGTCCTTAAGTATTTCTTTATTCTTACCTTTGATCTGCCTCCTCAAAGCATCCAACTGTACAATGAGCAGCATCTCTTCATGTTTCAATACCTCAAGCTGTATATTATATAATTCTAGTTGGGTTTCATAATAATGTATTTCTAGCTCCTCCACCACAGCTAGATTCTCTTCTTTTTCATCAAGGTTCTCCATCTGTACAGCCCCAAATAGAAAATAAAAAGCATTAATAACAAAATAAGCACATGGGAAACAAGCACACATGCATGAGTTAAGATACACAGATGCCCAAGTGTCTGCACAGAGCCTGGCCTAACTGGTAGCTGCTTAGGTGGGGAAGTAACATAACATTAGAAAAGGATTGGAGCAGAACTCCAAGGAGCAGAGTCTCATTAGCCTAAAGCTGTAATTTTACCTTAAGTCTACCACAAAAGACTTCATTATAATCTGCACAAATAACATTACTACTACTCTTGGAAAATAAAAATCAGGTACTCCTAGCAACAGTTAGATAACCTCAAATACAAAAGATCAGAAATTAAAATTAAATAAATATCTCAAGTTTGAAGTGTCTACTGAAGATAATAGCTGCTCTTTATCTTCCTAGAAGTAACAATTTTAAAGGTTAGTGCCATAAATGCTAACATGATACTTGAAATGTAATCATTTATCTTAACCTTTCCTAAATGCCTTCATGTGGGCATGAACAATTTAAAAAAACTAGAAACAAGTATTTTTTCATAACTTAAAACTGTGCTCAAAACCATCTAGTTCAAGACGTTTGCTTCTTTTTTTTTTTCCCTAAACTGTGAAGAAACACTAGGTTGTTATGGTTTTAATTCTGAAGTACTTATGCATATTTGGGTCAGCTCTGCAATCCTGTAAAATACTACGCACAGAATGCAGGTGCTTTGCTGAAAGAGGCCTTTCTCAGCTGTTTCATAGCCAAGGAGTTTGAAAATCTCCCCATGATCCCTTTGGTAGATTTTGATCAGACTTTCACAAAATGTTGACAGAAAAGGAGGTTTTGCAGGGTCTTACGTTTTTCTGAATGGCAGCCCTCTTCTGTTTCACACATAATTCTTTTGCCCTCAGATGCTGAAGGGTTTCTTTAGCTAACATACATTTCAGGTTTTCTAGTCGTGGCAAAGCTGATGCCCAGGTGGCTTTACCAAATCTTTCCTGATCTTGTTCCATCTGTTTCTGCATTGCTGCAGATTAAAACATTGCAATAAGATGAGAGAAATGCAGTAAACTAATAACACTAGCGCGTTTCTACTATAGATGCAATAGTAAAAATGCTGATGCTGCTAAACAATTTATGAATCTTCTTTAGAAATTACAAGAAAAAACAATTGAATTTATTATTTTGTATAGGTAAGCAAAATGCTTACCTATACAAAAATGCTTACCACAGACATGTCGTAACAGTTACACAGTGATCTACTCAGTTAACACATTGAAATCCTTGATGCTTGCATACCAAGGGTTAAAAGCATGCGTGTTTTTTGTTCACAGGTTTGCAGCTGTGAAGTCTCGGTCCTTGATAATGTTTACGTGCAAGCAAAATGCAAGGCATAAATCAAATTGGTTAAACGATGTCAATCTTAGATGAATAAAATGTTTCTTTATTAAGCTGGACACTCACCCTAACAACAGGGTCTGCCAAGAGAGACTAGCAAAGGTGCTAAGAGGAGCTCTCAGTACCATAAATCAAGTACTTAGGAAACCTTTTGTGTAAATCATTCTGATTACCCGTTAGAGCCTTTACAGTTTCCTTGAAGTAGTTCACAGTTATATCCTGAATGGAGCACACAGCATTCTCAGCTCTCTTAGTCCATTCTTCAGCATCTTTCTGCAAAGCTGCTACTCTTTTAGGCCCCAAATTATCATACTGCAAAGATTTCTGCAAGGAGACAGAATTCTCAGTTATCAGCTGGTTACCATAGTGGTGAAGCCCACATTACGCTGCACTGACAGACAATTCAAACAAGGCACAGCTCAGTGGCAAACATGACCTTCCCCTCACCTGCCACAAAGTGAATCACTGCTCATGCTTGTGCATTACCCCGTTCCTCATTCTCTGGTTAACTCAGAACCTTTGATCCCTAATCATGACTTTAACATTCGCTTTCGATTAGTGAATTGGGTTATTTAAGAAAAATACTTCTTAAAATATTTTTAAACTACCATCTTAAAAATCATGACCAACAGAAGTGTTTTAGTTGTTACTAAAAGTAACCCAGAAACACTCTTCTACGTGCAATGTTCTCTTCTATTTTTCCCCTATGTGTTGACAGCACTTCACACTGTCAGGTTCTCCAGCTTGGCAGACTTTCACATAGGAACAGGGATAAAGAAAAGAAACATAAGAGTATTTTCAAGTCCAAAGAGAGCACATGGGTACAAGACTAGTATTCAAATCCTTCTTTTAAAAAAAAATCTAGATTTCATGAGCCTAAGCACCCCTTTGAATTATTTATATAGAGGCCAACTTTGTGTTTCATCCATTCCAATTTTCATTTTACAGCATACTTAAAACAGTCCAGCTCTTTTCTGGAACATTAACAGCTTATTTAAATTTGAACAGACCATTTAAGGAAAAATCAAAATAGTAGATGGCTCTCTTTTCCAGGGATATCATAACTTTCAGTATGTGTTTCCAGTTTAACATGCACATAAAATTAAATTCATAAAGTGGCAAGTTTGAGTCTGTACTTCTAAAGAGGCTGTAGCAGCAACAGAGAACTGCTTGGGGTGGTAAGGTCTCCTCTGCCTTCTGTTCTACTACCACAGCTGAGGTAATGTGGTGTCCCAGCACTGGGGGGATGGCATTCTCAATGTCACAAACTAATCCCATTGAACAAGGGCTACTCAGATCTCTAAATTCAGCTCACTGAAGAATAGTCCACAGACAGGTGGTGCCTGGGGATGTTTTCCTTTCAAGTCCTCAAAATGTAGGGAAGGGGGAACACTGGTGGAATATGGCTGCACTTCTATTCAAGCCAGTACCACGGACTCAGACATCACCCGAGAGTGGTCCTGCCCTACCTCTGAATTTCTCTGTCACGTTTGGTAGATTTGCAGGGGGGAAGTAGGTGAAGACAAAACCAGAGAATGTTAAATGATTTGAGCCTAAACTGCTCCAAGAGCAGCCAACGCCCCGCTATGTAACTTGGCCTTTCACTTGATAAGGGCAGACCCACCAGGATTTCCAGTTTGTACAGTGTCGCCAGTTCTCGCATATCTCTGAAGGGCTGCAGCAAATACTGGTAGAACTGCGTCGCCATGGTTACCAAATCCTGATAAGCTTCGTCTTCTTCTTCATAAACCTTCATCAAAGCCACCATTGTGTCAGCACTTTTATGCTGCTGGAGAACCTAGGGGGATAAAAGGTAAATAAGAGTTGGCTGTTTTGCATTTGTGTGTGCTGACTGCCAACAAGGGAAGAACCTGCTCTTTATCTTTGGATAGCATAGGCAAGGCTTCCCCGTGCACCAAGCAGTCAGCAGCCACCCCCAGCAGGAAATATCATTAGCACCACACTCTTAAGGGCACTAATTGCTGCATGTTGCATTAGGAGACTTCAAGGAACATCAGACCTAGGGCCATCCACGTCAGGAATTCCAGTAGCTGCGTGCAGATGACTTGGTCACTGGTTTTTGGAAACACAAGTGGTAAATGGGAATTCTGCAGACTGGAAGGACAAGGAAAGTATTCTTGAACTAGTTTTTGCATCTCTTCCACAATTACTGAATGCCTGCTAATGAGTTTCTGGACCCCAGATTTCAGATTTGGCAATGGAAACATCAGACTGCCATCTAAAAATAAGAATTCAGAACCAGATTCCTACTCCTAATATAGCCTGCAGTTAGGTTCCTTTATCATTTGCACAATTTGTGATAGCTTTCTCTAATCTCAGGCCTAGCAATATTACTTTGTAACCTGTAATTCTTCCAGTGAATGACTCTTTCTGACACATCAGCCCCATCTGAGATCTTTATCTGCTCTTTGACAAAAATGAAGTTGGAAGCTTCCCCTCAATTACTTGTGCTTCTTATTGGTACCAATCAAAACTTCAAAAATCCTTCTTTGATAACAGCTGCCGGGGACCATGGCACACTCTACACACCAGGACATGGTGAGCCAGCTGGAGAAGCACAGCTGAGCTCTACTGAGGAACACAGACCTTCCTGGAAGGACACTGCTCGCTCTACGGCTCCTTAAGGGAAGGGAACAGGGGGTGCTTGGTGCTACAAGTGGGGAAAAAAAGCCTCAGAAACACAGGCTTGATTGTGCCTCAAATGAAAAGCACTGGAATTAAGCTATCACCTTTGCTCTTGCCCACTGGGTCTGGGTAAGAAGAATCACAGCAGCAAGAGTCCCAGCTGCAGAGCAACCTGCCCAGGGAAGGTCTGTGGAAGTTAAGCTCAAGAGCACTGCCTGCCCATCCTCTTCCCAAGCCCAGCACAGTGGAACAAAAGGATATGAATGCATTGTTTCTGATAATCCCAGAAGTCCTGTGGCCCCTTATACAGTTGCAGGAGCCCATGGTATCTCACAGCTCCAGGGCTCACCTGTAGGAATTTAACACATACACAGTGCCAACGCCTAACAGAAACACATGCTGCTCCTGGAGGCTGTTTACAGTGCACAGAGGGAAATTACTTGTGAAAGTCACAAGTCACCTCCTGAGAAAGGAGGAGCTTTTGGTACGGAAGGGAGAAAGGGCTAACAATCAGCTCATACAACAGTCAGGCCAGACTTTGACACTTAAGAACTCTGACCACAAAACACCTATCTGGTGCAGGCCCGCAGCTTCACTTGGTTTTAATGAAGAACTTGGCCAAGAAGCCCCCAGTGAAAGGCATCACTGAACTTGACCACGAAAGGAGTCACTGCAAAGAGGCTGACACCTTCACAAAGAGGTTAGAGAACTACGTCACGCTTGTACTTTCACTTCTGGTTGTCATTCCACTCGGTGCACACCGCTGGGTATTTTTAGCAACGTGTTCTTGTCGGAGCACTTGCAGCTTAAGCAAGCCCCCGATGTCTTACACTGAGCTGGGTTACTCCCCACTTAATACAGACGGGCTTGTGCAGGGCGAGGACGCCGTACTTGAGAGCACTGCCTTAGCAGTTCCTGCTCACCAGGAGTGTCTGTGTAAGCACTCAGCCGAGCGCTGGGCAGGCCCAGGGGCAGGACAACATCACAGACACCCCCCTCGCTCCTTCCCCACCACCCCAGGCCCCTACAGCCGAGCACCGTGCCCGACCCCAAGGCTCCACGACCACCAGGGGCCGAGCCCCGCTGCCCTCACCCCCTTCCCACCCCCGGGGGGGGCCCGTACCCGCCGCAGGGCCTCCTTGGCCCGGGCCAGGTGCCCTCGCAGGGCCCTCCCGCGGAGCTCGCGGAGGCTCTCGAAGTACTCCTCGTCGCGGGGCCGCTCGGCGGCGAACAGGGCGTCCAGCAGCACGCCGCCGCCGCACAGCTCCAGGGCCCAGCCCAGGTAGCGCTCCAGCGCCCGGCACAGCTCCTGCGCCTCCGCCTCGCCCAGCACCGGGGCTCCACCGGGGAACAGCAGAGCCCAGAGCCCGGCGGCGGCGGCGGAGCGGGGCAGGGCGGGGAAGGCGGGCTCCAGGCGCGGGCACACGGCCGCCAGCTGCCGGTGGACGCCGAGCAGGGCCGGCGCCGAGAAGAGCCCGGCCCAGCTCCGCGGGGCTTCCCCCTCCGCCCGGCCGTGGTGGCAGGTGACGGCGAAGGCGTCCTCCGCGGCGTTCCAGCCCACCAGGAAGCGGAGCCGCGGCGGCGGCTGCTGCGGCGGGGCGAAGGCGGTGTCGCGCACGGCCACCCAGCCCTCCAGGCTGTCCGCCGCCGGCTCCGCCATGGCGCCGCGGGACCGTCCCGGGACCTTCCCCCGCCGCCTTAACCAGGGGCGGAGCTCAGCGCGCCGCTCCCATTGGTGGGGAGCCGCCAGGGGGCGGGGACTAGAGGGGTGGGTGTGGTTTATCGTGGGGGTGGGTGTGGATTATCGTGGGGGGTGGGCGGGGCTTTTCGTGGGGGTGGGCGGGGCGAGCAGCGCCTCACGCCGGCGGTGTGGAAATAAATAAATAAATAAATAATGGCTGGGGAGTGAGGGCTGAGGGATAGGCGTGTGTGGAGGCGTGGTGTGTGAGAAAAAAAAAACAAGCACACAGAGTCTGTAAGGTTGGAAAAGACCTTCAAGGTTATCATGCCCAACTGTCCCCCTACCACCAATATCGCCCACTAAAGCCATGTCCCTAACCACTGTGTCCAACCTTTCCTTGAACACCCCCAGGGATGGTGACTCCACCACCTCCCTGCACAACCCGTCCCAATGCTCTGACTACTCTATTATTTTATTAAATATTTATTATTATTTAATATAATTATTAATAATAGTTATTATTTATATTAATTATTTATATTACTAATTAATGTTAATCATTATTATTTAATAATAATAATAATAGACTATTATTTTATTGGATAAAAATTATAATAAAAGAGGCATTATCTTCATGAAAAACAGCAGGCAGAGCACATCAGCCAAGTGCGAGGCAGCACCGCCACCTTCCCTCAGGGAGAGTGGCACCAGGTGCACCTCAGGGGCTGCCGCCATCTTCCTGCACTGCTGTGGTGTCAGTTGTTCGCTGCCCAGGGCACAGTCACAGAAAGCTGCCATGTGCCAGCAGGCTTCTTTCCCTACAGCCACCATCCCCCAAATCTTGCTTCTTTTCTTCACCAACACAACCCTACGCTCCTTCCCTGACGTGCAAAATTTGAGGCGCCCAGTGGCTGAGGCCACACACTGCCTCCCTGCACTTCACTGCCCTGGGTGGGCTCCCCGCTCCTGTGTAGGCTGGCAACTCTGAGGTTTTGTCTAAATCCAGCCCCAAAAGATGGTCCCCCAATACTGGATTGCCAAATGAGGCCAGCTCCTGTAGAGGATTGCTCCTCAGCCTTGCAAATATCCCACCCTTTCTTGGCAGTTGAATGACTTCAGGAGGATGGCAGCGTGGTAGCCCGCTCCGAGAAGGCCCTGTGAAAGGACCTGCGGGCCTCGGGGGGGAGCGGGAAGTGAAGCAGCTTTTTGTCTAGCACATATCTCTTGTTCTGACATTGCGTGCAAGGCTGAATTTAATTTACGGTAAACAAAATGCTATGTTCTAGTCTTTGGAAGTAAAGCTGACACGACTAATTTTTCAACAGATGAAGGCCTGTGAGATTTTGTAGATTAACAGCACAGAGACATAAATAAGTTCCCATCCAAAAAATTAATAAAATCTGTCTGACAGCATAAATGTTAACATTCCTGCAAAGGCGACATCAGTTACGTGAAAACATCATTTCTGCTCTGATCTCACAGATGATAGAGGCACTGTCAGCAGTAATGAGATCATGACTACATGGATAATTAACTTGTAATTCCTTTCTGAAACAGCAAACAATTGCACGGCTAGAAATGTGAGGAAATGACACCGAGTTTAATTGGAATGGAGGAAAACGCAGAGCTGTGTCAAGATGCAACAGACATTTCCTATTGCACTGTCTCCTGAGCTCAAGATGTATACACTGCGGTGTTCTCAAACATGCTTAAAAGTCTGCCAGCAAGGTTAGCTCTCCAGCGAGTTCACAAGCAGAATGTTTTGTATTCTGGACACCTGCAAGGGTTGTGGATTGCAGTGGGTACATAGAGCTCAAGTAATCACAGTAATCACAATGATCAGTAATAATATATGTCTTATTTTTTATTGGGTGAACCACTACTGAGCACAGACTGAAGCTTTACGTTCCTGTGAAAACCCTCCCCTGGCTTGGCCATTAGCCATTTTCTTCTCTATAAATAGCTTTACAAAGGTCCAGCATACACATATGGGGTTTGGATGTTGTATATGTGCAAGTGTATGGAACACTATGATTTCTGTGTTTTTCTAAATTCTGATGGGTTTTAGATTTTCTAGGTGTTTTTTGTAGAATCTGATCTTAATTCTGACTCAAACCAGTAGTAAAGTTTCTACTCATTTATTACAGACTTTTTCAAAGAGTAGCACACATATTTACGTGTAACTGTTCAGCAATGCTGTATGCATGCATCTATCAATTTGAGCTGGTTTGTGCAGAGTGCACAGTCTGTGTATCTGACACAAGACAATCTGCCTAGAACCACAGCCTTGGAAATCACATCTAGAGTCAGTGACTGCACTCTGCTGGGTTTATTAATACCAGCTCAGAAAGTGAGAGGGTGCTCTGGCTTTAGCAAGGGGCTTGTACAAATGTTCCAAGTACTCCAGGTCCAGGAATCACACGGAACCTTCAGAGCCTTTTCTCAGTAGATGACATTCACCCTGGTGACACTCAAGTAGCATGCTGCTGAAGGACAGCCGGGGCACATCTATATTTGTGCCATTGCTCACTGCTGGCATGTCCCTATCTGAGGAAAGAGGCGGTCTAGGGTTACTGCAATAAGTCTTCCAACTGCAGTCATAGGAAAGTGGCAGGGAATTGCGTTTGTGTGAATTAATTTTTACTAGGGGAAATAAATGGGAAGTTTGATGTCATCTGAGCTATCAGAAGAATTTATGACGTCTTAAGATAGAAGGCAAGTTTTTAGGTAGTAACATTGTTTGCTGTATATTTCTGATAATTGACGGTGATGGACTTAAACATTCTTCACTGTAATTGTATCTGTCTCTGTAAACTGAGCAAACACATAATCTGAAAATCTTATTTAGGCAGCAGGGTTCCAGACAAGCTTAATTATGCTAATTCTAATTTATATAATTTAATTTCATTTTGGTAGGAAAAATATTTGCTAATTCACTTTTTTAGTTAGTAGTAGCTTCTAAGGGAAGCCTTATTGTTACCATTATGGGAAAAAAAGTCTTTTGGGGAGCCAGACAACATTTTCTGGTATGTTTCAAGATATTTTCTCTCTTCAGTATGTTAGAATTTGCATGATTTATTTTATCACCTTTACCATAAATAGTATTTCTGCATAACTTCAATGTTTTTGTCTACTGTAAGATATTGCTAGCTCTAGAATTCACATTCATGTTTGCAGTGCTACGAGAGAATGGTGAACGTCTTTGTGTGCTTTCTTACAGCCCCAGGAGGCTGGACTGTTTTCAGTCATTGATATCAAACTGGGGAATGGGAAGTTTCTTACCATTTTTCACCAGTTCAAAAAGTTGCTTTATAATAAGTCACTGAATTTGTTGACTTTGTTAGCTCTGTTATCCTCACGAATATTAGTAAAATATTGATTAAATAAATTTGAGGTGATACCAAGTACTTGAAACTATACAGACAGTGAAAAGTAGTTTGAAAGCAAAGCTTATGTGAAAGCTGCAGAAGCACTGATAACCTTGTTGAGTGACTGAACTTTTATATTTTTTATTTTCTGTGAGAAAGTGGTTTCAAAGCTTGTATCTATTTCACTGAGTTAGAAATACGTACAACTATGGATTCCTCAATATTTGGCTGAAACATTTCCATGAACTCTGTTGATCGTAGTAGCAAATTCCTAGGAAAATGGACCCGAGCAGTTTTGTATCCACGATTTTGTTGAGCACTGGAGGGCTGTGGGAACACTGCAGCTGACAGAGCACCAGGTGGTCTCCCTGTACTAGCATTATTTCATGTGCTATTATTAATAGTGGGAGGGTGGGAAGGAGTGGGCTTGGGGAATCAGCATTAAGATTGTCTGCATACCTGTTGTCCCACATGCATCTGCTTTATCATACAGCTTGATATTTCACATCCATGTGCTCTTTTCACACCTCCCACGTTGCATGGGATGGATAAAGTGTGCAAGCTCTGGGTCAGAGCAAACTTCTCTCAATTCAAGGGTCAATGGCCTGCCTTGCTTCCTAGTAACTCTATGCTGTAACTCTATGCTATGATGGGGATCATCGCTGATCTTTTTCTGTGAACTTCTTTTATGTGAAAAAAAAAATATTTTCACACCTGCAAACCCCCAAAGGGCAGTATGTATCCCTGTTTTTTAGAAAGGTTTGGAGACCTGGAGTCAGAATAAAGTTAAAAGAAACATCAAGTTTCAATTTCAAGAATGATCACTTGAAAAATTGAGAACAGGGTTTTTCAGGTCATTTGCTAATGTATTATGGGTCACAAGAGAGGGCTTCCTACAGGATGCCTGAGTGACAGTACAGTGACAGTGCTTGCCAGCAGCTGAAGGGTAAACAGAAAGGTGAACTGCACAAGATACCTGAAGCACAGTCGCAGTGCTGAGCTGAAGACAGGACTACTCCACAGTTTGGAAATTGGATGTCAGGGACACAGATGAGCCACTCAGAAGACAGAAGATACACACCAAAGACACAGAGGCAAGAAAAGCCAAGCATCCTGATAGGAAATGACGCTACCAGCTTTGTTTTTTCCCATGAATACTTCCAGGCCCTGAGCAGTCCTCGTACAAACCTATTCCATCTATACATTTTTAAGTAAGAAAAACTCATGCTTGAAATCAAAGTATGTAGCTAAGGATCTTTCCTTTCTATTACAGGGCTGAGAGTCATCATCCCAAAAGCCTCACTGAGGATACCAATGTCAGCCAGATCTGGCAGGGCAAGACAATATGAAAGTAGTGGCCAGCTGCCTGATCAGTCAGGTTCCCCACCAATTGCAGATTCTAGTGAGACTGAGGCTGAAGGCTTGATATTTTATCACATGGATCTTTATGGATCAAAGGAAAGGTTTGATATCTTTCCCGAGGAGCCATCCGGTCAAGCAGACAGATCTCGGGGGAATAGCAGAAAGGAACCTGCACTGAGCAGTGAAAAAATTCAGCACTCACAAGAAGCTGGATATGACTTGGAAAAGGAGGTTGCAGAGCTGGCCAAGATGTATGGACTTGATGAGGATAAAGAAAAAGAGCTTGAGCTTCTTGGAGGACATCCGCAGACGGTGGAGAGAAGATGGCCACCTGCTCACACACAAAAAGCAGGATCACAAGGCTCTGTATACAGTGCATCAAAAAGCAGCTCTCCCGTGAAAGATCAAAGTACAAAGCAACAGGGACTTCCTGGCGAGGCTTCTCAAGATGAAGATCAGAGCAAAGCCAGAGCAGAGGATGACGCTGAGAGCCGCACGTGGTCCAGAGAGGGGCTTAGCAGCGGTGGCATGTCAGATGAACGGAGCAGCCAGGCAGTCAGCGAGGAGGAGGAAACAGCAGATGTTTTTTGCTCTACCTGCAAGATGCCAATCCGGGCCTTTGACAAACTGTTTGGTGAGCACAGGGACCATGAGGTGGCTCAGCTCTCCAATGCCGTGGAAAGCGAGAAGGTAAGAATAGAGCAAGTGTGCTGTGGTGCCTCTAAAACAGTGTTTGGATATGCTGAGACTCATGGTGGGTTTTTCTGGTAGGAGGAGATTCATAAAAACATGTGCAAATTGGAAGAACAGATTGCTCAGATAGAAAACTTTGCCAGTCACTTGGAAGAAATCTTCATCACTGTAGAGGTAAGGCATTTCTCCTCGGGCTAACGCTTTGGTACTGGGGTTGGAACTGTTTTGACAGAGTCACAGTATTCAGTAGTTAGAGGGGTAAGTAATTAGAGTACCAGAACTCAGAGTTATCTTGGGGTTTGCCTAGACTGGGGTACTCTGAAAAATTCATTGTAATTGTTTTTTTAAGTGGGCTGGTAAAACCACATTAAACCTTTGCACAAAACTTGCTTTCAGAAATAAATCCATACCCACCCAGGTTGTCTTAGTTTGAAGTGGCCAATCCATCCACAGCGTATCCTTTGTGCTCACTCGGTTTCGTTTACAGATCCAGGCAAACCCTTGGACCAGCTGCTTCGAGAGACAGCACTTCAGGGGTTGTGCTCCTCTTGGCTCATGTCAACTTGGCCCTGGGGGAAGGGGTCCAGCTGGTAGCAAGTCAGATGGAAGCCATAACTCAAGGCACCTACTGTCTTTTCTCTGCTGCATGTGGCACAGAAGGACATCAGTGCCTGAGCAGTGGGCAGCTGCTGACAATAAAGCCTTGCCTGCTCCTTAAATCTTCCTTCCTAGTGCTTTCTCCAGCAGCAAGTGAAGATACCAGCATTAACTGCTCAGCTCCCCCACAGTGAATCCATGGATCCCACTGGGTTGCCATGGTTTCTTTAGTGGAAGGATTTGCTTGGTTGTGTAGGTAGAAATACTGGAGAGATTAGGGCTAGGATCTAGCCCAAGTTGTGCTCCCTAGGCTTAGGTTGGAGACAGTTGCTTTGCATCATTGTTTTTATTATAATTTCTCATGCTCTTATCATGTCTGGAACCAAATCCAACACGCTTGTGCCTCAGTGAGGGAGAAATATTAGAATGAACACTTAAAATGCAAGTTAGTCAAATAACATCTTCTGTGTACTGGCATTGCATCACTGTCAAGGAGAATTTTAGGCAGGCCTGAGAAACATTTTTCATTGGCTGAGTTACAGATCAGGTCTGATACCAAGGAACAAAACCCCAAATGCCTTGCAGGAGAATTTTGGGAGGCAGGAGCAGAACTTCGAGGTGCATTACAACGATGCAGTGCAAGTGCTTGCTCAGAAGTACGAAGAACAGTTGGAAGCTCTGGGGGAAGAGAAGAGGCAGAAGCTGGAAGCATTGTATGGGCAGCTCGTCAGCTGTGGGGAACATCTTGACACCTGTAAGGAGCTGACAGACACAACCCAGGAGCTTTACCTGGAAAACGACAAAGCCAATTTTATGAAGGTAAAGAGCTTTGATTGTCAAGGCCCCTTCTAAGTGCTTTTTGCTGCTTGCAGGTAGTCTACAGGTAGTCTACTTCATTGCTAGAGAGTATTTGGGGTTCCCAGTCTGAGTGCTGTCACTGCTCTAGGTGCTTGGCATTGGGCATTGACTTGATGGGGCAACACAATGGGGCCAAAATGCAGTGGCAGCAGAAATTTGTCATTTGGATATGCAATGATTTAGGAGTCTTACTGGGATTCAGAGAGAAGATAACTCTAAAAAAACTTGCCTCAGGAAACTGTGGAAACACTTAGCAGCGTTCATTGCCCCATGCAGGCTCAGCTCCCTTGCTCTGTCTTGTGCTCACAGGAAGCAGGCTGATGCATCTACTTTGGAAGATGTTTCTTTTCCTTGCTCATTTTTTTGGACAGCTCAGCTGAACAGGAGGCTCCAAACTAAATACATTATGAGCTCCTGCAAAGTGATGGATGAATCCCACTGTTGAGGAGGTGTCGAGAGTTATTTCTCTTAAAAGGTAGAAAAATAATAGGGGGAAAAAATTCACTACTGATGAATGATTGCTCTAATGTAAGCTGTCCTGTAACTTGGATGAGTGGGAGTATTTCTATAGCAAAGTTACAGCAACTTCTGAACTGGACAGTAAATGAAGCGCTCAAACACCTCCTGTCCATTCCAATGGAAGGACTTGCATGGGCAGTCCAACCTGATGAACTCTTTTCATGAGCTGACTTTTCCATTCCTCTGCATCTCTGGGAATAACTTTATTTTCTCCTTATCTCATAAACAGCTCTACATCATCCATAATAACCACTGTTCCAATCTTTTGGGGGGTGGGGCTGAGGGTCCTCTCCCCAGCATAGCACCAAGTGGTGAATAGCTCTTGCTCATGAGCTCTCAGCTGCTTAGGTCCTCCAGGGGCTGTATGGCTGCCTTCCAGGCCACTCTTTGCCACACTGACTGCAATCAGTGCTGGCCTTTGGTCTCTTGGGATGTTCCCAGTGTGGCCCTTGGCTGGGCAAATTATGGTAGGAATGCTCAGATTACCTCCAATACAGACAACGTTCACAAAGTTATTTTCACCAACCATTGTTGTCTTCTGTTGGCTTTCCTTCTGAGGAAGGAAAGAGTCTAGAGCCTAGCTGGGCAGATGCTGCTCCCTGCTTGAAGCTGCGTGTTATCTTATTGGAAATGCCCCATGACCCGTCCATTTGAATGGGCTGTCACAGAAAGCTTTGCTCCTAGAGCTGTGCAAGAGCCAATTAGCTCACCCCAAGGGCTGCATTTGGGACATATAAGACAGGTCAGCAGCACGATGTAGTCTTCTCTGGCCTGATGCAAGAAATACATCTTTTCTGTCTTTAACACACACTCTCTTTTTTTCTACAGGCAGCAGTAACCATGGTTGACAGGTAGTATCACAGTTTGGGATTTTTGTGTCACATTTCTTCCTGCTAATTGGAGCTGTTATTGCAGACATTTGCATGTTCTATATTCCATTCAGGCACACAGATTTTACCTAAGCTACTAGAGCTATGGAAACCTTTAGTATTTCTTGTCTAAACTGCTGCAAGAGAAGTTGCTCTAGGAAGTTTAACGCTCAAAACTAGTTTTGAGCCAATTCCAGAAAAACTCAGAAGGAGAGTT
This sequence comes from Aythya ferina, assembly GCF_964211825.1. Lineage (NCBI taxonomy): Eukaryota > Metazoa > Chordata > Aves > Anseriformes > Anatidae > Aythya > Aythya ferina. The sequence continues at coordinate 10,287,813 of NC_140307.1, forward strand.
AGAGCATGAATAAATCACTGTTTTCAGCTGAGTCATAAGGAACCGATTTCAATGACTGAAAAACAGGATTCCTAAAGATCTTGAAAGAAAGGCCCTGGATACAAATCTGCCTAAAACCAATCTCCCTAAATAGATTACTAACAAGCTAATTTATGCATTAATACAGAGGGGTAGAAAGTCAAGCTGTAAGTGCTCAAGGCAGATCATGAAAGATGTTGAAAGAGTTGGAAGAAATCTTAAGCAAGACTACATAATTTACATTATATATATATACATATTTAAATTGATTGGCATCCGTTTTGAAAACATACAGAAAAGATACTCCTTTGTTTCAAAGTTACAACACCTAAAACCATGAGATCCTGATTAGTAACAGAGTCATCAATTCTAAAAACTAGATGAAAGCCAAGGAGCTAATGGCTTGTATCCTGCAGGGGGGTGCTAGGGGAAACCCCACGCACCTGCTCCGTGGCAGCACAGGCCACACAAAGCATGGTCCCACAGTCCCGTCTGCATCCAGCTGCTTGCGTTTGGCATCTTGGACACTGATCTGATGTGGCCACACACCCAAGCAAAGGGCATGGGAAGGCTGAGCTTTAAACAGCTATGGAAACATTGTTTTAAGGAAACAGCTGTTAATTCAGAGCTTGCTGTTCTTTTCCTTTAAACAATAGATATCATAGAATGGTATCTCCAATACCATGGTACTCCCAATTAGACTTTTTTTTTTTTTTAATATTTATAGACTGGAAGAATTCTTAAGGAAAGAAGTGGATTTAGAGCTTTCAACACTGCCAGACTTTGAAGAGCGCAAGATAGATTTCTCAGAAGTTGAACAACTAATGAACTCCATTAATACTATTCCAGGTACTCTTCCTATCTGATTATTATTTAAGACTTGTTTACATTCAATCAAGTATATGTATTAAACAGAAGTCCATCACTTCTTTTAAAGGAGAACTGCAAAGGCAGAGTTAGCTTCTCCCTAAATTGCCCTCTAGATATTTTTAGTTTTCCTATATATGCAGAGACTCTGGAAGTTATTTCTGTATTTTTTTTCACTTGTTTTTAGTATAAAATTACCAGAACTTTCTAGTTCCCTGCTTTTGCTGGATGATTTCCTAGAAGACTCACAAAGCCACCCACCTTTTTGATGACGGGTCAGGCATGCTGAGGTGGTGATAACTTGTCTTTCCTTGTAGTTACTTGAATAAAACACAGGGGGATACCAGAACAATACCAATCAAACAATCTTTCCAGCTTCTCTCAATAACTAGATTTCAGCACTTTGTTCCTCTGCTATTTAGTAAATGTTTTCCTGTCACCCACAGGAAACAAAGCAAAATCCAAATAAATTCCTAATGATAAAAAAAAAATAAAAAATAAAAAAAAAAAAATGAGAGAGTAAACTTTTTCTGGCACACCACAAATAGTCAGAAATAATCAGACAATATGCATTTTTTTCCTGCCCATACACAGTGGTTTTTAAAAGGAAAATAGCATTTACCACTTGCTTGTTTGTGCTGCTGACCCTCTGTTGGACAGCTTTTCATTTGTCTTTCCTCTCGAGGCTCTTCAGCAGCAGGGCTGGCCCCCAGGAGTGCAGTGCATGTTGGATGCTGCTCTTGCAGGGCTGTACTAGCTGGCTGGGGAACAGCAGCTCTCAGAGATGGGGTGGTGAAGTTTACAGAGGAGTGAGCTGAGGTTTTTGTTGTTTTGTTGTTCTGATTTTGATTTGAAGAAAGAAGAGTTTGTACACCAGAGACCTGATTCTCATCTCCAGCTATTTACTGGGTCAGCTCCTAACTCTTCTCCATGTGAGAGGAACATGACTCCACTCAATGCCTAGGCTTTGTGTTTATGCTTTTGTGGGAGGAGAAGTGTTTGCTTGTCAGCAACAGATCATGCTTCACGTACATTCAAAAACCGATCTATTTTTCCCTCTGCAGCTCCTTGTGCCCCTGTGATCAATCCCCAGGCTCCCAATGCAGCGACTGGCACCTCACTGAGAGTTTGCTGGGGCCTCTTCTCAGATGACACTGTCGAGTGCTACCAGCTGTGCTACAAACCAGTGAGCAATGAGAGGCACGGTGATGAGCAAGCAGGTAAAGGAGGCTGAGACCCGAGGGGAAAACCTTGGTCCCCACTGGCAAAAACAGCTTGTTCCAAAGTGGCAATCAGTGCCCCTTCAGCAGCTACTCTGCCACCAAAATGTCATATGTGCCACCACAGCTCCTGCTTCCAGCTTTGTTACACTTTCCCTGCCAGGTCTGTCATGCTGCCAGCTGCATCAGGACCCATCACAGGTGCAAAGACAGGATCATGGGAGCATCTGGGATAGCAATAGTGGGAAGGAGGGGCAGTGGATGCAGTCAGGTCCCAACAGAAGCATTCCCTTTCCTGAGGGGCAGACACTGCAGCAGACACATACACCGCATCCACTGCAAAGGACGGTATTTTTAGAAAGCAAATCATCCTATTATCGGCACGCCCACTTAAACCCCCACAGTCATTTTACAGTTTATCTCAATGCTAATAATAGGTAGCAACTCCCCAACACCCACACACCCAAAAAAGAACCACAGAACCATTCTAAAATGTCTCAGCTTTATGATAAAACTGCATTTTCTAATAGTAGTGTTTCAGAACCTTTACTGCAAACACCCAGACACTTCTCAGATTCAAGCAGAAGCCTATACAGTGCCAAATGGCCAGTTCAGAAAGAAAAGCAGAACTGTCCAAATTTTATAAAACAAAAAATGAAAAAATAGTATTGAAATTGCTTCAGCTCTCATCCTGCTGCTGGGGAGAGCTGTATGGATAGCATCCCCAGAGTGGTAATGTGCAGGGTCTTTAAAAAAAAAAATCAGTGATGGGTGGTTGACATACCTTTCTGTTTGTTTTTTTCTGAGTGATGTTGCTCCTACAGAAGCTGATGCATTATCCAATTTGTCAGTTCTTAGGTGAAGCAGCCTAGTCAAAGGGTAGGGAGCAAAGGAGCTCTTGAACTCATCACACAAAACAATAAACTGCAACTCCCATTATTTGAGGAGGCCTTGGGGAAGGGCGGGTAACTGTGTAATGACACTAAATACTTTGTTTTTTCCATTTCAGAGCATATGCTAAAAGTCAAAGAAACTTACTGCACCATTACTAATCTGTTGCCAAATACACAATACGAGTTTTGGGTCAGTGCTTTAAATGCTTCTGGCATCAGTCCACCAAGTGAAAGAGCTGTTTATGTAACAGGTAAATGTATTTTGCTCATATGACTATGGGATCTTCATAGTGAAATTCACGGTAGTCCTTGGACTTCATGTCAGTAATGCAGGTCAGAGTGAGACCTTGAAACACTCATTCCAGAGATCTTTGACATCTTAGAGCAGAAAAGGGATGAACCTTTATGGCAAAGATAAAAACAATGATAGAAAGAGAATGAGCATGCACAGAGACAAGTTATACATCCCTTTTCTGACTAATTATCTTGGAACCTTTATAGTCCAAATGAAGTTTTTGAATAGTACTGTTAAACACCCTGCCTGCTGTTTATTGTCCACTGGGGAAGCAGCTTTCTTTAACCATGTAATATTGAGTAAACAACTTTGCTCTATGTTTTAAAATTCTTTCAAGCATGCTTGTTGCAAACACCTTCAAGCAATTTCTTAAATTGCTCTTTTGCCTACTTTTTAGCTCCTTCGCCACCTATAATTAAGAGTAAAAAGATACGAAGCTGTGAAAATGCAGCACTGGTGTGCTGGGAATCTAGAGATATTAACCCTGTTGATTCCTACATGGTTGAATTGTCCAAGCTGACAGATGAAGAAAATGATGACACTATTACTGAGTGAGTCACTATTCTATCAAGTTCACAATATGTAGAGATGAAACCATTTAAAGTCATGTGACACCAGGTAGCAGTAAGAAAGGACCCTTTGGTCAAAAGCCTAAGCCAATGTGTTCAGAAAAGTGCAAGCACAAGTATGTGCAGAACAACCTCTGGGGAACTGTGGACCATACAGGGCTGAAGAAATGATTTGTGCCACATGAAGCATTTTAGTAGCCCGTGATTTGATTTGCCTGGGGTAGGGAGAAGAAAATCTCAGTTGTGATTAGGAAATACCTGTACTGACATTATCAGAAACTGGATCAGGCACACATATTCAAGCTTTTGAGTCTTAAAAAAATTTTTGGACTAACGTCAGCCCCAAACTACTTGGCTTTGGAGGTTCCAGAGTGGCACTGCAAGGGTTAGCTCTGCATGTCAGTATCTCAGGGTATGGTGAAAGAATACACCTGTGAATCTGCTCTTCCTTTTTTCACTATGACTTAGCCCAGCCAAAAGGAAGAAATATATAAAATCATAAAATCCTATCACAAAAGTCTAGCTCTGTTACAATGGCATTGAAATACCCTCTCTCTCCCTGAAAAACAAGCTGCATGTGTTAGTTCATCCATTAAGTATATGGGAAATTTAAATGGAATTTAAATAATTAGATGCAATTGTGAGTGATGGTTGTGGGAATATTTCATAACAAATTATTTAAAAGAATTTGATTTCTGTGTTTGCACACTATCCATGAACAGCCTGTGGTATTTTTTCAATTTTACTCTCTGCTGGAAATGGTTTAAGGACATTTCCCATTTTAGAGTTGCAGAAATATCTTTCCATATGAAGCTTACATATAAAAATTCAAGATATGATGTCTACTTGTGAGCAGTCAAATGAGATAATATTTTCTCCCTGACCTCTGTTTTGGCAGCAACTTCTGTTAGGAACTGGATTTGACAACTTACGAGAAGCAAACTTAAAATTTGTTTTACTTTTGTAGAATTTACCTTTATAAACATTCATTTCAGTAAACTTAATTGTATAATTGTTAATGGAAAATGAATATACAGGGCATGGGGAAAAGCTTAGAAACAAATGTAAAAATCTCAGAGTCTCTTTTATCTCTGGCAACTTACTAGTAAAGCTGAAATCTTGTTGAAGGTTATAAGAGAAGCTGATCATGTAATTTCTTCTCTGTTGTTCAGAAAAATAATCTCAAAGGCCCACCTTTGTTCTCTACCCTATCATTTTCCTCGGATTTATTTTCTATAGATCTATTGTTGGGATTCCTAACTGTGAAGTCCTAATTCACCTCCAGCCAATACAAAGCTATCGCATCTGTGTTAGAGCCTTAAACCTGGGTGGTTCCAGTGAAAGCAGCGAGCCTGTCCTGATACACACCACAGGTACTGTACAGCTTGGATAACTCCCGCAGCTTACCATAGCATCTATTATCCCAACAGAAAGCTTCCTGCTGGCTCCAATGGTGCCTGGATCAGGTCCTAATCTCTTACATCTAATTACACATCTGGTAACATTTTAGAAATGAAAAAAAAGTCTTTTTGTAACAATAAGTGCATTGCTTTAGCTCTGTTATTCAAAAACATTTTTTTTTTTCCCACTTTTTTTGAGAAGAAAATTTCTGATTTCTAAACATTTTTAAGGAGTAGATCAGCCCAGTGTTCCCAGATATCACCAGCTTGCCAAGAACTGACACACCAGGGAAGACAGCTGAGGTGTGATTTCAGTTTACTTTGGAGATTACCTTGAATGCTGCTGCTGGAAGGTATAACTGAGGCAGTCAGCACTTTCCAGAGTAATGTGGGTATGTGAAACCTTCCTGTGTCTATATTAGCACATCTCCTGCTTGGCTGGGGGAAGCTCTGAAGGCTGATTTATTTATTTGTTGGAAAAAGGTAGTCCAGCTTTCAGCTGAAAGTTTTGGTTTCTGGTAACTGTCACAGTATTGTATTATCCTCTCTGCTCATAGTGCCCCACTGGACATGCATTAAGCTTCTCTGCCAAGGGGAATTTGGAAGCCCTTTCACTTCCCAACCTCTAATCAGAGCTCATTTTAGTGCCTTATAATTACAGACACCCATTTTCATCTTTAACACAGCTATAACAATGCTGCAACTTTGCTGGGCTGTCTCAAATCTCCCATGTCATTCACAAATGCACTCACACCACACCTGTCTCTCTTCTGCACTTACCTCGTGTGAGATTTTCAAATTTTGCTTATTCAGCAGGCTGACCACACACCCATGCAAGACATTAGTCCCTGAACAGGCTTTAACACAGCTCTGGCTGCATGTCAGTTACACATCTGCCTGCTACACGTTGGTGACACCCCAGAAAAGACATAGTCACTGTTACATCCCGAGGGAGGAGGACTCGTGCGACTATTGTTTGTGTCTATTTCAGCTACTCAAATTAAACTCAGTATTTGACATTACCATTTTTGCTAGCACAGCATGTCTGTATTCAGCAGCACATGCCTATAATTGTGCTGTCATTGTTTGTGTTGTATTTGCTTTGAAGTAACTGCACTTTGATTATAATGATTTAATTTGGGATTAGCACAGAGATTTATCTTCTCAGAGCCTACATTATGTAAACAGCCGATGCAAATTGTTCTGTCAGCTGCAAGCACTCACCTCCAGCGCTGGGAATGACCTTTGGTTCCTCCTTGCTGGGGCTGATGCACAAACACAAACTACTACAGCAGCCCTGGTGCCTGCTCAGCCGAGCACCGTGTGCCAGACATGCCTCATGACATCTCCAAAGGTGGCGAGGCAGAAGTGCTTTCATCTCAGGCTGGTGTAGCCGACCTGCCTCTCTGAGGGCTGCTCTGGGGAGGAGCTGCTGAAGCACGAGGGATGTTTGCTGCGCTGGTCAGGCAGCTCTCTCCCAGGCCTCACAACTCCTGGACAGAGGGGGGCACACACTGCTGGGGGCGTTGTAGCAGCTTTTGCAGCAGTCTCCTCCTGGGGAAGGCTCTCAGAGGGCTGTTAGCATCAGTCGCATCCAGCCCGCACTCCGTGAAGACAGAAGGCTGAACTGGGTGGCCCTTTGGGAATGAGCCCCACGCTGGGGTGCTGCGTGTGGCACCTTTGTAGTCATCCCTTCTCTTTGGTGTGCCCAGCATTTACATGTATATAGAAGAGTGGCGCCATGGAGAGGGCTTTAAACCTCTCCCTTCTTCTTTCAGTGATTAAAAATATATCACTTCAGCTCTGGGGAAGATGACGGAATTGGACAGTCTGTTGCAGGAAGGAGCTGTCATCTTTGAATAGCTGCTTCCTGCGAAATGCCTGCAGCTTTGAGCCTTGGCTGGATTTAAAACTAGGCTAAGGCCCATTTTCTGCTTTTCTCAAAGCTGTAACTTAACAGTGTTAAGCTGTGAGTTGCTCCTTTAACACCCATTTGTTTGAAAAATCTCAAAACAGGACAACCTGGTCCTCTCAATGTCAGCCAAATTCCTTCCAGAATGCTGTTAATCTTTTTGTGGATCCTAACATTTCCCCCACACCCTTGCTGCAAACCATAATGCCTTAAGGAGTTGCTGGAGTTCTCAAACATTCTTCTCTCTCACAGGCACCTACTTCTGTCTTAATGAGGACACAGCCCATCCTTTATTGGCAATCCTGGATGATGGATTTACAATTGCCTGTGATGAACTGGAAAACCCGGAGTGCGATCTGCCTGTCTATGATAACAGCTTTACAAGGTACACAAGATTATTTCAGTTGCAACTAATGTGTGGTTTGTGGCTGCTTCACCCATCACACACCCCTACCTTGAATTCAACTCCACTAAAAAGGTGTGCTGGTGTTGCAGCTCTTCTCACCTCCAAGCCAGGCACAGATCAAGTAAAACTTCCAGACGATGTAGTAGATTTTTCCATCTTGGTTTTTGCACAAATTATGTTTGTCTTCAATTTTAGACAACTGTAAACATATCCAGAGGTATTTTAAAGGACTATAAAATACCTTTAAGAAAATCAGACTTATTTTAACCTAAACCATCTCTTTGTGTGATGTGTGTAACAACTTCTATTCATTTCTGAAACTTGTCCCCATTTAATTCCTTACAAAGCCCAAAGAACCTAGATAAATATCACACACAAAAAAAAATCAAAATCCATTTACTCTTTAAAAATCTTAAAATAATCTTCATAATTATTAGTCTCTCTTTAATTATAGTGATCTAGCACTTGCAGATTTCCAAGACTCAAGGAGCTGCTCCTCTGTATTGGCTGTTGCTCCCTCTCCCCTGCCCCTTCTTCTGCAAGCTGCCAAGGTGATGCAGCCTTGAGCATAATGTGCATGAGTCTGCCCATCCTTCCTTCGTCTCATTTTCACCCTGTGATCTGAGAGCTGTTTTCATGAAGCTCTGTTCAGTGGAAGACACTCAATGCATCTTATGTAAAACTTGTTCACTACAGTGAACACTACAGAACAGGCAGAAAAAAAAATAAAATTGGTGCTTTGGGCACCTGAGCCTCTTGTTTGAAAGGGGCTTGTGTAGTACAGAGCACAGACATTTTAAAAATAGATTCCAGGAAGTGTCTAATGGAACATGGACAATAAGGAGGTGATAGGTGATAGCCAACACGGCTTCACTGAGGGCAGATTGTGCCTGATGAATCTGCTGACCTTCTACAACACGGCTACTGCATTGGTGGAGAGGGGATGAGCAAGCGACATCATCCACCTGGATTCATGCAAAGCATTTGACACTGTCCCCCATGATATCTTTGTCTCTAAATTGGAGAGATTTGCTGGATGGACCACTCGGTGGGGAAGGAATTGGCTGGATGGTTGCAGTCAGTGTTGTGGTCAACAGCTCAATGTCCAGGTGGAGACCAGCAATGAAGGGTGTTCCTCAGGAGTCGTTATGGGGACCAGCACTGTTTAACATCTTGGTCAGTGACACGGACAGTGCCATGGAGTACACCCTCAGCAAGTTTGCAGATGACCAAGCCAGGTTGGATGGGGCTTTGAGCACCTTGGTCTAGTGGGAGGTGTCCCTGCCCATGGCAGGGGTTGGAATTAGGGGGGCTTTAAGGTCCCTTCTAACCCAGCCCACTCCATAGTTCTACGGTAATGGGGCTTTCAGCAGCTGTCATTGATTTTGTGAGCTGGAATCTCTCTCCCTTGTTAATCTTTGGAATTTAAGCATCCCATGGAAGTCAATGCACGTTAGCAAAGAGGATTACAGATGCAGACAGCCACATTTATGTGTAAATCTACTTACATGTTGGGCACCTTGAGCTAAATTTAAACAGGTATTATGCACCAAAGGAAATGCTAAAAAGAGAGGGATACAAATACTTATCCCTTGCTGAAAAATATAGCTGAATTGGTCAACTCTTTGCTTAGCTCATATTATTAGTTTTGAAACAGAATTAGGCCCTTTGCCATTAAAGTGAGAGCCTCATCTTGCCAAAATGCATCAGTTTCCAGTCAGCACCACAGAAACAACATATAAGCAGCACGGGCAACTGCAGATGCAGGGCAATATGTGCTCACAACTCAGCCCCTGCATGGAAATGCAAGGCTGTTTTTGCCATACGATGTTACGAGGGGGCTTGGTTGGAAAGAGACAGGAGGTAGAAGGTTCTCTTCATGAAAGTCATCATGATGATCCTAAATGGGATTTCATCCACCCTTCCACAGGGTGCTTTTATGTTTCACATAAGCAGCCAGAGCTGGCACTCATCTCATTCTGAACTCTGAGGCTGTTTTTGATGCCACTGTGAACTCTCAGAAGCCTCACTCATGCCAAGATGCTGTGAAAAAAAATTAAAAAGCCCTCAAGTTGAAATGACTAACGTTCACACAAGATTACATTGCAAACTCTTCTTACTAAAGTTTACACGATCTCCAAAAGGCTTATGTGCTTCCTAACCACAGCAGCTCCTGCAGTCTGATTCAGGTTTGCCTTGGTCGCTTTGCAACCCTCATTACTATGGTAATATTTTGTTCACAGATGTTTGCCCATCCATTTTGCATCATTCCTTTTCGAGCTGTAGCAGCACAGCCTCTCTCAGGCTCAATTTCAGCAGCCTTTAAGCTATTCCCAAGACACACACATGCACTTCTAATGAACTGCACACTTACTTTACATGATTGCTGCTGGGGTGGCACAAAGTACAGCCCACCCTTGCTGTGCCTGTTACACATCAGGCCCTCAGCATGCTGAGTGCAGTTATTTCTTGGTATTACCTGGAGGTAGAGAAGCTCAGCCAGCAACATCCTTTGCCTCTGTAATTTACATCCTTTGACAATTCTACCTCAAAAATATAGAGGCTGTGACTCCACATCCAAATCTTCAGGTGTGTTTTGAAACATGCTATGCCCTGTGATGCAGCAATGATAGTTAATACACTATCCACTTCTTCTGAAGCAAAGCTGGGGTGTAGTCTTACAGGACTCATGCTGCCCTCTTAAATTGAGCTGGGTCCTTTTGCCCAGTTTTCTTGCTTCAGAAACTGTTTTTGCAGACTTGCCTCTTCAAAGGTACCAACTCCTTTGACTTACAGACTGTTCATGTAAAACAAGCTGAAGGGTCTCTGTGGCGTGTTATCTCTGTCAGTTTCTCTCAGACATCTTTTTTAAGTATCTGTTTTACATGGTTCCTGTCACGAAGGATAGCAGACTATGGTTCCTACCTTTTAGGATAGAAGCCAAAATCTACTGTCAAAACATTTACTTGCCCAGGTACCCAAGCATATTCCAAGCCCTACTACCATGTTCAATTCTTGGTGGTTTATCTACCCACATCGCTGGCTGGCCTCCCCCTCCCCAGCTGCCCCAGCAGTTTCACACTGTTACAGTGCTCCATTCCTCATAGCGGGTGACATAAAATTTCTTCCCGGCTTGTTTGGGAAGAAAACACAAAACGTGTAGATTTTTTCCCTACTACACTGGGGTTTACCAGAGCACTCTTCTTTTCTAGCAAGTAAAAATTTCCCCAGACAACCCAGGCAGCACAGGATGCTATTCTCCCTAGTCCTGAAAGTGCCCAGGGCATTCATTCATACAAAGCTGCCCAAAGATAAAATAGGGTTGGTGTCACAAAGAAACCTGCCAGGTCCTTAGCATGTGGACTTCACTGTCATCAAAAATCCGCGCTGCACTATGGAAACAACACTATTTATTGATATGTAACATCCAGGTATATTACATAGCTAAACATTTTAAATAGCATTGCAAAGAGTCCCTGCCAGAGCTTATTCCTGTCTCTCTCACAGGTGCATTGGGATTCTGGGCAGTCTGATCCCATTCCCAGGGAAGCATTACTGGGAGGTGGAAGCTGAGGAAGATACAGAGTACAGAATTGGCGTGGCTTTTGAAAACACTCCAAGACATGGTTATCTGGGGGCAAACAACTCATCCTGGTGCATGAGGCACATCATCACACCATCAAGGTAAGAGCTGTTGGAGGCTACAGGTCTCCTACACAACACCTCCTGCATGTACACCTGCAGACAGAGCAGCAGAGAGCTCAGGCCTACAGGGGTGGTTGGAGATCTTACATCAAAGCCCCAGCCAAACACTTAACCTGGGGCGTGTGATTATTCCACCATTGGCACTGTAATCCGGTGTTGAATGGATACTGAAACCTTTAAGCACATCCTACTGCTTTATGACATTCTCGCATTGAAAGAGGCAGTCCCAGGAACAAAAATTTGAACAGAATCTGCATTACAGAAGTTAGCTATAAAAGCCTTGTTATAGGTCACTAAAACCCCAGTGGGAAGACAGCCAGTAACAGATCCATGCCACTTAGAAAGTACAAACCTAGCTAAACCCTGCTGTATGCACCATGTTTTGACTTCTGTCCTCATGGAGGTACTGGACAGGCACACCTGCACACAGAAATGCCAGCTGCCCCTTATGCCTCCGCTGGGACTACTGGCTCTCCCCTGGACAATGACAACTGAACTAACATCATCGCCTTAGAACCTCACGGGAGATTCAGGCACCCTGTGAAGGACCCAGGAGCAAGCCTCAGGCATCCCTGAGTAACTCCCATCGCCTGTCTGAATGCCACTCAGCCTGCATGATTTGCTAGTGTGGTGCTGGGTCCCCCTGAACAAGGACACTTGGACGCCACCTGAGAGCCCCAGCATGCACACTGTCAGCAGATGGTAATGATGGCACAGCGTGCTTCCAAAGCTTCCTGTCCTTGCCAGCTGGTACACAGAGGTTTTAGATGCAGCTCAGCTGGCAGGAGCACACACTCCCAGGTGCTTGCTGCTCACAACTCCCCAGCCATCGGCCTGCTGCACAACCGAAGTCCTTGGCAGTGCTGGCATTTGCCTCCCACACAGCAAGAAGTGCTGCTTAATGAGAGGGACTAAACCCACTGAGGTTAATGACTCTTCCATACACTGCAGGAAGGCTAATTTGATTTGCGTGCTACATTGAGCTAAGAGGTACATTGAGGTTTGCTCTTATTCTTCTGAAGCAATGAGCATGGACTTCAGGGAAGAGAATGCAGAGCCAGGCCATTGCTCAGTTTGAGTCACTGTCATACCCAGCTCTACAGGGAAATTTTCTCAGGTTTGAGCAGTGTGGGTGGAGGAGGTGGTTAGTGAAGAAGCTGGCCCTTGTGAAATACCAGATAACTCACTTTAGCTGAATAAATCTTCTCACTTCAGCTCAGAAAGGCACACGTTCCCATAGAAGTCTCATATTTTTGGTTGCAGCGTGCCACACTAGGGAGAGCAGATTGAGTAACTGTTACAGGACCTCAGCATTACTCAAACTGTGATTGCATATGGAAGAAGAGGGCTACCCTCACGACAAAGCAGTTATGTACAGTGCACCTTCACGGCCTCCATTAATCCACAGCTCAGGAATCATGATTAAAAGAGGTCACCCTCTAGTAAATGAGGGCTGGAAATTCCTCATCTACACCCCCCTGGCTCAGGAGGGAGCTGTCTTGTAGGAAGAGCAGCCAGAAACGTAATTTAGAGAACGGGGTTTGAAAAATGAAATCAAATGGTCTGGAGGATGCCGAGCCACACTCTGAGTCAGTCTCTGCCCGAGGGATTACACTCCCTCATTGCTGCTGCAGACGTGGGCGTGAGCAGTTCCCAGTTCCTGTGCCTTTGGCAGGAAAGGGGGCTCGGTACCACAGGCCTCAGGGAGCAAGTGGGCAGCACTGCAGGGCCTGGCTGAGTCACCTCATCAACTCTCCTTGGCTGGGCCTACAGCTGTGGAGCTGCAAGGCTGAGGAGACAAGTGGTGCTCTGGGGCAAGCCTAACCGGCCTGAAAGAGCACAGCTCCTTTATGCAGTAAGGGACAACTTCAGATAAAACCTAGTAGAGGAGAAAAATTAAGTCCCACAGTCTGCTCTGACCTCATCCTTTCCCAAGTGTCACCACCCAGCCGTTTGCAGCCAGCTGGGAACATGAAATAAAGGCCTGTTACATCCTGTTACATGGGTCAGGCAGATCTGAGCACTGAGGGATAAGGTCGTGAGGGATAAAGCAGCACTCACCTGCAGATAAACAGCCATTGCTCAGTGCAGGGGCAGGAGCAGTAAACACGGGGCACACAGGAGGGATGGGACTGTCCATAGCATACATGTGAAGTGGAACAAACACCCTGCCACATACCTGCGTGCACAAAGTGCTTCGCTTTGAGAGAAACAGGGCACCCTTCGGTATTTCTGACTGTGCTTCTTGCCTACAGGCACAAATACGAATTCCTGCACAGCGGGATGACACCAGACATCAGAATTACCATTCCCCCCACAAGGATTGGCGTCCTGCTGGACTATGAGAACTACAGACTGTCATTTTTCAATGCTGATATTGCCCAGCACCTTTACACGTTCAATTCACACTTCCAGCATTACGTCCACCCCTGCTTTGCTTTAGAAACACCTGGTATCCTACAGATACGTACTGGCATTGCAGCACCCCCATGGACAGCCCTCCCATAAACTGTGTTCCTCTGCTGCCACACCTACATATAGCATTGAGAAATGCCCTTTTTCAGCATTAACTGCTCAGGCACACTCCCTATAAACCAGCTCTCTCCTAAGAAGGATGGCAAAATATCCCTGATCCAAACAAGCTCCCAGGCCTAAGCCTTAGACAATTCCTCTCATCTTAGGCAGGATCTCAGTAGAAAAACATTAGTCAGAAGATCCATCAGCATCCTGGAGCTGTTCTCCAAATCACTGAGGGTTGAAAGGACTCCCATCCTTCCCACAAGTGACACTGTTACCAAGCAGCAGTGGCAACTGGATTACTGTTTCCCCCAGTACCCATTTATGCTTGGGGAACTCCCTTATTCCACAGCAATCCTAAACTCCACTCCTGTGTCTGCTGAAGAGCTAAAAATTAAACGAAAAACAAAAATAGCAAAATGCATAATCACTGTACAGCTGCTAGACAGAGCTGAAAACACTCCAAGCATGAAGCTGATCTCACAATCAAGTATTCTCGCCACTACACAGTCTGTGACACGAGATAATCAAAAACGCCTCCCTTGTGTGTGAACTGTTAGTGCATACTATACGCAGTAAGTGGATTGAAACTGTGAAGCTTATTGAAATAATCAACCATGCCCTAGTCTCAAATATTTTAAATAAATGAGAAGCATTCTGTAAGAATGCTTTTTGTGAGGGAAAAAGCAAAACCAAAACCAGATGGAGGCGTTTTGCAGTGATTGGTTGCCAGTCTAAAGCACTTTTTTTTTTAGCTTTTTGTTTGTTTGTTTGTTTGTTTGATGGCCATGCTCATCCCTGCCTTGGTATATCCTCCATACTCATAGATTTTTCCACCCCCTCAGCACTGAGAACTTTTGACCTTTGATGCCATGTCCCAGAAGCCTAGGGGCTCCAATGTAGGCTGGAAGCAGCAGTCCAGTACTCAACTGAAATGTTCTTGTTCAGACTTCATTTCCAGACACGAGACAGGCACTGCCCCTCAAGCAGGCTGTCCTGCTCCAAACAGCCTCACTTGTGGATGTCAAAACTACCTGAGTTCAATCAAGACTCACTAACACAGAAAGAAGCTTTTCCATAAATTTATTGTACGTTCATTACAAAAACCATTGGTTCGAAATTTCCATTCTAGGGGTTAGTCAGGAACAGGTAGTCCCTACAACACACAGGGTCCACATGAATAAACAGAGCCTGGCAAAACTTAAGAGACTTGGTGTAAACTGTGTGCCAAATGCTTGTCTGTTCTTTCCTATTTGGCTGAGAGAAAGAATAAATGTGTCTCTCCAAAACAGGCTTTGCAGAAAAACATGTGAACAGGAGCTGAATACACTGCTACGGCAGGATTAGTCTCTTGAGTATCGATTTGTTTTGCAAGCCACAAAAAAAGGTGGGTTTAGCAACACTGAACTATGCAAGTATAGCTTCACAGCCTACCAGGAAGTCACAGATTTCCAAAGCAGAAAGGGTTGTTATGATTACCTTGTTACACCTCCTATGAGGCAGTCCAGAGAATTTCAGTTGCTGTTTCTTGCAGCGAGCACAACGCGTGTCTGCTAGAGACAGGCGACTCAGCCAGCAACCACCACCAAGGCCCAGGACAGAAGGTGGCCAGGTGAGCCTATTGACGTTGTAAGGCTGTACCACAGAACAGCAGCTACAGTGTACATCTGACAGTGCTGAGATAGCACCACACCCCAAGTTGTTTTAACACTATTTTTTTTCCCTTTGGATAAAAATCATATACCTTGATTCTGGGTCCAACTTCCCCCCGCTGGAGCATGTTTTACTTTTACCTGCCAAAATCGAGCGCCACCATCTTCTTTACAATTAGAGAGACATCTGGAAGTAAAACACACAAGTATCAGAGCAGGGGTATTAGGATGTCTGAACCCCCCACCCACCAAGAACACCTTTCCTGCAGACAGACTGCCTGGTGATCCAAAGGGTTCTGCTGGAAGCACTAAGTCGTGGTGTGATCAGCCCCACCACACCACTCCCCACCAACAGCTTCTGTCCCAGCTGCTCAAACCACTCCGTGTTCTGGCATCAGGATTAGCTGTCCACCTCAGGTGGTACAAGAGCCCCGTAACTTGGGTCCCAGGGGCTTCACAATCACCTCACAGGCATGCTGCAAGGCTAGATTTGATGAGTCAAACATGAGGTACTTGGACACCGCACAAGTGGGACTCTACAGGTACCAAACAGCTCTGTCATCATGTTGCCAGCTCCATGAATCTGCTGGAGATCGCAGGAGCAGCCTGCTTAGCAGAGCGTGACTCAGTGGGCATCACCAGGGATGGCACAGGACTGCTAAGGCAGCAATACCTGGGAAAAAAAAAAAAAAAAAAGAATAAATAAGCAATAATCAGCTGCCAGGCTGAAAAGAGGATAGGAAATGAGTTTGCATGTTTCTCTTTAATAAAAGATTCACCTGTCAGCTGTAACCCAGGCATCTCCTCTCTTAGGAATCCTAACCTTGTCACTTAAATATTTTTCAGCAAAGCAAAAGGGATGAACAGTTTCAATTTTTTAAAACTGTCACTGTGAATCATCTTTGTATGTGTCCTTTACAAGAAGGCCACCATTTACACTGCAGGTACTACTGATCTGAGCAGTAAGGCACCCAAACTGGAACCACAGCATATCCTGAATTGGAAGGGACCCACAAGGATCATCAAGTCCAATTCCTGGCTCCACACAGGACCACCCCAAAAAATCAGACTAAATATCTGAGGGAGTTGTCCAAATGCTTCTTGAACTCTGGCAGGCTGGGTACTGTGACCAGTTCCCTGGGGAGCCTGCCACATGGCCCAACAAACCCCTCAGTAAAGAACCTTTTCCAAACACCCAGCCTGAACCTCCCCGATGCAGCTTCAGACCATTCCCTCAGCATGTTCACATCAACTTTGTGCTTCTGTGTAAGTCCACCCAACAGGGAGATGTGCCAAACATCTGTTAAGGGCCAAACCCTGCACAGAACTGGAAGCTGTGCTTCAGAGTAAAAGGGGAGTCCCTTCAGAAAGCCAGAAGGCACTAACAGGTCCTGCACTGCACCCCAGAGAAGACTAACATTAAATGTATTCTGTTTAGATGGAAACCTGGGTAAAGTGCTCGTCTTGGAGAGCTGTGTTGAGCAGTCAACTGAAAGGGCTCTCAGAGGACGCAAAACCTCTTCTCGTCCATGGCCTATCTACTGACACTGGCTCACTGCTGAACTAGACTACATGAAATGACAAAGGTCCATTAAAAAACAAGTTGCCTTTATCTTTGATGAGTTATATACCACAAGACACATTCTTCCTGGTACCTGCTCACATTTTTCTTTCTGTTCATTTCATTACATGCACTTGCTGGCACACAGAATAAGCTGTCTTCAGTGAAGGATGGGGGCTCATGCCTAAAGCTCTGGTATTGGCCACCTGATTCCCACAGGCTGGCCCCAATCTGCAGCAGTGATCTGCACAGCCCTGCAGATGCTGCAGCAGCAGGAGCTACTCAGAGGCTCTTGGGCTTAGAACAAGTTACACCCAAACCCCTTTATGGTGGGCAGAAACACCAGAAGGCAATGCTGACCTAACCTTCGGTACCTAGTGAGAGTCATCTTATTTGGTTTGTGGTAGGCTTCTGTGCAGAACAGCAGGGAGCAAGGCAGAAAAAATATAATAAAACCACAGCTGGCTGAGGAGATTAAGAAACAGAATCTGAGACTTTGCTGCAAGCCGCCAGCATCTCTTGAAATCACCAGGCTGGCCAGAGTCATTCTCCCTCTGAGCACAGTTATTTCTGTGCTGACCAGAGGGCTAAGTCAATAGCAGGGTTCTGCCAGAGATCAAAGTGATTTTTTTTCTGGACTGTTTTTAGGCACTCCTTCCAGGGTTCTCTCGAGGCACCTTGTTCTCCCAACATCCTGTAATAACACAGAAACAGCACAGACAAGGGAACACAGGGACTGTGGCACAACAGGGACTTGAAACCACACTCAGGAGTCTTGGCCTCATGCAGAAAACAACAGGGTTTCCTCCTCTGTGAGAAACCACATGTGCTAAGACCCAAGGTACCTTTGCATCTAGGGGTATCAAATATTTAGGACCACTTCTTCCCATTCCCTTCTGTTTCCTCTTGATTCAAAATACCAGTACACACTGTTGCCACTGGAGGGCATCGCACCAAGCCCTTTCACAAGGCTGCACGGGTTAACAGGTTTAAACCAAATGAGGAGGGCTAAGCACCCATTACCACAAGCACAGTTTTCACACTGGTTACCATAATCCTCGGCTAATCCTTGGCGTGTCGTGTCCTTCATCACCCAGTCCTGGAGCCACGGACAAAGGAACCCAGGGGCTGTGAGCAAGCACAGGTGAGAACATCAGAAGCGTTAAGTGCAACAACAGGCAACGCAACTGCCCTGGAACATGGTGCATTGTGTCCTGTTTAAATCAAACCCACCCAGCGTTTTCCATACAAACACTTAGCTTTTAACCTGCTCTGATTACCATGAAAAAAAAGCCTTGTAGGTAGAGGAAGTAGGTCCCGACTTTATCTCACAGGCAGGCCTTGCTCTTCCACCGTTTAATTTAGGAGGATAGTATCAGTGGAGCCAATATAACGTCACCGGCTCCACTTTCTTAGTCCTCCAGCTAAACCCTCAGCAAGAAACTCGGGGCAACCTCACGGCGTGCCTGATCTCTGCCGCACAGCCCGGCTCCTTCCCTGCACCCAGCACCACGGAGGCAGCGCTCAGCCTCCCCTCAGCGCAGCCGGCCCGGAGCCGGCCCCTGGCAGCCAACGAGGCGCCCGGGGCGCGGGGCCGAGCGGCGCCTCCATCCTCACCTGCCTCAGTGCCCGGGCTCCTCACCGGCCTCGGCACGCGGTCCGGGGGCGGCGCGGAAATGGCGGCCGGGTGCCGGGGCCCGTCGCAGCCCCCTCGGAGGCCGGCAGCCGAGCGGGGGGAGGTCCGGGCTCTGCCCGCCGCCGCCCGGTGCCTCCCGGTCCCCGCCGCCGCCGCCGTGAGGGGTCCGGGGCCCGCCCGGCCTCGCCCCGCGGCCGGCGCCGCCGCCGCCATTTCCTGAGGGCCGAGCCCCGCCGCCGCTTCCTGGCGCGTTCCTGCCCGCCCGGAACAGAGCGGGCGCTGCCTCCGCCCCCCTCAGCTGCCCTGCCCTGCCCGGGGGAACACAGATTTTTTTTTAGGAGGGAGATGTGATTTTAATTTATTTATTTTTTAAAGAGAGTTCTTGGCCCTGGCCAAGTTCCCGATGTATTCCAGCCCCCGTGCCCACAGCTCCCACAGTCCGTGAGGACGCTAACCATGCATGTAGGGTTGGGCCAATGGTGGCACCTGAGAGGCTTTGTTTGGAGGCATTTTGGAGGCATTTGGTTTTCTTTTGATCCTAAAACAAAATTCCTTGTGTTCCAGTTGCAGGCTTTGAAAACACACGGTCAGGAGGGGCCCCGGACACTTCTGCACCTCCTGTCTCTGTTCCACACTGACTGACAGCTGCAGTACACGTGGTTAATGTGCCAGCGCACTCAGGGTCAGATAGGCCTCACGGCTCCCTGGGTAGTAAAACATTTAATGAAGTGAACATTGAAAGCCCTCACCATTTATAATCTGAGTTATAAAGCTTTCTTGTAGCCTCCCAGGCCAGTCCCAGGCAGGAAAAAACAGCCATGGGAGAGCAAGCTGAGGGGCAAGGCGGTTGCTAAGGCTCAGCACAGGAGCAGCTGTCATGCATGAGGCCAGGCCGCTGGGCTTCGTGCATGAGTTTTTATCCGTACACAAAGCAAAGAAATAGCCAGCAGTAACGAGCAGTAGCCATAAACCACTTCTGTGGTCTCCATATTCTAGGGATAACAAAGCTCTGCTTGGCATCAGCAAAAGAAAAGCAAATTGCTCATCAGGCTTCTCTTCCAAGCAAACACTGCCTACTGCCTTTCAAACGGCTTACCAAAGAGCAGTATCTAAGCAAAGCTTCTTTCAAACCTGGGCTAACTACTGTTCCTGCTGTTATTAACTTGAGGCAATTTGGAGGTAGGGGTCTTTGATTCCTCTGACATGAAAGGTTTAAAGAAGAGAAGGAAGTCACAGTATCGACCTGTGATGCCATGGCATACAGATAAAAGCCTAGCTGGCATTTTTCCCTGCAGAGCTTCACTATGAATTCAGGGTATCTCAAGCCTGATTTATAAACTGCAGTTTTCCCCCTTGGGTCCCACAGAGCACAACCTTTCCGCCTCACCCACACCCCACAATGGCAGGGAGAAGGAGGTGGAAGTATGTGGTCTATGGTAATGATTTATTAAGCCCCAAATTTCTGAGCAGGCAAAGAGATAACATGTATTGACATACAGGAAAGGACACTTAAGGAGCACTCTGACTTCCTCACCACCCATCAGACGTAAAATAAAGCCTTTGTTCCCAGTGCAGGACTTCACAACAACAATTTTAAACTCAGCATCACAATGGTTATAGACTGCTCTTGCTTTGCATTCCTCTGTCTACACATTAACCCTAGAGTTAATATCTGGCTCTTACAAAAGTTAAATAAGCAAACATCAAAGGATAGACAAAATAACAAATACATTTACATAGGTCAATTTAAATTAGACATTGATACTTTTTTCTTTTGCTGCATGTGATAAAGCAACCATCAGCTTTCAGGCTGTGCTGCGCCCTCTTGGTCCCTCAGTGGCTTTCTGCACATTGCTAGCGTACCTTGGCAGCCTCTGGGTCAAGTCCGTCGTGGTTCCAGCCTCCCCAGGGCCTCACATCATTTTAGCCCTATGAGGTGGTCCCTAGCCCCCTAAAAAGCCTTGCTGTAGTCAAGGATAGCAGTGAGCCTAGTTTTTGCCAGACCTCAGGGAGCAGCAGCTGATCAGAAGAGGTGGAATGTGTTAGAACTTTATTCAGCCACAGCACTGTGGCATTTCAGATAGACTATAATAATAGGGCTGCATTTGCAGTCTTGGGGCAGACAATTCAGAAAGCCATAGTGATAAAAGAAAGTGGATTTATGGGTAAAAAATAACACTTCAGAGGCAGAACATGAACTGAACTAAGCCAATGAAAGAGAAATATGATTTCAGTGAAATCAGTACCTTAGGAAGGTTTTTTCTTGAAAGTCCTGAGGCGGGTCTGCTGCTCAGCAGGTATTTCTGTGTGACACTAAGTGGAAAAAAAAGAAAAACCCTTTTTTCAGATCATCTTCTAGAAATGCTATTGACTCTTGTTACAACAAAAGCAGCACAAATACCACTTTGCTAATACATACTAAGCCAGACTTAAATATGTCACTGATAGTTACTTAACAAATATTATTAGGTTTGTACTCTACGGTGGTTCAAAAGAATATTTGCTTATTTAAAACCATTTATTTTAAAACAAAGCTTTTTGTTTTCTTTCTTTCTTTCTTTTTATTCCTGGCATGATGGAGTGCAGAAAACTTTTTGCTTTCTGACCTTGGCACGTCAGCAATTTGTCATAGCAAGGAATAGCATATTCGCACTGAGTCTGCCAGCATGGATTTTCAGGGGCTGGGAAAGGCTGCTCAGTTTTAGGGCTTGGTTGCATGGTGAGGAGAATTTCATTCTGTTCTGATAATGTCCTGAGAACTGTCTATTCATGCAGTTGGGTGCTTTCTCCCTCACTATGCCCCAAAACTGTCTGATGTGATGCATGCCATTCCCAGCCCAGGCTCTGGCTCTGTGTGTCGGCTGGGCACCTTGCCTGGTTCATAGCACTTACATTCACCCTATATCATTGCAGTCTTACTTACGGTAAACAGTGTCTGAAATAGCTGGCACCACCCACCACTGGGGACAGGCGCTGGGACACGGTGTGCACGCAGCGGTGTCTCTGGGCTCTCCTGTGAGCCTCGCTGAAGTTCAGTGAAGGTGGTGAGGGAGGGCGGATTTCTGGCTTCTCAGGAGCTCTGATCAGTGTCTCTGTAAAGTGGCAGTGGCAAACCATTACGAAATCACCTGCTTTCTAAACTTCTCTCCTTGCTTTTTTTTTGAAGGTCAGCATGGTTAAGCCCAGAGCCCTCAGCAGTAGCCTGGCACCCCCCAGCTCCAGGCCAGGGTGGGTGCAGACAAAGCACTGGCTGGCCTGCAGCTTGTTTTACCCGCTTGCAAGAGGGCTACTGGGGAGGGGGGGGAACGTGTCTTCTTGTAAAGCATTTAGGGATCTATGAAGAAAAAAGAATTTTCTTATAAAGGAAAAATTTCATGTAAAGAAAAATATCAGTAGCAAAATAACATCTAATTTAGGCAAAAAGGGACATTTCCTGGTGGAAAAGCAATACTCTCACACATTCTGTGTTGAAAACAGTAAGGGAATTTGGTCAAACATTTAGGCTGAAGACAAAACCATGCCTTCTCCCAAGGAGCTAGGGAGCTGCAGGATCACTAGCATGACGTCGTTCTGCTTGGTTATAAAATGCGCTGCACACCCAACTTGGCACTCAGTGTGCTCAGGTTGAGCTAAGAGCTAATGTAATGAACTCTAGGGAAGGATTTACATCAAATACTACTCTGGAACATTAAAGACAGACGGGAGCAACTTCTTACTTGAATAATTGCACACTAGCTAAATTCCTCCTTTCATTTCAAAGCCAGGCAATCACCTTCCTCACTTCCCCTCTAAAACTATACATCGCTGTGCTATTCCTCAACCTCAAGAAAAATCAATGTGATTAAAGGATGAAGTAACTTTTGTTAATTACCATGGACTGAACTAAGATTAGTTTTAGCTCTAGCAATGACTCTTGCCACTCGAGGGGGGGAGCAAGCAAACCAAGAAAGGCGAGATTCAAATTTCAAGTGTCCAGGGCTGCTTTTATTTGCTGACATAACCCCAGAGGCAGAGATGCTTGCAAACACTCCTGAACTTCCATTTGTACGTGGGAGAACAATGTAAAAGACCTTGCATATGTGTCCATACTGCATGCAGCAGCAATGCACTGCTCACAAGCTGCTTCAGTTAACTTATGCCCTCTCCTGTCTGCGGGTACCAGTGTAAGGCTTTCAGCCAATACTGGGTATTTTCCCTTGAAGTTGTATCAGAAAAAGAAGACTGCCTTGTGCAGTTGTTGCAAGCAGCAAGTGTCCGTTTGACTGGCAGGGTTTAGTCCCAGTGTTAGAGCTGTGTGTTCGAGGGAGATCCACAGCCTGTGCAAGCTGAGGGAAGTACTTCTAGCAAATGGCATCGGAAGAAAAATGGAAGACAAAGAAGCTGAGAGGGAAAAAAATGGAAGATCAAAACATGAGAATCCTTTCCCTGGCCTGAGAAATACCTATGGTTATTCCATGGGCTGGGCTTGAAGGTGCAGGATCTCAGAGGCATTTAGAAGCCTCAAGCCCATTTTGCTTAATGGCTCTGAATACTCTGTCCTTTTCTAATTCAGTTGGCTTGCTTGTTAAAGAGGATGCTAACACATAACCAGACAAGATTTGCAAAGCTAAATTCACTGAGGTTTGTTTGGGAAGTGTGGGAGGAGATCCTTAAAGATGTTAAATAAGGAAAAAAATGAAAACATGAGACACTTTGCCCTAGTAACATTCAAAGCAGGAGTAAGAGAAAGCATTTAGTGGAGATACAACAAAGAAATCCTTTGCCTACAGAACCAAAGCTTCAGCAAAGCAAAAAAAAATACGTGAAGCACCTGGACATCCCCTTTGCTCTGAACCTGCAGCACAGGAGGGACATGCAGTAATTTAAAAGCTTGTTTTCTGCATCCAAACATCATGTAAGGATGAAATGCAATCCATCCCACTATCATTTAATGAGCACCCCGGGACCACTGTACCTTGGAGGCATGATGTCACACGTCAGCAGAGAGATTACTTGTTTTGAAGCTTGTGAACAGCTCTGAGACTTCATTTCGGAGTGCTCCACTCAGAGTCATGACTCAAACCCTTCTGGTCTCACAGAAGGACACAATTGGCTATAGTTTCCCTGTGCTGTCTCTGAGCATCCTGTGAGGGATTAGTAGATAGTTAATTTTATTATCCTTTCTCCTTTTTCATGTAGGAAAGGCTTTGTCATTGCTTGAATTCCTTCATGTTCATGACACATTTTCTCAAGTATCGTATCAATGATGTGTCTACTGAGACAAGCAGAGACAGCTACCAAGAAAAGCACTGAAACAAAAACCAAGACATTCATTTAATTTTGGGTGATTTTTAATTTATATAGAGCCATTGGAAAAACTAGTATGAAATCCAGATTCAGACCTGTGACAAGTTGGCTACACGCAATAACTCCTTTGTAAAAAGCAGTTATTACCCAGAATTTTATACCTATCCCTTGAAGGGACCAAGGTATTCATCTCGGGCAATTTGCTGAAGTACCAACTTTTTTTTTTTTTCTCCAGATCATAACAGCTCCAGAGTCACCTGGAAGCAACTAAATTGATAGCCAGGTTTAGCAGCAGTATTGCCTGAATAAAAATATGCAACATGAAAACCAGCTAACAATTCTGAACGGCTCATTTAATGCTCAATTGCTGAACCTTATTCAGTTTTAAAACAAGCTGTAAGATTAAAGCCCCAGAGGTGAATAAAAGAACTCTCCATTATCATGTCTACATTGGAATTTACTCTTGTATTAGCATTAAACCAAGAATAAAGGAAAAGTGTAGACTCTGTATAAGACTGTCTGAAACTGTGAATAATTTTAAACATACTCTTCCAGTTTATTCCAGTGTTCTCCCTTCCATAGTCAAGGACCATCAATACATCAGTAAACTCATGGTTCCTGTCCCCAGCAGAGCTCCATCCCTGGGAGCCAGACTGAAAAAGCAAAAGGGATGTAATCCACTGAGAGACTGGCTCAGCGGGAAAAGAACTTGGGTGAGGATCAGGCATGCTGGTTCCAGACTTTCTTTAATTATAAACTGTTCCTGGCAACAGGAAAATTTAGATGGACAACAGAATGAACAGAGCTGCATTCAGTGGCTGCAAATTACTGTTTTACGTTTAGTGAATTTATTGTACAGCAATACGGGCATAAATCTAGCTGATACAGAGGGCTGATTAGCACAGCTCTACACTCCAAGTAATGGCATTAAAGACGCAGTGTGAATTTCAGGGAATTAATCATATTGTTCACATCTTTTCAGTGATGATTCAGCAGGCATTCTTACAGCAGATTAACTGCTTTTACCATTCGTTAATACAACCCAGAACATTAACTACGCTTATGAAGGAAGTTTTTTACCCCCTTCCTGAAGGCATTCTCTGGACTCATATGCTGTTACTTTTCCTCTCCTATCCTCTTTGCAGCTCGTTAGTAGAGATATTGAAGGCCTGATGCAGCTTTCCTCTAAAGGAGCCAGAGTAGTTTTTTTTCCTTGAACTAGGCACAGGAGCCTGCATGCAATGGAAGAGATTAACACCAGGTGGCAAATTACAGCTGATTACAATAGGTTCATGTGTATGGGGAGACAGTGTAACGCTGCCAGGAAAACAACACATCTGGCAGCTAACTCACCCTCTACTTGCACATTCCCTTTGAAAAGAGTGGTTTGTTGTTGTTTGTTTTGTTTTTAACCTTCAGTAATGATTGTCAAACCCCTGGAAGATCAACAAGGACCCCGTACCCTCCATCCAACTATAATCACCGAAATATTGGTATGGTCTGGATGTTCCTAGGCAGGGTCTGAGCCCCACCAGATTTGGCAATATACAAGCACTGATAAAATAATGGGAATTAGGAAAGGAAATTGCCTGCTGCCCCAACACTTAACCCAGATACCAAGTAGGAAGGAAGAACATACAAACATGGTGAGGGCAGCACTAGCAGAAAGGCACAATGCAAACACAAAGAGCAGTGAGCTACAAATAGTAGCATATCATGAATATCATTAGCTAGGAGATGAAGGAGAAACACAGAAACAGGTAACACCTGGAGCAGTCACCTGTTCCTTTCTTACCTGCTTTAAGGCTCCTGCTGCTGCAGCCCCTGAACTGCTCCATCGTCCACCTCTCCTCAGCTTGTGAATCTTGAGGAATGGTTCAAAATGTCCCTTCTCTAAAATCAGTCAATTGACTCTGAACTGACAATAGTTAGCAATTCCTTCAGTGCTTTTGGAGTGGCTTCCTGCCTACTGGAAAGGCTGACAGGATACTCCTTCAGTCCTTCAGTGCAATACAGCATGGCACTGCTTCTAGCTGTGTACACTGTCTTAAGTGCACAGAAGGGTTTGATGGGTTTGCCAAGGGCAGGCCACAAACAGAGGGACTTGCTAGCCATATACCACCTTTCATCACCCTTATTGCCAATCCAACCCCCTCAACTCCTCCCTTCCCCAGACAGCAGTTATTTTAAAAAGGACTTTAAAAAGATTTGTTCATCTGCAAACTACAAAGTACGTATACATTTCAAATGAAATGGCTAGGACTTTGACACTTCTTAAAATATACATTTTATTATTTTCTGGTGTTTGCTATGAAGGTTTCATTCAAATTGTGAAGGTACACAGCCTTTACAAACTTGTTGAGTTAAAGGTTTTTGTTGGAGGTTTTATGTTCTGTTTCTTTCATGGCAGAGGAAAATACATACGCTATAAAATGTTGAAATTCATTAGATGTTTAGTATTACCTCTTCATATATGCTGTGGAATGCTTTGTAGAAATACTATATAAAATAAGGCAGACTTTGACAGGGAATTCAGTCATAAAATTTCATGGGAGAAAACAAAAAGTTCCAACATATTATTATCTTCTGTAGCCAAGGGAAGATCAGGTGGTCGTCACTGGTTTGTGGGAGAACTACTGCAGTTCTGGTGCTCAGACAGTATACATTTCTTGTTTATTCTACTATTCTCAAGTGAGACCTTTGCAATAAAACTTATTTTAATTAACATAAATCAGACAATATTTAAACATACACATCTATCCTTACAGTGCAATAAAAATGTATCATTGTATAGTATTTTGTATTTGCATTATGAAAATAAAAGGTCTGTACATCAATTAAATGTATATTAATGAGTATGAATCATGTAAATTTGTAATGCATCTAAAGTTGGCTTTGGCTTTTAAGTATTTATAAATTCATAGAAAATATTGAACATCTAACAAAATAAATAAAACATATCATTTTAATCATAGATGCTAACGATCAACCTCAAAAATTCTTGTGTTATTTTTTACATTTGCTACTAAATTTCTTAAAGAGAACTCACTTTCAGTAGTGCTCAGAAGTGAATGATTGCACCTTCTGTGATGTGAAAAAATAGAGTACATCTATTTTTCATAGATCAAAAATTCCTTCATGGAGAGTTGCATTTTAAATGTCTGATTGTTCTATGTAACTGTCTTAAGTGCTTATAAAAAGCATGTAGCTTTCTCATAAAAGCTGTGAGTCATTATTAACAGATATTTCTTTTTCACTTGCGGAATTGAGGATTATGCAAAATCTTCTGGTGAATGTCCTTTTTTATGAGAATTCTTCAAGGTCTTCCAGCTTCACATACTGGTATGAAGATAGCACAAAAACATGTTCACTAATGAACCCTCTTCAGTACAAGTACTGCAGCAATCCAGTGTAATTCCACTTGATAGGCTTATTTCATTGGAGTCCACACATGGTAGTTTGTGGAAGTCAACTGCTGACCTCATGTTCTCTTGAATTTGAAAGTTCCCCAAGTGCACGGGCTAGCCTGACTGTAATACTGAAGAGACCAAAACAAATCTCAAATCACATGAACAAAAGTGAGCTTGAATAAATATGCATCTGGTTAGTAAATTACACACCATAGTCTAATTGCTATTCTGGTGGTGGTGGTCGAAGGCTCCGCAGCTTCCTTTCATCTAGTCCTTTCCAGTATTTAAAGTTATTATCCAGATGCTGCATCAAATTTGGCAGGTCTGCAAATGCTAGGGAAGAAAGGGCAGAGTGTATTTAGTTTGCAGAATTGGAACAGTCACATGATTCTGTCTGCTTAAATATCACTTGAAATGTCTGGGCAACTGTGTTAAGTAGGAAAGCTTAAATCTGTCATACTGATACTTGAAATGTTTCTGGCTTTATAGCTCTCATCACTCATGTATCTTCCCAGGCTATTGAGAACAATTCTGTGAGTCTATTTAATACTAGTAATGCAAACACCAGCAAAGGGGCGCAGTTTTGCAGGAGGGGCATAACTAATTATGCCTGTAATTATCCTACTTTATCAAATCTCAGTCACATGTCATGATCTGGCATTCAGGAGAGTCACATTTCTGACCACTTTTACCAGGGAGGCAGCACTTGGAAGGAAATAGCTGCTCCCCCAAGCAGTTTCCAGACTGTAGAAATTTGTCTTGAAGAGTAACTGATATTAACACAGACAAAATGATTATGCCCAAAGTGCTATCAAAGAGAATGTGTTCTGTTCTCCATTGATAGAGAGGCAAGTTTTAAAAAAAGAAAGTTAAACTCTGTCTGAAACTAATATATTAAAGAGAAGCCATGAGAATATAGTTTGTAGTAGTATCAAAATACTTTTAAGCAATAATGACACTACTAAGCTTACTTGAACTGTAGAAATCTTCCTTTTTCTCCCATTTTCTTTAGGAGCCATAAGAAAGCAATTTTATATCACAGTACTTTCAAATGTTTACAAAATGCTTCTTGTTAGGAAATAGAGCAGAGTTTCACTTACCGTCCCAGGCATCAAACATATCAGTGATGAAGTAATCGATGAACGATATTTGTGACTTGGGGATGCTGCAAGTATTTCTGTCAAAAACTGGCATCACAACTGGTAAACCTTGTCTCTTTTCTTCATCAGTCTGCAAAGAACACTCTTGTGATTATTCTACGACACATTACATTAACGGCTTCTTTTAGCAGCAGATTGTTTGACACTGACTAGATCATGCAACTGCTAAATAAACAGAGAAACCTCAAGAAACCTGAAGCAGCAGCAATTAATCTTAAGCACCTACTTGCACAGGTTTCAGCCAAACGGTAGCTGAATAGTGCCTTCCAGTGTTTTGCACAACGTGACATTTATCATCTGCATTTACACACAAAGCCATCCCTAAGTTACTCCATGCACTACTAATTGAAGTTATGACTGCTTCAGAGCTAAAACATGCATATCCATGGTCACACACTAATAGAAGAGCATTCTGTGCAAATAAGAGGTAGCAAAGTATCTTTTTTATCTTTTTTTTTTTTTTTTCCCCCATTGAGGTCCCAAGGCCCAGTTTCCATATTTGGTCTGTCATCAGTAATAATGAATCTGCCTGCCCCATGTTCCCATCTTCCTGAAAACCTTCTTCAGCATGGTTTACTAAGGTCTTAGAGTATTTTTTGGAGTGAGTGCTGCTCCCATGCTAACACTAGAACCTCATGATCCTATTCTTGAGACATATCGGGTATTTAGAGGCCCCCTTTCTCTGCCTTGTGATGGGAACACATGCAAGCAAAATGCACACATACACACACACACACAAAAAAACAACCTCCAAACTGAACAACTTAAAGGCTTAAGTTTTTCAAAAACTGCATTGTAGTCTTGAAGAATTTGCATTGTAGATGTCAACTTTCTTCTGTCTGAAGGTATCTAGTAGTGGCATGAGTAATATCCCATCATTTCAGATTAAAACAACCAGTATTTTTCAGATTGCTTAATGCACTCTTAGATGTTTTGAAACATTGGCAGTATATGCACACTTCTCTTTGCTTTTACAGAGATGCTCACATGTAATGTCAGCAGCCCTTTTTAGCTGTCTTACCTGTGCAAAGTACTCCTCAGAGATGCGTCCAGCCCACTCTATACATTGCTCTATGGGTCTGCATGGATTGGAAATGTCTGCACACTTTATCAACATGCGTTTGATAAGGATACGGTTTTCAGGAGACGTGAGAACAGTTTTGATTGATTCTCCATCACCATTATTCTGTAACATTTGAGAATTAAAAACAATACATTAACAAAAACTGTTATCTGTTAGTCAAAAGCTTCCTGCCTTGGGAATGTCTTCAGCAGATCCTATAGGGATTGGTCCTGTTACTGACTGTCATATTTGATGTCCAGCTGAATTTATAGGGGGATTATGAAAGTTCGCCACAGCTCTGAGCTAGCACCGGAATTCAGTTTCTGGATCCATTCACTGTATTTGTGACAAATCTCTTGGGCATCTTTGGGCAAGTCACCTAATCCCTCTATGTCTTACGTGCCTCTAAAAGTGTGGAGAGGATCCATTTATCACTGCATAGTCAGTGACGAGCACTATGTAGGCAGAAAAAGGTAATTCTCTGCTGAAATGCAAGGATTAATAGACGTGCACATTAACAGTGGAATAGCTGGTTTAACAAAAAAAGAACTGACACGACATGCACAGTCGTCCTCTGCATGCAAAGCTCACCAGCATGAGCATTGATCATTATGACAGTGCCGCTGCCATTAGGAGAGCCAGATCCCACACTGCCTCTCAGGCATGCTCCTCGTTCTCTTCCACTGCAGCCATGTGAGCCCATCAGTCTCTGACCTGACTGGGCATTTTGCTTTCTGAGAGTTTATTGGTATTAAAGCAATATATTAAAACCATGCTTCTGAACACAGCCTCATCTTTCCTCTGCAAGTCTAGGAAAGGTTTCAGCCCACACACGGCTTATATTTGGTTCCCAGGCTGCACATACAAGCACGTCAACAGTACTCTATATTTGGAGGCAGCATACAGCTAATATGAGTAAAGGTTCCAAGGATCCAGATTGGAAGCTATTTTCTGTGGAGCTCTGATAAGTGAGTTTCCAAAGAACAGACATTCAGGATTAAAATATCTTAAAAATCACATCTAAGGGCCTTATTATTACCTGACTCTTTCAGGATGAGTAGGTACAGAAATTTTTAAAGTCTCATCTTCTACTTGGAAAAAAAATATTGTGAAGCAAGGAATATACTAGACTTCTCTAGCACTCAACAAAGTTTTGGTCTACAGACAATGCAGTGAAGGAGTCACAGGGATAGTAGCAAGAACAATAAGCCACCAGTTTCTGCAGCACTTTGCACAAAGAGGAGGATACTATCCAGCTTCTACAAAGCAGCAGAAACATTCTGATCTTTTATTAGGACATATTTTTCGGAAGAAAGTTCTTCTGAGGAAGAAAGTTCTTTCTGAAGGAAGAATATAATAATTATTAGATTATTAATTGTCGTTTGGTAGACTACTGGTTCAGAAACATCAGCTCCACAATTCCTACTAAAATGAGACTCTCAAACCAATTCTTTTCCCTCATTTTTAGATATGCTGAAGGGAAAGTACAGGGGAAACAAAGTGAGTTGCATACATCTCCAAATGCATAGAAACATGAGGCAAGAGAAAGTCAACATAAAGTAAAGGAGGCTCTAGAAACAAAAGCTATGAGTAAAAACTAAGCACTGAAAATGATTAGAGATCATTCAGCTAAGGGTAGTAGAGAATATCCTACTAGGTAAACCACCAGGAATCGAGAAAGGATGTTTGCTTCCGTGATCCGTTCAAACCAAGGGCACAGCTCTACTTGCTGGATGCGGATGTCTTGGGAATAAAATGTGCTAACTGTGCTTAGTCCCAGCATCCTGCTCAGAGTGCAGAGGTGTCTCTGCATGTCAGATGTTGGCTTCCTGTCATAGGCTTAGGTGACATCATGAAGGGAAATGGGAGGATAAAGGATGCTGGAGCTGGAAAGGATTTTTTTCAGTTTATGAAACAAAAGAAGAAAGGAAACAAACAGAGCAGCTTCTCAGCATGGCTCTTTGAACAAATATGTACAAAAATAATAAATAAAAAAAAAAAATAAGTGGAACTGTCCCATTTGGAACACACGGTTGGCAGCTCAGCCTGCAAACATTACACTGAGTCACAGCCACGACTGGAAATCGGGCCAGGAAACACACGCTGCCGCTGCAACCAGATATACGACCAGACTTGAAAGGGGATCTGTCAGTGTTGTTCTGCTAGTAATAAGCACAGCAAATGATTGGTTTCACCCACTCACACATTACAGGCCTTTTAATAGGAACCTGCTGAACTGAGAAACTCCCAGCTAGAAGGAAAACATTTTGCTTCTTGATTTCAATACAAATTATATAGCCTTTGTCTTTCCACCCACTTTTGGGCAGAATTTGCTATAAATCACAAATGCTTTGTGGGGCAGGTTATTTCTCTGCAGCCCCTGGCCCTCAAGGGCAGAATCAAACTTAGTTTGATTTCTGTATGTCACTGTTCTTATTTTTACTGCCTGACTGTACAGGCTCAGGTAGCAGCAGCCATCCAGCTTTCTGTAACAGGCGAGATGAGTGTGGCTCTTTGGACAGACACTGCTGCTCAGAAAGTTGCCCCCTGGTTCTCCTCCGAGTCTCTTCCTCTCTCTGGGAACAGGCCCCCAGAGAGGCTGTGCCTTCTGCATCCCTGACAGCTGTAAACATGAGCCTCTTCGAAGCAGTTCTGTAGGTAAAATTACTCCTGCTTAGTGGATGGGCTAGATAATCTCTTGAGTTCACCCCTGCCCCGTTCTCTACGTTGCATCCCCTACTTCACAGGTTTCTGCAGCTCCTCTTAGTCCCCCTTCCTCATCACAACAGCCATTATATCCTCCTTGCTTCTGTCAGATATACCCATTACTCATCCTCCTTTCTTCCCCCATCTACTCCCTTTCTATTCCTTTTCTTTCTGACCGGAGAATAGCTCCTTAGTGTGTCTACATGCCAGGGTAAACTGGGGGCTGAGCAGGGCTGCAGTATGGTAGCACTGGGATGATACCGGATGGTAACACCGCAGACTGTTGTGTACAGAAACAGAAGTGCCCTGGCTTTTCCTGGCTAGCTCACTTACTCGTAATCTACAAAGAATTACTCCCCCTTCTTTTTCTCTTGTTTGTTACAATCAAGAAACTGAGCAGCAAAACATTTACCCTTACAATTTTCCATCCATTTTGCTGGCTTTATGTTTCCATTAAACAATCCTGAAACAAAAAATGTTTATCCAGCATCCAAATATATGTATTAGCGTGCTATGTCTTACAACCATTCAACAACAACAACAACAACAAATCTACATCTACAGCTATGGTTGTAGGCTAGCCTGCAGACTGATACTTCACATCGAAAGATTTTGTTTAATACTGTCCATGATTGCCAACTGAAATTGTTTGGTTGAATTTTCCCCACCAGGTGTCTGCCTTAGGCAGATTTTTTTTTTTTTCTTGAAAACTGCAGTTAAAAATGATTTGGTGGCTTCTAAATATGAGATTGGGGAAATAAGGTCTTCATGCTGATGTTAAAAATTACTGCTGTTTCTCACATCTTCATGAATGAGGACCTGGAATTCAGTTAGAGGAATGGTTTTGGGTTAAGCCAGTCACCATCTCTGAAAAGCTGCTGGACATGTTACAAACTTTGGGGAAAAAAAAAAAAACAACGTGGTTTGTGTATATTCAATAGGGATTGCTGGAGCCTGGGTCTGAACAAGACTCTTGCTGCAACTGTAGTTCTTGGCTATGCCGGAGCAGACACTGTCCAAATCCAGGTTTTATAACTAAGAACAGGGAGCCTCTCTCTCCCTTACTTGCAGTAAACAAAACCTGCAGAAAAACAGCAGCAGGGAAGAGGAGGTTGTTGCCTGCTTTGAATGCAAAAATGGAGAAGGGAACAAGTAGAATGGCATAAAAGTCCTGGGAGCTGTGAAAGAGAGAGTAGAGTAGCAAGCCAACACCGTTGGAAGAGGGGAGGAAAACAGGAAAGATTTGGTGAGTGTGAGAACTAGTGCAGGGAAAAGGAGGAGGAAGAGAGGCAGAGCCAGTGAGAAGTCAAGGAGCAAAATGGTGGGTGAGAACTGAAAATGGCATGACAAGACAGTGGGCAGTGAAAGAAGTCAAAGAAGTCAAAGAAGAGTCAGTGAAAACAGAATCTGAAGATAGAATTAAGGCCTGAATGCATTGTAATAGGCATATAAATGGAGCCACTACATCAAAGAGAAGGTAAGAAGGTAAAGAGAGGTTACCAAATGGAAGGTAGTCCTTCCATTTGGTAACCTCTGACAACTTTACAATTTAAGCATGTTTTTTCACTATCCTTCCTTTTTTTGTGAGAGATAGGAGACCAACTGCGATAACAAAGGCTTAGCTATTGAATGATGAATCTAAGGACAAACACGCACAAACTAGTTTTGGTCTTCTCTAGGTGCTGTTAGCAATGAGCAGACACTTAAAGTGTAGGCATGCCCTAGGTGGTGAACAACTACACAAGGTCCAACACAGCACCTGCAGAAGTCAACAATATTTGTCTGTGACTTTAAAGCCTTCTGCAACGTGGAGCTGTCTGGGAAAAATACTTCACAGCCACAGAATTAACAGCCTTTCTCCTAGTTTAGTCAGTAAAACCAGTATCCTACTGGGACTTTGGCTCCACGTTCATGTAGTTCTCATTAGCATCTCTGGGTGCCAAGAACAAAGCTAATTCTAGCACATACTCTTGTGGACAAAGGTACTTTCCTCCAATTAAGCTCCAGTCTGCTTCTGATGGGTGAGGAACAAGATCTGTCCCTCTCCCGCCTTCTGATAATAAAAAAGACTGCCCTCCCCCACTGCACACAACAGTCACAAATGTGGCTTTCTAAAAAAAACATTGTAAGAAAACACAGAAAACCATTACAGCTCCTGCAGGACATTGCCACCGTTGCAAACTTTATTATAACCATTTCTGAAAATCTTCTCTTTGCAAAAACCATTCCAACAAAATTATACGCTGCTCTTACTGGCAAAAAAAAATCTGCTAGTTGAAGCTGTTATTGAAACTGGTGTGGTTTTTTAGAATGAGCTCCTAACAGGCAATTTCATTGTGTCCATGGGGTTCCAGATGGCTATTGATTATGTCTATATGATACATAATGCCACCATGATCTATTTTAAAGATTAAAAAAGAAAGTAGGCAGAAAATCCATGAATGCTGCCAGGCAGCACTGAAAGCTGAGGGCCCTGATTTCCACAGACTGTGCCATATGGCAGTCAGTGTACCTGCCCTTATGCTGCACCACCAGTGGTTCCCGTTGTGAGTGAGGGAGTAATTCAGCTTCTGTCCTGAGACAAATCTTGGCCCCTTTGCAGAAATGGCCAAAAAGAATGCAAGGTCTTGCTGCTAGCACTCTCTCCACTGGAGCGACTGGGTTCATCAAAATGACATTTTTAAGAGGAACATATACAGGCTTCTGGTCCCCAGTACATGGCTGGTTTTCATAAAACATCATAGTGCTGCAATATTAATAGGAACCAAGTGAGTCCCACTCATCCTCAAAATGGGTGATGATGACATTAAGTAGATGGGTACTGAAACCCAGAGGTGAAAGACACATTTCTAACCTCTCTTTCTCCATGTT
This sequence comes from Aythya ferina, assembly GCF_964211825.1. Lineage (NCBI taxonomy): Eukaryota > Metazoa > Chordata > Aves > Anseriformes > Anatidae > Aythya > Aythya ferina. The sequence continues at coordinate 10,322,960 of NC_140307.1, forward strand.
TCTCATGAACTTTCTCAGAATACCACATGGAGATTTCCTACTGCCAACAGTTCCCAGTCCCTGCTTATTTATTTTAAGGAAGATTTACAGTGTTGCTTACCCCATTTTCTTCAAGCGCTGCCAAGGGTTTATTAATGCTGTTGACAAACTTGTTGACATGCTCAAAGTGCTTTGTCATTTCTGTTGCTAAGACCATGTCAATAATGGCTTGGCGAAGGGTTCGATACTCATTCCTGTTTAAAGAAGGAAACAATTAAGAATGTTGGCTGGTGCACAAAGGGCTGCTTGCTAAAACAAGTCTAACAAAAATGCTAAAGACCATTTGTGCTGCTGAGAGGTGCGAGGGGAAGAAAGAATAGTAAGAAAGGCTTGGGTAGCTACATCTATGCTGGATGAAGTACCCTTTGGTGCACAGAGACATATATGCTAGAGGCATGACTGGATCTCTGGGAGAAACAATGTAAGAGCTGTGCAGAAGCAGAGGCACCAGCTACTCAGGAGGGCTGCCAGGACACATCACACCGGTGTGTTCCCAAGGCTTTTAGCACAGACACTCAACCACAGCTCAAGCTCCCGCCAAGTTTTCAGCAATACTTTTCAGCTGTATCTTGAATGAGCCAAGGCAGTGGTCATCCTCACCCTAAATGTATTTCCTGCTCTGTGCTGGAAGGAGAAGAGCAGGTCCTTCACTACCCTTCCCATTGCAAGAAGACATTTAATGTTTTAGTGATTCTTCCTGACTCTTTCCATCTTTGTTCTACCCAGCAAACATACATCCACTCATCCATAGTTTATCTTCAGTGTCCAAGAATACAAAATAAGACTTTGCTAACGTCAGGATTTACATTGAAAGCTCCTTAGACAAGGTCTGTCTTTTTATTCACAGGAGGAACTGAAACCATGGAATGACTCCTAAGCCTGTGCAGGACAGGCAGAAGTATTGTACTGTTTTAGAAGCAAACTTTCACAAAGGCTACATACAGTTATCCACAAGGCATGCTCTCCTCTAGGATGCTTGTTTGCATAATCTTGTACTACTCAGAAGAAACCGAGAGATGTTAGTGGGCAGACAGGGACCCTGTGTTTAAGCTTACCTTTCCATGTTTTTAAATATATTGCATTTGTCATCCCGGGTGGTGAGCTGGAAAGCCAGGGCAGCATGATGGCTCTCCAGCACTGCAGTGTCATTGTAGAGAATTGCTAGCTCACTGCCAGCATTGCACAGGAAAGAATTTGTTCTTCCTGGGTGATCCACGTCATGGACTGTGGCAGCAATAAGTGCGGCAACCTCATCAATCGGATCCAAAGTTTGCTGGAAATAGAAAGATGCTTAGTTTTCCTGGCAGACTCATTAGAAACCCTACTCTGTCCATAAAGGTTAAGCCAAGTTGCTAAGGGAGAAAAGCCAGAACTCTGCAGATCAGTAAGGGTCAGATGTTCTAGACAGAGCAATGGAAAATTCATTATAAGCTTCATTGAACACTGCATGACTTTTTAAGTCATTTTGTTCCTCTTGAATTTAGCCACACCTTTCACAAAGCACATCAAATTAAATAAATGCGAAGTAATAAATTAGTTTGTGTTTTCTAACAACACATGAACCACCTTCACTTGAGTTAGGGAAATACCCTTGGAAAAAAAATGAACACTGCTAAAAATAATTATATTTCCACCAGACTCCTTCATTTCTTTTGGAAACTGAATGTGTCCTAATCATATTCCACTTATGTGCTGGCTAGGTTTGTGATTTGTAAAGAGTATTTCACATACATCCAGTTCTATAATAGTGTCCTGAGGCTAGAGTTAATGAGTTCTGTGAAGAATTCTTGATGGTTTATATCCATGGATATACATCCATGACTATACTAATAGGAGAAAAAGCACTAAGGATCTCAGAAAACTTTATTGTATGCTTCTTGAAACTAACCGTTATGCTGTGTTTATGCTGTGCTTTTTGTGAAGGACCATAAATACAAAACACTTATGTTAAAATTTTTAATAAAATGAAAGAGACATGAGCAGAATTGTTCCCCTGCTGAATCTAGATGCAGGACAGATAATTTCCAGTTCAATTAGCTTGAGTTAAGGTCCACATTTTTTTACTGACTTTGATTGTACCATTCACAATGGTCAGACTTTTCACTCATACTTTTTCACTCAGTAGAAAAGACTGTGTATACCTTATTTCGCTGTGTGAAATTAACGCAGTGACTTTGATGGAGCAAGGATATTATTCAGTGAGGACTGCAAAAAGGTTCTTGTGGAGAAAAAGAAAAGGCAAAGAAGTATTTCTACCCTAGGTTCATAGTTACCATTGTCTGAAATACTATCTCCTGTGTGTTAGGTTCTTCCTTCTTTCTTTCATCTGCTGCTCATGTGATTCTAATTTTGAGGTATAAAGTTAGGGGAGAGGGATTTTAGAACAAGTTCTCCTGGGAGGGCCACACTGATCTCTGTCTGGCTGAGAAAGACTTGTGCAGATGGAAAGTGGCAAGAAACTGGAGAATACTTGACCTGTAGTGCCACAGCAATGTATCTCATGCTTATTTCCTGAGTGTGACATAACAAACTTCAAAGGGATTTACAGTACCTTTACCTCTGACTTCAGGTCAAGGATTCTAACTTTGTTGTGTTAACTCCTATGGCACAGAAGTGGAAATGATTCTGAGAATACTGCTTTAATTTGGGAGCCAGAAAATTTTCCCAGACAAGAACAGAGTTCAATTTACTAAAAAAAAATCTTTGTGTGATTCTGAGTGGCAGAATCTGGCCTTCTGTATTTAACTTAAGTTGAACTCTGGACAACACAAAAGCAGCTGGGCTGTAAATCTGAGAAGATAAAGAGAGAATCTTGAACTTTGATTCTACTCCTTCTTCTGTTGCAACATTTTTTTTTTTCTTTTGCTATGCCTACAGAGGAATGGAAATAACATTTTTGAAAAGGAGGAGGCAGTCATGCTTCTGTGGCATTGAAATGATTCCAGATCTTGTCTGTTTTTCATAGATGTTCTTGGGAAGACCAGTTAAACCTCTGGCAAATAAGGGACTGCAAATATCCTGTGAAGTTCTATTCCCACTTGGCATATGGTATCTGTGAGTCAGCCTCTGGAGAGCACACTAATAAGCTGCAGCTCCAGGTTAAGGGATTTACTACAATTTTAATGAGCTGTCAGAAGCTTGTTTACAATCACAAATGTCTCAGCCGAGTGCCCATCACTAGCACTATCCTTAGGCAGGCCAATTCAGGGTAGGAATTTCTATCTAAAAATGCAACTCAGAAATACGTACTGCCACTCCACTGCGTACACATGCAAGCACTGTTTTAATTCCCCTTCTCACACTCCAGTCTGCCCTCTGGGTGTGTGAGAACAAACGCTGCTCTGATTTATTCTGCTTGTCAGAGGCTCTAATACACCACTGGGCATTATGGTACAAGGAACTTCAACAACTAATCTGTTTCAACACTCTTCTCCAATGCAGTCTCTTTAAGCCTCAGGGCATCTCGTCTAGTGGGTAATACAGCTTTGGAAGTACCAAAAATATTTTATGGCCTATATTGTCCTGGGAGTCTTTTGCAAAAAGGCATAAGAAATGATGATTGATTAAATCTGTATGTGTGGGGACCATCACAAAAATAGTGTCATTAGCTCATCTATGTGAGAAAAATTAACTATACCAGGAATTTTTGTTTTAAAAGGAGGCTCTCTTATTCTCATCAAGTATAGCTCAATTCCTGTAATACTAGTATCCATTCTTCCACATATACTACACAACAGATCCTAGAACTTGTGTAAAGCAACCCAGTTCTTTGACCTCAGAGCTGCCACATGGGTTAGCACTAAGTAGACATATGGGTCTTGGCATCTTTTCTGAGAGGTCTTGCTTTAATCCCACCTATACTTTCCACCTGTGCTGTTTCTTAGAATTGTGGACTCACCTTTACTCTTTCTTTAGACAAGAAATAAGCAGTGGCATGTAGCACGTCTGCCGAATGAGTAGAATTATGATAGGAGTTGGAGGAATGGTAGTTAGCTTCAATAACTTGTAACCACGACCTCAGAGTTGATTCTGAGCAGTTTAGGAATTCACAGATTCCAAAGCGAGCAAATATTTTGAGACCTAGATAAACCAAGGGTCTGTGAAGAAAAACAAACACAAAGTTTTAAAACAAATGAGGTTGAAAGCACATTACATAATGTGAATAGTATGAATCTATACTTTTTTTTTTTTTTAAACTAAAGATGTGTCAGGTCTGTATACAGACTTGCTTGTTTCAGAATTGTAATCCAGATCTGTAGAAATCCAGATCTGTAGAAATCTTCCTATCATGTGCCAACTCTCAGAATATGCCAGTTCCTCACACTATCAGGAATATTAAGCAGGCTCTATATTTATACTGTATTCCATGTAGCAGCACTTTGGGGCTTGGGGAAACTATGCTGGGTAAATGTAGACTGCAGCTAAAATGAGATAAATTAGTATGTACTGAACACAGAACATTAGAGGAGGGAGGTAATCTTACTACTGCCAGTTTCCTAAACCAGCTTGTTTACAGTTAGATTAAGTATATCTATACTATATATTGCTGCAATCAGTATTCTTTCTGCTCTGCAGAGCTGCTCCATTTCTTTCACACACCCCACTTGAAGGTTTCCATTGCTCATTGATTTTGTATGCAATAGAGGATGAGATATGGAAGCATTCTGGAAGTAAATGAAAACAGGTGCTGGCTGGGATTTCACTAAAGTGAGATCTCCCTGACTGCTAGATCGTTAATACCACATGTACCACTGCCAAAGATCTCTCCAGGTTTCTGTGTCAGGGAGCCGCAATGTCTACTGTAGTAGGCTTAGATTTAATGAATTATCTTGGCTTACTACCATAAGTCTGCTTAGGCTTGAAGACAGTATTAATAACATATTCATGGTTGTGATTCATTGAAGATCACCTTAATTCCCTTAATAAATGAATTGCCTTTATTTAACAGCAGCAGGAGGCAATCCTAATTATAATACCTTTAGGCAACAAAACACCTCCTTCGTCCTCCTGTGGCCTCTTCAAGTCAATAAGAAAAGATAAGCCTGTCTGGTCATCTCATACATGTTACCTGGGATATTTAATTCTTTTAGCTACTGCAATGTGCATATTAAAAATTGTAAATCACACTGACTACATTAACTTTATTTTTCAATTACGGTATCCATAATACTTCACCAGAAATAAAAACATGGAAAAAAGAACCTAAAATAATGGTGCAAATTTCTTTACTTACAAAGAAATTTAAAGTTGGATCACTTTAAGGAAAAAAAAAATCTGAATGTTTTCCATCTTTTTGAATCAAAAAACATTGCCTAAAATTAAAATGTGTATGTATTAATTAAATACCTTAGTATCTTGCTTAGACACTGTTTTTAAATATCTTTCAAAGCTCTCATGGATCTGGGATTTTGATGGGGGCTTAAAATAGTCAATTTCATTGCAGAATCTAGCCTTCAAATTACAATCTCACAGAAGCTTTAAGCTAAGAGAAACCGCGACACATGAAACTAGACCCTGAGGAGAATTTTTGATAGGCATCAGGAAATAAAACCAATGATTTAAACAAAAAGATTGATTTACAATCATAGTGGGAGCATTTGCTAATGAAGTACAGACTATCAAAACTTTTGGAAATGCTTGTGATGGAAATTGGTATGCTTTACTTTTTATCAGTAAATATTCTTCAGTTAACCTTATACATAAAATGTAGCCTGCTAAATTGATAGAATAAAGAAATTCTTTTGATCCCAGAAATGAGAATTCTGCTGAAAAGCTGTATTTGAACTGTCCAGGAACAAAAAAATACCCAATTACATAAAGACAACATAAATCATGATCTATAACAACTGATCAAATTAGGACTAGTGTGTTGACTTTGTGTGTAGCTGCACATAATTTGAATTTGAATCCCCACAAGATAACAATTTGATTGATAGAACTTTTCTATTTTCAAAAACAGAAAAGGAAGGCTTGTAAAATGATGTTGCTTTGTTATTATACCATATCAAAGATACATAATTTTCACTTACATCAACTGGGAATCTGCAGGAAAGAACATATGATGAAACAAAAATATATAATCGGTTCATACACAATGAGAAAAATTCAAACATTTGACTTTGAAAATATAAGTAATTCCATTTGAAAAGCAAAGGTAGAGAAATTGAAGAGCTGATTACAGGATGACATTTAAGTCAATTTTCAGCAACTTGAATTTATGAGCCCTTGAGTTTACTGACCTTTTATGGGTGGCAGCCTCAAGTTCAAAAATATCAAAATCCCAGTGTTCTTCATTTTCCATTGCCTGTGTTATCCGTGGGGGTATGTCATTGAGGGAGATTGGAGAGATCAAACTGCCAGCGACCTGATGAGTTTCTGTTGAAGAATATATTTGCAGATCACTATTAATAACCTCAAGATACACTACTATTCCTTACATACTTTCTTTTCCGTACAAATGCCAAGCAGGTCTCATTTCTGTATAGCTCAGTAATGTGCAGAAAAATGTTTATAAATAAAGTAAAAACAATGTTCATAAAAAGAACAACTGATCACTCTGCATATTTCTTAAAATTTTTAATATGCTAACGTCTAATGAAGTGCCAAATTAAGACTTACGTTTTGCTGACAGTATGTATTCATTCCCTGATAATCTTCGCAAACCATCCTGTTCAATGAAAGTTGAGAATTAAATGCAGGGTATTGTAAAAGAGGTCTATACAATGATGACAACAAATAGCACAATAACATTAGAGAACCCTGATTACAACATATCATAGTCATCAAAGCTGCCTCTGCTATATCTGTGTGCCCTGTTAACATTTGCTTGTTTTACATACAGCTCATTATGGATGAGAAACTGCAAGAGGTGGGATACAATATGAACTTTGATAGGTGCAAACTTGAGTACCTCAGGTGTAGATAGAAGTCTGGAATTACAGCTTCACATCCACTCTTGTTTGGACAACACAGACACCAGGTCTGGGTGTATGCCACAAACCAGACACCATATGTCTGTATACTTCCCTTCAACAAGCAAAGGTGGGTGGTGGGAGGGCACAGATGGAGACATGGTTCTGCTCTCCTCCCCTGGTATTGACAGATCAAGTCACCTCAGCAGCATAAGAATCTTGTGATTTGTTGCTGGGATTACAGAGCAACAAATTACTCTGGGCTTCCCTTCTATCAAAGAACGTGTGCTTGTGTATTCTCCAGCTCAGTGCCTCCTAGGTGTAATTCTGGCATGATGCCTAATGTGAAAACTCAGCCAAAGGATTAAAACTAACTGAATGATCCATTTAATATTTACCTTTCTGCTCATAATTCTAAATGCTGTGGCCCAAATTCTGCCTCCTCTTTTGATGTATACAGACTGTTAGTTACCACACATCAATGTTTACATCAATGTCATGATGTAAAAAAAATGGTTATAAAAAAAATCAGTCTTTCTGAATGTACCTCCCTATGCTATGTACCCAAAGCATAGCTGAGGTAAATGTGGATGCTGTATCTGAACATGCAATTCCTGCACGTACAGGAACTGTTACAACTCATTTTTATTTTTCAAATTTGGAAGCAAATTAGTCTGAAGTTCTGCGATATAAAGGAAAGGGAGTACTACCACTCTAATTGGCTCAGTGACTCTTCAATAGCACTGCTATGAAACAAGGATTTGGTACACCAGATGCTGTGAATCCTTTAGAATCAAAGATTATTTTTTTAGGAGTTGAAATAGTAGGTGTAATTGTATCTGGAAAATCCATCTTTGAACTCCAAATGCCCTTCCCATCATGAATTCTGTGTAAGAGTTCAAATCCAATAACCTACTGCTTGTTCCCTACAACTCAGATATAGCTTCTGAACATGACATGGAATAATAAGATTCTGGTCCCCTTTGCTGGAAAAAATATTTCTCCCAGATCATTTTAAAACTCAGCATACACCATATACCCTGAAATGGGTTTTCTCAGCTTTTCTATTGCTCCATAAAATAGCCTTTGTTTTATATTCAGGAAGGATTTTGTATTTTGTAATTTTGTTACCTGCATGTTCTGGGACCATAGACTGAATTACAAGCAGGACGAGGGGGAATGGGCTTAAGTTGAGCCAGGGGAGTTTTAGGTTAGATGTTAGGAAGAACTTCTTTACAGAAAGGGTTGTGAGGCATTGGAACAGGCTGCCCAGGGAAGTGGTGGAGTCACCATCCCTGGAAGTCTTCAAAAGACGCTTAGATGTAGAGCTTAGGGATATGGTTTAGTGGAGGGCTGTTAGCGTTAGGTTGGAGGTTGGACTCGATGACCTTGAGGTCTCTTCCAACCTAGAAAATTCTGTGTGATTCTGTGAAATGTATGTAAAGAACACACCATCTACAAAAAGGAGTACCCAGCTAAGTTTATGGACTGCATCGTCAACAGGAGAAAAGATTCACTTTGAGACTCTAATGCATTGCCATTCCAACAATATTTTTATGGTTAATGTAAAGATATATTTTGTTTCCTGTGCTAGTAAATTCAACCCTGTAGGAAACATTCTGATCCTCTGGAATTCTTGAAGTCTCACATATGTTTCTCCTCATTAGACATTTGCTGTGTTATTGTACAAGGCAACAATATATTTAAACTCTTTCAAGACTTTAATGGATACTGCAAAGTTGTCTTGAGCATGAAATTGTAATAGCCCAGAGACATCTCTGAAAAGCTCACATTTTGTGAGCCTTTTGCACCCAACACACTGTCTTCTTTTTTTTCCTGAGGTAGCCTTTTATATGCAATCTACAGACTAATGGGAACACATATCCTGGAGGCACAGGTAACATTCAACCAAGTTCATCTAGTTATCATCAGGAGGGCCACACTCCAGACTCTGAAGGTTTGAGTTCAATTCTTTGCTTTGCTTCATGCCCTTTGTTCAATTTTGGGTACAACGCTTCTTTTTCTAATATCCCTGTTCCTTTTTAGATAACGTAGTAATATATGCTGCCTCCTCCAGTCCTTTTTTTTTGCCTTATTTATTTAAATTATGAGTTCTGTGGAGCATCATTTTGTTTTCATGTGAACGTTCATGTTCTTAGCTCAAAGCACTGATCTTTCTGAGTCTCTAAATATTCGAATATAATCTAAGAAATAGCAACTCAAAAGTATTTTCCATTCTTCTGTAAACCCATACTTCTTATTTATATACTTTTTATACAGTCCATTCTAATCCTAATTAATAAATATACATGTCTAGCTGTCTTTCCTTCTTCCTCTCCCATCTATGTATTTCTAAAACAATACACATTGGAAAAAAGTGTTTTACTTCCCACTTCTAGTGAAACTTATGCTTGAAAGGGACTGGTCAATTTTATTCTAGAGCTACATTAATAAAAGGGGTGGGGAGAAAACACAAAAAGAAGTGAGCAGTTTTTCATGAAAATTTGGCATTTTTAGGCAAAGCATCTGCCAGATAATAACGATCAGGTAACCAGGAACATCAGGCAGCAGAACATCAATAGCCGTTTGTAGCAGTATATACTTACTGTCATCAACCCTCCAACGAGGTCGCTTGTATGTGGATCCTCATCTTTTGTTCCCAGTTGTGGAGAGTACAATTCAGTGGTTCTTAATATCTCCAAAACTCGGTCTAAAGCTTCTGCAACTGGCATTGGACTGCTTTCTTGTGCAGCATTGATGATGTTTATTACCTAGTTTAACATCAGACATGATTTGAATTTAAAAGTAATTTAAGAAAGAACCAACACTCTCATCAATTATTACGAAAAACTCACAGCAATTAAATCAGATCTAAAACTTTAATCCACATGTGGGGAATAAAAGTGAAAGGGATGTTAACAAAACACTGACATTTACGATTACCTTTAGGAACAAGATAACAGCCTTAAAGACAACAGCCTTATTAATACTTTCCTGTTCAAGGCACAGCCCCCAAATGACTCTGAATGGATTCAGTGTAACCTTCTTCCATTTGCCTCTGCCACTTTATAGAAGAGGTGATTTTTGACAAATCCTTGAATGGTTTCAGAAGGCAGTTTATAATGCGTAAGTAAGAAGGAGGAACTCCAGTCTCCTCCTCCACAAAGGCAAGAATCCTTCAAAAGGATCATGCTGTGGCTGGCCACAGGGAGGGCACTCTGCTACACAGCCTTGGGAGGACTCAGTTCAAAGCATCTGTTTCTTGGAGCTCCATCAGTGGTCTGGTAGAAGGGGGGAAGAAGTTGCACTGGAGACCAACACTGCCTTGCTCCTCAGTCTAGATGCTTTGTTGGAGCCTTGGGCCATGGTATTCCAGTACAGCACAACTGCCAGTAGCCAGCAACAGTTGCACATTACCTTGGTAATAGGTGCTTCAATAGTCATGGAATGTATCCTGGCCATAGAAGAGTGCCTCCTTTGTGAGCTGCCTGCATGGGAAACAAAGCAGAATTAGTATCCTGAATCCAGTGACATGGCAGGACAGGAGGTTTCAGCCAAGAAATCTAGATTCGTTTTCTAAACTGCTTACCCTGCTGTGCCCTTCACAAGTGATCTACTGTAGAATGCATACACATGCTTGTTATGCTCGGGACACACAGGTGCAAAAAGATGCCTGCTGAACCATTGCTATCCAGATTAGAGATAAGTAGCTGTAACAGCCTGGCAAAATCATTGCTTTGTTTTTGTATTTGAACTGATTAAAATATTTAAGGAAATACTGAGTTAAAAGACTATACGGATGTGTGTGTGCGTAAACTGGCAGGCACATGTAGGTAACAATTGCATTTAGGTTATTATAAGATACAAATACTTTTTCTGACTGGTTCTACATGACAAGTCATAATGAGTCAGCTACCATGCTGAGGTAAATCAGTGAAGCTCTTATGAAGTGAAGAAAGCTATGCCAAATTAAAATAGCAGAAGTCCTGGCCCCTCATTTATTAAAAATTAAAAAAAAAAAAAGAAAAAGAAAAAGTTTTATTTCAGTTAGCAACTCTGATTTTGTAGAGAAAAGGCCCAAAAGGGAATTTTCTATATAATTATGTTGTGTTCCTATAAAATACAGACAGATCTCTGTTACTTCGTACTGAACACCTATTTAGAAAAAGAATCAATGCTATTCTTGTCATACTGGGGCATGATAGTATACTCATTGCCACAGACCTCCTCCCATGTTTCACTAGTGCATGCTCCCTAGACTGTAATGATCCGTGCTTTAGCAGAGCCATGCAAGTATCAGGAAAAGTTTTCAATATGTGATTCATCTATCAAGGTCGGGGTGCTATGATGAAATACAGTACAAAACAGTGACAAGAAAACAAAACTCATAAGAAAATTTACATCATATATTTATCGAGAGAAGAGGTAAGAAATGCAGTAATTTGTTAGGTTTAGAGTCTGCGATTTGTAGTTGAAAGTACTGCTATTGAATCTCCTAAGGTCTTCCATGCAGGATGATAGATGATAGCCTTCCATTCTTCAGTGGTTCAAGAAAATGGGGCTGTTGTTCACAGGCGAATGCCTTGCTGTTTTTTTAGTATATGTATATACACATATATACTTATCTGTATTTGTATGTGTATGCGTGCATGCACATAAAAAATTGAATATATGTAGAAATAAAAAAAATCTGCTTGTTTAACATACCATCACTCCCTCTTGATGTTGTAGATCTGACATCTAGTGATCCTTTCCTCCTGTCTTTGTGTCTGGAAGTCTGAATATCTGTTGAGAAAATTATATGAGGACATAAGCTCTGCCTAAGATGTATGATAAAGGAACCGAAACTCAGAGAAAGCCTCACAGCAGCTGAGTGATATTTAGCAGAATGCTCCAACAGATGAGGGACAATGAAAACTCATTTTTAAACTCTTGCCCAATTACATTGTCATTGTCCCAGTCATGCATTCTGACAAAACATGACAATATGTTTTTGCAGAATGGATCTACCAGAGGGAAAAGTTCCTCTCTTGACACAATGTAAATGTACTTGTGAATACAACTTATGCAACACACCCGACGAGTTCACTCAAGTGATAACTGCCAAAAGAATTGTTGTCCCAAAGTACAATACACACTAGTAAACTAGGCAATGCATTCCAGATCCCTGACAGACTCCAACAGATACAACCTGTCCTACCAAACACTACAATTAAGAAGTACTCATGGCACAGATGCCAAAGATGTCTTAACTGCAGTGTTGATACGTGGGATGAGGGTGAACAGTAGTGGTGGTGATACTCATTTCCTTCCCCATGGAAATACTCCACAGGACAGTTAAAAGCAATGCAAGCAGACATACAGCAAGCTATAGACCAGCTGTAGCAACATGCTGACTAGACAGCAACCTCGGTATCTTTAATTTTGCCACAGAGATCCACTACCCACAACTGAAACATGACACCAAATCCAGCAATACCACAACACCAACCCGGCCCCTCTTGTATTTTTGAGTTGCTTTATATCATTTCTGGGTTTATAGCATTTTGGGTTTGTTTTATAGCATTTCTAAGACAAATGTGGCAGGTAGAGAGAGTTTCTATTTATTTTGCTGCCTTTTGAGATGGATTCCCAGTTTATTGCTAGCTAAATAGTACTGTTCAGACTGTCCTTAGCTAAATAGTACTGCCCAGACTTGGACTACCCTGTGCAGCTGTGGTTTTCAGTCATATACTAGCAACTGGCTTCTTTCTTTTCCCAGGTACATTTTCCACTTATTATGACAGAAGAGATGTGTCATACCTGTCTGAGATTCAGCCTGAACACGTTCACATGTCTTCTCCGCCTACAAATCAGTATGAGAAATCCAGTTAGTCAGAACTTTTCCATTATTTTGTAGTATTTAGGGCTCAAACTAAAGCAAGCGTATCACCATTTTCACTTACCTTATTGTTGTCATTGCACAGTCTACTAATTGACACATAGTGTCTAATCTTTCTGCAGGCAAAAAACAGCGTGTTAATTCCCATCCAAACCTCAGCTCTAATTCAGTGCTGATACACAAAATGGGCAATAGCAACAAATTAATGTAAGACAAATCCTGTTCTGGCAGGAAGGCTAGGTAGGGAATGGAAAAAAGACCAAAACAGTTCTGCTGCAGGTGACAGGGAATACAAAATGGAAACATCCTTTGCAAAGATTGTTCCTTCCTCTTTCTCCATGCCCCCCCTACCTTCTTTTGGGCAACTGTAGGATGCTTCAGGTATGATATAACTGAAAAAATATGCAACACTGCAGTCCAACAACTGAAGCTTTCTATAGGATTTAGGGACAGGGCAATCAATCTGAAAACTAAATCTTTGATTAGCAGGAAACTTTCTAAGCCAGTTTCAAATGAGCTTAGATTTCTCCTTAAGTAACAATGTACACAGAATATATTAGTTTTACAAGTTTGGCATAATAAGCTGGAAATATCTTCATGCTATTGATGTAGACTAGAGAACATGAATTACTTCCAAGGGATGAAATCAACCTAAAACACTTTTTTTTTTTTTTTTTCTTTTAAAGGAAGTAACTGCATGAAGAAGCTGCATTTGGCCTCTCCTTCACATTGACACAACTTCCTAAAGAAGTGTCTCAGCCAAGTCTGGAGATAATGCACAGTGCTTTTAATTAATGTCTGTGTTGCCTTAAAGGGATTTTTATACTGCTACTGCATGTGATTTGATACACTTTCTTTTCCAATATCATACAGATGTACTCATCACAAACGTACCAACAACTAACATATACCTGCATGCTCCAAAATGCTTTACCTGGGGACCAAGACATGCTTGAATTTGGACCAGGATCAAAGCACCCAGTAACCTCATCACAGAAAGACACCTGACAACGGCCATGAGTACGTGAGGGACATGCTACAGGTGAACAGTAGAACAGGATGTAGGTTCTGGTGCTCCCCACACAATACACAGAAAGAGTCACAAGTGAGCACATCTGGATCTCTGGCTCCTTTCTAGGGAGAATTGGGAGAATTTCACATTTCTTGTACACAACATGGAAAGGTGATTTTAACCCAAGGAATTAAATACAGAGGTCTGACGCTCCCTTCTTTGCATAAGTTTCCTTTATACTGGGATAGATAATCCAACACCTGCTGACAGTAGCTGAATTCTGAACTGAACCTTGATTCACACCTAAATTATGGCTTTAGCATTCATACTTACCCTCCCTGTCCGACAACAGGTAATATCTTCACATTTTGCTGTATGCTATCTCCGTTTTTCTTTTTCGCATAGTACATTCCTTGCCATTCCTGAAAAAGGAATTCAAGCAAAAGGAAGTTCAAGATGCAATCATCAAACCAAATATGTTCTTCTACATATTCTCCTTCATTTGGCAACTTGGAGAAGTGAGATAACACAGGAAGAGAAGCTATAGCTTCATACCTTTTTTCACTGAAAACTGTTTTAAAGTACAAAACCTAAGGGTTCACCCACAAAGGTAAAGAATATATCAGAGAAATATATCACAGAAGACTGATGGTCTAGCAGAGAAGTCACATCACTCGTTAACATGAGATATATCTATAACTTAGAGTGCTTTGGTATCCTAATGTGTTTACTTTCCACACTGTCTGTTCAGTCTCAAACCACATCAGAGATTTATCCTGTGGTGTTTTTTTTCTTTTTTTAAGCAAAAGAGAGCTTAGAACAGCTACTGGATTCTGCCTTCCACCTGCTGACCTCCCCTCTAAAAGCTCTTTGGTCTCAGGATAACACTGAAGTAGACAATTTTTGCAGTATCAGATTGTCACTGACAGTATCATTGTTTTGTTTTGTGTTTTTTTTGGGGGGGGGATAAAACTCATAAATGGAAAAAGAAAAAAAAAGTGGAAAGGAATTTTTCATTTTGCTGTAAGAAGTCATTTTTTTTCCTCTGGAAATGAGACATTTCTTTCTAGTGCAGAATGTACATTTTTCAAAATCCACATATTTTCTTTTAAACGAGGCTCAGAAAATGACCCTTCTCCCTTGTTCAAGGCATGCTTTTAAGTGAAATATTGTTAAAACAATCACTTCTGTTATTTGAAGATTATAAAGCCAGAAGGCACCATCACGGTCCACCACCCAGCCCTAAATGAGCCGCCGGCAGCAAAGCCCACACCGTGCTGTGAAGCAGCAGAGCTTCCATGCCCACACACAGGTGGAGCTGAAGGCAGCTCCAACAAACCCTTCTCCTCCTTACCTCTGTCATTCCCTTAAAATGCCCTCAAGACATCACACTGCTGCTTCTCAAACTGTGCTACAAATGCCACAGCAAAGATATGCAATCCAGCACTGACAGACCTCCCCAGGCCTCCCCTCACATGTGGTGCCCAGACAAGAATTGCCCCCTCACAGGGCTATTTAGGACATTTCAGGGAAAACAAGTTTGGGAAGCCTGGGTCTCCTCTGCTCATTTCTGGCAACAAACACAGCAACCTGAAACCTTCCAGCTGTGCCAGTCTCTTGTAACCTGGCCATTGACAAGGCTTACAGTCTTCCCTATGCATTTCCATCCCTTGAGTAGCTGCTGTTGTTGTGTGTTGTGTTTTTTTTTTTAAAGCTGCAGATTTTGATCTGGGCATCTACTAAATACCAAATGATTAATAATTAATGAATCCCGTAATGCATATTCACTTAATGCAAACTGCCCATGCCAGTTGCTGTCCCTCAGTTGAGCTCAACAGGCTTTAGTTCAGATCTTACCAATGTATGTGAAAATACCTTAATGAGGCACCCAATACATACTTATTTACGCTGGACTGACAGATCTCACAATCGAGCAGGCCAGAGCCCAGGTACAGAGAGAGGAGTTTTGCATCTATGCTAATTGAGCCAACAAATAAAGACTCCTGCCTGCAGAGAGCTGCATGATGACAGGCTGTGCAGAAGAAAATATGAAAGGCTTTTCCAAGGAGCTGTCAGAGAAAAGCACTGTGAATAACAAATTAGGAAGCAGACATAATATCTTCTCCTGTGAGCTGCATGAGGAATACAAACGAAGATAAATCAAACATCACAAAATTCCACGCTCTCATAATTACAAGTATGCATATCAATAGATTCTTGACAACCAGGATGAGGCAGAGATGAACGATTGATCTCTAACCCAGGTAATAAAGCCAGAATATGCACAAAGGGGTGAAGTCATAAGGGACAGATTGGATAATTCTCGCACTGGAAGTGCATGCTTTTCAAAATAGGTTCGAGTTATTCACCAATGTGCTCTTCATAGTCAACAGATAGATTTTTCAACTTGTGAATGTCTAAAACCTGTGAAACTGTGGCAGGGAATGTGAGAGGGAAAAGGTCAGCAGAATTCCAAAAAATAGGAGGCCCAAGCCAAGCTCCTGCTGGTATGTAAAGTTCTCACAGGGTTGTTACTTAAACATATTTTAAGAACACCATGTGCTCTCACAGAGCCTCTGTCAGCAATCCAACAGAGAGGAGCTGCTTCACAAGACGTGCTGTCAGTCAAGTCATTTTATGGCTATGGTACTGCCACACAAATACAGTCATCAGTCATTTCTGCACAGCCTGTCAGGCTAGGCTCAAATGCAAAGTAAAAACCATACATAGTAAGAAAACAACAGTTTCACCCTTTATACAGTACTCTAAAAATCAATGCTGTGATTTAAGATTTCATTCAGAAGGCCCTCATACGCATCTATCCACCAAAATAATTCATTCATGCATAACAAGTAATTCCCTAATTCAGCTTTCCATTTCAGTTTGGGGTTTCTCACACTAGACAGCAATGTTCAGCAAGCTCCTTGTCGAAAACAGAACAAACTAAATTAAACACAAGGTGTCATAAAACCAATTGCACAGAGCATAACTCTGAGTTAGGAAGGAATTGCCACAGACCTTTTTCACAGAGCTTGACGACTCCCCCACTCCTCCTGTAAAGACAGCTATCTTGCACATCATTCCCAAGGAGTGAGAGGAATTGCATGCCATGTCTGATTTACTGACAGCTATCTACCTCACTTTAGAAAAAGTGAAACTGAGTTAAAGAACTTTGTGTCAAACTGCAGAGATCAGAGGAAGCGAGAACTCTAGTCAGAAACAGACCTGCACATTTCATCTTAATGGATGTATTTTGAATCATAAAAGGATGAAAAAGAACAACTTGTTTTTTAACTCAAGTATGGATATGTGAAAATGCCTTTCAATAACATTGGCTTCTTGCAAATTATAGCCACTTATAGTAACTAAAAATGAACTTCCACTTTTTTTTTTTTTTTTTTTTTTTTCCTCACTAAGGGAAACAACATCCTGACCCACAAATCCCTATGTATTGTGCAATTAGCAATTTTTGTGCATAATGTCTCTCAGCTCTTGTTTGGATACACTGAACTTGCTCACAGCATGATGTTTGTCAGCACAAGAAGGGAAATGCTGCAAGAGTTCATCTTCCAAATTCCACGTAAAGACTAAATGTAGATTTTCTACAGCTTAGTTTTTCTAAAGATCAGCACATCTTACTTTCTATTATTTATGTTACAGTACCACGTTTACTCAAAAACGAGCAAAAAAAAGTTGAGAGGAGAATATCACAGGAGACAGCTGGCTTTATTAGTATGCTGTGACCTATGGTAACCAATATATAGTTTATTGTAACCAGAAGCAGACTTAAATTTAGGATATAAAGTAATCACAAGCCTGAAAACAACACACAGACCAAATCAGAGCAATCCAGACAAAATTTAGGCATTGCTGAAAATGCTGTAACACCTTGTCACAAATCATTTCAAACTAAAGCACCTTCAAAGGACTGCAGTATTTCGAAAGTTGTTCCGCCCAGTCAAGCTCTACTTCCAAGTACTTCCTGTAATAATTTCATTTGTAATACATTTTTCTATTAATATGTAGATGTGAGGCTACATAAATTGCATACTACAAAACGTTCCAAAGGGAAATACAAAAACATGCAAACAGAACATATCCACTTAAAACAGTTTAAGCTGTTCCAGACAGACAGGTTTTAATAAGTAGTATTTCATTAGCCATCACAGTTGGAAGTCCTAGAGTCAAGAGTGAAATATGTTGCAAGGAAAGAGATAGACCAGGGTTAGATTTCTATCATTCATAGAATGAAATATGTTTCCATTATTTAAGACATTTTTATCAGCACACTAAAATATTAAGAATTTAATCACTTTGTATCTTGAGAATTGATGTTGTGGTTTTAAAGCCTGACATATCTAATGTGTTTGAATTATAACTTAATAATATATACTCCCTCATTACATCAGTTTTGTATTACAAGCATTTACTGAAATAATTCTGGTCAGGCAAGACAGGTACAAAGTACCAAAATCCAAGCTACTGTCTATTGCTTGGATTTCTCCCAAAAGACCAATACACACAGAAATGAGTTACACATTCTTGTTGAGATGTACATGCAATCTGCATCCAGAGCACAGGTTTTGATAACGAATGCTTGCGTTAAGTACACAGTATGACGCATCACAACTTTGCATTGGTGCTTTTGCATCACTGCCTGGATACACAAGTGCCATGATTCATTTTAGCATCTCCCTGCGCTGTGTCAATAGCAAGGTGCTTCCCAGCACCCAGTCAGCATGACCCAATTAGTTATCCTGACTCAGGTCTGAGCGTGGACCATGATGCATCTACAAACATACCGGTTCCCCAATCTTTCTGTTACCTCCACGGTCTCTACAGAAGACATGTTCAATGACACCAGAAGCATTTAGAGCTCATTGTCAAAACAGATGAAAGCTCCTAGATGCTCCTCACACTGTCACAACAGTCCCAAGGGAACATTGTGGAGCTACCAGGCAAATTGCGAAGCCACTCTCTAGAGACCTCCCTTGAAGCCAGCTGCACTTTCTCATGTACTTTCTTGGTGCAACAAACATATCTAATGGAAATCCATTAGACAGCTCCCATGTACATAAGTAGATAAAATTTTTTAAAGTATTGGCAGTCGACACCACCTATCATTATCAAGTGATATTGAAAATGTCTTTTCTGATATTTTCACATTCTGAAGTTGCAGATCAGCTTCCACATTTCATGTTAAAAAACCTAGACATGATTCTTTTCTCATTTGCATCTTTCTGGATAACATGTGGTTTTAGCCCAATTTTCTTTGGTATGCCTACATCTTTTGCTATATACAGCATAAATTATAAACAAACACAGCAAGTCAATAATTTTCATAAAACATGTAGCTCTTCCAAACAATTAAAGAAAAAGAAGCCCTTATAAATGAGCATTTTTCACTTCCTTGTCTTGCTTGAGTAATCAAGCTGCAAATGCTATATTGGGCTATGAAGATGCAGGTTATGTCATGTGTCATCCCTGGACAACAGTAACTTTTACAAATAGCAAGCGAGAAGCAACACAATGTTATTACTCACCTTTCCTATCTTTATGCAGGAATTAATAGTATCTAGGAAATCAGCTTTTTTTTCATTTATAGGCACTTCTGTTAATTCCTTTCCTATTAATTCACCTATTTGATAGCCCATCACTGTTTCAAATGCAGGATTGACGTACTGTGAAATAAAAACAAACCAACATTCAACAGAATACTTAAAACACAATAGAATCCCTTTTTGTCTATTTGCTAAACTTAGGTGTCGCTTTCCTAGCCTGAAATAAATCTCGGTATGCATTGTTCCTGAAAGATATATCTAAATTATTTTTATTTGTGGAGAAAAACATGAATGTCCATACTAGAACAGTCATGCAGAGTGTGTGCATGTGAGCAGAGGGAAAATATGGAACCAGCTGAGTGTTACAGACCCATTGTTTTGACAGACAACATAAAACCCTGAAAAATTAGCTTTTTCTGTTCTCAAACCTAAAAAACTCAAACCTACCTCAGAGTTCCTAAAATTCACAAATTAGATGTTGGGATACCATAGAAACATTAAACTTATCCATTGACGAATTCTTTGCCTTCTTGTGTGCAAGAGCCAACCACCATCACTCCTCTGTCCAGGCAAAGCTCAGCCAAACTGACTGGAAGAAGTGCAGTCTGAGAAAGCAACTTTCTCTCTCAGTTGAATGCCGCATTTCACTGTAGCTTTCTGGCCCTTGTTCAATAAAACTAAGAACTGGTATCTATATAGCCCACACCTTCATGACTCTCACTAGCTGAGCTGCAGACACGGGTCCCGTAATAACAGGATCTGAACACCTCACAATGTTCAATGTTTTGATGTGACAGATATGGAAAGGGTGCTACTGGATGCCCTCTGCTCCTAGCATTTCTCCTCTAGCCTATTATGGAAGAAAGCCCTGCCTGCTGGAGCTCCAGGACTCTTGTACATGTCAGTTCTTTTATATTCTATTCTGTGACAAAATTTGGTCTGAAAAAGCATATTTCCAAACAACTTAAGGATATGTTCTGTTCTCTTTGTAAAAGGGATGTAGAAAACACATCCTGCAGTGAAATTGCCATTGTCGAGATTTGGGTCAAGACGGTACAATTTATATGCACACTGTAACTCCCAGGGGCTTGGACTCAAGCTTTTTGCTACTAATAAAACCACTCCTCACAGCTGTCATAGTGGAACTAACTCCCTTATAAAGATGATGTTTCTCAGGACTGCAGACCTAAGCACAAACTCTTCCATTTTTAAGCAATGATTACATTCAAAAACAGTTGGCCCAAGAATCCTGACTCAACAAACAGCATCAGATCTATAAAAATAAATAAATAAATAAAACAAAACTTGTTTTCTACCTTTACTTAAATAGTTAAACAATTTGGTCTGCTTTTCAAAAGCATCAGATTAACATACAATATTTTGGGGGAAAGAATGTATGCAAGTTAGCAGCTGCATTCATTCATGATATATAAAAAAAAAACTCTTATTTTTTCAGAAACAACCGTCCCTTAAAATTTACTTCATTTATGCAAGATATTTTAAATGGAGAAAATTGTATTCCACAGCTAAACTCACTCCAACCTGATTAGAACCATTAAGTTAGGTTGGATTCTTGCACGATAAAAAAGAATAAATAGAAACGTGAATGAAATGAAATACTGTCAGCCCGCAGAGCAATTTTCTGTACTTATAAAAATAACTGGAACAAACCTGTATTACATGGTCTTCACTTGTGATCTCAATGGCTTCTTGACTTTTCTCTAATGCTGTGAATAATGAATTACAAGCCCTAGAGACAAAAAAATGACATCTTATTAGCTTTAATCCTCATAATTCTTACTGCATATGCTAATAAACTATTATAATTCCATACTAAATAAAGTTGTACTTTAAGGATTAACATATTTTCTTTAGCTAACTGACATTCTATAATTATCTACAGTTCAGTAAAATGAATGCTCTTGTAAGCATATGGCTGAACTGGAAATTTTTGTTGATGATGTTTTTGGTAAAATTACCTTAGTTTGAATTGTGCCCGCACCTCTCCAAATTCCAGCTGAATTAACTCATTGTAACAGGCCATTATATTGGAATTTTCTACATATCTCTGCAAATAAAATGTTAGAAATATTTCATTAGTCACATTTCTGTACTCAAGGGTATGAGGCTCTGTTTTCTTTTGCTTGATAGAGGATTAAAAAGGTGTAGAGATATGCCAAAAAATGAACATGTTGTAATGTAAGCAACTTTATAAGATTATTTTCTGGAACTAGTAAAATTTTTCAGGTTACTGCATTTTGAAAAGGTGACAGAACCTCACAGCAATGAGGTTCTGCCAAGCTGTTTATTCTGTGTAATTGTCAGCAGGATCAAAATATAAGATAATATACTTTTAATTAATTTATAAGATTTCATGTTATTTATTTAAAACAACAATCAAAAATAACATTGTGTCTCTGGTCAACAAAATTTAAGATTATTATGAGCTTCAAATTACTAATATTCCAAAATACTGTATAAATATAGGAAAGCAAAACTTCCCCAAAATGTACCTGCTACTGGATATGATTATTCATTTGGGGCCCCATACAGCAATGACCCTAGTACCTTTTCTCTGATGCTTTTTTGAAACTTCTTGTTTTTACCACGTAGAAGCCTGAGTGTTAAATCTTTGCTCATGATAAACTGACATAGACATTGATTTGGGGAATGGGAGAGTGGAGACTACCAAAGATAAGCCAGCACATCAATGCTAATAAACAAAACTTTGTGCTTTTCCATTAGACCAATCTCCAAGGCTCTGATCTATAAATAATTCAGAACCTGCGTTGGATTACTTCTGTGCCCACTGGAATGATTTTGTGCATACAAGTACAGTTGTTTTCAAGCTTTAGCACTTCCTGTATTAGGAAGTTTTTGCTACAAATAAGTAAATGGGTCCAGATGGACTGTGATGGGACAGGAAAAGATCCAGTGAGCATGCAACCAAAACACTCTGAATTACAGTGGTAAATCCTGCATATTTTTGTTCCATTGTCAGCATAATGCAATAAGGAATCCACTTAACTGACACACTAATAAGCACCTTTCCTGCTTAATTGGAATAGTTGCCAAGGAACAGATTCAATGTAGTACTTTTCAGGTGCCTCCAAACAATAGATAATAGCACTTGACAGTGTCTGAAGCCTGTTTACAGATGTGAATTGGCATTTGATAGAAGAGATTTCCCACAGCACATTCTGTTGTTCACTGCAAGCTGCTCTTTGGTCCTGCTAGAGTAATTAGTCATTTTTGCCGATGTCATACATTAAAGCAGAGCATTGTATACTTGTTTTGAAATAAGTGTATACTGAAGAAATGTTTTGGTAACACTTCTGGTATTCCTAAGAATGTCCACCTACCTTGTCAGCATTATTCTATCTCTACCAATGTACAGTAGTTCAGAATTGGAAAATATGTAAGAATGAGAAGCATGAATAAGATTTACAAGTTGGATTACTGACACAAACAGTCATTGACAGCCACACTTCAGCATAGTTTCTTCCATGACAGTTCTGGAATGTCAGAGCTATCTAGTGGATTATAAAATATACATACCCTTGTGAAGCCAGCAGAGATCAGGGGCAATATTGATGACTCTTCACGATCAGCATGCCTTTTAAAGAAGGATGATGAAGTCAGAGATCATTCTTGTAATCAATTGAAACCCCAATTTGACAAGGCATTGACATACCTGTACACTAAATGTCATATTAAAGGCTAGTACAGCTAGATTCTTTCATGTCATTACAAATATATATTTTTTTTTTGTTTAGTACAAACTTATGTCTTTGGCACAGATAGGCCAACATGTTATTTTCCTATTTTTTCCTATTTGTAAGTAACGAGCTTCTTGCATCACAAAAAGTAATTTGCTAGACTGTTGGATTCTTTGTAGTTTATGCTGTCCCTAGTGAAAGATACACCTGAATGTTTACATGGCCAAAGTTTTAAGAAATCACTTGTTATTTGTATATACCAAATATTAGGTGGACAACTCAAGATGCCTGAATGAGGATAGATTTTCTACTGTTAATTACCCAACACCTGCTAGTAGGTTACTTCATGATGACATACTCCTAAAATGAGATACCTGAATCATTCTGGAAAACTTGGCTATAGTAACTGTTAAAAGATGCTCAAACATATGTGAATGTATGAATGGAATCTGGAAGGAAGGTCATTATGCTAAATTTCTGTAAATGAGCAGATGGAAGCTGGTCAAGTTTAGCAGATGGCACAATAGCTTTTATTTATGTTTAAAATTTTGGATCTTATGGCACCTCGTTTTTGTTTTCCATGCACTTGTTTCCTGTGCATGGTGCCTAGTGAATGATGCCTAGTGAAGCACAGAAAAATTATCTCCATTCCTCATGCCAGCTATCTGGTAACTTTGCCTCCCAAAAGTACAGAGAAAGAGAGCAGGCATATTGCAGGGAGAAAGAAAAAAAAAAAAAGACACAACACCAACAACTGAACTGCAGGAAACTGAAGGAAGATAATCCTCAGAGAGAAGCCCTTCCATATGCTATTGACTAGATGTCAGCCTTTTCACAAATATGCTTCTTGCAGAATGGAAGAAAACGTGTGAAAGTTCTCACTCTGTGAAATCCTAAATGGCAACTACAGACAGCATGTGTTTAGCACACAGGAACTTGAAACAATCAACTTGGTCGCAGTGAAAGGCAAACTTACTTCCGAAGTTTCCACTAGACAGGGATATCAGACACATCTGAAAAGTTTGAGAACTGAAGCTTATGAGATCTTGTCACTGCAGGGATCTATTATCTTGTCCCAACACACAATACAAAAATTTTCAAAAGACTAAATGAATTGCAGAGAAAAAAAAACTATTGAGCAACTCCCTAACTGTGAGTGAACAAGCCCACCTTCCAATCTAGCTTTCTAGCTCTTTTTAAAAGGATTTGCTGGCCCACAGAACCACAGGTGTCTTTCTCTCTGATGTACATGAAGAAGCTCTTGAGTTCCTTTGCTATTTCTCTCCTGCTCCTTTTCTTCTCTTTTCTTCTGTACTACTTTGATGACAGGCAATTCTGAATGCAGAAGCATCAGTTTTCATAGTCAAAAGGCTTTCTCATATAAAAACAATGATGATTATATTCACAATTGAGTCCCTTGAAATGTTTAACTAGGGTCTTTTGTTCCCTAGAAATGGTGGTGGAAAACAGCATTAACAGAAAATTTCAACACCTCAGAATTGGATTTTGGAATAAAAGTTTTCTGAGAAATGGACAGTCTCAAAATTGTATTTGGAGGAAATTATCTAAAATTCATTTCAAGTTAAATATATTTTATTTCTGCTACTTCTACATTTGTAGTCTAAATAAACCCCACACTTAACGATATATAAGCAGTGTGTTCAAGAGGGAGGAGGAGGAAAAAAGCATATGCACTTCTTTATTGCAATGTCTTAGCAGCCTATTTTATTTGCAGAATTTTCATGGTCAGATGCTACTTGTCTCTGCTCAAATTGTTCTGTACAATTTTTTTTGTTAACTCAACAGATCTTCTGTTTGTACTGTGATTAATCAGATTGAAGGACAGATCAAGAGAGGTTCAAAGTGCTATTCTTACTAATATCAAAACACAGATCTATGAGACAGTTCCACAGTTCTGCACATGGTGTTGCAGAGGTTGTTTGAATCATGCTCCTAAAACCTCCAGTTTTAAGGAGAGGAAAAAACAAACACCAAAACCAAGTGACACCTCTTTAGTAAAAACGAGAAATCAAAAATCCTGTCCCAATCCTTTGGCCAACAATGGTGAAAACTCTATATGATATAATTACATTGATATAATTACATTATCATTAGCAAAGTAAGAGGTTCTAATTCAGTTTTCAGTTTTAATTCTGAGTTTAATTCTATTTCAGTTTTAATTAATTTTTTTTTTTTTACTGTAGCATTTACATTTACAATGGTAAGATTCAGATGTTATTGATCAGATTTATAAGTAAAGATGAGCATTTACCTTCGTACTACACCAATAATAACTGTATTTTCTGAGGGTTTAGTCGTTCTGATAGACCTTTAAATAAAAAGCAAGATCATTTAACATTTTTTAAAGTTCACATTTCAGAAACCATGACTGTACAGAACCATCCTACAGTACTTTACTTAAAATATCTCACTAATTTAAGGATTATTTCACTTTACTCTGGGACAGAATGGTAAAAATGTAACAAGGCAAACAGTGCTGCTATATAGTCCATGACTGACAAAGATCTTACCTAATTACTTTATTTCAGCAAGGACAAAAGCCTTTGTCCCAGTGCCCTGAACCTACCACACTCACCCACGGTACATAATGTGACCCCATCACCCACACCCCACAAACAGTTATTTAGTCTAGACACATTCCCAAGGGGTATTTCACTGGAAAGTCATTGAAACAAGGCACCACTGCCTGTCAAACCTCTGTGGAGACACAGAAAGAAGCAAATCCTTTCCCCCTTTTTTTCATACTTTACAGCAGTTTGTGAAAGTATTTTTGGAGTCAGTGTGCAACTTTCCTCCTCAAAACAGATTTTCAGATGCTGTAGGTATGGAAACATGCACACAAAACATTGCCTACTTGCATCTGGAATTACTCAACAGCAAGTGACATTTCAAAAAATTCAGAATGCTAATGAAGTGAATGTATTCATTAAATTGCCTGTGGTGGCACGTGACCTTTGCAGTTAATTTGACGTGTGAACATGGAACCAGGTATTGGAAAAAAACACTTCATAATGGCAACAAATTCACATGCTGTGGCTCCATGCCAGATCAAGCTTCAGATGTCCTACCAAACAACTAAAAATGCTGCACCCATCATAATTACAGCATTGAGGTAACATTAATTGATGCTGTACATGAATATTTGTCCAAAACCAGCAACATTTCACAGATTTTACAAAAGCAAAAAACAAACAAACAAAAAAACACTTTAATGATTTGTTCACTATATAGCTATACGTTAATTAGACTGAAATGGAGCTTACCTGCATAATGCTTCTGCATCGAAGTATCTGGAATGTCTATGGTCAATAATGATAATTTCATGGTGTTTATCGAGAAAACATTCTAGCGCAGATTCAGGTGTCCTGGCAATATTACATCGAAATCCAGCTTTCTCACAAGCCCAACAGAACCCGTTACTCTGGTTATCTTCTTTGGCAAACACTAAAAGTACCTGGTTCAAAGACAGATAGTGAATCACTACAAACAAATCTTATATATGCAGTATTCTGTGACTTTTGTCTGTTCTTAACATGTTTTTTAAAGCTACTTTCAAGGCTTAATTCATTGTTTTTAACACAATTGCTTCCTACAGACTATTGTTTTTTATAATTGTCTGTATACAGAGTTTTTTCAAGTGGATAAAATATTCTGCCAAGCCATCTGTATCCATATGGGATGAAGTGGCACTCTCTTCATTAGCTACTGAGAGAGCTTAGGCAATCAGTTGAGACAAGATGCCTGTGTTTCAGACAACGTACACAAAATAACAGTGAGTCTATATGTTTCTTCAGTGAAATTTCTACCACACATCCCTTTCATTACTTTTTTTTCTTGCCAGGATCATACTCCAGCAAAACACTTGGATTACTCACCAGAGCATGCTTCACCTCATGTGAATTAATATTTAATAGTGCTTCAGTGGTATGATGAAAACTGTGCTTTCCTTTTCATCTCAATCTAGTTTCCCAAAATACCGGAAGCAGCCCACTCTGTGGGGCTTCTGGGAACTACAGACAGGCTGGTCAAGATGAACTCACACTGGATGGAAATACCTCTGAATATGAAGTACAACCCCATGCAACTCCTATACAAAGCTTACCATGGGATTTATATCACCCAAGAAGATTACCATGGCTGAAATCCAGAAATGGAAGACGAGATCTATGATCTGCTGTATCATAACCTGTTGTGTAATTGCCAGTAACATTACTCTCTCTGAGTCCCTTTAAAATCAACACAATGCCCACACAATTCAAAGTACGAGAAGGCCCAACTCCTTCTGAGATGTGTTTCAAATTCTAAGATGGAATACACTACAAAAGATAAACATGAAGTCTACTAATGAAGACTCCCACTGATGTGATTGTGCTTTGCATCATGGTAATATTTTATAGAGGAAAATTTATTTTGTCTGAAAGAATACAGACTGGCAAAAAAAAAAAAAAAGAAAGAAAAAAAAGATCTATGTTAATGCTGCTTTTGTGGATGACTCAGTATATGCAGCCTTTTGGGAAAAATGGATAAACCAAACCAACATTTCGCCTACTGTCTCAGGACACAAATCTTTCAGTAATTTAATCAAATTGCACTTAAATATATGCTTTGGTTAGACAATAATTTGGTGCATGTGCAACGCATACCACATCCCACTACCACTTATCTTCTGGGTGATTTTAGGAATTCCAGCACTGGTTACACTTTGGACCAGGTTGGTGGAATGTCTGCCAGTAAATCTTAACGTTTCCATGTAGTGCATATTTTTGTAAGAATGAAGGACTTAGTACTCATTTACTTCAGATTCCTTTTATAGCAACCTACTTTGTTAACCTGTTTGCAAAAACATGTCATAGTTTGGGCTATATTTAGTTAAGTTAATTTATAACACGCTTAGGATTGGAAGAATGGTTTTCAGCAATAGCACAGAGCAGTCAGCAGATCTTATTTGTATAGCCTGCTTGAAAAAATGTGGTGTTGTCTAACCTTTCTTTCCCTCATACCTGGTCAGCTGTATTACAAGGTTTAACCAGAAGAATTAGAGAGTGGCCCATGACTGGACAGAAATCATACAGCCATTAATAACGATAAAGAAAGCAGAAATATTCAGTGAATGCTTCTGATTTATATGTGGGAAAAAGTTGAATTAGGCTGTCCTAATATTTGACATTAGGTGGTAATAGTGTCTATTCCCACAATAGGTCAGGAGGATTTTGAACTGCACCCCAAGACAGACATTTTCAAATCAGCCGATCCAGATTAATTTCACCCAGGAGATTTGTCGTTACTGATTGAAGAACATTTTGGATTATTAATACTTCAGTATGCCTTGGGACACAGGAGAATTTTCAGAGGATGTTCAAAGGAGTCATGTATCTGCAAACCTCCTACCCATCCCAAACTAAATAAGGGGAGAACTGGCATACGACCTATATTAATAAAGAGATAAAAGGAGTATGAAGTAATGCCAGTCAACAGCAAAAAAATAAAAATAAAAAAAAATAAAAATAATAAAAAAAATATGCTTTGCCAAGCTCGCTTTGTATCTGTTGTGATGATATTGCAAGTTTGGTTAACACTGGTAATAAACCTCAGCAGGTCATTTAGTATTGTTCTGATGAGATTTTGATTAAGAAATGACTACCAATAAAATACAAAACATGGAACATCCTAAATTGATTCCAAGCTAATTGATAGCAGAAAGAGCTGTAGATAGCTCTATTTTTATTATTTAAGACATGTTTGGAGAAAAGAATTAGGCAGGACTTTTAGTATGCCTCATAGAATGTTGTGATAAAAATCTGTTGGGTACACATGTATCACTTGATAAAAATGCTGTGAAGATCTCCACACCCAAAAAGCTCCAGTCACATGTTTTTTTAAGTTAACTCATGTGTATCTTAGAAATTAAGATTTCAGTTTCAACTGTTGTATTACCTGAAGTTGATCTTGATGAAGTCTCATAGGACCAAACTGCACATCTGTTACTGGTGCCTAGAAAAAATAAAAGGGAATCTTATTAACACATATGTACCTGTTACAGAAGACATTTTTTATTTACCACTGTCACACAGATATATTGCTGTCATTATGTGGCTACTTCTTCTTGACTGTCTTGTTCTGCTTTTGTAAATTTATATGCTGAGCTGTGTTAACACGGTTACAAATCAACAAACTACTCCCCAAGTCATTTTTAATTGTTATTTTAAACATAGTAATTGATTAGTCATGTAAGTTTTGTAGACAGATTATATTTTTTATCATCTGTATGACACCAGCTGTTCTGCAAAATACAGAAGTGTTTTAAAAACTGCCTTTAAAAAAAAAAGTGTTAAAAAGCATCAAATATACAGGAGAAAAGCAGAAAAACATTAGTCTTAGAATTTCACATGTAACAGGTGCCCAAAAGTGATACAAAACAACATAAATTTAATTTCTCCACAGGTGCTGTGCTGCATTCCCTCCATCCTGCCCAGCCCACCCAGGGAAGGTGTCAGGATGCAGGTATTTGTACTTGATGTTGATGCATTCAACGTGCCTTTGAAAAACCCTGTAAAAGTGCTGTTGCAGTATGCCCTGCTTTCTGCACACCAGTGATTTCCACATTAGATAATGCTCAAGTAATGCAGGCAAACAGTTTTGCTTAGGATGCAAGAACTGACCTGGGATCTTTCCTTCTCATGTGCCACTTCAAGCAATAGAGGTGAATGGCCACAAGTGCTTTTTATCACAGCAGTTCTTTGATACAAGCCATCGTTAGGTACCATCGGCTGGACTGCACGCTTGAACGTGAACAACTTTCCAATGGGGTTGGGACAGACTTTGTAAAGCAGTTAAACACAGAGAGGAAACTCTAATAGGATTGTGTAGGTTGGATTCTTTGGGAATTCCTGCTAGGCAAATAACTGCACTTTTGTGTACTTCAGTAGCTTTTATCTCTTGTCTGAGAAATAAAAACTAGAAATCAGGAATAGCGGTGCTCCTGATTCAAAAAAGGGAAACAGCGTCCACCCAATGGCCCTTGGAGTTGCATAAACTCTTCAAAGATAACTGAAGTGAAAAAGCAGGAGGAAATTGCTGTTGGCAATATAAGAAATGGGAGACCTCTCCAGGTTTAGATGTACAAGGAAAAGATCTGTTGAGCACAAAGGTGTCATTTTTACATTTGTTCCTCTTCAAAGTGAAACCACAATTGTAGATCAGATTTATTGCTTTGCACTCTAGAATTTTTCCAATAAGTAATTCTGAAGAATCGTCACTACATGCCACAGAAAAAATCTTTTTGAATTACACGCTCTATTATCTCCTTGACCTTATTGCTCCACTGCTCAGCCCTCAAATTTTCTTATCTGTGATTTTATTTATTTATCAACTTGGAAATCATCAGGGTAACACTAAAAGAGCAAGAAACATGAATCAGAGAAAAATGGCAACGTAACACCTGCAAAACAATCCAGGAACCAGCGTTTGCCTGCGTTATTTAAAAGGACCCCGAAAAGCTGACCTTAAAATTACATAGGGGGGCTTCAGATTCACTCTCAGCCATTCTTAACCAAACTGGCTTAGTTTAAATATTCTCTCTCTGGTCAGTTTTTCTAATTTTTAGACCCCAAATCTCCCCTCAGTTGGAAAAAAATCACAGTGCTTTATTCTCCCTTGTGGCCCATCATCCAATTATTGCAAATCTGTACCACAAAAAACAGAAAATACTTCTGCTGACAATGCACAGAGCAGGAGGGAATCCAGCTCTTTTCACCACAGCATTACTGGTTTTGCAGCACTGACAGCAGTAACGATTTGTTCTCAGTCAGTAATATCAGCAGGAATGTCTGAAGAATATAGAGGGAGCTATCTATTGAATAAGAGATGCCTTTTTACAGTCACTTCTCTGACCATAACCACACTCTAAATTAAATTTTGGAATATTTATTTTGTACTCCCCAGCTGCCAGCAGAAAGCAGCAAGTGTTTTCAATTCCACTGAGAGCTGTAAGGTCCAGACCCAGAGCTGTATTTCACTGCAGTCCGGGGGTATTAAAACCCCATTTATCAGAGCAGGGCACCCTCACGCTCTCAAGACCTAGTCCAAGGGTACCTGGAAGAGATGAGATAAACACAGCATTGCCAGTTCTTGCCTTTCTTGTTTCTTTTGAAGTGATTGTGACTGACTGTTCATCGATGCACTCAGAGGACAGGTGATGTAACCCAGTGCAGACCTGAGCATCGCCTGCTCCCACCACAGCCCTGCATCACTCAGCAGCACCGTACCCAAAGTGCTGAGTTTGGAGCAGGCACCGACGTGCCCTGCTGGCACCCCCTGTGCAGCCTCAGACATGTGCCCTGTGTCCATCCCACTGCCTGCTTGTACAAACAGATGAGCTCCCTTAAGCAGCCATGTCGTGTGTAGCTGTGATTAGAGAAGTGCGCACGCATGTGGGCAAATCCTGCTCAGACACAACACAAAACTAAGCCCCATGAAGCCACACTACAAGGTTTATTCTGCAGGGAATTCACAGAGCCTGGAAAACACTTCTATGCCAGCAACCTGCGGCCATTCCTACACTGAAAATATCCATGTATGCACCACTGGAGCTTAAGTTACAAGCACTGCCCAAGTGAGAAACTGCCTTGTTACACGTTAACTTGCTGTCCTGAGTAGAAGAAAAACCCTGCTCTGCATCTCAGCTGGAAAATTTTGATGAACTCCAGTTAATTCTTAATCCTGTTGAAATCTGTTCAAATACCTTGATTAATCATTTCAACTTTTTGTATGCTGCTGGTAGTGCTGAGAAGCACCATGCTGATTAAGTGC
This sequence comes from Aythya ferina, assembly GCF_964211825.1. Classification (NCBI taxonomy): domain Eukaryota; kingdom Metazoa; phylum Chordata; class Aves; order Anseriformes; family Anatidae; genus Aythya; species Aythya ferina. Next base: position 10,354,912 of record NC_140307.1, read on the forward strand.
TGTGTCAAAAAATCAAGGTTTCAGCAAGGATTAGATGAAACTCAAATATTGGTGAGCAAAATGAGCTTTTTAAGTACAAGCTCATAACAAAAGCAAACCCAGCCAAAGCTCACACATATTGTAACAGCACAAACATGTCTTTATTCACTCACACATTTTACTACTTCTTCCTTGAACCTTCTTTCTTGAAAAAGAAAGACCTAAGTACATTTTCAGATTGGCAGACATGACTTATGCACATGACAGCCCTCCAGGCATGTACAAATCTGTAAGAAAGTGCATGAGACGGCAGAGGTACAGCCAGTCATAGGTTCTTGGAACTGAGACTGAGCTGGGCTGCTCACAAAAGAGCCGCTGATGCAAACTTCATGAGCAACTACAGCAGATGTAAATGTGGCAGGAACTGAGTCCAGGCACTTCAGCACCCTGACTACCAGCGCAGGTCTTCTGAAAATCCTTCCCTGGCCAAACAACCTTAGAGGCCAGCCTGTAACTTGGAGCCAGGGACCAACTCAGAGGGTCATGCTACAGACTTCTGATGGCTCTCGGAGCACAGCCTGCTCTCTTTGCAGCTCCACCTTCAAATCTTCCCAAGGGCACTGGCTGGTGCTAGAGCTCTTGGTCACAGAGAGTCTAAATGCTTGAGTAGTTTCTAACAGTAACTAATTTTCAAGCTTCTGAAAACCAAACCTTTTTGGCTTCATCTGTGCTTACTGCAACAATAACTGCAGCTCAGTTCCTCTGGATCTGGGGAGAGAGAGATGCCTGTAATAGCAGGCTGCAGGTCAGCAACTACTAGTTAGCTTTAATTGCAGACAGCAGCTCAGCTACTGCAGCATCACATTTTACACCCTCTGCTTAGAGAGAGCAGATAATCAACTCCAGCCTACTTTAAGTGCTTACACCCAGGAATTGCAGCCGTTTTACATTCTCTGACCTGCTGGCTAGCACTTGTTTACCCCCAGCTTTGCCTTATTTTAACACTGTATTTTAAGTCTGTCAAACCAGACCAGGCCCTGCACAAGGTGAGATCCGTCCCAAGGCAGCAGCAGCAGCCATAGGCACAATACCCGTTGATGGGGAGGTTGTTCTGCTGAGTGCCGCACACAGTTCAGCATTGGCTACAAACAGTCTGTGTGCTGTAGCAGCTAAATTGAAAACACTGCAATTGCTCATAGAAATATTTCATGTTTCCAATGTCCAGAGATAAGAGCATGTTTGGTAAACAAAAACAACTGAAATAAGCTTAAAAATACAGACCCAAACAACTGTGACTGATCTGATTAAAGTACAACGAACTCGACATTGACCTGATTTAACCCGGTAAAGTACTGCTCACCATGAGTCATTCACATTTTACCAGAACAGAATCTACAGGAACACTCTGGTCATGGTTGCTGGTGTTTTGCTTTGTTTTTCCTTTTCTTCCTACAGCTAGAGTAACCTTAAATGAGTTTGCCCAGTGAATAAATGTACTAAGGAATACAGGGCAGAAATAACGACAGCTCGATCCACACGCTCCCTATGGTGATAAACTGCCTGGTTGGAGCGTGGGACACATCAAAGCAGCCTGCATTCCACAGGTCTCCTATTTGCTAGAGGTCTCATATCTTGGCTTTCTCCAAAATGCCTCTCCTACCATTACCAATTGGAGAGGAGAGCAAACCTAAAAGGGCAGAGTCAGCCCTCCAAACTCCCTTTGCCCATTAACTCCCATACAGTACTCCTGCTCTGGTGGGGCAAACACATTCCTTTTTCAGCGTGATTTCCTTAAGTCACTTTTTTATGAAGTTTTTTTTTGTGGGATGTTTTAAAGCAGAGCTCTGGGTAGCCCGAGGTAACCCTTGTCAGCGCCAGTACCGCTTACTGGGCTGTCCCAGGGAGCTGCAGGGGCACTTGCAGAAATGCTCCTCCATGACCCACAACTGCTCCAGCACTTCCCACCTGCTGAAGATGGGGCTGTGCGGGTGACAGGCGTGACTTTTCATCTGGGCATGTCATCGCCACACGCAGCCCTGGCCTCCTGATAGCATCCCTCCCCGAAGGGCAGCTGGAAGTCCTTCTGCTCCTGCTGCTTTTCTCGCCTTTTCCAGGTCTGGAGATTGAGGGAGGAGATGCGACAGCTTGTGTTTCCTGCAACTGACTTGAACAAAGAAGCGACAGAAACTTCTGCCGAATGGATTGCAGATGGAAACTGCTGTTGTGCAGCTGACATCAAAGTTTAGAAAGCAGACAATGAGAAGTGAATTCCCGTCAGCAGTTTAATACCAAGTAACTGCCTGTTCAAATAAAGACTTCAACCTTAAGGCTCTGACTCATTATAATATATAACACAGATAACTGCAATGATAAGATACAAGGCTCCATCACTGGTCTTAATGGACTACTGCCAGAAAAATTCATCGTTTTAGATCAATATTTTAACACATCATAAAAATATATTTTATTTAGTTTTAAAATATATACTTAAGCTTTGTACATACACTAGGTGTGTGATATAAATCAGTTTGACATGACTCAGTGAAGCAAGATTTGACAGTCTTGATCATAAAAAGATGCTCAGAGCATTAGGCCTGTTACCATAATCTGAATTTTGATTACTCTTAAGAAATAAAAAAGGATTAATTTTACAAAGGAAAAGGTATCCCTTTTCTCAACCTGCTGTGCTAAGCATAGATTTATCGCCCCAGAGAATGAAAGTTCAGATAAACTCACAGATTTAGACCATATCTCGAACTTTAACTGATTTAGGATCCATTAATGGCAGAAATTGAAGGTTTGCGTGATAATATCCTTTCTCAAAAACTTTAGCCAAGAACTCTTGGATACTGAAAGACAGAAAGCAACCCACTGGATATCTGCTGACACGACTGTGGCCAGGACGTTTTGTAACAGTCTTTATCACTTTCTGAAATATATAGATATTAATCCAATTCATGATCGTTTACCTATTTCTTTCTCACTGGAAATCTACCTAAGTAGAGAATTTAAGCCTTAGCTTCCTATTTTCCATGCACATTCTGCTAAACACTTAACATCACTGCTCTAATGCTCCTTGCAGACCTTGACGGCATCGTTTTGTTACAACAGTTGGCATCAGTGCAAGTTATATACAATGCTAGCTGAGCAAATCTTCCTAACATACCACAATTGTTTACAGCATAAAATGAGCTTTATAGTCCATGGGTTGGATTCCAACCTAATTGAAAATTCAGTGTAATTCCACCAAACACAAGGAGAATATGTTGGATTTACTTCAGTGTAAAGGAAGTAAGAGCATGGCCCCAAAGAGTTTGCTGTTTGGAGGCCACAACAGTTAGAATGAAGAATAGGAGGGAACAAAGCATCCAAGGTTATCTGCCTTTGCTCAACAGATTCAAGGACAGACGTAAGCCAGGCTCTTAAAGACCTGGAGCTGTACATAGCCAGATTATTCTTTGCTGAAATACGGAGACAGAGTTCTGAAAGGCAACTACAATCTACCAAAACTGCTGTTCAACCTAAACGAAACCTGTTAATTCCAGCCCTTGATGTTTTTTTCCTATTTTTGTTTCATAAAAGATGTAGACAAATGTCACAGACTCAATAATTTACATAATGTAGCATTCTGACTCAGTGCAATTTGCTTTGATAAAATCTAGCATTTACATTAATCTAAATCTGGTTCCCACTGATGCATCTCTGTCAATAAAACAATACAGATTTATATCTGTATTTCAAGGTCTGAAGATGACCTGAGGTTCTGGTCTGATGTCTTTTTTTTTTTTTTTTTTTTTAATCTATTTTCAGTTTTAAATTAATTCCTGAAAGAATTGTTTATGATGCTGCCATTTAACGATACAATAACCAACATAAGCGATGAGATAACACACCCTCTGCTCTCTTAATCTGCTTCTGAAGTTTTAGTAACAGTTATGAATCAGTTTCACATAAATTAGCTCTTGGGAGCCAAACTCTGGCCCCTGATTCACATCATTAGGAACAGAGAATTTGGAGAGTTTGCAGTTTTGTGAGAAGCTTTATGAGCGTAGTGAGTTGCCAAACTCTCGAGCTAGCCTGCTGACCGTATCAGCCATGAGCCCCACCTCAGTTCTGAGCTCCTGATGACACCTTCACTGCTCCTAAAATCCAACCAGCAGTCTGGAGGTGAGCTTCAGGTTCTCCCAAGTCCCAAGAAAGTTAACTAGGAGATAGTTACATGAAGCTGGGACTCATATATCAGGACAAAGCAGTAAACATTATGACTACTCTAACATCACCAGGGCATCAAGCCACTGGAGCTCCTTGAGACTTCACCTCCTCCAGAGATCTGAATCAAGGTTTAATGTGAACAGCCTGACAGAGGCCCCTGAAAGAATAACACAAGCCTACTTAAACAAAGTCAGGATGACCAACTGTCTGTCAGTTCTGGAAAGTACTGCGATTTTGGCTGTTGGTCTTGTTGCAAAAGAAGCCTCAACATTTTTGGTGAAACACAGCCCCACCCGGGAGAGGCAAGGCCGAGGGGAACACTTCTGATGTTTGGCTGTGCCCTGATTCTCTGCGGTCTACACAATCCAGCCATGATTATATATATGTTTGTTTGCTTGTTTGTATTCTGGATCTAATTCGCCACTGCCTTTCTTCAGTGTTAGCCCAAATGCAGTAAGTAAAGCTAAATTAGAACAAAACTTGAGTAATACTGTCATGAAATCAGCCTTGCTGCCTTCTGGCACACTTTAGACACAACTGAGGACTCTTGTTTTGTGCCTTTTATAAAATCTCCCTTTACTCATTATAAGAAATTACTATTGCCATGCTGCAGAAGTCATGCAGAATCATTCACTATCAGAAGTGAATCATTCCATTACTTTGGGGAAAAATTAATGATGCTGTCCAAAAGGGACTTTTATTCTTGTTTGCAATGTGGTAAGGCCTGGGTGGCCTCTGGCCCAGACCAGTGGCCCACTGTGGTAAACTCCATACAGTTACAAACAAAAAAGCAGCCAGTAATCTCTACCATTGTTAAAGGTCAGAACTTTAACACAGAACATGGCAACAACTCTGGGGACTGCTTCAGCTTTTGCAGGGTATTTAAATCAGAACTGAAATGTCCTTATCGCTTAGCAGGCCTACAGCACTGTTACACAGATCTCAAACCTGCACAGAGCCAGAAACCATTGGTGTTTCCATTTTTACATGCAGAGGACAGGAGACACTGAGAAAGAGCCTCACCCCACCCAAGGCCTAGGCCCGCTGCCCCCCTCTGCGTGGCCTCAGGTCGCCACACGTCCAGCCCAACAGGCAGCACGAGGCACCGCTGACACTGGCACCACCAGACAATCCCTGGTATCTGGAAAACACCCACTGATTTCTGAAATCCAAAATGATAGTTTCTGATACTTCAAACACCATTTGGGTTATCACTCGGCAGGACAAATATTCCTGTAGGTTTTTAAGGCAAGTAGATATAACTAGCAAGGTGGCCATGCAAATCTCATGTCAATGTACTTAAGTTTCCTTACCCTTAATGTACCACACACAAAAAGGGACTGAATAAATCATAGTCAAGGAAGAAAAAGAAAGAAATCTATTCATGAATCTACACCATTTTTTCTACCCAAAGAGAATGATGTTGAATGGAAACCAAAAGCAATTCAAAAACAGCAGGTTGTATTTGCTGCAGCATCTACCCAATCCAGAGATCTTTTATAGATCTGCATGATATACACAAGTACATTAGACTTGAAATATCATCTATTTGTTTTGCCTTCAAATATGAAAAATGTGAATTGTATGCTTCATAACAGCCCCGGAGATGTGAATAGCCTGGTCTGTGCCCCATGGTCATCATTTTGTCAAATGTTTTTATGACCAACTAGCACTGAGTTCAAAATGCCCTAAACCTTCACCATCTTACAATCTGAGATGGCTCGCTGGGGTCTTTACTCAGGCTCCCCGCTTTCTGACTGAAAGTTTTTCAGGAAGTTCTCCATACAGGCCACATATGCACAAACCTTTGCCTGGAGGCTATGAGCTTGCCCTGC